>NC_056042.1:1220317-2440635 GCF_004379255.2 Salvia splendens
TAATCAATAGGTCGAATGAAGTAACAAAAACTTAACTATGTTGTATGCATAAGTTTGCGTATAGCTGTATACCTAGTTGAATGAAGTAGCAACATGTTCGAATGAAGTAATAACATGTTGGAATGAATTTAATACCGGTTAATTAGAAATGCTAATCTGAAGTGTATTGTATGCATAAGTGCGTGATGAATTGTACTTTAATGAACTAATTACCTAATAGAACGAAGCAATAACATGTATGAATGAACTTAAATTCAAGTTGAATAATCCTTTTTGTTTGTTATGAACTAATCTTCTCAATCGCTGCCAAACACAGACACACCAAACAGTGGCGGACGCAAGAATTTTACTTTGGGGGCCCAATTTACCATTAACAATTTAACAATTTTAATTTGCTCGCCTCCAATCGCTTCGCCGAAAATCAGATTGTTTGTGAAAAATTAGTAATGATGTGATTGTTTGTGATAATAAGTAATATGAGAAAAATTGGCATCGGTGCTTGTAAAATTAGTAATGATGTGATTGTTTGTGACAATTTGTAGAAACCGCATCGGATTTCAATTACTCTGTACTGCTTCTGGCTTCGATCTGGTCGAATTTGGGGATTGTGTTGTTGATTTGTTGTTTATTGTGTTTATGTGTTTGTTTGTGGATAATGAGCTGCGTGTGTACTTCAATTTGCAGATCTAGCTAGTTCATGCATGACTTGTGCATTTTTTTTTACTGCTGAATCTGGAAATCTTCTGTTTTGATTAAGAGCTGAACCTTTATGCAACCAAATCTGACTTATTAAAGGCATCATCTTCTCTTTTTTTTACTGATACAACAGCTATGTAAATTGCACTTGGAACACGGACACACACACACACAAGCACGATACATACAAAATTGAGAAGAGGAAGAAGCTGCAGAGCAGCGTTGTCTTCCTCAATCGTCGCGGTTGATTGAAGGCATTTCGAATTGGAGAAGAACAAGTGTGGAAATCGCCAATAGTTAGATTTCTATATTACTTCATTCAACTAGGATATTGCCAATATTTAGATTTCTATATTACTTCATTCAACTAGGATATTACATCTTTCCGTTAGATTATTACTTCATTCAACGAGGATATTACTTCTTTCAGTTAGATTATTACTTCATTCAGTTAGATTATTACTTCATTCAACTAGGATATTACTTCTTGCAGTTAGATCATTACTTCATTCAGTTAGATTATTACTTCATTCAACTAGGATATTACTTCTTTCAGTTAGATTATTACTTCATTCAGTTAGATTATTAAGTACTTCATTATTTAACTTTCTTATTACTTCATTTTCTGTTTTACCACTTCATTCAAATAGTTCAATCATTTCATTCGACTAGGTTATTACTCTAAAGGATTTTGGAGCAGATAAGAAAGAGTGATCACTACTTCATTCATACGTGCAATTAATTCATTCAAAATGTATATCACTTCATCAAAATAGGTTTTTACTTCATTGAACTTCAAGTGAGGTTATAACTTGTTAAATGTCAAAATGTATATCACTTCATCAAAATAGGTTTTTACTTCATTGAACTTCAAGTGAGGTTATAACTTGTTAAATGAGGTTATAACTATAGGAATGAAGTAATTAATCTACTGGATGAAGTAATAAACTGAAAACACTTCACACAGTCTATTCGCTTTAAATTTTGTAAAAAGGTTAAACAAATTCAAATTCAAAGTGGAATGAAGTAATAATCTATTGAAATGAAGTAATTAACTATTAGAATGTAATTAACTATAGTAATTAACTATTGAAATGAAGTAATTAACTATTAAAATGAAGTAATTAACTATTGGAATGAAGTAATTAATCTACTGGATGAAGTAATAAACTGAAAAACACTTCACACAGTCTATTCGCTTTAAATTTTGTAAAAAAGTTAAACAAATTCAAATTCAAAGTGGAATGAAGTAATAATCTATTGGAATGAAGTAATTAATCTACTGGATGAAGTAATAAACTAAAAACACTTCAAACAGTCTATTCGCTTTAAATTTTGTAAAAAGGTTAAACAAATTCAAATTCAAAGTGGAATGAAGTAATAATCTATTGGAATGAAGTAATTAACTATTGGAATGAAGTAATTCAAATTTTGTAAAAAGGTTTCGTACTTCATTACTGTATTTATTTACTTTATTCCATGTGTTTTATTACTTCATTACACTCTGAATTTGAATTTTTTTAAATTTTTGACAAACTTTAAATTGAATAGATTGTGTGAAGTGTTTTAGTAATCAAATATTTATTAGTATTTATTGTTCATCCCATGAGATTCATTACATCATTGTAGTAGTTTATTATTCATTAAACTACTGTGCATGAATAAAATCGTTTGAATTTTCTCCAAAATAGTTAACTATTTCCACTGTAGGAGAAAGTTGGTAAACCACACCATCCTCATTGTATAAACTCCATAACCAAATACAAACTCTCCATTTGAAAAAAGAAAAAAATTACAAACTTGTCCAATACAAGAAATCATCCAAATTTGACACACCAACCCATCTCAATGGGCTGAGCCGTGATTCTGGGCACCGCCCATTTGTTAGGGCGTGGGGACGGCCCATCAAGTGATTGCACAAATGTCCTCATCACCATGTCACCATGCCTCAACTACATCTTCCGAAACTCTTAATCCCTCTCCTCCCATTTGATTTTTCACCCCGTTGTGAGTTAGAGGATTTTCCCCTGTGTTATCTTCACCTATATATAAGAAACACATAACCACAATTCAACATTCGAAACATAGTTTATATCATCATTAAAATAGTTTGTAACATTATCATTAGGTTCTTTAGTTCATTACAAGTATACTTCCCAGCTAAATGTACATACAAAACATGTCAGTTTATATTACTTCATTTCATGTGGTTATTACTTCATGAAATAAGTTATTTAGTTCATTCAATGTAATTATAAAGCAAAATATGCATACAAAACAAGTCAGTTTATATTACTTCATTTCATTAGGTTATTACTTCATCAAATTGGTTAGTTAGTTCATTCAATCTTATTTCCTAGCAAAATATGCATACAAAACACGTTAGTTTATATTACTTCATTTCCTGAGGGTATTACTTCATCAAATAGGTTAGTTAGTTCATTCAACTGTTATTTCTTCACAAAATATGCATATAACACAGTTAATAAAATTCATACAACACAGTTAACTTCATCTTATGAATTAGGACTAGGTCATAAATTTATTTTTACCTTCTGGCATATGGATTTATTTGGCTTGCAGTACTGAACATCAAACGGACTTTTCTTGTGTTTTGATTTATCCACCGGTTGTGATTTAGCTACTGACCTACGAGTATATTGACGCCTACGTTGACCTTCCTCCGCTCTGCTTTATGAAATAATTGGACGAAAATCAGAAACCAAATTAAAAACAGATGAAATAAATTAGAATTTCAAAAACTATAAAGATTCAAAAGAGTGTATTATTTGAGGCAGACGTTCTGCCAGAACGCAATCACCGTCGTTCATCTTCCATCAACGATTTTTTTGTGTCAACCATTAAAATCAGCGGCTAAAGTATTGTGCTTTGAAATCTGAATTATGAAGCAATGTTTCCAAATTATAAAGTAATAAATCACATTTAGAAGATGCATATCATTTTATGCCACATAATTCAAATGAGTCCAGAAATGAGCCAGAAGCAGACATTAACCACATAAATTCGAAAAAAATGAAAAATCAAACACTAAATTAATAGCCTCATGAAATGATGTAATAACCTCATGAAATGAAATAATATCCTTATGAAATGAACTAAATCGATGATTTCTGTAGCCATACTTTTTGATATATTTCTCTTAAATATCAGAGAAGTAATGTGAAGTAATCTATCCTAAAATAATCGATTTATGCAACAATCAAATGTTGAAGTAATCTCTCCTAAAAAAAATCAAAGCCAAAAATCAAATGTGTATTACCTGAACCAGACGTACGACCAAAATGTAATAGGCGTCCTTCACCTTCGGTCGACGATTTGCGTGTGTCAACCATTTCGAGCGACACAGTGAGCAGAGCTAGCGCGAAGGAGATGACTATGATGTAGCTTCGAGCGGACATAGACAGCGATGGAGTAAGAAAACTCTGAGCGCAAATCGACGGTGGCAGCGACGACAAATCTGCAACAATGGTTCACTGACAGCGGCTATGGTGAGTTGACGGCGTTGAAGGGGTGCGACAACCGTGAGAGTCTGGCGACAGCACATGCTGTCTCATGCCGGCGACGACGTCTGTACCGCGAAGATGAAGATGCTGAATCGGCGGATTTAGATGCTGAATCGGCGGATTTAGATGTTGAATCGACCGATGGAGAGGCTGAATTGGGGATGATTGTCGTTGATTTCAGTTGAATCGCCCGGAGATGATGGATGAAGATGAAGAATCGCTGCTTTTTCAGAGAGGTTTTTAGAGAAGAAGGGGAGGAGGTGGAATGTGAATGAGTTAATTTTTTGTAATTTGTGAACTCAAATTTTTTACCCTAATTACAAAATGACGTAAATACCCCCGCGTTGAAGTAAATTATGTATGCAATGAACTACGAAAAATAACTCTTAATTGTCTAATCTTATCCATCAAATTTAAGATCTAAGGGCCCAAATTTGGTCTCTAGTTCTGTCTTTAAGACTGGATTTGTGAATAATGGGACTATATATATATATATATATATATATATATATATATATATATATATATATATATATATATATATATATATATATATATATATATATATATATAATATATTCAATATATGAAATTTTATTTCAAATTTCCATCGGCCTCTTATATTTGAAATAACAAACTACGCCAATGAGTTCAAGTACCTTTCTGAATTTTTTATTTGTGGCAATTAAAAATAAACTGGCCAATTTTGAATTTTTTAAAAAATTTATAATTTTAAGCCTTCTTGAATATATCACTATTTATTACTCTATCTGTCTATGTTGTTTTATAAATTTCATTTACACTCAATATTAACTAAAAGTGCAACTTGCGCGTGACCCGCTTTTATACATTGATAGAAATTCATAACGTTTCGTTTTTTTAAAAAAATAACAAATGGAAAAAGTAATTTATAAAATTATACATATTGGTTTCAGCTTTCTTTTTATGGCATGTCACTTTGCCTTTCAAATTAATTATATATGTCCCATATAATTAAAATAATAGTAATAAAAATACGATTAGTTATACGAGTCAAATTCGAATTGGGTCCTTTTCTTAAGCAATGAAATCTCAAATTAGTCAAATACTACACAATTTTAAGTGCTAGTTCAACCACTATTATATCAACTTAGTAACTTTAATTGGGTCCTTTTCTTAAGCAATGAAATCTCAAATTAGTCAAATACTACACAGTTTTAAGTGCTAGTTCAACCACTATTATATCAACTTAGTAACTTTAAATTTAGAGATAATGTTACGAACAACTAAAAGATTTATGAAAATGATATTTGGCCTTGGGTCATTTCGGAACTGGATCATTTATGAAAATTTTCACTGTTTTAATAGAATTAAAAAATATTTTCTCTGTTCCACTTGATATGAACCGTATTCACAAAATAGGCACATTTTCACGACGAAAAAAGCGCTAACATACGTTAGCGACCGAATTTATAATAGTGCTAGGGTTGTGGTATTTCCGAAGAAATTGCGACGGAATTAGAGACGGACATTTTAGTCTCAAATTAAACAAAACATTATACTTAATATTCATATTAATTTATAAGATAGTGTAAGTATAATCATGATCCAATTTAAAGCAATTGCTCTTGTGTAAATCTCCATTTTCTGCGGTGGAACTTATCTTTTCTTGACAATATCATACTAGAAACATAGAACTAACTAATTAATGGTAGAGTCAAATTGATGTAACATAGAGACAATTATCCAAAGCTCATAATTCTTGCTAATATTGAAGTCATAAATAAAATTTTGAAACAAAAGTCACATTCTATCCACTTTGCTTGGTCACTATTTTCCTCTTATACTCTATTCTATAAATACCCAAGCAATAAATAAATAGATTCATGCAATAGTCTTTATTTGACTCCATTTTTCTTAGCCTTTATCTTCTCCATTTCTCAATTAATCAATGGCTTATTCAAGATTTGTGTACTTGTCCCTCTTCTTCATCCTCTTCCTCTCGTTGTTAACCAGAGAGGCGGCCGGTGTGGTCCCTGCCAAGCTCAAGAGGCAACATTTCGGGAGGAAATTGGGGCTCACTGGAGCCGAATTACAATATTATTATCGAAAAAGATCACTCGAGGCGGGTTATGACGATAGAGTCGTGCCGGGTGGCCCTGACCCTCATCATCACTATTCCGTGCCACCTATGAGCATCACACGGGATCCTTTATTATAAATAGTGTTTCTTTTATGTTTCGATATTGAGTATTAGGTACTCCCTCCGTTTCATGTTAATAGAGTCATTTTTCTATTTTGAGAAGTTCCAAATTAATTGAGTCATTTCTATTTTTGGTAAAAAGTAATTCTCATTTTTACTTTTTTCTCTCTTACTTTATTATCTATTACTTTTTCCACCATCCATTTAACACATTATTCTTAAACTCCGTGCCGAAAAAAAATGTATCTATTAACAAGGAACGGAGGGAGTACAATATAGAAAGTTGTACTCCATAACTCCATTAATGTGTCTCTTTGTGACATTAATTTTGTTGAAATAAGATATGTTGCATTAGGGGTTTTTTTTAAATTGATTTATGTCCCTGAAGTTTTTAAAATGAAAAATAAGCTGAAAATCAGTTCCAAATAATATGCGGGACCCAGAGATGAAAAAACCCCTCCGCCAAATCTGGGGATTCTCCACGCGCCACCACGGAGCGTGGGACTTTAAAACCAGGAAGGTCAATCTCATGTAAAAGAAACACCTTCGTTTACATCCCAACCGTCCATCGTCACCTGCAGCTAAAAAAACATAATCGTAGCCGTTGAACTCCCCGTGTTCCTCACGCTCCATCTATGCGCGTGGTCTTCCCTCTACTCGCCCGTCTCCTATCTTTTTCCAAGATAAGCCATAATCATTTGTTGAGTAAAGACAGATCACAAAGAGGGGGAAAAAAATCTTCGAAAAGGTATGTTTCAAAGCCTAATCCAAGCTCTCTGCCGATTGCGTGTGTAGAAACAGAACATACCGTGTTTTGCTTGAACTCGGCGAGCTTAGTTTGTATGTTTATGTGGATTGATTAGGGTTTGACTTCTCGTTGAATTTTCGAGAAATTGAGCTTGTGTGTTTTCTGTGTGTCACGTGGATTGATTAGGGATTGACTTCGCGTTGGAATTTTCGAGAAATTGAGCTGGTTTTTATGTGTCGTGTGGATTGATTAGGGCTTGACTTTCGTTGAAATTTCGTGAAATTGAGCTGGTGTGTGTGTGTTCTGTTTGTTTCTCTGCGATAATTTGGTTGAGGTGTGGTGCAATGTTGGGGGATGGGAATGAGGGATCGGATGAGGATAAATTGGGGGAGCGTAAGGTTTACAGTAGAACGCCGTCGTTTAAAGGGCTTGAAAACAGTCACAGCAGTAGTAATTTGTTGATGGAGCAGCAGCAGCAGCTGAAATCTCAAGCTATGGTCTCGGATGGCTTGAATTCTATGAGAAGAATGCATGATTCTGGTGTTGATGTGGGCCGTGATGGCTTTGTTGGGATAAGTTTGTCTAGGAAGTCGAAGCGTGATGCTCTGGAGCTGAGGAGGAAGCTGGAGAGGGAGAGGGATAAGGTGCGGAGCATGATGAGGAGGATTGAGTCGCTAAAGAATGGAGTTCAGGGATTCGATTGTAGAGATGGGGATAACGTAGCTGCGGGATGGGGGACGCCTCGGATGTTGAAGCCGTTGAATCCATTGAGTGTGGTTGTGGATGAGAATGGCAAGCCGGGGAGTGATACTGTTGAGAAGGAGAAAAGGACTCCAAAGGAAAGTAAATTATATGGTAATACTGAGTTTTTGCTTGCGAAGGACAAGATTCCGCACGGTGAAAGTAAAAAGAAATTGAAGGCGAACGGGAAGAAGGGAGGAGGAAGTGGGGCGGGGAAGGAGAATTTTCCCAATCATGTTTTGAAGAGCTGTAACGCGCTCTTAGAAAGATTGATGAAGCACAAGCATGCTTGGGTGTTTAACAAGCCGGTTGATGCAGTTGCTCTTGGTTTGCATGACTATTTCGAGATTATTAGAAACCCTATGGACCTCGGTACTGTGAAAGGCAGGTTAACGCAGAATTGGTACAAGTCCCCTATGGAGTTTGCTGAGGATGTCGTGCTAACGTTTCAAAATGCTATGACATATAACCCGAAAGGGCAAGATGTTTATGTGATGGCTGAACAGCTGTGCAAATTATTCGAGGATAAATGGGCTCCCATAGAGGCGGGTTATAAACGTGAGATGAATCTAGCTGCTGAATATGATGTGGGGCCACCAATGCCTACATCTCGGAAGGCTCCTCAGCAGCCAAGGGCATGGCTTGATATGGAAAAGCCTTTAGATAGATCGGCAATGGCCTACTCGGGTGATCCAAAAAGAAAGAAACCAAGTAGTGCACAGTCTGGCAAGGTTCATGCGCCAAAGAAGCCAAAGGCGAAGGATCAGAATAAAAGGGAGATGACATATGATGAAAAACAGAAACTTAGCGTAAACTTACAGGAGTTACCTTCTGAGAAGCTAGAAAATGTTGTTCATATCATTAAGAAGAGGAATCCGTCTGTTTCCCAGCAAGACGATGAGATTGAGGTTGACATCGACAGTGTTGATACTGAAACTCTTTGGGAGCTTGACCGGTTCATTGCAAATTATAAGAAGAATTTGAGCAAGAACAAAAGAAAGGCTGAAATTGTCAATAATTTAATAGCTGGTCAGGAGCAGATCCCCAATGATATGGTAAATAATTTGCTTTACATACTATCTCAATTTGTATTAGTTTAGAGCATTAGAGTTTTTATTAATGCATTTCATTTTTGTGTTTTTTTCAGCAGGTTGCTACCTCTGTTGTAACGGAAATGCCAATAGCAAGTAGAACAGGTAAAGATTTTATAGAGTAAACTAGAAGTTTCTAAAGATGCAAAAAAAAAATTTACCTGATCATTTTGTCTACTCTTTTTATTGAGCAGATGAAGAGAAAATCGCCTCACCTCCTGCTGAATTAGAAGTGCCGGACTTAGAGCACTGTGATAAGAACCAAGGAGTCGGCCAAAACAGCTCTAGCTCTGATTTGGGATCTTCTTCCAGCGGTAGTAATTGATAATTATTTCCTGTTGTTTCTAAAACAGCTCTTTTGACGTGTTGTAACGCATAAATGCTTATCTATTGGATACTTTCCTTGAAAGTCATGCATGTCCTCTTACTAATCTTATATTTTCGTAGATTCTGAAGGAGAAACTTCCTCAGCAGATGGCTCTGATGGCGAACACTCACCTGAAAATTGAGTTATCAAGGTACTATACCTTTCGAACATTAAACTGGACTATGATAAAGTAGGTTACAATTAACATTACAGTTTCTAGCTATATGATGTGTAGAGTTTGAACATATATTGGATTGAGATGAGCTGGCTGGATAGATGTATAAGATTATGATGTGGTGCATAGTGATGGATAACGTAATATGAACTCGAACCGAAAGATTAGGGCAGCAGAAATGAGAATTTTTAGATGGTGGATATGCTATCACACTATTTTGGATAAAATTGGTAATTGGATTGCTTTGTTTTTAGGTTCTCTGTGTAGAATAAAAACTACCCTTGTAGAACTAGTTACAAACGCGACGTCAAGGAGCATTCCTGGATATATAGATGCATATTGTGGTGCCAACTAAAATAGTAAATGCATAACAATCAAGAGTTAGGACTAGTTTAAGGCCCGATCGTTTGTAAGTTGTGCGTAGTTGAGAAATATCTATAAATGTATTTCAAATGCGTCTCCTTGATCGGCATTCATGATGCTCAGTAGCAGTTTCTTGCTATGCTTGAACTGGCTTTTTCTCGGCTTTGATTTGCTTGATCTCATACTCTGACGATTATTTCACCACGTTGTTTTGCAGATATTGGGAAATCTCACTCTGACGATAAGGCTAGAAGTGTATACTTGAATGATAGGAATTCTTGGTCATTCGCTCAATCTGTAAATACCTGTAGTGGGTGGCCGTAGATTTTTGCTAAGCAGACGTGTAAGCCAATCATGTTCGTCTCGTAGAGGCACGTTGCTCACAGGTAGTCTTTTTGTGTGTTATGTTTAGGCCGTGCACCCCCGATAGCACAACTCTTGATCTGTAATTACGTGAAAGCTCCGTCTTCCCCCAGACGTTGTCTGTGTTCGGGTTTTGTTGATGTCTGTAATCGGCTCCACTGGTGCCCGGTTAGACTCTCTCATTTGAATAGTTGTCCTGTGTTTATGTGTGTGTACATAAAGATTGCAAATTACAAATTTATTTGAAATGGATAGTAACCAATTAATTTGTGCGTACATCAGTTGAACAATAACGACCATCAAATATTATCAAAACATTTATTCTTAATAATATAAACAACTATGATTCGATTTAGCTTATGCACTAGCTGTCACTCTTTTTGCCAAGATACTTTTTTGTTCACTTTATTCTTAGAAGCATGTACCATGACAACTAAAAGAAAAAAACATAGAGTATTAATGTAGCCTTTATTTAATGAATAGTTAGGTCGTATAATATTGAAAAGAATCAAATTTCTATATAGTTATAGCCGTTGATATATGATTCAATATAGTTTATGGTATAGTATAGATGCATTTCCAAATACCTAATCACATGCAATGAGCTTCACATGAGCATAAACCACACCTCTTTTGTTAATATTTATTTTTGTTTTCTATTCCTCCTTTTGATAAGAAACCTAATCTAGTTAATAAGCCCAATTTATACAAATAGTCTGTTTATTTTTAAAATTTGTGTTTTGGTATTTTAAAGTTTCATAACCTATTGTCTATATAAAACAATGAATTGTAGCTTAAGACGCTTCTCTTTTATTCAATAGAGAAGAGTTCGAGTCATTTTTGGAGTAAATGAGGAACTATTATTGATCCATATGTAAAGAAAAAAAATCAATTATCAATATAAAAAACTGAAAGAAAAATAGAAAGATGAGGACATATAGCAAAAAAAAAAGAGAGCATTTCTTTATAGATTACTAAACGTTAATCAAATTTAGATTTTGCATATCCACTTAAAAATTCATATACATAAACTAGTTTTTGCAACTAATCAAGATTTTGGTACATTTCGAATCACACTTCACTTTACAATATACTCAAACATATTCATACTATCACACATTCAATCCTTCCTCCCAAAACCAAATCACCAAAAAAATAAACGCGAAATCTCGAGAAGCAAAATCGAGGCGGCGAAAGCAGTCTCCGATGTGCTGCGACGGCGATTGCAGGCCTCTAGGGTTCCTCCTCGGCCTTCCTTTCGCGTTTCTCTCTCTAATCATCTCTCTCGTCGGCTTACTCTTCTGGATCGTCGGGTCAGCAACTAATTCAATCGAGCGATCGACCTCTGATTTTTTTTTATTTTTTTTTATTTTTCAATTTTCGCGTCGTTGAATCGTTGATTGTGAGAAATTAATCGATGCAAATGTGTGTGTAGGTTGGTGCTGAGCTGCGTGTGCCCGTGCTGTTTCTGCGTGACGGTGCTGGTGGATATGGCGCTCAACCTGATTAAAGCACCGATTCACGTCATGGAGTGGTTCACTTCTCAGATCCCTTGCTAATTTTTTATTTTTTATTTTTAATTTTGGTGGTTGTTTTTCTATGATTTTTGTGATATTTTGGGGAGAGTTTATGGAATTTGTGTGGAGAATGGAGATGCCTAATTTTGCAGAAACAGTCTGTGATTAATTGATGAGATGTTATCTAATAAATGAGAAACGTTTTGATATGTTTCATTTTTGTCATACTATTATTTTAAGAAATATCTGAATATTGGAATAATTGTGGAAAATTATTTGCTTCGTTCCATCATATAGTTGAAATATTTTTTATACATTAAATAGAAAATTATATGTATGTAATAAAATATTAGAAAGTAAAATAAGAGGGATCTAATAAGTTATTTTTTGTTAAAAACGTTACTAAATTACAGTGGAATAATAGAAAAAGAATAAGTACAACTCAATCACAATTGAATTCAAGATTAAGAATTGCAATTTTAGCTTAAATATGTCCTGCAAAAACAATTCCGGGCCTAGAATTTTTTGGTGCGATATTTTAAAGTCAAAAATGAAAATTGATATTGCAGATAACTTAAATTTCAGATATTTTTGTATATAAAATGCTGAAACTGTGGAATAAAAATTGAATACTCCATTTATCATGATTTAAAGTTTTATTTGTATTCAATTGAGGCCCATATATATTTACTTTGTAAAAAAGCATCATGTCTAGCTGTTTGTGGGTTGCTTTTAATGTTTGGAGAAGAAGAAAAGTGGTCAACTTTTACAAAAAAAGTTGCTTTTATTATACTCTGCTTCGAATATAGGATCATCTTTTCCTTTGAATATTAGTGACTGGACTTAAAATAAAGGGTAAATTGCATCAAGGGTCATGAACTTTACTAAAATTTTGGTTTTTCCCATCAACTTTAAAAGTTGAATGAAAAGTCATGAACTTTAACGGGTGTTGCAAATTTCTCATCCGACCCGACCCGACCCGGTAAATTTCTGGCGCAAACTAATCCCACATGGCTTGCCGGAGGTGTGACATGGCATATTTTTCCGGCGGTACATAAAACAACATTGTTTTGCCCTGTTAAAAACAACGTCGTTTTATGCAGATTGAATTAAATTAAACCAAATTTCGAGATTTAGGGCTCGATTGAATTAAACGACCACATGATTTAGGGCTTGCGATTCCCACTCCCGTTGCAATTCCCGATTTGCGATGCCTCCAACGGAAAATATTACATGTCACGCCTCCGGAAAGCCATGTAGGATTAGTTTGCGCTGGAAATTTACCGGGTCGGGTCGGATGGGAAATTTGCAACACCCGGTAAAGTTCATGACTTTTCATGCAACTTTTAAAGTTGATGGGAAAAACCAAACTTTTGGCAAAGTTCATGACTTTTAAAGTAGTTTACCCTAAAATAAATTGCTAAGTTAAGTATATTCCTTCATCTCGTAAAAATTAGACAATTTTTTAGACCACCTCAATTTTAATGCGCAATTCATAACTAAAAGAGAAATAAAAAGTAATTGGAGCTTTTGCTAGTAAAGAATGAATTTCACTTCATTAGAGATAAAAAAAATTATTAAAATAAAAGTAGACTATTTTTATAAGACAGAAGAAAATAGAATTAATATCTATTTTTATAGGACAAAGTCAGGGGGAATATCATTAGTAAATAAAAAGAGCATAAGATTGAACAAACTAGTTGTAATCTTCTTCCATTTCACCAATATGAGGCACTATTTAGATGTTCAATTGCCAAAAGAATGAGCTAGTTTACATTTGAACCACCAACACCACCACCATCTGCATTCTTATTAATAACACTTTGACGACAAATATGAAACTAGAAAGGAAGAAAATGAATTTCCTCTCCTCTCTCTATCAACAAACCCTCCCTCGAATCGAACCTACACACACGAGACCGTCTATTTTCTATCCCGTCCCGTCCTATAAACACATAAATATAAACCAATGGAAAAAATGAGACTCGGCTAAAGCACGATCGTGAAATGGAGAATCCAGTCCTCAGCCAACGAGGGCTGTGTAGAGCAGCTGGTTCCACGTGTCGGGGAGGCCCGGGAGGCACCAGTGGCTGCAGTCCAAGCCGCTGTGGGTGCTATAGAAGGTGGGGTGTGCATCTTTTCGGTATTGGGAGAGCAATGTGATGTCAAGCAAATACACAGGTTTCTTGATTCTGCTCAGCACTTTGTTCACTACAAGTGCTGCTTGAGGTGTGCTTGCTGGATACCTCAACCCGAAATATGGCTGTGTTTCGCTTTTACATGATCTTGTTGGCTCGTTCCATTCCCTTCCCCTGCAAATTTTTTTGTTAAAAAGTTAAATTTCATGTCATTCGCAAATGCAATAGAGGATGTTATTGTTATTCAGTGATTCGACAAACAATCCTATTTATATATCATAGGAAATGTTCGTTTGCCAAGGCTTTTCGCTTTCAGCTACCGAGGCTTTTGGCCTTTCGAATGATGTGATTGCCTATGCTTTTATGGTGAGAGTCTCTAGATCCCCACTATTGCCTATAAATTGGTTTTGGGAGTGCAAGTCGCACTATTTCGACAAGTTCGTTGGTGCCTAACATGTTTGAGGTTTTCAAGTCTGAAACTTTCTGTCTCAAGCTCACCGTACGCATTCCATACTTATATTTTGATGGGTTTATACTCAACTCTTCTCGAAACTTCGTCCAGTTTGTCAGTGCCTAACGCATCTGAGGTTTCAAAGGCTGAAACTTCTTCACTCTAAAGCTCATCACACTCACACACATTCCATACTTGACTTTTGTTAGTAAACTTTTGGTAGAACTTCGTTAAGTACGTTGGTTGTCTGGAGGTTTAACGTGCTTCTACACACTAAAAGGAAGTCGTTTCACTTTTGTGAACAATTCTTCCAATCTTTAAGCACTAGCACAAGAGTATATTATTGTTTTGCGAAAAGAGTGTTTCTCCTCAAGTACGTACTCAACTTACGTGCATTTGTTTCGATTTTGTTTCGTATTGGGTTATGTTAGATTCGAGATGAAACATAATTAAGTGAAAAGAAACATGAAAGTACGTACTCGTAATGCATGGGAGAGACTCCTTGAAAGAAGACTTTAGTTTTGGAAGGATCGATATTTCGATTGACCCATCTCGACCAAGTAGTTAACCCTTTGTAATATGCGACAAGTCGGTTCGTGTCTTTGTACAATTTCCCTCCTTCTTCAATGTAATCGAATCTACATAATATTCACATACCAATTCAAATCAAATTCAATTAAATGAAACTCAATTTTTTCAATAGCTACCAAGAAAATAGTTATAAGTAGAGAAAACGTACGGCTGAGAACCTCCGGTGTGGGTCCACCAATGCCACGTGTTGAAGATCAGGACGTCCATTCCTAGCCACGCATTCCCGCTCCGGATCGAATCCAGCTTCAAAACCCGGCCCGCTTTTTGGTTCTCCATGTCAACTAGGTATAGAGTGTGGTACAATAACAATTTCACCCCATAATCCTGAATATTTCCCCATCCAATATTAATTCAAGGACCAGTTTTTGTCTATTTCTAAAATAATAGATAAAACATGGTAATTTGCATTCAAGATATCATAATGTACAACAAAAAAATCCACAAAATCAACGTATATACACACTATAAAATTATCTAAAATCATCACAGATTGAAAGCAACGAACGAAACGCTAGAAAACATAAGCAAAAGGGCGACAATACACGTCATGGCAATAACTGTCAATTTTGTGATAAGAGTTATAACACAAAATAGAAGACAAACTAAATTACAATCATATGAAAAGATAAAAAATGACATTTGTGAAAGGACATTGTTCTTACTATTTATATGCTTAAAGTAAGTTTATAAAGTGTAAAGGAAAATTTTCTTGAGCAAGTAACACCAAACTCTTTTCAAGGACAAATTGATAGGACAAATTGGTGGACCAAAATTATGTAAATAAAACTAACCTTTATCATACAAGTATTATCTCTTTGCACATGGGGTGAAATTCAAGTAAAAAGAAAAGAAACTGAAAAAAGAGGCAACAAATGGACCAAAATTTATTGCAATTGAAACTCTGATTTTAAACATTGATTAACTTATAGTTTCCACGTTTTTTTGTCTTGCTATAATCGTCTACGAAAAATAATCATATTTTTTCAATTGTCCAACAAAACTGATTCTATCATTTATGATATTTTTTTATGTAAGTTTATTTTCTATTAATAATATTTCAATTATTTTTTTATCACTCTATATTTTAGTTTTATTTTTTTTTCTTATATTGGTGGGGCCCTCGTGGTCACGTTGTCCATGTCCCATGTGTATGGAACTCACTAAGTTGACATTGACTTGAGTTGAACAGATCTATGTAGTTTCAAATTATGTCGGCAAAATTTCTATAAATTGTTATGAAAAGATACAATGTTATATCTCAAATTATAGCCAAAACAATAGTATAAAATTTATTATTAAATTTATAAAAATATTATTTATGAATAATGACATTGTGACCCCATACTTTATTCAATTGTTAAAATAACAATATCAATATGCTCCTACATTTAAATTTTGAGTGATATAAACAATCAAATTTTGTACAATAAAAAAATGAAAAAAAATTATACTGTTAGTAATCTGATGTATTAATTATAAATTAAAATAATAAATGTAGTTAGTGGATAAATTGAAAAGACTTGATTAAACTTTAGCCTCATTTCAAAAAAAAATTATATTTGAATTGCCTCTATATTGTTTTTTCAAATTTGAATTAAAGTATGCATTAATTACATTTATGGTTCTGAAAAAGTAAAAAATTTATACAAAAATCATTAATATATGATCAAAATATTATGCACATTCTGTGCAATATATATGCAAATATATATTTTAATTAAATGCATAAATAAACCAATTTTTTCTTAAATAAATCAATTTTTGATTGTACAAATTTTGGTCACATTGTTAAAGTTGTTGCACGATTCTACTACATTTAGTGTGTCATTAATAGGGCTGGGAAAAAATACCGAAATGCCGAAATACCGGTCTTATCGTATCGAAAAAATACCGAAAATACCGAATTTTAGGTATGCCGTGATTTTCGGTACGGTATGATACCTTACTGAAATATTTCGGTAAGGTAAAGGTATGAATTTTTATATACCGCGGTATACCGCGGCATACCGAAATTCAGTATATACCGTAATTTAAGGTATATACCGTAAAATATGAATATAATAATATATAAAGTATTTTATATATTTTTAAATTATAAAATTTATTGTGAAATATAATATAATATGAATAAAATATACTAGTATTTAATACCCCGTATATTATTTAAATTACTATAAAATATAAATAGTATTCTAAAAACTCAAATATTTAATTTTCATTGATGTTGAATGTAAGGTATACCGCAAAAGTATGGTATACCGAATTTTGGTACGGCATACCGAAAATGAGGTACGATATCGGTATGAAAATTCTCCATACTGAAAATAAGGTATACCGAAGTTCGGTATACCGAAAATTTTGGTAAGATAAAGGTATAATTTTTTCGCATACCGAATTTACGGTAAGGTATACGGTATGGTGGTTTCGGTAAAGTATACCGTACCTACCCACCCCTAGTCATTAATGAAATGAAGTATACATGGACATTAATTTCAATGCAAAATAATTAAAGCAAAAGTGGGAAAAAATGAATAATAAATGTACTTACTCAGCTGCAATAACTGCACTCTCTAAATACTAACCCCACTATTTTATTGCACACAGAGGTCGTTAACGTGCACGCAAAATTAACAGTAGAAAATTGTTTTTAATTCTATCGTATTAAAATTGTCACCAAATATTGGTACGAACATAATGAAGGAGATAAGACTTTTGGTTACGGTATGTTATGATTATTTATGGATAATATTTGTGAATTGTTAGATTATTTAAACTAAATAATCATTTAAGTCTTGATTATGCCAAAAAAAGATATACTTTTATATTGAACTTTATTGAGTAACTTCTATAGAAGAAGAAAAAAAGACATGGATAATTAAGTGGAATTTGGTGAAATCAATTATTGGCTGTCTTTTTTTTATAAAAATAATCATGAATTCATCACATAAAGTCCTCATTTGAATTTGAGTCCTTATTCAAATTACGTCACCTAATTGAATACATATATAGGCGCCAATTATGCAGAAATTTCATGATGGTATTTTGATTTTTTTCATGATTTTGGCATCAATTGCCAAACATATATAAATATACACAATCATCTTTTATTTGCTTTTATAATAAACTTTTATTTTTATATATACTATTTGAACTATATAGTACCATTGTCAGTATATAATATACATAACAAATAAAAATATGAAACTATAAAGTATAATAATGTATTCTAAGAAAATAACTAAGTTTAATTATTGAAAATTTAACATAATTTTTTAGATAAACAATTTAAATAAAATAATTGCCTAAAGGCATCGCGCGACTTTTAAAAAGTGTGTTTTGTGAGGCTATAATTTCAGCACGATTATCGCCTTTAATGATTCAATAATTGTTCATCACAAACAAAAAGTGTAACCCTTTCCGCCTCCAAAATTATTAAATTCAATTTATGACTTCAAATATTTTTTAATAATATTGTTAACAGATATTGTGACTATTAATAATATTATTTCAATTTGTTGCATGTCTTTAGGATTTTGCCTTTCCTTTTTCTAACCCATTGCCACTAAGCTATGACACTTGCAATACTTTTTAAATCACTTTACACTAGTAATAAATATACTTTGTCATATGTATATATTTATACAAGGATAAAAGCACTTTTTAAATCACTTTATAATAAATATACTTTGTCATGTGTATATTTATAAAAGGATAAAAGCACGTGCAGATTTGGATATATTGACACTGTATAGTCTATATTTTGATGAAATTGTAATTCATTCATACATAGATATATATCTCATCCATGTTGGTTTATTTTTGGTAACTAAAGAATATGTTAATGTATTGTCAATTTTCTTCACCGATGATTAATGGTCAAAATATCATGTAAAACAATAAATATAAATTCTGAAAAAATTGAAAATATTATTATGAGAAAAAACAACAAGATGATGTTTAAGTTTTGACTATTCAACCCAATTATTTTATCTTATTCTTTCTATTTAACAAGTCACTATCACTAGTCACGACTTATAACTATCAAACTATGGCATATAAAAATGCTATACAGTGTTTAATTGTTTTTTATTATTAAAACAGTTTACACATATTATTTTCTTAAATGTTCAAATTAAGTTTTTTTTATTTTATTCCATAATTGCTTAATTTCAGAAACATTTATGATCGTTATAAATACTTGTGCCTATAATATTAGTATATTTATTAAATATATAGAGAAAATCCCAAACACTGTTACATGATGATTATATATGATTAAAAGTCCACTAAATATTGCGACAAAAAGAGCAGAAACCAATCAATACACTGACCATTTTCCCTAAAGTTTAAAAGGGGCAAATTAAATCCCAATTATTAGAATTTCAAGCTGGCCAAATAAATAAAGGCTAAAACCAAACCTTTTCCTATAAATTAGTTTTACTCCCTTACTATAATTGTCGTAAATTTCAAAAATATCACAAAAATTGATCAAATTCTTATTTATTCCGCAATTTAAAAGATTGATCAAGTGAAATCTATCAATTTTTACTGTATGGTGAAAAAACGTATGGGTAAAACGGAAAAGGTAAAAGGTAAAAAGGAGGGTAAAAAAGTAAATCAAACTAACCAGGAAAGTGAGTTGACTCAGTCCCTCAGTTCGAACGATTAAGGTCCTCGCCTTCGGCACCCCCGCGTGAATCATACAACTCAGCGATTCCCACATGTTCAGACTCAGCGAGTCGCCAACAAACATGATCTTCTTCCCCCTCATTCTCTCCAAAAAATTCAAACCATTAAACCTGCAATTTCCAGCTCAAATCAGCTCAAAATCGAAATCAGCGGCGATTTCTCCACAATGCGGCGCTTGTGAGTGAAATTGAATCAATTGATTACCTAGCTAGGTTGCAGGAGAAAGGCTGCCATCGGTACTTGAGGTAATTCCGATCGGGACGGCGGTATTTGAGGCAATTGAACTGGTCGTCGATGAAGGGGCAGGTGGAGAAGTCGTAGAGCGGGTAGGAGGCGTCGTACACCCATTTGCCGCGGAAAATGTTGCAATTGGCGGCGCCGGCGAGGGCGCGGCGGGTGGTGTTGAGCTCGGCGGCGGAGGGCGGGGAGAGGAGGAAGAAAGGGGAGAGGAAAAGGAGTGTGATTAGAAGCCCCATTTTTCTGAAATTGGAGTTGGAAATTTGAAGGAGACAGTTGGATGCTATTTATACTCCTATGCATGTAAGCATAGCAGAATTTGTTGTTAGGGGGGGGGGGGGGGGTAGGGTGGGGGTATAGGTGGATGCAGAAATTTATTTTGTTTGAAATTTCGAAATAATAATTTTCTTATGTTTTTTTTGTAGTAATGGAGCTTTTACGCATTGATTTGCATGAAAAACAAAAAATTCGACGATGATATTAAAATAATTTGCAGGAAAAATATTGAATTTTGGTCTGATTCTAGTTTTTTCCCAGTTTTATAAAACGACGGTAAAAACTACAAACTTTTTTTCACCTTAAAACATATGAATTTTTATCATATTTTTTAACACACTTAGCAAAATAGAGTAAACATTAAAATTATGGTAAATTTTAAAGTTGTGGGTTATGCTCATATTTGACTAAAATTTATGATTTTCTGATAATTTGCTCTGCAAAAAGTTACATTTATATATTGTTTCCGGGATGAAAATGTGCAGCTCCAACAGCCACATATATAGTGGTAGCAAAAAAAATAAATGAAAAATTAATGTACGAGCAGTGGAAATAAATTAAAATTTGGATATGTGTGATGAATTAAGTGCATATGGGGTTCGATCAATTGTCAACTTCTTTATTGAATATAGTGAAGTAGTGAAAGTTTGTGTTGGTTTTTGTGATGTGCAATAAAGATAAAATAAGGTCGGATCACAAATTTTGATAAACTTGCAAAATTATGTGACATGTGGTATTTTCCACCAATAATACATAGATATGCGTAAGCTTGATTGGTGTTGTGAGATAATATAGATATAATTATATCGTTACATATAATCCAAATCAACGATGAATTCAGGTGGGATTGGAGAGTCACCGGAGACATCACCGAAAACTCCATTAAATTCGGTCTATGGAGTAGTCATCAATTTCACAACGCGACAGTTTGACCACAATCCTTTATGATGAGGTTCACTTGCGTTCTTCTTTTGTGATCACCCACTGTCAACGACCGCCGTCGTACCGTTCCTATTTTTTGATGCAGCGTCGACCTTCTTCACTGTTTGATCTAATGAGTTTCGTTGCCCGTCGCACCGCTTTTACTAGAGAATTTTTATGAATATGGTATATTGTACAAGTGTAACGAGAGGGCTAAATAGGGAAATCATACTATAAAAAATTATAATTCCACCAAGTTCATGGACTTCAATTGATTTACAAGTTTGCATTGTTATAACTTGCAACATTAAAATTGAAAAAAAAAATATTTCGCATAATATGAAAATGACTAATATCTGTTAAGTGTGTGCATATAATAAGTGGTCATCAACTAATTAAACTATTTGTCAATGTAGTATTAATTTGGATTTTCATAGTATGCCTAGCTCCTATATATGTTCCTATGCATCTATATATTTATACAGTTGCCCTATTTTTTGCTTTAGTAATACACTAAGCATACATAATTAAAATATCAAGTATAATTAAGACATAATTAAAATCCTATAGAAAAAAGTAGATAAGTGAAACTCTATGATCCCATTAAGATGGCATCTCATGTTCTTACTTTATTTAATTTATATCATTAATGCTTTTAAGAGTGAGCAGAAATAAAATGTTAATTTATTCAGATATGCGAAAATTTACAATTGTTGGTACGATAATAAAAATTAAGGATCGCCACATTCAATGTCAGAAGATAAATTAAATAATGAGAGATTACAAATCGAACAAACGTTAAATAAAGATTAATTATGATCTCGAGTACCAGTGATTAATTATTAAATTATAGTACTTGAGATAATAGTGGATATATATTTAACCCACATAGTTTTTTTTCCCTCTAGTTATTGTGTAAATAATCATAGGTTCTACTATTTGAAAACCAATAGTTTAATTTGATTAATTTTAATATAGATATTGTAACGAATATTTATATATTTATACATATTTTAAAATACCGCACTATACCATTAACACAAACCTAGGATGCATGACAAAATAGTAGTAATATATTTAACTTGATTTTTCTTATAACACCAATAGGATAAAAACACGTTCTCTAACGAAATTAACATTTTAAATAAACATTAGTTTAATATTTTGTGGATGGAAAGATGAGAGAGAAATAATGTCAGTGCAGTTTCGATTTCGAAGCATTGGAAAATGGCCGACATCATGTGATAGATGTTGCTATGTTTCCATGTGCTATTAACATGCATGTCATGGATTAATTTAAATATAATTATATGTCAATTTAATTACCACCAATTAATCATTAAATCAACTAATCATGCTTTAACTTTATCTCAAATTAAGCATTGTCTCTGCTCTGCTCGTTCTATCGGGATTGAACACACACGTTTGTAAAATAAGCCATAGTTAAGGTGTTAGGGGGCGATTTCCGCCAGAATCAGGAATGAGATAACTTGTTTATTATTTCTTGATGAATCAAAATACAATAGAATTCCATTATTTACAAAATTCTAAACCCTAAAACACATCTTGCTAAACAAGCAAGATAAATAAATAAAAAAAGATTACAAAAGGTATGCAAAATTAAATAAAATACTACTCCCTCCGTTCCACAGTAATAGAGACATTTTATTTTGAGCACTCGTTTTGGAAAAATGATAATAAATGGTTAAAGTAAAGAAATAGTAAAGTAAGATAGAGAATAAGGTAGATAATAATCTTCTCTACACTATTCTCTATCTTACTTTACTCTTTCTCTACTTTAATCATTTATTATCATTTTTTCAAAACGAGTGCTCAAAATGAAATACCTCTATTACTGTGGAACAGATGGAGTATTAAAAGATAAGTTGGAGATTCAGAGAGATTTGGACATGATCTTGGGCGTGATTTAGATGATCGAGGGCTCTATCACTCTCTATTTGAATACTTGTAATCAAATATAACAACCCTCCAATGGAGTTATTATTATGAATAAAATCAGACAATCAACTAAACATTACACTTCAATCTAAATCTTCGAACCAAAATATACTTACAAATAAAATTTAGGAAGCATAACTCGTATCGATAAATTTTTCTCCATTCACTTCTATGAATGGGTTACATGTATTGTTTATTGAACAACTTTATTAATGAAGAAAACTCAAAAAATGATCACTCATTTCTTAGACATTAATTAACCAATCCTTACATACGTAGACACTTCTAATTTCTAAGTTCTTCTTTAATTCTCTCTCTCTTCATCCATATCCATAATCTTAGTTATTTCACTTTAGATAGAGAGGGAATTGAATATATCCACCAGCTGGTGAAGTAATCGAAGATGAATGATTGTGATTTAATTTGGAATCATTATCAATTAGTTAAATTCGAAGAAACCTATATAAAGTGTGACATCTAATTTATTTAATTTTCTAGAATGTTGAATAATCTTCACCAATAAACACAATACAATTATACAAACACGTTACCATCACTTCATGTCACAAAATTTTTCCAAATTTGTACCTAACTATCTAAGTGATATAAAGAAAAATAAACATAAATTAAATATTAGGCAAACAAAGCCGGACAAAGTCACAAAACCAACCCAAAATTAGGCAAACACCATCACATATTTAGGCAAAATCCTACTATTAATTAAGATGTTGCAGCATTAACTATATTGATAATACATTAATACTCCGTAGCTCCATCCACAATGGAATGTCTCTAAGTTTTTTTTTTAAGTTTACGATTAAGCGTCTCATTTATCTTTTACTACTTTTGATAGTTGATCCACATTTTACTAACCCAACTCATTCATATATTATTTTAAAACTAATATTTATATAAACATAGGAATTTACTACTAATTTTTTAAAATCACTTTCTGTTTTACGGAGTATTTCTTAACTAGACTGAGTCAACTTAAATCATTTAATCGTATAAGAAGAGAGTCCTAAATTAAAGAAACTTATTAAAATTATCTAGACCACAACTTGGGATGCATTATTAATCCATTTTTTTCCACAAATAAGTAGCGACGTGTTTGGCCTTTTCTTTTGACAAGGGTAGTGTAGGGTCCGAGCAATTGCATACTGAATATTTGCATACTAATTTCATATATTTTAAACAGGAAATTTCATAATCGAAATGGTGAAAGATGAATTTTAATAGTATCATTTATTTTAATAATAGAATGGGTGAAATCAAACATTCGAAAGAATAGACTCGACAGTTTCCCACTTGTCAAACGGGGCATTGACTATGATGAGTGGTGACTTTAATCACACACAAAAAATAGAGGCATAGTTTTTTATACATTTATTATTATTAATATTATTACTTTAATTTCATTTTATTTAGGTATTTATGTTGGAGGGACCATAGCTCTAATTATTGTACTTTGATATTACTTGACTTACATTTTGGTTTTATGCAAAAATGACTTTCTTTGTAGTTTGTTAGTACAATAGTGCTAAAGTCGTGGAGTAAATTATTGCTACTAAGCCTTAGCATTGTGGGCATTGAGTGGGTTTAGAACCGCTCGAACAATCCATCGTCCATTATCCATTGGGCTATGACCCTATATTCGAATAAATCCATAAATCGATTGTGTGCAACAAATATCATATACGTATAACGGGCATAGAGAAAGGAACTCGTCTGAACACAACGGGGAAGGTCATTGTCAGCATTAGAAGATTAAGGAGGTGCGTCAGTCATCACTGTCAATGAACGACGGACGAATAACAAAAATGAATCTCAACCCTAAGAAATTGAAATGAAAATGTTGCACCTTGAGATTGACGACAACTCCAAAAGTCTAATTTAATTGAGTTTGTCGACTTTCATGGATAGAAGGTGAAGTTAGTCAACCCCTGACCCGACCCAAGTCTGTCATTGCATACACACAACACAACCACATTACATGACATGAAAAGCTAACAATATTGCATACACCATACTACTTTATTTGGAAATCATGGAATATTCTCATCTAACAACATTTTATCCCATCAATTTTCATAATTCTTTTTCGAATTGTGAACCCTCATAATATTTTTAGATCATTTCAACATCATCACAACCAATTCATACTTTTAAGCAACAAAAGGTCAATTTCAATTATCAAATTGTTACAAGTTGTTAAGTTTATGGGGTAATAATGGCAAATAAAAAATAATTTTGAATTAGACTAATTTTACCAAAAGCAAATATGACCCACGGCCCACAGGCACCTTTGCAAAAGTTGTTATGAAAGTTACTTTTATAACAAGCATACAAAAGTCCAAAAAATACACTACAATATTTATGTGATATGATTGGGATTGTTTTGTCACAATATTAGTAATTAATTAATCGAATTAAATAAATATTATTGTTAATTTTTTAATCAAATAAAAAATACCAGTTGAAATTTCAGGTGACC
Organism: Salvia splendens; assembly: GCF_004379255.2. Classification (NCBI taxonomy): domain Eukaryota; kingdom Viridiplantae; phylum Streptophyta; class Magnoliopsida; order Lamiales; family Lamiaceae; genus Salvia; species Salvia splendens. Next base: position 1,245,841 of record NC_056042.1, read on the forward strand.
TGCTAAATAAATATTATAATTTTTTTAATTATTATTAATATTGAACAAAACCAGAGAAAAATTCCCTCAAGAATCCATTTCTACTTCAGCTTCAACTTCTGGTAATCACTGAGCTTGCTCTATGCTTCTGTGTGTGAGGCTTCTTCTCGTTGTAGCTCAATTTTATTTTTTAGGTATTGAGTTTTTATTTTTTATGGACGGATTCGTGGTCAAGCAGTTGATGATTTTTCAACCGAAACAATTGAAAAGTTTAGGTTTTTTTTATGTGTTGAAGTAATATGAAGCAGGGAATGGAATGCAATGTGGATTTGATTTGGAATTCGGTTTTGGAACTCTACGGTGGTTTTTCATGCGCGCAAAATGTTCGACGAAATGTCAATGTGCTTTCAATCGAAATAAATATTTATGTAGTTAAATGCCTGATTACTTTACTCGATTCTATCTTAGGGATTAACTTATATATAATGTTTTTATGGGGATAGTTTCAGATGATGTGATATTGCCAGTGAAATATTTTGCTTCAAGAAAGCCTCTTTTAGTGCTTTGTTGTAATTGCTACAAGTCTCTGTGATTTTCATTAGCTGAAAATGATCAAATTCACTAAGCAGCTGAAATGATGGTTTTTTGATTTGGAATGTCACACTTGTTATGTTGTACTTATTCCATTAAGTAAGTGGCCCTTGTATTTTACATGACACTCTGTTTGTCACTACAGAGTGAAAGGGACAATTCACCTGTGAAATCTAGAAGTCGGGAGCTCATCACCTATGACATCATCCAACGTTGGTGGGTACTCCTTGTGCTCTCTTACACTCACACACACTACTGATACAGCTCTATAAGTTGCTGTGTCTTCAACTTGTATGTGTATATGTGATTCTTTGGAAAGAGTTTGGTACTATCTTTTACCCGTATCTGGCTTTCGCGCGTATATGAAACTGGAGATACACGAGATTGAATCATTTGATAAGATTCTACTAGATTGGTGTTTTCAATTTTCTTATTTACCTCCTAATTTCAAGTGGGGCTTCCAAGAACATGGTGGTTGAGTAAACCGTCGTTGTATTAGGTTTATTTGTTCCTTTCGTATTAATCTCTTTTAACAAAACACACAGATAAGAACAAGAACTCTCCCTCTTTAGGTGATTACTTGATTAGACTTGGATATTGCAAAGTGAAAATAGTTGGAAATGTAAATGCAAAGTGTCTGTCTGATTACAGAAGCACAGCTTGATTTTATTCTTTTCTTGTATATGCAAATTTTCATACATTTTCACGATGATACATATATTTTGATCGTGCAAGTACTTGATAAACGCTACTGTAAAACTGCTCTTTTTTGTCATGTTTTGGTAGCTCGTGATGACATGATCTTATGTTGCTACTTTCGTGAGCTGTATCAACAGGTCAAGGGGAAATGACGGGAGACAAGCTCGTTTTGAGGGGTCTTCAGTTCCACGGGTTCCACGGTGTGAAGGTAGAAGAGAGGAAGTTGGGCCAAAAATTTCTGGTCGACGTGGATGCCTGGATGGATCTTCAACCAGCCGGTGTTTCCGACACCCTCTCGGATACCATCAGCTATACTGCTATATATCGGTAACCAACATATCTCAGTTGTATACTTATCTCTCTTTTCTCATTTGTTGGGGTTCAAATTCTTGATATGACAATGTACTTTGCAGCATAGTTAAAGAAGTATTGGAAGGATCCCCTCACAATCTTCTCGAATCAGTAACTGAATCGATTGCGTCCAAGATCTTGAACGATCATCCCCGGATTTCTGCTGTGCGTATCGTGCTGGGAAAGCCGCACGTGGCTGTGGTCGGCCCCGTCGACTATTTGGGCGTCGAGATTATCAGGCGCCGAAACAGCGCTGTGAAGAACTAGAGTCCTTGCCAATTTGCCATTGCTACTGTCAATTGGAATCTGTAAACCTTTGTTATGTATTTCGATTTTGTTTGCTGCATTTTCCTTTCTAAATTTGATGTTTTAGCAATCACAATATTGCTATGCAAAAGACACTGTTTTCATTTATCAAATATATCAAATTTTAAATTCTTGAATGTTTTGATCTTTATAATAAGCAAGCCATATTTTTGCAATGCATTCAACTCTACTGAACATTATCTTAGCCGCGAGCCAGTGACACCGATCGTCTGCGCCATTCCCAGAGGAGGTCGGAAGCAGTATCGGATTTGATGCAGCTCGGAAACATACCTAAAGAAGCTCCCAACCAAAGTCACTAGAACTTTCAGCAGCCAGTTTTCTTTCGTTGCTGTCCATTACAAGAGCTGAGCTCTTCACCCCTGCTTCGTTATTGTCGCTCAAATCTTCATGCCCGGAAACGCAGTCGCTCAAATCTTCATGCCCGGAAACGCATAGGTCTCGCTTCTTTGTCGACCTCAACTTCGATGAAAGCACGTTGTAGATCTTTTTCTGAGGGAAACAGTTGGTTAACACATGCATATGCAGCGAAGATGCTGAGAATAAATTGAATAATGTTAAGAGGTTGAAATAGAAAGTAGAAACCTTGTACGACTTGTGTTTCTTCGACCCTCGAGAGACGAAATGGAGTTCATCATCGTTCCCTTCCACCAAGACGCAGCTTTCATCCAACCTCGACTTTTCAGTAGGATCGATTACCTCAATATCGAAATTATCTGAACATCATATATAGTAAAAGATTTCAATCAATTAATGGAACAATCTATGTCGCTATGCTGTCTAGAACTCCAAGAGCAAGAAAAGCTTCATTTTCTAGAACAGAAGAAACGAGCCACTAACCTTCATAAGATGCAGTGGCTTCCTCGCCCGCTGATCCAACATGGCATGTTTCTGTAATGTTTGAATTGGTACGAGAAAGTGAGCCGTCTTCCCTGAACATATCTGCCATGACAAAAAAGAAAAGTGTGACCTCGAACGCTCTTGGTTTCTTCCGATAAAACAACCTAGAAAATGAATAGACGAAGTAAAACGGAAACTCAAACAGTACCAATAGGCGCAGGGGTAGCACCATCGTCTAACTTTACAGATTCGGCTGAAAGGATTTGGTTAGAGTTGCAGGGCTCGGGTGAAGCATCAGAAATAGGTCGACTTTTGGCCGCTGCTTTGCTGGGATCCTGTCGAGCAAACAGCTCCGGTGATGCTGTTACCAAGTCATCATTGACCACAAAGTAGTTGCTTTGTGTTTCACACAAAGAAGACACGGGACGAGGTGCTTCTGGAGGCTGAGAAATCCTTTTTATGCCGATAGGGCGTCTGGTCGGACCAGCTCTCCTACTCTCTCCACAACATTCTTCAGATTGAGTAGTTTCGACCAAAACTCTATGTGGCGTGGGAGAGAGACCCTTTGCATCATCGACACGAACATTTGGGGTCGAGTCTTGAGGTGTTGAATTGCAAATATTTTCTTCGACTACAGCCTGTTTGTTGTTGATCTCTGATATGGCCGGGTTAGGCTTCTCGTTGATATCAGTTTCTGGTGGTGGCACAGGGCCTAGACGAGACGGAAGAAGCAAATCTTGCATTACTTCTTCGTACAACTTCTTTACACTCACACCAACTTTCTGTGCCTGGTTTTCAACGTACTTGACGGTATCCTGGACAAGAACCGGAGAAAATGCCACACTGATTCATTCAAACACTGTATCTTCCATGGTTTAATTCCTAACCAACTGCCATTATCGGAAAACAAGAAACTCGAAAGAAGGCCATACCTCGTACATGATCTCTTCGACCTCCAAACACATCGCCTCGAACTTCTCATATATGTCTCCTGCCCAAGCTACACCTTTGAAATCCATAGCAGGATATTGCTCCAATACTTAACTGCACGAATCGAAAATTTCTCAACCAACCAACGGAAAGAGCAATAATGAGTCTTCGTATTTTAGCAAACTGCGGAAAACAACACAATGTATCTAATCAAAAGCTACAACTAAACTAATTAAGTAACCATCAAAGAATTGAGCCAATTCTCAGTGTTCTCCAACTGCATAAATGTTCTTGGAACTATCTAACTGACATTTAAGTCTCAACGGGGTAGTAAAGGTTGATCAACGAGCGAAATGGACAGCAGCAGGGCTTGAAATCACAGAGTTCAAATTGATGAATTTGAAAAACAAAGATAACATTTAAGGTGCAGCGTCGTGTTTAGCAAGAAAACGAGTCCTCAACATCTTGTAGCATCATGTATAACGACCAAAAGTCCGGCTCTAGATAATCAGGGTTTATCAGCCAAACATTAAACAAGTCAGAAGCTTTGCTTTACAAGATGAAGCTTACATCACAGAACCAAAGAATCAGATATCATTGGAGCAGGTCTAGTGGAAAAGCCAAAAAACAAGAAGCTCGGATTCGAAAGCATCAACATCGTGTGGCATCAAGTATATCGGCCAAACGTTCACCTCTACAGAACCAAGGTTTTATCAGCCAAACATCATAAACAAAGAGAGCTTACATCACAGAAACAAAGAATCAAATATCACTAGAGAAGCTAAAAACAAGAACCTCGAATTCGAAAGCCTCGAGGCAAGAACAACACTAGAGAAAAACCTAATTCAACATAACCAGTAATTTCTCCTAACCAGAACCAAATAAAAGAACTAAATTTGACCTCAATTTCATGTAATTCAGCTTCTACTGTCACTAACAAAGAGCATATTTTCTATGTATAAAAACTAAAAAACACTATTTAGCAATTTCTAAGTGTTCAAATCAAGGGTTCTTTTTCAACCTTCACCAAAACCAAATTCCCAGCAAGAATTCATCTACCAAATCAACAATCAAATTCATAGCATCATTTCATCAAGAACACAATTGTATCACACTAGCTAGCAAAAATCAACAGAAAATCTCTCCCAAAAGGCCAAAATCATAACTTTGACCAGAAACAAAATAGAAACATACACTGATTAGTGATTACAATATGAAGGCAGAAAACATAAGCATAATAAGCTTGTGGAAAAGGGATTAAAAAGAGGAACTTGGCAAGAGACAGAGGATGAATGGAGGGAGTGGTTGAGTAGAAAGAGTGAATGATTAGAGCAGAGAGCATTCAGCTGATTTCTCTTGCACATGGATTCTTCATTCTTGGCCACGCGTACGATTAGGAAAGGGATTTAATTGGGTCAAGATTAACATGATAAAACCACACAAAGATTCATATTTATAGATAATTAGTTTACATCATTTATTGTTAATCAAGACATGATTTTGACATAACATTTCAGGTGTCTATACGATGTAAAGAAATTGTACTATAATTGGTCCTAAATTGAAAACCGAATTACATCGATATTATTCAAAATGAGTTAATTATTAATTAGTACTATTATAGTAACGGATTTTTTAAAAAAATCATTCACACAATTTAATGAGTAATTATAGACTATAGGTGTAGTTTTGTTGATAGACTATATTTTTGTTTTGACGAAGAAGTTTACACATAAATATATGGAGATTTTATCTTGACAGAGATATTCGTATGTGATTATGCAAATATTAATTTGAAAATTTTAATATTTTTCCTAAATGAGTGTAGAAGAGTAATTATATACTCCATATTAATTACTAATATTTACGAACCAATTTTAAACTTAAAATTAAAATTCTAATTATTTCTTTAGATCAATATCCAAAAATAATTTGACACTGTTGTAAAGTTATAAAAGATCCAATTTCTTGTTGAATATTAGATATGCTCCGTATAATTTTTGATCTTGAGAATTCATCTAGTAAAAAAAATCCAATCCTACATTTGTAATTTACACGAATAAATTTCATCCAATTTCAGGATCTTACAAAAGTTGTGACAGAATAGAAAAATCGCATCAAATAGATACTCCATTAAAGTGCATTTTATCCTGCAAGCAAACACAGACTCTCTAATCGATCGAGGTTCAAGTCAGCACAAAGATAAATGGCAAACTTTGATAAAAACACACACACACACACACATATTTATAAAAAGACTTGCACAAGCATTCATGGTGAGTGTAGCTAAAAGCAATTTATAAAGTTCACCAATTCATGATATACACAAGTACACAACACAAGACTTCCACACACACACACAAGTAGTACTAAACCACACCGCAAAGATCGCACTCTCTCGAGATTAGTAGGACGAAGCTCCAGGACCTAAGCTAAAGGTAAAGAACAAGGATTGGTGTTATCAGCATCCCCGTTACCTGGCTGCTTGAAAATCCCCAAAATCATCATCCGGTGCATCGTGTTGTTCTTTCTTCTCGGTCGCTTCTGCTTCTCCTTCTTCACATTTTTCCACTCCAGATGACTCCTCGTTTTGAAAAGATTTGCCTGGTATAACTCTAGGGGAAATTCCTAATGGAGGCCTATCGGGAGCATCAACGGGTGAGAGGGGTGCGGGAGGAGGAGGGGGCAGTTTGATGCTTACTGTGCCTTCTTTGTTTTTAGACTTGTCATCGAGAGAGAGATTGCTCAATTTCTGCTCGAAAAACTTGGATCTTGTGCTGCCTGTGCCGCCTTCTTTCTGTTTCGTAGGAAAAGAGTTACGAGATCGGATGACGAGCAAATGCAATTAACGTACAGTAATAAGGAGTTTGAGATATTACTTTCTTGAGCTGAAGCACTAGGGTCTCCCCGTCTTTTAAACTATAATCGACTGAAGAAGAATGCTGGTACTGATGCTCCATCTCTTCTGCAGTTTTCTTCTTATTCAGATACCTAAAGATTGAAGAACATATTTCAACAGCGAGGGTAAAAACCGCACTTAAGCATGGTTTATTAAAGGGAAAAGAAGATGAAGTACTTCATATGGTCGTGAAGAGCAGCTTGGAAGTCATATGCTTCAGTTCTTTCTCGAAATCCTATACCAATGAAAGCATGGCGAAGGCGCCCATCTGCATGAACCGTAACGAGTCAGTATCATTTGTGTTTATGAGCATATATGACAATAAGTAACTAACTACAAACAGTTCATGTTGAAAGATAAGATGCAAAATCAACAAGGCTATGCAGTCTGCAAATGATTTTCACGACTGAGAAAGAAGACGGGACCCATATTGTAAGTGATAGGGGAAAACATATGATGAAGTGAGTTAACCTGACTTACAGATTCAGAGCAATATGATTCTTTAATTGTTCCACCCCAGAACACAAATCAATAAGCACTGAATTTCCTTTTTTAGGTTGGAACTTTATATGTCTGCATAGCATGTCTAGTATGTGTCACCTTCAACACGAGTGAAAACGAGAAAAAATACAAATGAACAGGATAAGAGGCATGTTGTTAGGTTACTATTAAAAATTGATCTTGTAACTTATTCTGACATGAGTGTATGTTATGTCTCCAGGTGAATAAAGTTTTGCCCATAATTCAAAGGACAAAACAAGACGCTCGAAAATAATAGAAGGAAGCTCTGTAGACTACCAATATTCTCTTCAACCCGAAGAACGAAATATCTGCAAAGAACCAATAGCAGTCTCAAAAAGTTGAACCAGAGTTTTAATGTTAACAAGAGTTTTTCTCAAGCAGGTAAGATGTATTTTGACCAATTCTTTTACCTGCTGCTGTCAATTACAGCCTCCACAGGATGCAGCTCGCCATCTCGCAAAAATGCCCGAGCATACAGCTCACCTGTTACACAGATATTGGAGATTAACTGATTAAACGAGACAGAATCTAGTTAAGCACCCAGTAGAAAGTTGAGAATATCCACCTGTTGTCTTATCCTCCAAACGGATAATGCATTCTTCTCCTTTACTAATAACTTTCAAAGTACCTTCCCACGTCCATTTGTTGACATTCCATTCATCAGCCCTGCAAGAAGTAATAATTTCTTTTCGGAATGAGTGCTGAGAAATTACTTATCATTTCTAATTCACAAACTGTCTTGAAGAGTACTTGACAGAGTACATAAAGAAGAATTTTTATTGACCAACACTGATGCTCAATCATGATCAAGGAAATGCTAATCAACAAGTAATATAGGGGAAAACCTGTACGAAGCTGCAGATTTCCGTGGAGGTATCTGCAAGATTAGCACTGGAACATTAGAATATCCGAAAAGAACACTGAAAAATCTATACTTATTCAGAATGATGCAACATCTTTCGGGTTAGAGGTTATTGGGACTTTCAATTACTTACAGCATAGTGAATATCATGAGATACTAAAACGCCCAAAACGGAAACCATTTGATGTCCGTATGGAATTTACATCATTGCTGTGCAGCATTAGCTATATGTTCATCGACTAGAACGTACGAGTAACACATCAGTTATTTTGATCCAGAGCATAATGTAACTACATTTTCTTATTTATAACTTTAAAACAATTAACACTTTTTAAGCTGATCCAATCTTTAATTTTTCGGGTGTACACTGGTTTATCCAACCATAAGAAACATGATTAGCTACATCGCAAGTATGCGTACCTATTCATTCAACCATCCACACATACACACTAAATCGAAACTAGTTCAGTCAAAACTAGCTTATCCCCTTCTCAGCAACAAGATCTTGAATACATCGAGGATCGGTTAACAACGCAAAAACGACAAATAATGGGAGAACAGTTGTAGCAGAATACAGTAGTAGAATAAGGAAGAAACTTACTAACTGCATTTTCGAAAACTACAGTAATCTTTCATCGATTTACAGCAACACAATACATTCAGCCAAAAAAAAATTAAAGTTAAACCAATACATAAAGAGCACAACTATCGATTGAATACACTAGCTAAAGAACGCCAAATGCAGAGCACAATCAAGCAAGCAAGAGCAAAAAAAACAATTTTAAATAAATATCCCCAAAAAGTAAGGAAATTGAAATCAATTCAAATCATCGGATACTTTTCTTTGCTACATGTAGAGATAATCGAATCATAACACTGAATTTTACCATATAAACATAGCATTCCGGGACTTGAAACAGAACCAGCTCAACTGCCTCTGCTTCTTCTTCTGTAATCTTGTCTTTCTCCATAATATATGATCCTCTTATCAATCAAACGATCGCAATTAACTGTCCAAATACAAGATATTTCCTCAATTGAATTCAATCGTTTAAACTCCCAATCGATCTTTAACCTAATTGAATTGAATTTTAGTAGCAAAGCAATCGTCTCTGATCTAGTGAGGGATAGGAGTGGCGCAACCTAAATGTTTCAGGACATGATAGGAATTTTGAATAATGTGGTTACCCTTCTTGGAATTTAGTATAGACTTATTTCTTTTTGGAATTTAATTTTACTTTGTATTATTCCATATTTATTTAATCAAACAATATTTATAAGTCTTAATCTCGTAGTAGTATAATTTATTTAACCGTACACCACCTAATATTATACAGTTATACTTAAGATAATTTTGTATGCAGATAGTATTTTAGTAAAAGGTTGTTATGTCCTAATTTTTAAGAAACTATTTAATTATGCCATGTTTAAAATTAGTAGAAATAATAATATACATTTTTAACGAGTTACGCTTCATCGTAGGTTTGATTAAGAGCGGTGGAGTCTCGATTAATATACTACTCCTATTAATTAATTTTTGCTCAACTTGAAGAAGGTAGTATATTATTTTGATTCTTGGCATGAACTCTTTATTCCTTACCAATTATTGAATGGAATTTAAGTTCAATATGTGAGATATATTTTCCACTCAGCATATATATTAGACACGTTTTTAGTTAGCTTGTTGGCTATTTTAATTGGTGTCCACATAATTTTAAGATTGATTATAATGTATTAATAGGGAATTACTAAAAAATAAAATAAGTAATAAATAGTTCTAAAAGACCTTGTGTCAATTTCATTTTCTTTATCTACACAGTAGTATTATATAATATTATTACTAATATATATGGCATATGCTATAATTTTTTATATATGTACAAAAAAATAACAAACTACTATAGAATGATGGAGTGAAATTATTGGAAACAAAATGAATCGGAAAATACAGAGTTAAAAAAGAGAATTCGCACCACAGATTCTAGCTTCTCAAATTCATCCAACTTAATAATGAAACAACAATTTAATGACCACAAAAAAATGTATAAATATATAATTTAAAATTTGTTTATACCTTATCCAAATCCCACATACGCACGTATGCATAAATCATGCAATTTAACTACTGTTATTTTTAACAAAAAATAGTCTCTCTCAATGGAATGACCAGCAATAAGAACTTAGATGCAACTAACCTCAATAATTGTTTAATTATACAGTATTCAACTGATTACAGAGACGTCTGTTCCATGTCAACGCTTTTCTTCAAATAATTACTTAATCTTAAATTATTGAGATCGTTGTAAATTAGATCTAATTTTGTGTTAATAATATCTCAATATTTAAATTTGTTGCCTCTTCTAAATTTTTTTGCACGAGTTTGGAGTTGAGATTTGGATATCCATCACATGTCAAAAGCTTGGAGTTGAGATTAGGGTTTTAACATTTTACCTATCACTTTCTCTTTTTAACGAGCACCAAAATACAAAAGTTTTTTTATTTTATTAGCACACATATATATACATCATCATGAATTGCATGATATTAGGAGGCATAATTTATTTTAGGGTTTGATATTGGGTTTATAAGAACTAATTTAATATGCATATAAACTAAACACATTATGTAAAAAATGTCAAATATTTATATATAAAATAATTGGTTGACACAGAATGAGGGGAATTTGTGTTAAAATATGGAAGTAGTTAACTAAATTTTGTAGAGAGATACGTTGCATGTGTGTGAGGTCATTACGCCTAGGATTCCAAGTGATTGGTTGAAGTTTGGGTTGTGAATGTGATTAAATTAATTGTTGTTGTATAAAATGCTAACAATAATACGTGCCATTAATTATAAATTAATACCGATAGGAAATAAATATTGGGATCAATAACTTGTAATTTTCCTAACCAAATCCATGATGTGTTCCGAAACTTGTAGATTAGTAATAGTGCATTCCAACAATTTGGCATTCATTTATAATTTATTAATAGATATATACATTTTCTAAAATTTTGAACTACAGTTTGTTTAAATATGACACGAAGCAATGTTCACACTTTAAATTATAAGATACATAAGTCAAAACTCATGGTTTGAAAAGTTATTACCACATTAAGTGGGAATTCAATACAAAGGAAAGAAGATCGATTTTGACAATTTGGAATGAAGGGAACAACAAAGTGTTTACATCATTTTTTCAAATATACAAAGCATAAATCATGAAATAAATCAAAGAGGGAGAAGGCATATGACAAGGCATGCACATCCCTTTTGTACAACAAACTAAATTAAAAATATGTATGCCAACCCATATGCCATCATCAAATTCATCCAAACAAATCCCACTTACGAGCTCGAAGAGGCGAAGAGCGACGACACTCTTCGCCTCTTGCTCGAGCTATTTCTCGATGAGAACTCCTCTGAAGCATAGAACTTCTCTAGCACAGAACGGAAAGCCTGACGAATCGAATCAACAAGGGGCTGGACCTGTCCTTTTAGTCCCGAGATCACGAACACGCCTAGCATTCTAGTCCCCAAGGTGGAAATCTCGGCCCTCACGGGGCTGTGAGGGAGAGCCTCCACGGCTTCTTTCAAATCGGAGAGAAGCTCGTGCTTGAAATCGCAACATAGGGAAGCTCGGATTGAAGTTGAGGCGGCGTCGTTGGGATCCTCCTCTTCTTCCACGGTCACTTCATCGACATCGGTTGGCACAACCGTGCCTTTGGTGGCTTCGGCCACAGTCTCCTTTAGTAGCTTCACTCGGTTGATGACTTCACCTAGTAGGCCAGCTTTGTCCATCTAATCATGTTGAATCAATGCAAAATCATCACACAATCCAAACATATTCTTAATGTTGATTTGTTTAATTAATAGTAGTATTATGTAATTAGAACGGTCCAAGATTTAATTATCGGTGGTGGATTCAGAATTTTCGATTTGAAAATGCGACAAGTAAAATTATGAAATAAATGTTCTCTATAAAAGTTGAAATTTTTATTAGTTTCGGGGATATATAATTAGATAATAAATATTAGTAATATATAAAAGTTTTAGGACTAAGTACATTTGTACCCCTTGTTCTAGTTGGATTCGTGGTCAAAAATCAACATGACACTTAACAACTTATAATTAGGGTTTGTTCCAGTGCACCCATTGGGAAAAAGAACATAGATTTCAACTCAGACCAGATCGATTTTCTCTATCTACGACCAACTTTCTAGATAACAAACCCTAACTTCTATTGTGTAACAAAAAATCATAAAATCAATCAAGTTCCAAACCATCTTATACTTTGCAAGAATCACCAAAAAATCAAAATCAACACACACACACACACAAAACAAACAACAAGATAACCATAAGTAGAAAGAAAACAACAAAATCCACACCTTTGCAGTCCCAGGAGTTAGGGTTCTAAGTGTAGCCAAATGAGCGTTGATTCTCTCCCTTCTCCGCCTCTCGGCATCGCTGTGATTCCTCAAAGCAATCAAAGCCTTATCCGCATCTCCCATCTTCTGTCTCGGATTCATCGTGAGCTCTCCCGTCTCGCTATTCAGAAGCAACATGGAAGAAGAAGACGAAGAAGGGGAAGCTCCGAGATTCCTCACCACGCCTTCGAACCCCATGTAGCTCCCTTGGATCCTATCAAAGCCGTCGAAAAAATCCATTAATCTTGAAATATTTTTTTTGATTAATTGTTAGAGCCTACAAATTTTTGAGATGGAGTGTTTTGCAATCACACTTGCTTTGGCTTCCATTTCTTGAAATTAAGGGAGAGAGAAGATATATGGCTCTTGGTGTTACTTCTTTGAGGGCATATTTGTAGTGTGATGATAATGTTATTAAATTTAATGTGTGTGTGAGCTGTGATTATTTATGTGGGAGATGTGGATTAATAACCTGCAATTTACCTAACCAAATAGTTAATTGTGCATAGGTCAACTCGAGAGTTGATGTGTGTTCCAAAAATATTTTAGTTTTTATTAATCCTATGTTCATGTGGTATGAACATGTACGGCTGATGATGGTGATGAGAATTTTGTATTGTTTTATGGTTTAATTATTGGCGCATGCTTGAAGGGACTGGTAATGACCATTGCAATTTTATATCACTTGGTGAAAAATATGAATGGGAGCAATATTTGGTAGATAATAGTGATGGTTAATTATGAATTTTGACTGAAATGAAAATTAAACAAAAAAAGGTATAACTTTAGTGCTTTTTTTTTCACTTTCTAGCTTTGTCTGCAAATACATGTTCCATATTTCATTTTCAGAAAAGGGATAACTTCAGTGCTTTTTTATTTTATTTTTTTACTCTCTTTGTCTGCAAATACATGTCCCATATTTAATTTTCGATCGGTCTGTCATTGCATATCTTATTTACCTACAATTACTTTGACTAAATAAACCACATATTTCAATAATTCATTTACTTATATTTTAATATAAAACTAAGCTATAAAAGAGTAGAATATATATACTCTACTAACTTTTCTTAAAACTTGAGTTCTTCAAGTCCAAGTGGAGACTTAGTATTTGTGGATGGAGGAAATACTATTATTTTAAGAATCAAAAGTGGAAATTGTGAATGAGATTTAAATGCAATTTATCTAATATAAATAGTACTACCCCCCGTACGTATAAGGATTGTGGACTATGGTATTTAAAAGTTTTAAAAAACATAGATTATACTAGTACTAAATATCATTTTTACAATTATTGATAGATTGTTTTGAATTAAATAACATTAGTTAGTGTTATTTACGAAATTCAGTATGTCACATGTCATTTCCAGGTTCCACCTAGATTCTATGCTAATACATGAATGTAAACATCTATATATATATATATAGATGTTTTGAGATCAAGTTTTGTATTGATCATTTTCCTATATATATATATATATATATATATATACTAGTGTAAGTCACCCATGCACTACAAAAAAAAATGAATGACCACTTAGCCAGATAATCATTCCATAGATATTTGCTTTCTTTTAATTTTTTCATAATTATATTGTATAATACAAAAAATGATTGTAGAAAACATAAATAGTTAGGTGAAGTTCGAAACAACATCCTTTTAAACTTCTTATAAATCGGATAGTATAGGTAGATTATTGTAGTCAAACCATTATAATTGGGTTGGGCCTTTGTATGTCATTGTTTAATTCCAGGTTTTAATTGGGTTGGGCCTTTGCAATTCTTGTTTACTAAACTGAAAATCTTTTGGTATTAATATTTATGTTTAAAAGCAAAAAAACCAATCTACTTTATGGCTCACGTGCAGGATAGATACCACACGTGCGCCGCCGAGCAGCCTTGTTCGTGTTGGATTCTTTATTTTATATGCGCAAGTAATAAATTTGTCTCTTGTAAATGATTTTTTTGAACCCTATATTAGTTTATATAGATACAAAGAACTGAATTCACATACATAATATTATCTGAACCTAAAAAAAACATAAAAAGAAAGCACGAGACAATTACAACTTTTATGGCAATTGATTATACTCCATCCTATCTCAAGGCAGAAAAAAATACTAGTAGTACTATTTTTTTAAAATTTATCATAAGAGTATATTTTAGATGAATTAAAGTTAATTTTTTTATATTCCAATCTCTTATTCAATACTCTAGCAATCACGAAAATACACAAGTCACTATAAACCTTATCAAGTTAAGAGCAATTGCAACGCATCAAAAGACGAGGTTGGTCGAAGGCTTCAATAACTTTTATGTTTCACTCTCATATTCAACAATTTTCGTAAACTTAATAAGCATGTAGTACAATTCTTAAGTAAGGCTAGCCGAAGACGATGCTTTATAAAATAACTATATTGCGAAGATGAAAGGATTCATTTTTGTAAACATACCAAAATAGGAGGATAAGTGTATTTTAGTAAAAAAAATTAACATAATTTATTTTGCAATTAATATTTATAAGTAAGATAGACTTTCCACTCCCATAAATAAATAAATAAATGTGATCTCACCTAACTCCGTTTCTGATTTCCCCACTATTTAACACGAAAACAGTGTAACACCCAAAACCCTATCTCTCTCACTGAGCTCTGTCGCATACATTTCCTCTTACTCCCTTCGCGCACTCGTAAAACTCCCCCAATCATGGCGGCGGCCGCCCATACCTCCTTCTCCACTGCCTCCGCATCCGCCAGAGCTCTCAATCCCCCTACCAAAGCTCCAGCCGCATCCGTCGGCTTCCTATCCTCCTCGTCCCCCTCTCTCAAGGCGCTCCGCTCCGCCGCATGCTCTAGAGCCGGCTCCGGCTCCGCCGCCGCAGCTCGCATGGTCTCGGTCCCCGCAATTAAGCCTCAGGAGTCTCTGGATTTTCAGACTTCAGTGTTCAACAAGGAGAAGGTCAATCTCGCCGGTCACGAGGAGGTATGTTTATTGCTATTGCCAATGTGTGTGGATTGTGATGGATTTGGGGGAAATGTTGATGTGAGGTTTTATTTTGTTTATTTCTGTTCCAATTGAACAATTATACGGTTGTTGTTTAATCTGGTTGGTAGCTATCTAGATGATGATATGTCCTTATTTAATCAGCTGATGCCCTAACTTGCTTGTATAGAGCTTTTAGTAGTTTATGATTTTGTTTTTGTGTGATTGATGATGCTGTTGTATTTTGTGTGCAGTACATTGTGAGAGGAGGAAGGAATCTGTTCAAGTTATTGCCAGATGCATTTAAGGGCATTAAGCAGATTGGGGTGATTGGTTGGGGCTCACAGGTACTTCATTGTAGCACTTTATTGAAATATTTTGTCTTATTACCTTGTTGTGGATTTCAGATAATTTGCTCTTGCTGCATTACTAGCAATATGCATATAATGAACTTTCTTTTTTATCATTATTGTGTTGATTCATTGTTGTGATGAGTAAGTTATTGTTTTTTGGTGTAGGGACCTGCTCAAGCTCAGAACTTGAGGGATTCTCTTGCTGAAGTAAATTCTGATATTGTTGTTAAGGTAACTTTATGTTTTATTAATAAGTCCACCTCATATTGTGCATGATGTACATCTTTTGATCTTTTATGAAGTTACTGATTTTTTTATGTTTGCTTCCATCCAGATTGGTTTGAGAAAGGGTTCTCATTCATTTGCTGAGGCCCGTGCTGCTGGGTTTACTGAAGAAAGTGGGACGCTTGGAGACATCTATGAAACAATATCTGGGAGTGACTTGGTGCTGCTCTTGATATCGGATTCAGCTCAGGTGAGAATCGCCCGGAAGCTTCATTCATTGAGGCCCTTGCTTGAATGCTGTGTGTTACAACTATATATCTCTTTGTTGAAGATGTCTTTTTCGTAATTGATTCACTGTTGCATTGCAGGCTGATAATTATGAAAAAGTGTTCTCACACATGAAACCAAACAGTATCCTTGGACTTTCCCATGGGTTCCTGTTGGGACATCTGCAGTCGGTGGGTCTTGACTTTCCAAAGAACATTAGTGTAATAGCTGTATGTCCCAAGGGGATGGGTCCCTCTGTGAGAAGGTTATATGTGCAAGGGAAAGAAGTCAATGGAGCTGGTATCAACTCAAGTTTTGCTGTTCACCAGGTGCCCCATTTTTTCTATACGTGTTTATGTGTATATCCAGTGGCAGGAATTTGATTCATTTAGGTTGGTCTTTGTTGTGATGTAAATGTTTGATGTGTTTTTTTGTTCTTGAAGGATGTTGATGGCAGAGCTACTGATGTTGCCCTTGGATGGTCAGTGGCCCTTGGTTCACCTTTCACTTTTGCCACTACCTTGGAGCAGGAATATAGAAGTGATATCTTTGGGGAGCGAGGTAAAGAATCTCTCCGGTGGTTACTTTCCATGTTGGCTCGGAAAATTCTAAATCATCTTTCAATCATCAGGTATTTTGCTTGGTGCTGTACATGGTGTTGTGGAGTGCTTATTCAGAAGGTACACTGAAAATGGGATGAGTGAAGATCTTGCTTATAAGAACACAGTTGAGAGCATTACAGGGACAATATCAAAGACCATATCAACAAAGGTTAGTCAAAGGGTTAATTTGTTTTTGAATCTTCATCGCCCTTACATATTTTTGGCTCAAGACATGAACATTACTGTTACAGGGTATGCTAGCAGTCTATAATGCCTTAGTTGCACAAGGCAAAAAGGACTTTGAGACAGCGTATAGTGCTTCATACTATCCCTGCATGGACATCCTGTATGAATGCTACGAAGATGTGGCCAGTGGCAGTGAGATCAGGAGTGTTGTCTTGGCTGGCCGTCGATTTTATGTATGTCTTCCGATGACTCATGTAGTCATGTTGATGAGACCAGTTGCCTTCCATATTTCTCTAACCTATAATTATCTCTCTGCTTTTCTCCTTCAGGAAAAGGAAGGCCTCCCTGCCTTCCCTATGGGTAAAATTGACCAGACACGGATGTGGAAAGTTGGCGAGCGTGTGAGAGCTCAGCGTCCAGCAGGTGATTTGGGACCTCTTTATCCTTTCACGGCAGGAGTTTTTGTGGCACTCATGATGGCCCAGGTTCGCTCTTTCGTTTCCCACCTCATATTCATCTAATTTTCATTCCAATTTGCAGCTGTGTAAATGATTGGTTGTTATAACATTTGATTTTGGAAAACACAGATAGAGATCTTGAGGAAGAAGGGACACTCCTACTCCGAGATCATAAATGAGAGTGTGATCGAGTCCGTGGACTCGTTGAATCCTTTCATGCATGCTCGCGGTGTATCTTTCATGGTGGACAACTGCTCGACAACAGCGCGGTTGGGATCAAGGAAATGGGCCCCAAGATTCGATTACATCCTCACACAGCAGGCGCTGGTTGCAGTCGACAACGGCTCCCCCATCAACCAGGACCTCATGGGCAACTTCCTGTCAGACCCTGTGCACGGTGCCATCGAAGTATGCGCCCAGCTGAGGCCCACCGTCGACATCTCAGTGCCCGCAGATGCAGATTTCGTCCGCCCGGAGCTGCGGCAATCTGGCAACTGAAGACATGCGATTTTTTTCTCTACTTAGTTTGAACTGAGCTTTTAGAATGCTCTGGTTGAACCTGTTTTACTTGTCTATGTTTCGAGTGACGGTTTTGACGCAAGTTTGTTATGCTAGTTGGTATTAAGGGTTCATATAATTCTTGCAAAAAGTAGATGTTTTTTCTGTTATAGTGCCCTAGTAGATTATACTATTCATATATGTTTAGTTATCATCATGATCTTTGAGTAATAATCCATATATTTAGTCATACAAAACGGTAGATGATGGAGAAATTTTATTTTGAGAATTAGTTAGCCATTTGTGTATTTTGAGTTCGGTATATGAATCACGTTGTTGCATAAATTGAGAAAATGGGTATTAAGCTTTTTTTAATTTTGGTTAATGCACCCACCTCAAATAAGCATCCCTTATTAAATAAAATGCAATAGATGATACTTTATCCATTCCTAAAAAAAATACAGTACTATACTAGTAGATCATTTCATTAGATACTAGAATATCCAAACAGAATATATATCTACTGGAGTCTAGAATAATTATATTAATAACTTGCATTTTCTATATTAAATTTGGGGAATTTTATTAGCATGTAGCCCACTTCATATCCTAAAATCCTACAACTTCAATTCACATTTTTTTTTTGCCAATTTGCAGTCCTTGATCTAGCTATAGGTGAGGGAAATATGGAACTGTCACACGAGAGAGAACATTCTCGGTTGAGATTAACCAAAAGATCTACAAGAACGAAACAAGAAGAAAAAAGAACAGGCGATTTACGTGGTTTGGCAAACTTTGCCTACGTCCACGGAAGGGATGAGATGTTTATTCACTATCACTCTTTTGGCGGACGTACAGAGATGGAAAACGAAAAACAAGAAGGAAATTTGCACCGAGCTAACACTCTAATCTCACGCAGCTCACTTTCTCTTATTTCACTCTCTCTGACTTGCTAACTGAGTTAGTTACAAGATGGAGCAACGACTCCCTTTTATATCCAGCTCCGAAGCTTCCAAATCAGTTATAACTGATTCACCACCTCAAGCTGCGATCTCATGCTACGCACCGTAAGTGAACGAGCCATATGCTCACTCCACACCTTGATGACACGGCCGCATTCAACATTCTCTAATAGATGTAAATATATAATCATAAAATTTAGGCATTTGAGTGAATTTGGCAATTGATTTTTGAGAATGTCTACCACACAAGAACTAAATAGATGGCTAGCTCGTCGACCTGCCCACTACGCATATCGGAAATTGAGGAGGAAACTGAGCTGCCGAGCTCGCACTCCCCCTCCTTCCTACCAAGGTAACAACGCCACCAAACATTCTGTTCTACATTTGTGTTCATATATACTTTGTTTAGACTGTTGGTTGATGTGTTGTGTTCATACTTGGTTTAGGCTGTTGGATAATGTGTTTTGTATGCATATACGGACTGCTTCCCCTGAATCTTTCACACTAGTTATACATATATACCAACGTTGTGTTTGTGTTTATTGATAGGAGTAGTATTTAACAATTAGCTACTTTATAGATTTTATTGATGTTTATGTAATCTATTCTACTTACTTATGGAATGGTACAGAGCTGCACAAAGAGGATATTGAATAGTCACTGAACTAGCACTGGCTTTTGAAAAAGACGCCTTCCTAGAGAGGATATGCCCTTATGAGGAATCACCACTCCACTTCGCTGTGGTCGCTCGCAAGTCAGACAGTTTTGTGTCTAAGCTGGTTCAAATGACACCCGACAATGACTCAGTACTAGCTTTAAAAGATGTGATGGGAAATACATTACTCCATGCTGCCGCTGCCGCGGGAAACTATCTACTGCTAGACAAATTCCCAAAGCTGCTCACCGTTTCAAATGATTGCAACAGACTAATAAGAATGGTGGAGTTAGTCCCTATGATGATGATGGAGGCCTCCAGCTTATACTTTGGGTTATCCGATACTCTTCGGATCAATTGCATTCAAAGTCTTTGCATGTGGTCTCGCTCTTCACATCCATGATTTCACTCCTGATGTTCCTGGCCATACACACTTCGCGCTACGCCGAGGAAGATTTTCTGTATACGCTACCCAAGCGACTATCAATTGGCATGGTCACCCTTTTCCTTTCCATCTTTTCTATGATGATAGCCTTCATTGCGGCACTGTATCTAGTATTTTGCCGGGAGAAGACGTGGTTGTATATTTGCTGGCTCCAGTTACTATTATCCCGATTATGTCATCGTGCGGTTGGAATTCCGACTTTTCATTGATGTAGTCTTCTACACATATGGCCGTGGTGTTTTCGGCAAGCTATGTGATCGTCAGTTTAGGTAAAATCACATTTAGATATCATATTGTTATATCATTCATTGAGTTTGTTGTTGTTGTTTCCTGAACCATTTTGTTACTGCTTGAAATATAGCCTCATGGGAATATAGCCTCATGGGATGACTGCTTAGATGTATAAAAGTACAGGCAGCCATCCGACGAGGCTATATATCCAGCAGAAACAACATGGTTCAAAATATGCTATGTTAATAAATTCATTAACTACTACTGTTTGAAAAATAAATATAATTTTATAATATATATATATATATATATAATCTCAAATTGCTAGTAAAGTCTCTTCTACATTCCTCTCCAATTTAACTATTTATCATTATTTTCTCAAAACACGTGTAAAAAAAGAAATGATTCATTCTGACCCAAAATCTATTGACCTAAAATTCTGACCCAAAATGTTTTCCGACCGAAAATTCATCTTCCATCATCGCCCATACTGCGAATTTCAAGTCATTTCGACCCAAAACATTTTTGACGCGTTTCAAGTCCACCGTCCATCATCCCAAAATGTTTTCCGACCCAAAATCCATCGGGCCAAAACATTTCCGACCCAAAATCCACCGGCCATCATCGTCCACCGTGCGAATTTCAAGTCATTCCAACCCAAAACGTTTTTGACGCGTTTCAAGTCCACCATCGTCCCAAAACGTCTTCCGACCCAAAACATTTTCCAACCCAAAACATTTTCCAACCCAAAATCTATCGTCCATCATTTTCCACCGTGTGAATTTCAAGTCATTCCGACTCAAAACACGTGCGAAAAAAATCTAAAACATGACCAAAAAACTTACTTGAACAAAATATAAGCTCTAAACTAGGGCTGGCAATTTTCGACACGACACGATAATCCGACACGAATCCGCACGAAATTATTGGGTTGGGGTCAAGTCTTATTGGATCCGTGTCCTTATCGGGTTGACCCATTAAGAACCCGATAATTTCGGGTTGGGTTCGGGTCGGATGCGGGTCGGATACGGGTAACCCATTAAAAATAATATTATTATTTTTATTATTATTTAAAAAAATATATATTACTTTAATTTTTTAATTTCTTATAAATTAGGTTTAAATAGTATAAAACGAATTTTAATTGTGTAAATTAGGTTAAAAATTAAGGTTTAATCGTGTAATATTAGGTTTTAATCGTGTAATATCAGGTTCGGGTTGTTATCGTGTCGTGTCAACCCATATTATATCGTGTCGATAACGGGTTCGTGTCGGGTGCGGGTCGTGTTCGGATTTGAAGGTAGCAGGTCGGGTTCGTGTTCAGATTTACAGTTTCCTTAACAGGTCGGGTTCATGTTAGGCCTTATTGGGTTGGGTCATTATCAGGTTGACCCGATAACGACCCAATCCGCACGATTTGCCAGCCCTACTCTAAACATAGATGTGAAAAAAACAGTGATACTTCAACATCCATTGTATTCAATTCAACCGCTTTCCACAACATATCCATTAATTTTTAGGCACTATCACAATTCATTGTATTTGAACTCTTCATGTAAGCTAGCAATACAAATATTTAGATGGCCGAATTAAATATTGTTAACTATTCAAAATTGGAATCAAAGTGTAACAAAATGAATTAACCACTTCTTATAATCTTGTTCCCAATTCCTTGGCCATTTTCATGAGAAAATGCCAATGGCTTCCGTGCAAGCACTTGCAACGGTGTCTCGCCATTGCCATCTTTAGTCATAGTCAATTTGTTGTATCTGTGCACGATCTTTATAGCCAATTCTGAATATATAATGCACACAATTTATTATAATCGAAAAATGATAATTATCAACAATTGCTACTCATATTTACCAATGAAAACGACCTTACCATATATCTCGGAGTTGATTAATGATGTCAGCAAGTCAGCCTTCTCTAGTGGGGTCCATGATTTACATTCAATAAATCCAAATTTATATCCCGTTCTCTCTCTCCAAATCAAGACAAATTGTTTGTTTTGATTGGTGATTCAATTCAACTTTGTTTGTTCCGTTTAACATTGTTGTCTAATGTTCGTTTTACATTGCTACGGCTTAAACTGGTTTATGTTGATACAAGGTTTTGGTTAAATTAGAAAAAAAACACGAAACAATAATTGGTTAAATTAAAGTTAAAACACTACTATAAAGATGATTTAATTACACAATAAATCCAAAATCTTTCTAACTCTTACACTACTATGATCATTGGTGTTGATAAATCCTGTCCGTGGCGCGCAGAGGTGGACTGACGTCAGCGCCTTGTCGAAATGCTTAGTTTTAGTCCCCAAATATCCAGTCCAGGTAATCGGCATATATATTGGGGGTGAGAATGATCGACTAGTTTCGAAATTGGGCTTATCTTGATGCTCATTGGGGGCCCATACAGGTACGCCACGGAGAGGCGGTGCCGGGTCCGGTTCACCTTTGCCCGGTGGAGCACGCTCGGGTACGACCCATTGGACAGTATGTGCATCAAGTCGCCCACGTGCACCACGAGCGCCCCCAGGTGTGGGGGCACCGTGGTCCACCTCCTGGCCCCCTCCCGCAACACCAGAAACCCGTTCGTGTTGCCCATCGTAAATCCAACTAATTTTACCGGCCTCTGTTTGTTTTTACCACTAAAGGAGGCCTTTGTTTTACAAATATCATTTTGGGAAACATTTTTTTTTCTTTTTCAAAACCAAGTAGTATTAATTTTTATTTGGTTGACCTGGATTCAAAATTTGAGTTATTTAGCAACTACTTTGGAGAAGGAATATAAAAGTGATATCTTTGGTAAGAGAATGTCTTTTGATGTTAATTGTCATGTTGGATTGGAAAATTCTAATAGAATAAGTTAGTGAAAATGTAGGTTCCATTTTTAGTATTTCATAATAATAGATTTTGAGTGAAAAAATTAGTCGAATGTGAGGTCTATATACTAGAAAAAAGAAATAAGTAAATGGTTTCTTAAATGGTGGGCATCCCAAAATGACCAAATGATTCTTTAAATTGTGGATAGAGGGAGTATTAGTGTACAAAAAATTGAGCCTATAACCATCATATAGAGGCTATACAAATCAATGATTGAATCATTATTTGTCACTTATAATTTTTTAGTATTTTTCAACAATTCACACACGGAGTACAAATAGTCAAGCATAACGACAGAATTATGAATTTAAATAATCCGATTTTAAAAATTTAAATAATAATAATAATAAAATATTTAAATTCACATATAACGACATTACAAATTTGGAAAAACATTAGATAATAATTGTCTTAGACAAATCGTCATATTATCAAATTGTTAAAAATTATTCTCACTATCAACTTTATATACTCTATTGATCAATGAAAAATTTGCCTTGATAAATTTCACGTATACTTCATATCTTAGTAAATTTAAGAGTTTTTGGAAATAAACTAGTTCCAAATTGATTTTAATTATTAAAGGTGGAATTAAATATTTTCCGACCCAAAATGCATCGTCCATCATCGTCCACAATGTGAATTTCAAGTCATCCAGACCCAAAATATTTTTGACGCGTTTAAGTCCACCATCGTCCCAAAACGTTTTTCGACCCAAAACATTTTTCGACCCCAAATCCACCGTCCATCATCGTCCACCGTGCGAATTTCAAGTCATTCCAATCCAAAACGTTTTTGACACGTTTCAAGTCCACCATCGTCCCAAAATATTTTCCGACCCAAAGTCCATTGACGGTTTTTCCGACCCAAAATCCATTGACGGTTTTTCCGACCCAAAATCCATCGACCCAATACATTTTCTGAAACAAAATCCATCGTATTGTTGCCATCAAGATCCACGTGTGCTGCTATCATATCCTTACTCTCATCCAAATCATATACTCCAACACAAGTAAAATATATAACACGACGACACAAAACAACAACATGAAATATGCTATGTCCATCCTCGTTTAACTTGTACAGTAAACTATGGTTGTTAAGGAGTAACTTCACCAAGTATTCAACATTTCATGTTTTTGCTGTTATGAAGAACGATTCAGATAAATCCACCAATGCTTCAACATCCATTGTATTCAATTCAACCGCTTTCCACAACATATCCATTAATTTTTAGGCAATATCACAATTCATTGTATTTGAACTCTTCATGTAAGCTAGCACTACAAATATTTAGATGGCCGAATTAAATATTGTTAACTATTCAAAATTGGAATCAAAGTGTAACAAAATAAATTAACCACTTCTTATAGTCTTGGTCCCAAGTCCTTGGCCATTTTCACGAGAAAATGCCAATGGCTTCCGCGCAAGCACTTGCAACGGTGTCTCGCCATTGCCATCTTTAGTCATAATCAATTTGTTGTATCCGTGCACGATCTTTATAGCCAATTCTGAATATATAATACACACAAGCTATTATAATAAAAAACGATAATTATCAACAATTGCTACTCATATTTACCAATGAAGACGACCATACCATATAACTCAGAGTTGATTAATGATGTCAGCAAGTCATCATTCTCTAGTGGGGTCCATGATGTAATGACCGTTTTACGATGAAGAACATTAGCCACATCATCAAATCCTTGCAATGCATCCATATAGAGTGGCCAAACCATTTCATCATCACCCTTAATATTAGGTAAATTTTCATCTTTTTCCAATATTGATTCAACAATTTTAACGTGGCCAGCAGCTGTAGTAAAGTTTAGAGAGTGGTGCACCCTTTTACGTTTTTGACCCCAAATCCACCGTACGAATTTCAAGTCATTCCAACCCAAAATTTTTTTGACGCGTTTCAAGTCCACCATCGTCCCAAAACGTTTTCCGACCCTGAATCCATCAACCCAAAATATATTGTCCATTATCGTCTACTGTGCGAATTTCAAGTCAGTCCAACCTAAAACACGTGCAAAAAAATGTCACTTGTAATGGGACAAATGAAATATTATTTATCATTTTCTGCATTAAAGTTAATTATTACACTTCTTATATCATGTTAATAACAGAGTGTACGGTCACAACTAGGAATTGAACCCTATATTTTTAATAAAATTTACAAAGGTCGATAGCATTCCATTCAAGCATGCGCCTAGGGGTGGGAATACGGATATCCGGTATTGGGTTTACCCATACTCGACCCGATACCCGCCGGGTATTGGGTATCCAATATCCACTTTTATGGGAAAGGGTATGTGATTGAGTATTGAAATTTAAGATAATTCAGGTATTGGGTAATCCGAATGGGTATCGGGAATTACCCGAATACCCAATTTATTATTTTAAGTATTTTTATAAATTAGGTTTAGTCATTTTGGGCTTCAAGAGTTGGGCTAATTTATTTACTAATTATAACTTTCTCTAAACTTAGAGTTGGGCTTCAAGAGTTGGGCTAAATCTCTCTTACTCTAGGTCATTGCTTCTATATTTTAATTAAATGTGTAACTTTTACTATTTTACTTACATAACCAATCCTCATAAATATAATCATGTACTTTAAAATAAAAGTGACCCATTTTTTTATTGTTTTATACTACAAAATAAATACAACATTAAAGATATTAGTCTATTTAAATATTTTCTATAGTTATATAATTATAATGATAATTTGAATTTTTTTTATTAGTTATAAACACATGTAAATAGTCGGGTATTTGGGTACCCGATTCGTCGGGTTTGGATACCCAGGGCGGGTATTGGATCACCCGGAAATATATCGGGTCGGGTATCAGGTGGACATTTTAGATGAATTTCGGGTTTGAGTACCGAGTTTTTTCGGGTCAGGTATCCACGGATACCCGTATTCGCCAATAATTAAACCATAAATTAATACAAAAATCTCATCACCATCATCAGTCGTATATTTATAAATGTTAAGAGCATCAGCAATGGCGCCCGTCCCGGCAGAATTTCGACCGGGAGGCCGAAATTCCGCTGCGGACGTCCGCCATTGTGCATGGTATGCACGGATACGGAATTCCGCCGAGGACACCGCAGTTCCGCGGCGTTACTCGGAATTCCGTCGCGACGGGCGTGCGGACGTCCGCCATTGCATTGACTCCCACGGAGTCCGCGCGGAATTCCCATTTATTGCATTAATTGTGGGAAGTCCTTCGGGAAGTCCTTGGGGATGTCCGTCACTGTGCAGTGAGAAGTCCTTATGACGTGGCAGTGCAGTGGGAAGTCCGTATGACGTGGTCGGAGGTGTTTTTGGGAATGTCGAGGGGAATTCTGCGCCACTACTGATGCTCTAAGATCAAAGACATAAAAACACAATAAGAAGTAGTAAGTCTAGTTTACAAAAAAGCAAAGTGCAACGCAAAAAAGTGATCGGATTGCTTATTCTACTTTTGAATTTGTAAATATAAAGAATTTGTTTCTCTTGAGGAAAATTAACTAAATTGTTAATCTAGGTCAAACAAATAAAATGGACGGTCCACATTTAGAATTATAACTTTGGTGGACAATTCATAATGGTAAAACTTGTCTATTTTTATGGATCGAGGAAGTATTCATAAAACAAAGGCATAGTGGAAACAGACAAAGGAGACTGGTAAAATTCAGCTGGGCTTATGATGGGCTAAATATTTGGAGCTAGAAGTACATATGGGCTTCAGCATATAAACGTACGCAATTACCATAAATTAGTTTAGCCACTTTTCATTTTCTTGTATATTTTTAAATCCTTTTATTTCTTTAATTTAATTCCTAATATTTGTTTTAATAATTTCTTTGAATGAGTGCATGGCTATTTTCCAACTATGTTTCAAATATTTTCCCAATATTTTTCATTTATTTTTCAAATATTACCCGTAAGTAGTCTTAATTGTAAGTTGCGCGGGTTAATGCACAAATAGTAAATATAAGAGAGAAATAGAAAAATAGTAGTAATAAAATTTTATAAATTGAAACTAGAGAAATTTTAATACACTAACCAATGAAAAAATAACACTTTTTTGATGGACGTTGACGGTATGTTTTATGACGGAGTTTAAGCTATAATATGCCTATAGAGAAAATAGGGGCAAGAGGTTTCATTTTTCCATTTTCTACTAGGTTACCTTTTTTTAATTTAAACTACTAAAATTTTTACGTTTTGTTCTCAAATATTAAAATTTATCTGTAAATGATTCTCTTATATTGCTTATAGCATCATAATCTAAAATCAAGACCAAATCTTTACCATTAAATTTTAAAATAAGTGGATGAGATTAAATCTTACGAATTTAAATAAATAGTAGATAAGATATCAACAAAAGGGTAAGGTCGTCGTTCGGTTATCATATCATAATTTTCATGATTTTTATACCAACATAGTGTATTACAAATATCAACACAATGACATGAGTATTTCAACACAAGTACACGGAAATATCAACACAGTTTTATTGAGATTTTACATGCATTATATTGAGATTTTACATGCATAATATTGAAAATTTTTGATGTATTTGTTGATAAAAAATCTGTTTATCAACATATACGAAAACTGAAATAAAAATCATCAAATTTCATCATCTGAACGTCGTCGGAACATATGCAATTGAGATCTCGTTAGAATCCTTATAAAATTACCTTAATTTGATATATTTTTTGCGAAAAATAATTTAAATCGAAAGAGTTACGTAAATTTAAAGTTTTAGGATAATTTTAATTATATAAAATTGACAATACCCTTTAATTTTATTTAATAATTATTTAAATTTAAAATGTAATACACTTGGCATTATATCAACCACTAGATCTCCTAATCTAATGGTTAAAAATTGGTCTTAATTTTAGATTGCTATTAATTAGCAATTGATCAAGTTATTAATTTTATCTTATTTTGTAAAAGATTATGATCAATGTTCTTGTTGGTAGTGTATCAATAATGATAAAACAGTTTCGTTAGTATTCACCAAAATCCTCTACAAAAAAATAAGCTTACAAGTATGTTTGTCACACACAGGCAAAGGTAGTCACTAAAATTAAACCACCTATATCGCCACATCCATAAATTAACCACAAACCAACATCATCTACAACCACTCAACAAGGCGCAACATTACACAAACACGAGAAACAAAGTATCTACTTCTGCCCCAGACAAACTTCCCCTCGACAAATCACCAATCTGTCGTCGCGCGTGGAGAAGTTTCACTGCAATGTATATTAAAAAGAGAGCAGTCGGGACTCGGGCACACTGTCGATCTGTAAACATCTGGATTTACAAAGTTAACGGAGATTTGGAGGGGACCTCACCTTATTAGCAACTGCATCTTCGCTTCCAACCTTAGTCGTAGCATCCAGCCTTTGTGCTTCGTCTGCAAACAAAGGATAAAAAGATTACAAAAACTAAAATATTTGGTTTTCACTATTTCTTATGACAATTGAGTTAGTTACCTGCATCCTCAGGAATGTCAGAGGTCCACAGTGTGAGGTTGTCCCGAAGCAGTTGCAGAATTAAGGTGCTATCCTTGTATGATTCTTCGTTCAAGGTATCGAGCTCAGAGAGAGCTTCATCAAAAGCTTGCTTTGCAAGATGGCATGCCCTGGAACATATAGATAAGGAGTTTGAGATAGATTTAAAGTGACTGAATATTACTATTTCTGAATCAACACTCAACAGTACTGATCAGAAAACGAACCTTTCGGGGGAATTCAGAATTTCATAGTAGAAGACCGAAAAATTCAAAGCCAACCCCAAGAGAATAGGATGCGTTGGAGGCAGCTCTGTCTCAGCAGATTTAGTAGCCAGCTTTAACCAAGTTCAAAAAAGAATAGTAAGTTTAATATAGATGAAGATTTAAGAAAAATGATCTTCTTTAGAAGCACACTGAGATCAAGGTTACCACGTATCCATAATTAGCCATTGTTGTACGATTCTCAGATTAACTTTATATAAGAACATCACTTATGAGTTATGAAAAATAAGAATCAGCAAGCCTTATGCATTGACCGTAAATTGACAAAGACACATGATATATACCTCGTATGCTTTGAGTGACTGATCAGCAACGTCGTTCCTGTCATTACCGGCCTTAAATTCAGCCAGATACCTATAGTAATCCCCTTTCCTGAGAAGGTGAAAGAAATTCAAGTCAACAGCAATGTGAAAATGAAAAAAAAATACTTTGTCAATAACAGATTGTAACCTCTTACATCTTATAGTAAAACACAGTCGATTCACCAGCCGTGCACGAAGGAATAAGATGCTCGTCAACTACTGTCATGATATCGTTACAAATGTTAGTGAGCTCTGACTCAACCTTCTGGCGGTACTCCTTGATCCGCTTGGCATTCTGCTCGTTTCCCCTCGACTCTTCCTTCTGCTCAATTGAGGATAAGATTCTCCACGAAGCTCTTCTCGACCCGATCACATTCTTGTACCCTACAGAGAGCAAGTTCCTCTCCTCTATTGTTAACTCCACATCCATTTCAGCAACCTTTTTCATTGAATCCACCATCTCTGCAAAACCACCCCAAATTTTCCGAATCACCGCACAAATTACTATGTTTATTTCTGTTCAATCAAAACAGTAATGCAAAACAAAACCTCACTAGATCGGGATTATCAAAACACACATAAATTAAACCTTCAATTTCCAAAATTCTAACAGAGCTGCAGCAACATCAAGCAACTCAATTAAACGAGCAGAAATCAAGTGTTTACTACTTCATGCTCATTAAAATTAGAACACAGTTAAACAAATCGCGAATCGCAGACAGAGAGAGATCGATATCGATGCTAAACGAAATTAATACATGTAATCCAAATTTAGTTGGTGCGGGGAAGGGCATACCGTCATGTCGCTCGGCTTGCTCGGCGAGTTTAGCGACGTAGACGGCGGTTACGCGATCTGAAGAGGAAGCCATCGCCGATCCAATAGGATTTGAATTCGCACTATGTTTCCCTCTAGATTTTTGATAACTGGCGAGTGGCCAACGGTTTCCACGGCAGCAAAGGTGGAAAGTAGGAGAAAGTGGAGACTGGAGAGAGAGATGAAAAATACAGTTACCAGAGAGAAATGATTGAGTGTTTGACTGTTGTTCCCTCCTGTGATTTCCTTCAGTTCCCTATGGTTTCTGCTGAAAGTGTGCTGCTTGGACCACACTAGCGATTTTAGCTACGCATGAATGAATACTCCTCCATTCCATTGCAGCAACGGAGGAGTTGCTGCGATACTCCTCCATTCCAATTTACTAGTATTTTCATTTTGAATTGTCCCAAATTATTTCAGTAATTTTTTCAGTTAAAAACAAAATATCTATTCTCAACTACTCCCTCGTTTGTAAAATATTATCCAATTTTACCATTTCAATTTGTCATGAAATGTTGTCTACTTTGTTTTTTTTTTTTTTTCCATTTTTGATAAATGAACCCCATTTTCCACTAAATCATTACACTCACATTCTATTATAAAACTAATACTCCTTCTATCCCATTAGAAATGAAACGTTTTCCTTTTTTGGGTTGTCCCATTAAAAATGAAACGTTTCCTAAAATCGAAACAACTTCCTCTCTACTTTTTTCTCTCTCCTACTTTACTCTTTCTTCATTAACTCACAAAACAACACTATATAAAATCTCGTGCCTGAAACCAAATGTTTCATATTTATTGGGACGAAGAGAGTATATAAATTTAGGGTCTATATTCCACTAACTTTTTTTTTCCCTACTCACTTTATTCTTTCTAATATCTTCTACTTTATTTAACTCAATAAATACTACTTTCTTAAATCTCAAAAAATA
Organism: Salvia splendens; assembly: GCF_004379255.2. Lineage (NCBI taxonomy): Eukaryota > Viridiplantae > Streptophyta > Magnoliopsida > Lamiales > Lamiaceae > Salvia > Salvia splendens. Next base: position 1,276,878 of record NC_056042.1, read on the forward strand.
GTCGCGTGCTATTGAGCATCTAAAGAAAATAGCTTAAGCTTTAAGGTTTTTTTTTTATTTTTTCGACTTGCATCGATACACTATATCGCTTTTGTGGACGGTGGCAATTATTTAACTAGGACTCTAATTTGATTTGATCATAACACACTATTTTGGTCTACTACATTTATCTTAAATTTTTTTTTATCGCATCTATTAGTATTCACTTCCGGTCATAAACAATTGTTTTGATCCATATCTAATAATTTCATAAAAAATTAACTATTAACTACGTTTTGACTTAATTAATAGTTAAGCATGGACCAGAACAAAATGTGTAGGATTAAAAGTTAACACATTTAATGTATAGAAACCAAATAATACTCTCTTTTGTACAGATATAAAGACACCAAGTTTAAAACTTTAAAATACGATTCATCGTAATTTTTTTTAAAAATCATGAAATATGGAACAAAAACAAAACATAAGCAGAATCATAAACTAACAATAATTTGTTTTTGGTTAGTATAGAAGCTAATGTCAGCATTTAGCTCTGTCATTTTTTTCACCAAAATATCTCCCACAGCTGTAAAAGCTGAAAAAATATTGAAAACAAAATCAAGTTGTAAAAATCACTTATATTTAATGAAAATGAATGAACACCAAAGCAGGCTCCAATCCAAAACACCACAATCCCCAATCCTCTATTCCGCAGATATTTTCTCCTCTCCCGCTATCCCCAAACTGAGAATCAATGGCGGCAGTTCATTGCTGCCTCTCAGTGACCTCCGCCGCCGTTCCCAGCTCCCAAGACTCGCAATCCCCGCCGCCGCAGCCCATCTCGAGGCCGCCGACCAAGATCATTCTGCCGAACAAGAAGCCGGAGAAGTGGTCCACCGGGGTGGCTCCGGGGGAGTACGGCGGCCCTCCCACCACCACCAAGCTCAGAAAGTACTGGGGCGGAGAGCAGGACCCCCTCGCCTCCGATGATTATTTGTGGAATAAGGATTTCATGGATCGCATGAAGAAGCTCATTCAGGACCCTGAGGATGTTTCGAAAGACTCTACCTTTACATCTGTAAAGGTTTAATTTTGCCTTTTTTCTGTGTTTTTAATTTCTGGTTTAATGTTGGCTTGTTTTCGGTTTGTTTGATTATCTGCAATTTGAGTGATTTCTAGCGATTTTTGGGGTTGAGAGAGAGAGAGAGAGAGAGGGTGAGTGGCGCAAGATTGTATCTTTGGATAGTAGTGAATTCATCTTGTTTGTTTGATGTTGGATTGATTATCGCAATTTAAGTGATTATCCCTAATAATTCTTGGGATTGAGAGAGTGAGGAGTTTGTATATTTAGATAGTTGGCCATTCCTAGTGTGTGTGTGTGTGTGTGTGTGTGTGTGTGTGTGTGTGTGTCAGTGAGTGTGAGTGTGAGAGAGAGGCACAAGATTGAATCTTTAGATTGTAGTGAACTCATCTTGTTTGTTTGATGTTTGATTGATTATCGGAAAGTTGAGTGATCCCTAGAGATTCTTGGGGTTGAGAGAGAGAGAGAGAGAGAGAGAGAGAGAGAAAGAGGCACAAGTTTGTATATTTAGATAGTAGGCCATTCTTAATGTGTGTGGTTTTGTGTGTGTGTGTGTGTGTGTGTGTGTGTGTGTGTGTGTGAGAGAGAGAGAGAGAGAGGCACAAGATTGAATCTTTGGATAGTAATGAACTAATTGTGTATGTTGCTGTTCGTTTTATGTTGGATTCATTATCTGCAAATTGAGTGATCCTCTTATGGATTATTGGGGTTGAGAGAGAGAGGGAGAGGCACAAGTTTGTATATTTAGACAGTAGGGGAATCCTAATGTGTGTATGTGTGTGTGAGAGAAAGAGAGTTGCACAAGGTTGTATCTTTAGATGGTAGTGAACTCATAGTGCAAACTATTGTTTGTTTGATGGTTCGATTGAATTAAAGATCTCCTTGTAATGTTAACAGTGCTAGTTTTAGTGTATAAGTTTAACAAGTTTATGTATTGATGTAGTTTGGATCTCTTTCTCAATAGGAGGAGCCTTTTGTTGATTCGTTAGCATTGTATTCTTATTCTTTAGAGTTGGTTTGATGTTCATTTAATTATCTGCAGTTTTTGTGATCCGCACCGGTTCTTGGGATTTGAGTAAGAGGGAGAGAGAGGCACAAAATTGTATCTTTAGATAGCTGTGAACTCGCCGTGTTTGTTATTTTTCGTTAGGTGGTTCGATTGATGGAAGATCTCTTTTTTTTGTGCCTCCCTTTTTTTCCTTTTTAACTCACAGTTTGATTGTAATGTTAACAGTGCTGGTTTTGGTATATAAGTTTAAATCAATTCTTTGTGTTATTCCTGATCGGTGTATGTATTGATGTCATTTGGATCTCTTTCTTAACAGGAGGAGCCGTCTGGATTTCTTAGCTTGAATAGAGTCATGAGCTTGGACAAGTATGCAGATACCGTTTTTCTATAAATCTTTTTTTTCGGGCGAAGCATGTTTATACTTTTTATCGTATAACAATTCTGTGATCTAACTATGCAGTATGGAAGTCGACTTGAGCAAAGAACTAGCAGCTCCTTCTGCATCCGTAGTGGAAGAGCAAGTCGAGGAGCAGGTATTATCCTATCTTCCTTGGCTTTTGTATCTTGTAGTCCTGTATTTTTTGCTCTCTTACCTATCTCATTGAAATGATATTCAGACTGTTAGGACTGCCGGTAGGAAATGGAGACCAGCTCCAACACGTCGTGAGCTAGACAAGTGGGATAGAGCTGCCAAGGCTGCAAGCGGAGGCAGTGTATGTCATATACAAGTTCTTTTACATATGCTTATACGTGTAATAGTATGTGCTTTCGATAGATCACATATTCCTTTTCTTTGCATACAGGATGTCATGCTGCGGGAATCAAGGCGCGCAAGAGGGGATCCCGTGGTTTTGGCTGCTCAGTCGAGGGAACAATATTATAAGGTGCTTAACTATAAAATAAACGATGTTCTTCTGTATTCTTCGTTTCCAGCACTTTGAATTTTATATTTTGCGAATATTTTTTCTTCAGTTGAAAAACAAATTGCAAGTGCTCACGGTGGGAATCGGTGGCGTTGGGTTGGTTTCAGCCTATTTCACATATTCTCCAGAAATTGCAGCAAGGTACCTAAAACGCTGACGTGTATGAGTTTCATAAAGTCTTCTTTAATATCCTATTGCGATGTTTTATTCTCTCGCATCTATTTTACGATTCTTGCACTACAACTATTTCAGCTATGGTGCTGGCTGGCTCGGTTCTTTGGTGTACATGCGAATGCTCGGTAACAGTATTGATTCCATGGCCGATGGAGCAAGAGGGGTTATCAAGTATGTTTCCTGTCTTTTTTCTTGCGCATTATGGTTCCGTGGCCTAATTATAATGTGTATGTTGAGTTGCTGCAATTTATCGTTGCTCGTGCATTGCTGCTACTTGATCTTCATTCGTAACTTGTCGTTGCAGGGGAGCAATGGCGCAGCCTAGGCTGTTGGTGCCCGTAGTCTTAGTGATGGTATTCAATCGATGGAACGGGTAAGGCCTTTTTACTCCCGGCTTTGTTGCTTCTCCCAACTTTTAGGGTATCTCATATTGTTTCGTCGACAGGATTTTAGTGCCCGACTATGGATTCATGCCCCTTGATTTGATCCCGATGCTGGTTGGGTTCTTCACGTACAAGATCGCCACTTTTATGCAGGCGATAGAGGAGGCGGTGAACGTCGCTGCCGGAAAATCCGAAGCTTGATTCAACCTATATGTAGATAGTTATGATAAATTCTTGAGTATGGGAATTGGGAAATAATCTGTAGTTCCCTGCATTATTGTAAATGAAATGATGTGTAATATTTGTTGCAAAAGTAATACTACATTACATCTTATATTTCACTTAGATATCGACTTAGAAATTAGAAAGATTTGCACAATTTATGAAACCGTATATTGTAGGAGTACTAAAATGGTAGCTATGCATATATACTATAATGCCATCTTCTTGATTTTTATAAAGTACCAAAAAAAATTGATATAATATGTGGTACTGTAATTGGATATACTATACTTTTGCGGTATTATCGAATTTCAGTATAATATATAATTTCATACTTATACTAAATCTTTATTTAATTTGTTTTAACTTTTATCTAAAGTTTCAACATAGAAGTGAATATTTCTGAAATTATACATGTTGATAATATAAAAACACCAACTACTATTAACACTACAATTATTTGTTTTCTTCAAGCTTTCTTTCACAAGAGGATGCATAAATAGTTCATCTCCAAATAAAGCTCTCAAGTCTTCCCAAAAGTGGCAAGGAACAATCCATCTCCCAGCTCAGCCACAGCCGCTCGACTAGCCGGTGTTCTGCAGCCCGGCTGCGATACCCTTCATGGTGAGGATGAGCGTGTCCTCCAGCCCCGGGGCGTACTCGCTCGTGGGGTCGAGCTTCACCAGCTCATCAGCCGGCTTGCTCGCGTCCATCTCCATTATCTCCTTTGAAAGATGCGGGCCCACCTTCACGCTGTAGGTGGGGTCACGGATGCGCTTCAATGTGTATATCTGGCTCACGTTGAGGACCGTGATGTACGGGTCTCGGAGCCTCAGCCTCTGCCTCAGGTAGGGGTTTCCCTCCAGTATCTCCTTGTGTCCAGCAACCTGAAACCCGAACACGAGTCAGTGAATGCTCGTCTCTCGAAAAGTCGTTCTCGTTCGCAGAAAGTAACAATCAAGAATCTTGCAATCATACTCGAGAAGTGAATGTACGTCTCACCTTAAGGATCATGTCCTGAGTCGCTTGGTAGTTCGCGCGCAGCTGCTCTCCGAACGGCCACAGATCCTCGGAGACGAGGAGCTTGTCGCAGAGAGCGCCGATCTTGGGGTCGCCATCTCGATCAAGTCGATCGTGACTCTGAAGAACGGCCACCCGTTGTACATGTCTCGGAGCATCTGCAGATTCTTGATGTCTTTGCGGATCGCCTCGGCCCCAAAACCGAGCCAGACAGGGAGATGGAACCGCGTCTTCGCCCTGAGCGACTCTATGCCACCACTCGGTTTTCTCTTAGATGGACGGCTCCCAATGTTCATCCGGCCGTACTCCAGCTCTGGTGTCGCCTGAACAACGGAAGCAACAAGACACACGAAGATTAAATGCAAGTCACGGATAATAGAAAGCGACTATCCAACATACTTACGAGGCGGAAGTATTCAACAAATCGAGGCTCTTGGAAGACGACAGAGCGGTATTCTTTCGTTGCAATCACGGTCATCTCGTCCATGAGCACGCGCCATTCGGGCTTTGGGGCAACCGGGGGGTTCATTCCGTGTTCGAGCGTAGCAGCGGTGAATCTCTGGAGCGTTCTGAAGCATCATAATACATGTTTCAGCAGACATCACAAGAACTTCCCCACATTCCATATCGTCTACTTAGACTAATAACCGAAACATCACGAGGGCTAATTGAGAAGGCGTTAGCTCACAAAACTCCAACAGATCGAAAACAAGAACAGCAGCAATGCAACAACAACCAACTGTATTATCTCCACATAAAACCGAAGCGAAAAACTACACAGTCTAACGAGCAATTCTACATAGACTAATCCTTTAAATGAAAATTCAACAATTTATCAAATCTAAAACATAAACAATCGAAAATCCTCAGAAGTTAAACAGCAATTTAAACTGATTTCGAGTAACAAACTTCTCCATAATTCACCATAATTTGGGGGGAAATATGCTTCAACACATTATAAAACTCCAAGCAAACAAAAAATGTCACTCAATTAGAGAGAATTAGAATCGGAGAACAACATATCTAACCCAACTTCACAATCAAGAACAATCAAAACCCAAAATCCAAAATCCAAGAAATTGTATGAAAAATCCAATCTTTATACCATTTCTCTAATTTCCTCTCCATGCAAATCTCTATATAGTAAGTATTCAACAAGTTATCAAAGTCAAAACATAAACAAACACAGATTCTCAGTTTAACAGCAATTTAAACTGATTTCCAGTAACAAACTTCTCCATACTTCACCATAATTTGGGAGAAAAATATGCATCAACATAGTATAAAACTCCAAGAAAACAAGAAGTGTCACTCAATTAGTGAGAACTGGAATCAGCTAATAACATATCTAACCCAACTTCACAATTAAGAACACAAAACCAGCAAAAAACGACGGCGCCATCTTTTTTAAGGTGGGGCGGCGGCGGCGATTGAATTACGGCGGATTTGAAGCAAGATGAACCCGAGGTTTTATTAATTTATTTGTCATTTTTCAATTGATTTTTTGTTTATTTGTTGTTGTTATTATTATCTTAATCCTCTAAACTAGAAATACACTAAATGAAAGAAGGCCTCTACACAAGTCTCCCGCAAGAGATAGCAATAGAGATCCTAAGAAGAGTCCCGCTTAGAAGCGTTATGAGGTGCACGCACGCATGTTTGTAAATTGTGGCGCGATCTGATAGAAGGGAATGATTTTATGACGTCGTATACTATTCCACCAGGCTTGGTTTTCTCTGATAAAAGCACGTACGTAGTCTGTGATGAGGCCAACAAGCCACTTTTCCGATTCGACGTGCCTACTCCTCATAATAAAAATTCGTGTATAATTGGTTCAGCTAATGGTTTGCTTTTGGTTTGGGATAGAAGCTATGATACTCTTTTTATATTCGATCCAATTACCTCTTATTATAAAGAGCTCGATCCTCTACCTGAACGAGACATATGATTTTTGGATTTGGAGTCAGCAAATTAAGCGGACAATATAAGATTTTATATATTAATCAACATGGATCATATTTTGTATATACTCATCCAGGAAGAGGAGGAGGGTGGAGATATATCTCCGCTCCACCACAGTAGAGCCTTTACCTGGTTTATCATATTCATGACGATAATGCTTTATTTTTCAACGGAAATCTTCACTGGTTAGCACATGATTCCGAGAAGAATCTCTTGATATATTGTTTTGATCTTGAAACCGAGGTCTTCAGTAGTTTTTCACTTTCTAGTGATTTCGATGGTGGGTATCCGAAACTATGTGTTTTGGGAGGCCAGCTATGTTTTTGTCATGTTTCAAAGTTTGAGCGTGCTGTTATTTGGTTGATGAAGGACTATGGAGATGAGGATTCTTGGGTGAAGGAATATACCTTCAATCTTCGATACATGATGTGTTTTTTTTTGTCCACTCAAAATTTTGGCAAATGGCGACTTGGTGTTCACAATGCGATTTGAGGGTCACCTATTTATCTACTCCAAAAGCACTAATAGTACTGTGAAACGTCTGATTCTTCAACGACCCTACTTATATTATTAGAGTTGCGTTAGTGTGCTAACTAATTTACAGTAATAACTAATAACTTTCAATTCTGTGTATTAAAATTATCAACACAAAGACATAATTATATCAAGATAACATGTAAATTTAAATATCAATACAAAGACATAATTTATCAACACAAGAAAGATTGATAAATTTATATTTTTGTTGATATTTTTAACATACAAAATTGATATTTAGGTATTAGTTATTATCGTAAAAAGTTAGTATTTCATCACACACCTATATTATAATAAATATTCCAGCTTTGTTATTTACACCCCTAGCTCAAATCTTTTTAAGTTTCGCCCTAGGATTACTTTGGCAACATAGGTCATTTACTTTCATTGATTTTTGTACTGTTTTCGTATTAATAGACAATCGCTATGTTTTTCCTACAATTTATCGTTAAGGTATGTTTTGCTTGTTGATTAGGAAAAAGTAGGAATGTGATAGTAAAAAGTAGGATGAGTTTATGAAGTCATATACTATGAAACCAGGCCTCTTTCTCTTACCGAAACATGGGGTACGTAGTCTGCGATGAGGCCCACCGTTTCTTTCATTTCCGATTCGACGTGCCTTCTCCTCGCAATGAAAGTTCTTGTATAATTGGTTCGGCTAATGGTTTACTTTTGGTGCGTGATAGATGCAATGATGTTCTTTTTACATTCGATCAGATTACCCGTGATTATATCGAGATTGATCCTCTGCATGAACAAGTAAGATGCATAGTTGGATTTGGAATGAGCGAATTAATTGGACAATATAATATTTTATATGCTAATCTAGATATGTTATGTCTTGTGCATACTCATTTGGGAAAAGGAGGAGGAAAGTGGGAAGTATACCATATTAATAATTTTTATGATGATAATGCCATTTTTGTTAATGGAAATCTTCACTGGTTGGCATCTGATACCTTCAAGGATCCCGTGTTATGTTGCTTTGAACTTGAAACGGATTTATGCATTAATATTTCTCTTCCTTTTGAATTTGGTGGTCTTTATCGAAAGCTATGTGTTTTGGGGGGTTAGTTATGTATTTGACATGTTACACAATGTGAGCGTGCTGTTATTTGGGTGATGAAAGACTATGAAGACGAGAATTCTTGGATAAAAGAATATACCTTCACTCATCGATACAAAATGCATGTCTGTCTACTCAAAATTTTGGCAAATGGTGACTTGGTGTTCACAATGCCTCTTGAGGGTTGGCTATTTATCTACTCCAAAAGCACAGGTACTGCCGTGGAACATTCGATTCTTCAACAATCCAGGTATAATTATAATTATTATTCCAGCTTTGTTATTTACACCCTTAGCTTAAATCTGCTTAAGCTTCACCCTAATCTTACTTTGGCAACATAGTTCGTTTACTTTTATTGATATTTGTACTGTTTTTGGTATTAATAGAACCTTATTGTTTTTAATCGACAATCACCAAGTGTGTTTCCTTCAATTTATCGTTAAGGTATGTTTGGTTTGTTTGTTACGAATAATTTGGAATGTGATAGTTGTTCATCATCCAAACAAAACAAGCAAAACATATTTAACTTAAAGCCAAATCCATAATATATACCCTCTCTATTCTTTATGCTTATAATCTTTTTTACTAGATCCATATTAAAAGATTTTGTTTTAGAGATTGCTTTTTAGTAATATTAATTTATATTAACTCATATAATTTTAATTTATTTATAAGACATATTCGATACTCCTTAAAATAATACATTGATACTCCTTTTATTCTATGAATGAATGAGATACTCTAGTATATATTTCTTTTATAATATACATTTACCAAAAAATAAATCGTCCAAATCACAAAAATCCCTACCAAAAAATATTACCTAAAAAAAAGAAAACATTACCAAAAAATAAACATTTCCAAAAGTAAATCGTCCAAATCACAAAAAAAAACTATATATATATATTTATCGCTAGACTAATTACATACGATTAATTCAGTTCCCTAAAATTTACCCTAGATTGAAGTCATATCTCCCGAGGCGGCGCCGCCAAATTTGGGCTGCGGAGAGGCGGCGAAGATGAGTACCGATCTGACTGAGCGTCTTAGCCAGTGGAAGCCATTATCAGAACCTAAGGTTTTCTTCAATTAATTACTACTTATTTTTTAGTTGAATTTCTGTTTATCTTATCTTAACCCTCTTTAAATATTAAATGCATTGAATGTTTGAATATTTTTTTTGAAGGAAAAGTTGTTCACAAGTCTCCCACAAAAAATTAAAAGAGAAATTCTAAGAAGGGTCCCGATTAGAAGCATTATGAGTTGCAAGTGTGTTTGTAAATTGTGGCGTGATCTGATAGAAGGGGATGAGTTTATGAAGTCGTATACTATGAAAACAGGTCTCGTTTTCTCTGATCGAAGCACGGGGTACGTAGTCTGTGATGAGGCCCACCAGCCACTTTTAAGATTCGACGTGCCTTATCCTCACAATAAAAATTCATCTATTATTGATTCGGCTAATGGCTTGCTTTTGGTGCGGGATAGATGCGATAATACACTTTTTGTAATCAATCCGATTACCCGTGAATATATCAACCTTGATGGTCTGCCTAGGCATGCATTTAAAAAAAGATGCCTTTTTGGATTCGGAGTGAGCAAATTAAGTGGACAGTATAAGATTTTATGTGGCTATGAATCTACGTCGTATCATGTACGGACTCTAGGAAGAGGAGAGCGGTGGAGAAGCATCTCGGCAACATCATGGAGCCCTTACCTCTGTAATTATCATAATGATAATGCTGCATTTTTGAACGGAAATCTTCACTGGTTGGCAACTGATTTCAAGGAGAATCTTTTAGTTTGTTGCTTTGATCTTGAAACCGAACACTTTACTAGTTATTCTCTTCCTAGTGATTATGATGGTAGATATCGGAAGGTATGTGTTCTAGGGGGTCGGCTATGTGTATGTCACGTTGTAAAGTGTGAGCATACTGTTATTTGGTCGATGGAGAACTATGGGGATGAGAATTCTTGGGTGAAGGAATATTCCTTCATTCTTCCATTCCCATTGCAGGTTTGCCCGCTCAATGTTTTGGCAAATGGTGATTTGGAGTTCGCAATGCCTTTTTATGGCGTATTATTTATCTACTCCAAAAACACGGATACTGTTACGGAAAAGTGGCTTCTTCAACCTTCCCTTTGTTATTATAATGACTCTTTAAGCTTTGTTATTTACACTCTCAGCACCAGCTTAAATCTGTTTAAGCTTCGGTTCCCCTAAGCTTACATAGTTCACGTACTTCCATTAATTTTTGTATTGTTTATCATATTCATAAACCCTTATTGTAACGCCCCACTTTTCGAACCCTAATTTTCGAACCCTAAGACGAATGTATTTATTGCTTTGATTGCAGAAATTAAATGGCGAATTATTATGTGTTTGCTTATGTGACCTAATTTTGTTTTGACCGAGTCAAATTTGTTGATTCTATGACGTGGTTATGATTAATTGATGTGGAATGAAATATATTGCGGTGAATTATATTATTATGGGGAGTGAGATTTAATTAGTATCATAAATAATTACCTTGCCCTTTCATTGTGGAATTTTCGACCACTATTATTTTGAGGAGAGGAATTCTATTTTGTTGGATTTAATTATTTGATTGGGATAATTATCCAATTAAATCCAAAGCCTAATTACCCTATTTAATTCTTGATAAAAATCGGCCCCCACTATTATTCCTAAGGAGATTTCGAAATCTCCTAGCTTGTGGGAGAAGAAGTTATTCATTTATTCAATTGATCCCTTAATTATTTCTTTCCATGTTTTAATTGGAATATCCTAGCAAATCTTGCCTTATCTATTTTATTAAAGATTTGGAAATTATTCCTTGTGGGAGGAATATTTTTACACGCCTATTCCCTATATTTTATGGGAGGATTTTATTAATTTTTATGCTCCGTATTATTTTATTCTGCTCCGTGAAAATACCAAATAAAATCATGGGCTAATTTATTAGCCATGATTTTCGAAAATCCTCCTTATTTCTCCCTCAAATTAACGCCAATCATCCCTCCCCAAATCTCTCAAATCCTCATTTCAATTATTTCCCCAAATCTTGAATTTATTGGGGAATATTGTATTTTTCCAATTCTATAAATAAAATATCAAACCCAAAACCTAAACCTAGCCCCCAAAACTCACGCCCACTTCATTTCACACGCCCCTCCCCTTTTCATCTCCCCCCCACACTTGTTCATCCATTCAACTCAAGATCCCATCGATTTTCCAAGAGATTGTTGAAGAACCAAGGTTTTAATTGCTTCCTACCGATTATTTCGTCCAAGAAAAGGTACATTCAAACCCATATTCTTCAATCCTCTCCATCTAGACTTTCTTTAACTCCCTCATGCATGTAGAGAGTGTAGGTAATGAAGATCTAAGGGTTTAATCGGTGGGAATGTGAAGTCATACGTGTGAGTGCGTTTTGATTGCAATTGCTTGTTGATTTATTGAACCCTCGGTGGTTGATGTGCGATTTCATGAAAATATGTGTTTAAGGACTCTTTTGAGCATGATTGTATATCAAAACCTTGAAAAGATTGATTTTGAATGAGTAGGGATAAACCCTAATTCGAATTTCTATCAGTACGAAAATCTGTGATTTCCGAACAGTGTGTTCTGATGTGTTTTTGACCAACCAAACGAACTCCGATTTGACCGATTCTTTTTCCTGTATAAACTTCGTGATGTCTTCTATATTGTGTGTAAATTTCGACCCTTTTGGTTAAACTATGAATTTATGGTGAATTTTTAAAGTTGACTGCGCGATCCTGCCAAAAACGTGTTTTCTCGACCAGTAGGTTACGCCTTTGGTTTGCCCGACTTAAAGGTGGTATTTTGACATGAAATTTAAACTGAATGTTATTTGATGAGTCTACTGCCTTGTCATAGAGTTTTAGCCCCATCGGAGGTCGGATGATTTTTAAATAATTTTTACAAAAAGGTTGCGCAGAGCTGCCAGATCTCTACTTTGGTTAAACAACTATATTTGTATGCTTGAATGACATACATGAGTTTACATATGTGATGAGGTGATGTGATATGCAAAGATGTGTGATATGGTGTGATTCCTATTGTTGATTGGGAAGGGGAATGATCTAGGACATGCATGATTTTAGTCCATGTTGATGACTAATTGGGAATACCTTATCTAAAGGTGAAAATTCGTGCGCTAAACGTGATATCAAAGGAAAAGCGAAAACTTGAAATCTAAAGGGTCGAGGTGGGCTTCTTTTCTACCCTACGATATGTGTGGGTTTTATTTTATTAAAATCTTTTACGTATGACTGTGGAGAGATAAGGGTGGTTTAAAGTGATTATCATGCCTGATTTGTTTTGACATGCCTATCTGATGTGGCTGTTGCCACTGTTATATAAATCGAATTCGGGTCCTCGTAGGGCCGAAAACCCTACGTGGATTAGTGTACACCTATGGTAGATCGTGTGCTAGCGTACGGGCTGGCCGGTCTAGTGACCTGGTTTGCGGCCGCATTCCTTGTCATGTATTGGCAGATATGGTTGATGACGATGGGGAAAAATGACTGCGCAGTCGCTATTTTGAACAATGGAAAATGTTTCGGTGCCTCGGGTCTTTTAATCTCAAACCCCGATGGTTACCTACGTATGGCATGATAATAATATGTACTCTTACTTAAAATGTTTTCGGCACGAGCCACTGAGTATTTTCAAAAGTACTCAGCCCTGCATATGTTTTCTCTATGTGCAGGTTGAGCAGCGACGAGCGGTTGGTGGTGTTGAGCAGGAATTAATAATAAACTATGGTCGTTTTGAAACTCTGAGTGTCGTCGTGTCTTCACACATGACGTCACTCTTCTCTTGGATGCTTCCGCTGGGATATTTTCTTTACTTGTTTTTACTTAACTATGAATCTTTTTGATTAAATGTTGAAAACTCGTTACTCTTTTATTAATGTCAAACCTTTGGTCTTTTTACTTATCTTAATATAAATGCTTTTGGTCGTTTATTTATTAAACTTAAATTCTTAGTCAAACTTTTATTGAAACCCTAGCCTTCTATGCCCGTTCTTTAAAACCCCTTTAAGTCGCGATCGCCCGCTTTTATTAACCCTAGAGGGCGGGCGTGACAGTTTGGTATCAGAGCCTCAGTTCTTTCCACTCTGGACCCAAGAGTCTTTTTGAGTCAAAATCTATGCATGTGTAATTTGGCTAAATGATAAACATCGGAAGCTCAACACCACAACTCGTCCCTGCCCAACCAAGAAGAATGAGGTAATAAGTATCTTGATTTATATTGATCTGAAACTGTGAAATGTTGTAAATTGCGATGGGAATATTACTCTTGTGAGAATGAAATTATTTCGATGGGAATCGAAGATAATATGACGTCTTGGAAAATGTTGTTTGAAGTGTGGGATGATGAAATTACATGGATATGAAATTGCTTGATACGACTATGCCAAAAAAAAAATTGTTTGAATATTTTTGTGCACACCCCGATAAGGAAAATCGGCGAATATGTGATTAGACTTCTATGAGTCTGGATAGATGAAACTCTAAATGATTGAAATTTCATGAATTGTGAAACGTAAAGTATGCGTGTGATTACTTGATTGTACTATGAAAAAAAAAAACACTGGTGGGAAATAAGTAAATACTACGGCTCTTGGAAAATGTTGTGAAGATATGAACCGTGAGACACTATGAGATTATACAATTGCTTTTGTTTAACCGTGAGGTATGATGGCGTTGATTGTGCTGGATATTGAAGTGTGATTGTGAACTTGTATTAATTGATGTTGAGATTTGCTATTACGTCCACGAAACTGCAAATTTTACTTGGAGAAAATACATGTTGCTTCCATGAGGGACAAAACTTTTATGCCTAGGCGTTTAAAATTTCATGACTATGAAACTGTGAAATGCAAAGCATGATACGCGCGTAGTTGCGAGTTGTGATTGTGATACAGATGAGCATGACTTGCATGATTTATGAAATGTGATTCCATGGATGATCGATTGACTAAGTGTTGCTATTCACACATATTAATGTACGATGTTTGTTATGCTATGGAACACCAAATGATTTATACGAATAAATGTATTGATTGTGCAATATATGTACGACGTTATGTGGTGAAAATTCATGACCGATGAAGTACGAGGCATCGTATAGAACCACTATTAAGGGGAATGTGGAACTTTTGAACCTTGTTGCAAACGTAGGAGCCATATGAAGCTTGAGTTAGGTAATGATCATATATACGTGAAGTACGAGGCTTCAAGCTATGCTTGAAAGTATAGAGTGCCTAAGAGGTAGGCCAGACTAAACGTGCTAGAACTTAGTTGTAAGTTGACAACTGCAATATCACTTTCCTGAGTGATAAAAACAACGAAAAATATATATTTCGAACTTTGGTGTATCCTCACAATGGCGAGATCATACCTAAGATCTAATTAAACTATGCAGTCTTGCATACCATGCCAAAATGGCTATGCGACACAAATGCGATGACGTTTACGACACCTTAAGACCACGTGTACAGCGGCAATGCTTTTCGAAAACTATGTGGCATGGCAAGAAGACTTTGAAGATGCGACAATCAAAAGAAATGTTATTAATTTCGACGATACGATGAATCTCAACTTGGAATCCACGATTCCATAGAATGATGTTACCACGTTCAAGCTCGCGAAAAATGTGCGAGGGAGTACAACCCTCATAGCTAGAATGAACGATATTTAAATCAACAGTACTTACTTGGATTCTAAATTCCTTTCGGGACGTTTTAAATAAACGTGAGCCCTTGACTATTTAAACACCTTGGTTGACTCCCAATTTGCAAGTAATGCCCATTGTACTCTCTTCATCGAGTTATGACTCGCTTTCAGTTCTTGAAAAATTTGTACTTGCCTTCGTAACCTCGGACATCTTGATTAATCGTCTTCTTTGATTCATTTTTCGTAAGGACAATATTTTGACCTTATGAACTTCCGTCATTGAACTTCATTCCTAAGGTCGTTTGCAGTTATGACCTTCAGTATAATCACACCTCCGGTCCTATTTTCTTCAAAGGATGGAATATTCTTCTTGGAACTACTGGTTCATCTCTTTATTTTGTAATCATGTATGTGGCAAGTTCTTTCTTGCAGAAGTGAAATTCTTTTTAGCTCGGTTTCACTACATATATTGTTTCATACTCAATGATTTTTCTTTCTGCAACACCAAGTTAAGGCCATCCTGTTCCCTTCTTCCTTAACGGGTTAATCGTGTTAAATTTCTGAAAAGTTCCATTCACTTTGAGTTGTCTTTAACAAACCCGCGGACCCATTGATGTGATCTCATCTTTTCCAATAACATGATGTGGTTGAACCATCATTTGTACTACTTCATGACATTTGCCCATGTTTCTAAATCCTGCCGCGACTGAATATTTTTTTGGCCTTGATATGTTGAACGATATCATTCATTGCTGTCCGGAATTTTCGCAAATTGTGATCTAGCAGTCGGCTATGG
The DNA here is from genome assembly GCF_004379255.2 of Salvia splendens. Lineage (NCBI taxonomy): Eukaryota > Viridiplantae > Streptophyta > Magnoliopsida > Lamiales > Lamiaceae > Salvia > Salvia splendens. The sequence goes on from NC_056042.1 coordinate 1,292,735, forward strand.
AATTTGAGAATTTTTGCAGTTTCATCCTGTTTCCATGACCCATCTCATGTTCTTTCGAGCTCTCATCAGAAGTAAATTCTCAAATCTCTATGGGTTTTATTTGATACCTCTAAACCATTTGATTCTCAGAATGGACGTTTTGAGTCCAATGGAGCTCAATCATTGCATTGATGTTCTTGTTTACTTTATTAATTTTGGAGCCTTCCCGACTAAAGACATCCTTAAAAATGTTGCAACAATTTGAAATCTGTTCATATCCAAGTAAGACTGTTGGGTCAAATTTCGAATCCTTGATACTAGACGGTAGGAAAATGCAGTGGTCGACTCGGATATACACAAGGGATAAGTTTCTATAGTCAGACATGCTCAAAAATGACACACCAACCAGAAGCGTCGACATAACCGACAAGATACATATATGCGTGAACGATCGATTGAACGATAAGCGAATAATGAATATGAGAAGATGTATTTACGGTCACCATCGTGCGAGGAAATTGTACAGGGAGTACGAGCCCCTTCATAGAGTTTATTGCACAAAATAAATATCGTCAACGAGGAAGAACCTATGAAAGGTGACGAGAAAGAGCCACGTGACGGCGATACGATCGAGAAAAAAATGTGTGATAATACCATGAATATTAGAAAAAAAAATCGTGTGGAAGTTGGAAGACAAAAAGAGAAGGGTTAATAGAAATTTTCATGGGAGAACTTAAGTTAGTCGCTCACGATTTGCAAGTTATGGCGATGAGGGATATCGACGTAATTCTAGGAATGGTTTGGTTAACCATGAATTTTTGCGACGATTCGTTTTAAGGAGAGACAGATATCTCTACAAGCCCCGGGCAAGGAACCCACCTTATGCTATGGAATTTTGATGAACCGGCGAGCATCTATCATCTCCGCGCTTCAAGCTAGTACGTTGGTGAGGTAAGGACATCCCGCTTATCTCGTCTATCTACAAGGAGATGAGAAAGGAGAAAAGAAAATGGAAAACGTAGCCGTCGTGCAGGAATTTCCGGACGTCGCTCCTGAAGCTTTGCCTGGACCACCGCCAGATCGGCAATTGGAGTTCACAATCAATCTAGCACCAGGGTCGGCACCTGTATCTAAGGCACCATACAGAATGGCGCCTAAGGAGTTAGAAGAACTCAAGATACAGCTCCAAGAGCTTATGGACCTGGGATTTATTAGACCCAGTGTTTCACCATGGGGCGCGCCGGTGCTTTTTGTGAAAAAGAAGGATGGATCAATGAGGATGTGCATCGACTATAGAGAGTTGAACAAGATGACCCTCAAGAACAAATATCCACTGCCAAGGATAGATGACCTATTCGATCAACTTCGAGGAGCCGGTGTGTTCTCTAAGATGGACTTGAGGTCCGGGTACCATCAGTTGAGAGTCCGAAGAGAGGACATACCGAAGACGGCTTTTCGTACGAGATATGGTCACTATGAGTTTGTCGTGATGCCGTTTGGTTTGACGAATGCACCCGCGGTATTCATGGACTAGATGAATCGAGTGTTTCATCCCTACTTGGATAAGTTTGTCTTGGTGTTCATTGATGACGTGCTTGTGTACTCGAAGAACGAGAAGGAGCACGAGAAACATCTACGAATCGCCTTGGAAACTTTGAGGAACGAGAAGTTGTACGCCAAATTCAGCAAGTGCGAGTTTTGGCTAAAGGAAGTAAATTTCCTTGGTCACATCGTGTCGAAAGAAGGAATTCGAGTAGATCCCGCTAAGGTTGAGGCGGTGCAACAGTGGAAAGCACCTTCAACACCAAACGAGATTCGGAGTTTTCTAGGTTTGGCGGGATACTATCGAAGGTTTATAGAAGGGTTCTCCAAGATAGCGAGACCTATGACACAACAACTCAAGAAGGGAGTGAAAGTCAGTTGGACTCCCGAGTGCGAGGCTAGTTTCCAACTCTTGAAGGAGAAGCTAACTAGTGCACCAATCTTAGCTGTACCGGAACCTGGAGTGAACTACGTGGTATACACGGACGCTTCGAAGGTGGGACTTGGATGTGTGTTGATGCAAAACAACAAGGTGATTGCTTACGCATCCCGGCAATTGAGGCCGCACGAGTTGAACTACCCAACCCACGATTTGGAGTTAGCAGCAGTGGTACACGCCTTAAAGATATGGAGACATCATCTCTACGGAGTTCGATGTGAGATCTTTACGGACCACAAGAGCCTGAAATACTTCTTCGAGCAAAAGGATTTAAATATGCGACAACGAAGGTGGCTCGAATTGGTGAAGGACTACGATTGTGGCATAAATTACCACCCCGGAAAGGCAAATGTAGTGGCAGATGCCTTGAGCCGGAAGAGTCATTCCCAACTAGCCACTTTTCTCACCAAGGAAGAAAGCTTGGTCCGCGAGTTTTGTAAGATGCGTTTGGAAGTGGTGAGAGCACCGGAAACGGTGGAAGCGCGAATCGCCACTTTAGTTGTTAAGCCTGATCTAAGGACAAGAATCGTTGAAGCGCAACGAATGGATGCGAAACTAGAGGAAGTTCGTATAGAAGTGCGAACCGGCGAATCTGGACGCTTTAGCGAAGAAGGTGACAACGCGCTTACCTTCCAAGGAAGACTGTGCATACGGGACGACGAAGAACTTAAAAACGAGGTGATGAGCGAAGCTCACGAGACCCCTTATACCGCCCACCCAGGAAGTACGAAAATGTACCAAGACTTGAAGAAGTCCTTTTGGTGGAATGGTATGAAGAGGGATATAGCGGCCTTCATGGAGCGCTGCTTAGCCTGCCAACAGGTGAAGGCTCTACATCAACGACCGTATGGGAAGTTGCAACCACTAGAAATCCCCGAGTGGAAGTGGGAGCACATTGCCATGGACTTTGTGACAGCCTTGCCAAAGACGCAAAGAGGGAATACTGCCATCTGGGTAGTTATAGACCGACTCACCAAGAGTGCGCACTTCATACCGATACCCATAACCTATGGATCTAACAAGCTAGCTCAAGTGTACATAAAAGAAATAGTGCGACTACATGGAGTCCCCGTGACGATCACGTCTGACCGTGACCCGAAATTTACGTCAAGATTTTGGATCAGCCTACAACGTGAGCTAGGCACTCGACTGAACTTCAGCACGGCTTTTCACCCGCAGACGGATGGGCAATCCGAAAGAACGATCCAAACCCTCGAGGATATGTTAAGGGCCGTGGTGTTGGACCGAGGAGGGAGTTGGGAGTCCGCACTCCCGTTGATCGAATTCGCCTACAACAACAGTTTCCAGGCAACGATTAACATGGCGCCGTACGAAGCCTTGTACGGGAGAAAGTGTAGATCCCCGCTCTATTGGGACGAAGTCGGTGAGAGAAGGGTACTCGGGACCGACGCAGTTGAAGAAATGGTTGGAATCGTCCGACAAATTCGTACGAGGATAAAAGAAGTTCAAGACAGACAGAAGTCATACGCGGATGCGCGACGAACCGACTTACAATTTCAAGCAGGCGACAAGGTCTTTCTCAAGGTACCCCCGTCGAAAGGGATAACGCGTTTTGGTGTCAAGGGAAAACTAAAACCGCGATTTATTGGACCTTACGAAATCCTCGAAGGAGTGGGTCCTGTTGCATATCACTTGGCGCTACCTCCAAGCCTTGGGAGCGTGCACAACGTCTTTCATGTGTCGCAGTTGCGGAAATACGTGTTTGACCCAAAACACGTGATTCACTACCAAGAAGTCGCGTTGAACTCGGACTTGAGCTACGAGGAGAGACCCCAAATGATTCTAGACCGTAAGGTCAAAAACGTGAGAAATAAACCAGTTGCTTACGTGAAAGTACAGTGGAGAAACCACGGGCACGAAGAAGCCACGTGGGAGCTTGAGGACAAGATGATGGGTTTATACCCAGAACTCTTCCCATGAGAGTACCAAATTTCGGGACGAAATTTCTTTTAAGAGTGGTAGGATGTAACGCCCCACTTTTCGAACCCTAATTTTCGAACCCTAAGACGAATGTATTTATTGCTTTGATTGCAGAAATTAAATGGCGAATTATTATGTGTTTGCTTATGTGACCTAATTTTGTTTTGACCGAGTCAAATTTGTTGATTCTATGACGTGGTTATGATTAATTGATGTGGAATGAAATATATTGCGGTGAATTATATTATTATGGGGAGTGAGATTTAATTAGTATCATAAATAATTACCTTGCCCTTTCATTGTGGAATTTTCGACCACTATTATTTTGAGGAGAGGAATTCTATTTTGTTGGATTTAATTATTTGATTGGGATAATTATCCAATTAAATCCAAAGCCTAATTACCCTATTTAATTCTTGATAAAAATCGGCCCCCACTATTATTCCTAAGGAGATTTCGAAATCTCCTAGCTTGTGGGAGAAGAAGTTATTCATTTATTCAATTGATCCCTTAATTATTTCTTTCCATGTTTTAATTGGAATATCCTAGCAAATCTTGCCTTATCTATTTTATTAAAGATTTGGAAATTATTCCTTGTGGGAGGAATATTTTTACACGCCTATTCCCTATATTTTATGGGAGGATTTTATTAATTTTTATGCTCCGTATTATTTTATTCTGCTCCGTGAAAATACCAAATAAAATCATGGGCTAATTTATTAGCCATGATTTTCGAAAATCCTCCTTATTTCTCCCTCAAATTAACGCCAATCATCCCTCCCCAAATCTCTCAAATCCTCATTTCAATTATTTCCCCAAATCTTGAATTTATTGGGGAATATTGTATTTTTCCAATTCTATAAATAAAATATCAAACCCAAAACCTAAACCTAGCCCCCAAAACTCACGCCCACTTCATTTCACACGCCCCTCCCCTTTTCATCTCCCCCCCACACTTGTTCATCCATTCAACTCAAGATCCCATCGATTTTCCAAGAGATTGTTGAAGAACCAAGGTTTTAATTGCTTCCTACCGATTATTTCGTCCAAGAAAAGGTACATTCAAACCCATATTCTTCAATCCTCTCCATCTAGACTTTCTTTAACTCCCTCATGCATGTAGAGAGTGTAGGTAATGAAGATCTAAGGGTTTAATCGGTGGGAATGTGAAGTCATACGTGTGAGTGCGTTTTGATTGCAATTGCTTGTTGATTTATTGAACCCTCGGTGGTTGATGTGCGATTTCATGAAAATATGTGTTTAAGGACTCTTTTGAGCATGATTGTATATCAAAACCTTGAAAAGATTGATTTTGAATGAGTAGGGATAAACCCTAATTCGAATTTCTATCAGTACGAAAATCTGTGATTTCCGAACAGTGTGTTCTGATGTGTTTTTGACCAACCAAACGAACTCCGATTTGACCGATTCTTTTTCCTGTATAAACTTCGTGATGTCTTCTATATTGTGTGTAAATTTCGACCCTTTTGGTTAAACTATGAATTTATGGTGAATTTTTAAAGTTGACTGCGCGATCCTGCCAAAAACGTGTTTTCTCGACCAGTAGGTTACGCCTTTGGTTTGCCCGACTTAAAGGTGGTATTTTGACATGAAATTTAAACTGAATGTTATTTGATGAGTCTACTGCCTTGTCATAGAGTTTTAGCCCCATCGGAGGTCGGATGATTTTTAAATAATTTTTACAAAAAGGTTGCGCAGAGCTGCCAGATCTCTACTTTGGTTAAACAACTATATTTGTATGCTTGAATGACATACATGAGTTTACATATGTGATGAGGTGATGTGATATGCAAAGATGTGTGATATGGTGTGATTCCTATTGTTGATTGGGAAGGGGAATGATCTAGGACATGCATGATTTTAGTCCATGTTGATGACTAATTGGGAATACCTTATCTAAAGGTGAAAATTCGTGCGCTAAACGTGATATCAAAGGAAAAGCGAAAACTTGAAATCTAAAGGGTCGAGGTGGGCTTCTTTTCTACCCTACGATATGTGTGGGTTTTATTTTATTAAAATCTTTTACGTATGACTGTGGAGAGATAAGGGTGGTTTAAAGTGATTATCATGCCTGATTTGTTTTGACATGCCTATCTGATGTGGCTGTTGCCACTGTTATATAAATCGAATTCGGGTCCTCGTAGGGCCGAAAACCCTACGTGGATTAGTGTACACCTATGGTAGATCGTGTGCTAGCGTACGGGCTGGCCGGTCTAGTGACCTGGTTTGCGGCCGCATTCCTTGTCATGTATTGGCAGATATGGTTGATGACGATGGGGAAAAATGACTGCGCAGTCGCTATTTTGAACAATGGAAAATGTTTCGGTGCCTCGGGTCTTTTAATCTCAAACCCCGATGGTTACCTACGTATGGCATGATAATAATATGTACTCTTACTTAAAATGTTTTCGGCACGAGCCACTGAGTATTTTCAAAAGTACTCAGCCCTGCATATGTTTTCTCTATGTGCAGGTTGAGCAGCGACGAGCGGTTGGTGGTGTTGAGCAGGAATTAATAATAAACTATGGTCGTTTTGAAACTCTGAGTGTCGTCGTGTCTTCACACATGACGTCACTCTTCTCTTGGATGCTTCCGCTGGGATATTTTCTTTACTTGTTTTTACTTAACTATGAATCTTTTTGATTAAATGTTGAAAACTCGTTACTCTTTTATTAATGTCAAACCTTTGGTCTTTTTACTTATCTTAATATAAATGCTTTTGGTCGTTTATTTATTAAACTTAAATTCTTAGTCAAACTTTTATTGAAACCCTAGCCTTCTATGCCCGTTCTTTAAAACCCCTTTAAGTCGCGATCGCCCGCTTTTATTAACCCTAGAGGGCGGGCGTGACACTTATTGTTTTTTAGTATTAATAGACCTTTATCGTTTTTAATCGATAATCACTAGTGTTTTTCCAATTTATCGTTTAGCTGTAATTTTGCTTTTGTTCGGTTTTCAATGTGGTAACTATCAAGAAACTACCATGAACTGATCTCGATCCACCTCAAATAATTTGGGACATTTATTGCCGGACAGAGAGATTGAATCCGACTTATTATCCTTGGAAATATGATTTGTTTTCGATATCAAAATTTCAAGTTTTTAGTTTAAATGTATGGATTATAGTGAATTATAAGCACCTTCTCGTGTTATCTTTTTGTCTTCTTTCTCGAATCGCCATGTATCTAGTATAGAGTCTTGGTTAATTAAAATTCATTGTAGAAGTAAAGTATCAAAATTTCTCCCAAAACCAAATTCCTTTCACCCTATATCTAAGTATTGAGACATCTATGTCTAATGTGGGCCTTTACACAGTAAATATTTACAAAAAATTGAAGAGGAATGGGCTAACTTACATCTAATTTCTGCACATTTTATTTACACAATTGAGGCCCGTTTAGATTCCAATTGCAAAGCCTCAAATTTTATTTGATCTGGTTTAAAAGACTTCTTTTGCGGATATTATTACCAGTATTCGATATTGGGTCATTCATAGCATTACTATACCTTCCCTCCCTTGTTCTGGTCATGGAATACATGAAATAAATCAAAAAATGGATTTTTGTTCAAGAATGAAATCTTATTGGAACTGTCCATAAAGTTTAAATTGCTTTTCAAATATTACGGTGACTAATATTTCGATTACAAATATTTTAACTAAATCATAACCCAACGTAAACCAAGAATACGACATTACAAATACATTCGAAAAAAAGAAAAAGCAAATAAAATATTTATTCGGCGATAATAAGTAGAAAGGCCACAAAACTGGTCCTGCAATTCTGAAAAAGCCCAAATATTTCAATTCTTTACACATTCCCATCTTTCAAAATTATATCCCTCCGCCACCGTCACCGCCGCCGGAAAATCTCCCCATCTCCGTATCCGACCATCTCTCCGGCGCCGGTTTCAGGTCACCGGAAAATTTCTCCGGCGACCGGCCGCCGGAGTACGGATCCCTCCCCGAGCCGCCTCCCCTAGTCGGTGCCGGTGGGGCCCAGGTCGAAGCGGTCTGGCCACATCAGCGTGGCGGAGCGAAACTTCTCGGTCATGCGGCGGCCGCGGCCGGGGCGGTGGCTAAGAAGAGGAAGGCGCCGGCGGGGAGGACGGGGACGCGGGAAGGGTACGGGATGTTGTCGGAGGCGGAGATCTACGAGAAAGTCGAGGCGGCAAAGCAGCGGCAGATGGCGGAGTTTTGAGGAAAAGAGGATGCAGTTTGCTAAGGATTTGGAGCTTCTTAGAACTCGGGTTCAATTCGACAGCTTTAAGAATTTCACAAAGAGTAAGTCATTTTCTCCTCTTCTTTGTTTCATTTCTTGATACTTTGTAAGTTGAATTGATTGATAGTTATGAACTTGCTTAATCATGTATTCCCTACGTCCCATTAGAAATGAAACTTCTTCCTTTTTGGTTTGCTCATTAAAAATGTAACGTTTTTCTCTCTACTTTTTCTTCTTTCTTACTTTACTCTCTTCATTAACTCACAGAACAACACTATATAAAATCTTGTGACGAAAAGTAAATGTTGCATATTTAATGGGACGGAGGGAGTAATTCTTTAAATTTTCCTATGTATTATTGTTAATCTCATCAAATGAACAAGTGTTGTTGCTCTATAGATTACATGGTTTTGAATACTTTAAGATTAGGGAGTATAAAATTTAAGAAAGAAAACAATAAAATTTAAATGTTGTCTTTCCATTACGATGTGTTTCTTCACTGAATTCGACTCACTTAGCTTGCTTGCTTGTGAGGCCGATAGTGAGATTTGAATTCTTGATGCTCGATTATATTTCTCCGAATTCTTACATTATTTTCATTTTCTGTGTAACAGACAATTATTTGTAGAGGTGGCAAAATGGGTTGATCAATTCAGAAAATATAAGTATATGCTCTTCTTAGTTAGTAGCTATGCATATAAGTTTGGCTAATTTTAGATAATCTATAGTTACTCTCTATGTAAAAAACCATGTTGATCATGGAATGCTTTTGATACAATGGTACATTTTGAGCAGTGTGTGTTTTAGCTTTAGCCACGGGGAATGATTTGTATAGTAGTATAAGCTATTAATTTATCTGATTTTGTAACCTTATAGAATTATGGTCGATATTTGTGTTCGTAACATTTTCCTTAAAAGAAAAGAGAAAGCAAAATAAATGTTACTAGATGGGATGGACCATTTGGGCCTGCGAGCCTTTTGGCATTCTTTGAAGGAAAAGCCCTTGCTTTGGGAGTGAGCAAAATAAGCGGACAATATAAGATTTTATAAGGTGATAAACATATATTGATCTCGTTATATATACACTATAGGAAGTGGAGGGTTGTGGAGAAGCGTGGCGGTAGTACCACCAAGCACGCTACATGTGCTTGGTGGGTTATTTTGATCTTGAAATTGAGCTCTATACCAATTCTTCTGTTCCTCTTGCTCCTTTCCCTGGAAGAAATATACATAAATATGAGCTAGGTATTTTGGAGGATCACCTATGTTTATGCGATGTTTCGGATGATATGGAAGTCGTTATTTGAAAAATGAACAACTATGGCTACACAGATTCTTGGGTTAGAGAATATACCTTTGACAACTGACCAAATATCTATGGACTTGTTTCCCCACTCAACGTTTTTGAAAAATGGTGGCCTAGTGTTCGCAACAAGTATAATTAACAGCCTCAATGTTCAACCAACAAGACCATGCTCAGCTCATGAACGACATGATTGAAGAAGTGTGGACCCGTAACCGCCGTCACTGAGTTTGCGTGTTTTTTTAATTCGTATTGTAATGTATTAATTTTTATAAATGAATTGAAGTTTTTTCTCAATTTTTGTAGTTATTTAAATATTCAATTAAAAAAATGCATAGGGCGCGCCTTAGGGCGCCCCACTGCAGGTGGGGGTAGGAGGATAAAACTGATGACGTGGCGCGCCATAGGGTGCGCCTTAGGGCGCTCCATTGTGGAGGGCCTAACTATCAAGAAACTACCATAAAATTAAAATACATTCCTATATATTCACATCTTTTAATTAATTGCAAACTTGTTTTGGGCACACTTGTTTGCATATCATATTGGCTATACGATTATAAAATTATTTGGAATTGTTGGATGAATTGAGTAACACAAATACCACAACTCTTTCATCTTCTTACAACAACTAATGATAGAATTTAAGAAACTAAACAATACTAGAATTTTAGTGCTAGTTTATTGTCTTTGCTACCTTTCCATTACAATGTGTATCTTCACCAGATTCGACTCCCTTAAGCTTGCTTGTTGTGAGGCCGATCCACGGCTCAAACTCGTAGTGAGATTCGAACCCTTGATGCTCGTTTAAATTTCTCCAAATTCTTACATTACTTTTATTCTCTATGTAACAAACAATTACTTGTAGAGGTGGCAAAATGGGATGATCATTTTGGAGAATAAAGTAGAGTAGTTAGTAGCAATTGGCCAATTTTAGATAATCTACATTCAATTTCTATGTAAAAAACCGTGGAATACTTTTGTGACAATGGTATATTTTGTGAGGTGTTTTAATTGTTTTAACGTAGCCATGGGGAATATTTTGTATAGTAGTATAAGCTATTAATTCATCTGATTTTGCAAAATCTTTTTTCACCTCACTTTTCCGATCATCCATGTCACTACGAATATTGACTAGAATCATATTTGGTTGCAAAAATGGATAAAATTAATAGTCGAGTACTTTACAAATAATTATATTTAAATTCATAAACAAAAATTGTTGAAAGTTCAAAAATAAATATTACACGGGATGGGCCATTTGGGCCTGTGAGGTTGTTGGCATTGATTTTTATTCTTTTCTCTATAGGCCCATATAGAAAAGCCCATACTTTATTTAATTTGAAGGAAAATTTCAAACTTGGAATAACCAACCTTATAAAATTTAGGATGTTCCGTTTTGTATTAATTAAAAAATTAATCATTAGGTCAAAATTGAATAATTGTGATGTCCTACAAAATCTCAACTGACAAAAGGCAATTGGATGCTCATAAATCTATGTATATGAAGCCTTTATCAGAGCCGAAACTAGAAGAAGGAGAAAGAAGCAATGGGAATTTGTTGTGGCAAGCCTTTATCAGAGCCTAAGGTTATCTTCATTTACTTGTTATTTTTATTCATTTTCTGTTTCGATTATCTTAAGCCTCTTTAAACATGTGATGCTAATTAAACTCTACTACGATTAATCAATTATAAATAAAATTACACGAATAGTTTTTTTCTTCATCCGCTACTCTTGTCCAATTTGATATATTTAGGTAGTAATAAAGGAAGATTTGTGGAGGAATCTACCGGAAGAGATTACGAGAGAGATCCTAGGAAGACTCCCTCTTATAAGCATGATGTCGTGCAAGCGTGTTTGTAAATCATGGCGCCATCTGATAGGAGGGGTTGAGTTTGTGGCGTCGTATACTCGGAAACCATGGCTGGCTTTCCCTGACGAATACGAATGCTGCTTAGTCAGCGATGGGGCCTTCAAGCCGATTTTGACATTCCAGTTGCATGCTTCCCACATTGGACATTTAAATAGTTATGGTAACAGGCTTGTTGTAATTGATTCGGCTAATGGTTTGCTTTTGATGTGGCATGCATGCGATAGTGTTCTTGTCATATGCAATCCAATGACCCGTGAATATGTCAGGCTTCCTCGCCTGCCTACAAATTCGGGTTTCCTTAAGTCCATATTTGGATTTGGGGTGAGCAAAAGAAGCGGACAATATAAGATTTTATACGGTGATGGAAATGGTTTTTGTTTTATATACACTCTAGTAAGTGGAGGCTTGTGGAGAAGCATCGCAGTAGCAACACCATGCATGCCACCACATGTGCGTGTTGCACCATGTTTGAAAGGAAATCTTCACTGGTTAGTATCTGATTCAGAAGGAAATCTCTTGGTAGGTTGCTTTGATCTTGAAACCGAGCTCTATTCCAATTTTTCTCTTCCACTTGCTCCCTGCCGTGAAAGAGATATACATAAATGTAAGCTACGTATTTTGGAGGATCAACTATGCTTATGCGACGTTTCAGATCAATTGCATGTCGATATTTGGAAGATGAACAAATATGGTGATGCAGATTCTTGGGTTAGAGAATATACATTCGACATCCGAGGAGACATCTTTGGACTTGTTTCCCCACTCAGTGTTTTGGAAAATGGTGACTTGGTGTTCGCAACGAATTTAACTAACAGACTATTTAAGTACTCCAAAAGCACGAATACCGTTGCGACATATGGATATTTTCGACGTGGATATAGCTTTTATTATTCGAGTATCGCTTTCTACACCCCAAGCTTTCTTTCGCTCTCCATCATGGGAATTGACAATGTTGAGTCATTTAAAGGCAAAGCAAATCCATTGATATTTAAATAGATTTTTGCAATGTATTTTTTTTAATTGGTCATTGCATATTATAAAATCTCATTTAACTTCATCCTTATTCATTTTATCATTTCAACTTCCACATCATATCATAAAATTTGATAGTTACAAGTATCATGGAGGCAAAAGATGTGCTTTGCCAGTATATATTACTGAAACAGTCATATTGTATATTTTAACTAAAATACGGTATATATAAACATCGTATCATTATTATCAATTTTTTTGGCATACAAAATTTTCAATGCCAATATCACATTAGTTATTCGATATATATCGTATTATCAGTATTTATTGCTAATTAATTCGGTACATATATACGGTACTTTTAAGATATAGAAATAAAACGATGACCATTTTATTTGTCGAACTATTTCCATAACAAATCATACAGATTATCGACATTGAAATATTTGAAGAAAATTAAAAAATATATGAAAAATATTTGATGAATATTTGAAAGTTTTGGTATGCTATGCTAAGGATTTAGTCACAAATATTCCACAAATTCTCAAGAAACAGAAGGCAATGTGGTGAAATTCTATGACATATTGTAGATGATTATTACCCAAATCCATATATAAAAATAACTCTTTATTTATTTATGTGAATAAGCAAAACGACCACACATGGGAAATGGATGCTTCAAGCCTTCATCAAAGCCCAAGGTTTTCTTCATTTACTTGTTATTTTTCAAAATTCTATGTTTAGATTATTGTAAGCCTCTTTAATCTTCTGATATATTTTGGTAAAAATGAAGGATGATTTGTTTGAAACTCTACCGCAAGAGATTGTGACAGAGATCATGCGCAGACTCACGATTAGAAGCATTATGACGTGCAAGCTTGTTTGTAAATCACGGCGCCATCTTATAAAGGGTGTTGAGTTTGCGACATTGTATACTCCGGAACAAGGCCTGGCTTTCGCTCTTCCCGGCCATCATTACATAACACGCCACTTCTCCGACTCCTGTTGCCTGGTCCTAACAGGCGATGTTTAACTAAACCATGTATCGAATGTTCTGTAATTGATTCAGTTAATGGTTTCCTCTTGCTGTGGGATGAATGCGCTAATAATCTTTTCGTATGTAATCCAATGACACGTGAATATGCGGTGCTAATAATCTAGCATATAGGAGGGAATTTGTTTACCCACTCAAAGTACTGGCAAATGGCGACTTGTTGTGTGCAGTGGATCTCAGTAATGAACAATATATCTTCTCCAAAAACAGTGAAGAAACTATTGTCACAAATAGTCTTCTAGGATATACAATGTATTCTTGCAACATTTCTCTTTACACCCCAAACTTTCTTTCGCTCACGACACTAGGAATTGACAATGTTGAGACATTAAAAGACGAAATATTTCTTGAATGAGTTGACTATCAATCACATAATAATAGCCATTATTATGTGATTGTCTATCTTTATTAGGAGATGTTTTATCAAATGTATTTTTAAGATAGACAATAGATTAGTATTTTCTAAAATACATGTTTTGCATAAGTTAAATATACTTTTGCCTTTTTCGATTTTCGTTCTGGGTTGGGCCATTTGGGCCTGTGAGCATCCTTTTTTATTCGTTTCTCTGTAGGCCCGTATAGAAAAGAAAATAATGTGGGATTTTAGCTGGAAATTCTTACAAAAATTCATACACAAACCATTTCTTTGAAGGAAAATTTCAAACTTGGAATAACCAACCTTATGAAATTTAGGAAGTTTCCATTTTTATATTCAACAAAAAATGAAGCATTAGGTAAAAATTGAATAATTGTGATGCCCTGTAAAATCTCAACTGACAAAAGGCAGTTAGATGATTATTAATCTCTCTCTATATATGAGTTATCCTCATTTACTAGAAGGAGAAAGAAGCAATGGGAATTTTTTGTTGCTAACCTTTATTAGAGCCCAAGGTTATATTCATTTACATGTTTTTTTGGTTCATTTTCTGTTTAGATTATCTTAACCTATCTAAACTTGTGACACTAATTAAACCCAATTACGATTAATAATAAAATTACAAGAATAGTGTTTTTTGTCATGTGCTACTCGTCTCCAATTTGATATATTTTGGTAGCAATGAAGGAAGATTTGTTGAAAAATCTACCTGGAGAGATTACGAAAGAGATCGTGGGAAGACTCCCGGATAGAAGCATTAAAGCGTGCAAGTGTGTCTTCCCCCGGATAGAAGCATTAAAGCGTGCAAGTGTGTTTGTAAATCACTGCGTCATCTGATCGAAGGGGATGAGTTTGAGACGTTGTATATTCGGAAACCATGTCTGGCTTTCCCTGATGAACACGAAGGGTGCGCAATGTGCGATGAGGCCTTGATATTCAACTAGTTATAGTAATAGTCACTAGTAGAAATCCATGGGTTCCATCCTACATCCTAAAACCAATTGGTGATAGGAGGAGAGGCCAATGGGACTTATATAATGATTTCAGTTCTCTTTGTACACCGATGTGAGATAATTATAATATATTTTTTAGTTTCAATTACCAACAGCCACGATGTAATTGATTCAGCTAATGGTTTGTATTTGATGTGGTATGCATACGATAGTCGCTATACTACTGTGAACATTGATTTGGGCCCCACAATAAAATCCTAGGGAGCATCAAAAAAATTTAAAAAAAACTACTCCCTGTCTCCCAACAATCGTCCACTTTGATTCCGGCACGGGTTTTAAGAAATACAAAGAAAAGTGGATTGAAAAAGTTAGTGGAATAACCTAAATGAAGGCGTTTTAAAAAAAAAAAACTTTTTTCATCACGCAATCATGCAGATTATCGACATTGACCATATGAAGAATATTTGATAATTATGTAAAAAATATTGAAAAAATATATGAAAAATAAGCATACACTCATGAAAGATACCATCAAAAATAAATGTGGTGTTCACAAAATATCAATAGACAGAAGGCAATCTGGTAAAAATTGATGGCTTAGTGTAGATGATTACTACCCATATCCATATAGAAAAGTAAACCTATATAGTAATGTACATATATATATGTGTGTATCTTAATTGTAGAAGGAGAGATAGAAGGAAGACGGCCACACATGGGAAATGGGTGTTTCAAGCCTTTATCAGAGCCCGAGGTTTTCTTCATTTACTTGTTACTCCCTCCGCTCCTCCAAATTTTGTAATAGTTTGACCGTGCATGAGTTTTAAGAAATATAATGGAAAGTGAGTTGAAAAAGTTGGTAGAACGTGGGTCATACTTTAAAATATTAGTTTTATAATAAAATGTGAGTGAGTATAAGTTAGTGGAATGTGGGGTTTACTACAAAAAATGATAAAAAGTGAAATGTAACAAGTTTTGTGGGACGAATGGAAATGGAAAAATGTGACAAAATCTCAGGGACGGAGGGAGTATTTTTTTTCAAGTTTAGATTATCTTAAGCCCCTTTAAACTTTCTTATATATTTCAAATTTTTAATAATAATGAAGGATGATTTGCTTACATCTCTACCGCGTGAGATTATGATAGAGATCATGCACATAGTCACGATTCAAAGCATTTTGAGGTGCCAGTGTGTCTGTAAATCATGGCGTCGTCTTATACAGACTATGTACACACCAAAACAAGGCCTGCCAACGTATACATCGGAACCATGCCTGGCTTTCGCTTTTGTAGACAATGAGTACAAAGTCTACGATGAGGCCTTCAGGCCACTTCTCCGAGTTTGTTTGCCTGTTTATAGGAGTCGATGTGTAACTACGAATAACTCCTTTTGTTTTGTAATTGATTCAGCTAATGGTTTGCTCTTGGTGTGGAATGGGCCTGCTAATAATATTTTCGTATGCAATCCAATGACTCGTGAATATGCAGTGCTTCTTCCTGCGCCTGTACCTAGGGTTAGCAATGGTGTCATTTTTGAATTTGGTGTGAGTAAAATAACTGGGCAATATAAGATTTTATGTGGTGCATATGAAACTCGGTCTTGGTCTTGTTATGTATACACGCTAGGAGGAAGAGGACATTTGTTGAGAAGCCTAGTTGTACCATCACTAGACCGTCCCGAAAGAAGGCTACTGGTTGCTCCATTTTTGAATGGAAATCTTCATTGGTTGACATCGGATTTAAAGGGAAATAAACTGATATGTTGCTTTGATCTTGAAACTGAGCTCTTTACCAATCTTTCTCTTCCCGACAAAGTAGAATATCTCTCTCAATTACGTATTTTAGAGGAACGACTATGTTTATGTTCATACTATGGTTCTCATATTGTTATTTGGAGGTTGAATTTCTATGGAGATAAGAAATCTTGGAGTAAGGAATATACGGTCGACACCCTACCATATGGGGGAGGACTTGTTTACCCACTTAAAATATTGGCAAATGGTGACTTGTTGTACGCAGTGCGGTTCAATGGAAATCTATTTATCTACTCCAAAAACGCTAAAGCTACTGTGACAAATGGTCGTCTTAAAGGATATGACTATTCTTCTAACATATCTTTTTACACCCCAAGCTTTCTTTCGCTCAAAGCCATGGAGATTCACAATGTCAAGTCATTAAAAGGCAAAATATTTCGTGACTCATTGCGAAATTCAAACTCTTGATGGTAGGCTATATTTTTTCTGGATTCTTACATTATTTTATTTTATGTGTAACATATATACAATAAACTATTTTGGTGCAATAATATTGTGAATTGGTATATTGTGAAGTGGTTTTACTGATTAGCTTAGCCTTCGGGAATAGGAGTCCTATTTGATTATGATACAGATTTTAAGAAATATAGAGAAAACTAATGAGTTAAATAAGTTAGTGAAATATGAGTCTCACATATATGTATATATATTAGTTTTATAACAAAATGTGAGTGAAATAAGTTGATGGAATGTGGGGCCTACTTACCCTTTATCATAAAATTAAAATAGAACACTTATTGTAGGACGGACCGAAATGGCAAAACATGACTCTTTAAGACCATGTTTGGTTGACGGGAAAATAAAGTTGGCTAGGTAAATAATTCCTGGGAATATAATTCCTAATAACTTTACTTTAGTGTGTTTGGAATATATTAAGATTTTAAATTTTATATTTGATTCAAACACCAAACTCTAACTGTACTTCTACTTAGTATTATTCTTATTTATAAAAAAGATTAATAATAGTATAAATTTTTTAATAAATTATTAATTACAAATGATAATAGTTATATTATTATACTTATTATTAGTTTAAATATGGATTATCCATCATTAATATATAATAATATAATTATAATTATAATTACATGGAGTATTATAATCATAAATTATCATAATTATAAATATGATTATTATAATTATATTTATACTATTTATGGATATTATAATTTAATAAATTTTATAATTTGAAATTTCAATATGACTTTATTTATTAATTATTAATTTATAAAATAATAATAGTTATTTATTATTATATAATTTACATCATAGTTATATTTTAATTATTTTATAAATTATTAATTATTATGATGATAATAACAAAAATACATAAATATAATAATAATAATAATAATAATAATAATAATATAGTTATAATTATGATAATTTTAATTATAGTTATTTATTATACCGTAATTAAGTATGGTTTATAACTTTAAATTAGTTTTAATACATTGTAATTAATAATAATAATGATAATCATAATAATAGTAATAGTAATAGTAATAGTAATAGTAATAATAAAAATATACTTATATTGTATTAAATATGTAAGAATCCCAAAACTTGGAAAAAGAATACCTAAGAAAAGTTAGGATTCAGAATCCTGGAAAATTGTGATAACTTTCCTTGTATCAGGATTCTGATTACCTTCCCAGTTTGATTAAAAATCGAAACAAACACAAGATTTTTAAATTTAAGGAATCAGATTACTTTCCCAGATATAATCTTGACAACTAAACATGGCCTTATTGTGGGACGAATGGATTAATATAGTACTATAAGCTAATAAAGAATAGTGAAATCGACTTGATCATCATAAAATATGTTGAATATCTCTTTCTCAGAACTGTGCATACATTTATAACGAGTTGAAAAAAAAATATTACTCCCTCCGTCCCAACATAAGAGTCTTATTTCATCTTTACCATAAATGGTAAGTAGGCTCCACATTTCCACCAACTTATTCCACTCACATTTTATTATAAAAGTAATATACTCCCTCTGTTTCATTAAAGATGACCCATTTCATTTTTCACACGTGTTTTGGAAAAATCATACTCCATATTATGTGGAGGAAAAATAAAGTAACAGAGAGAATAATGTAGAAGAGAGCCTCTTCCATATTATTCTCTTTCTTAATTTACTTTCCCTTCACTTTAACTATTTATTATGATTTTTACAAAACACATGCGAAAAACGAAGGGGAGTCATCTTAACTGGGACGGAGGGAGTACATAAGTGGGACTCATATTTCACTAATTTATTCAACTCACATTTTTCTTTATATTTTTTAAAACTCGTCTCCTAACTAATTAGGACTCTTAAGTTGGGACGGAGGGAGTAGTACACAAACCATGTACTCCCTTGATAGAAATTTTTAATTTTGAAATTACCAACCTTTATTAAATTTAGGATTTTTTCTTTGTTTTGTTTTAAATGAAAAATGAAGCATTAGATCAAAATTGAATAATTGTGATGTCCTCTTACGCGACAAAACTGGTTCTTTGTCGTTGGTATCAACAATCACCGTATGTACGTATCTCTAATTATTACTCACTAGTCCCAATAAATATGAAACGTTTGCTTTTCGACTCGAGAGTTTATGTAGTGTTGTTTTGTAAGTTAATGAAGAGGGGATAACGTAAGAGAGCAGAAAAAGTAGATATGATGTTATTTTTATTTTAGGAAATGTTTCATTTATAATGGGCAGATGGAGTACTCCATTAAATGATTCTCTAATTCGCCGACCTAAATAGTACTCGCTTCGTCCCAACTAAGTTGAATCATATTCCTTTTTTGGCGTTTTTATATAAAAAAATAAAATATCTAATCACCACATTATTCTATCATCTATTTTACTTTCTCTTATCTCTCCTACTTTTTTTCCTCTCTCCTCAACGCAATTCTAAATTTTCGTGTCCAAAATTTTTTGCTTGACTTAATTGGAATGGGACGGAGGAAGTACCATACTACTATGAATATTGGTTTGGGCCCCACCTTCAAATCCAAAAGTCTGCCACGGTGGACGCATAAGGAGAAGGAAATAAATCACCTATTAAAAATGATGGCCTTTTTATTCTTCAAACTTTTTCTTCACACAATCATATTGATAATCGACATTGTAACCATATGAAGAATATTTCAAAAATATAGTATAAAAATATTGAAAAAGTATTTGAAAAATAGCCTTGCACTCATGAAAGAAATCATCAAAATAAACTTTGATGTTCCACAAATTCTCAAGAGATAAAAGGAATTCAGGTAAAAATTGATGGCATAATATTTAGATGATTATTATCCATATCCATAAAGAAAAATAAATCTATCCATATATATACTAGTACTATATATTCATGTGTGGGGTTTTAAACTTGTAGAAGGAAAGAAAGAAGCAAGACAGCCCACAAATGGGAAATGGGTGCTTCAAGCCTTTATCAGAGCCCAAGGTTTTCTTCATTTACTTGTTATTTTTTAAGATTCTTGTTCTATTTCTCTTTAGATTGTCATAAGCCTCTTTATTCCTTTTGATATATTTCAATAATAATGAAGGATGAGTTGCTTACAACTCTACCGCATGAGATTATGATAGAGATCCTGCGCAGATTCACGATTAGAAACATTATGAGGTGCAAGTGTGTTTGTAAATCATGGCGCCATCTTATAGAGGAGGTTGACTTTGCGACATTGCATACTCCGGAACAAGGCCTGGCTTTCGCTCTTCCGGGCCATGAGTTCAAAGTTTGTGATGCGGCCATTAAGCCATTTCTCCGAGTCTTGTTGCCTAGTCAATGTTTGACTAATCCTGCTTGTACCAAGTGTGATGTAATTGATTCAGCTAATGGTTTGATTTTGGTGAGTTGTAAATGTGTTAATAATATTTTCGTATGCAATCCGATGACGGGTGAATATGTTGTGCTTCCTCCTCCGCCTATTCCTATGAGTAAAGGTAGTGTCATTTTTGGATTTGGAGTCAGTAAAATAAGTGGCCAGTATAAGATTTTATGTGGTA
The DNA here is from genome assembly GCF_004379255.2 of Salvia splendens. Lineage (NCBI taxonomy): Eukaryota > Viridiplantae > Streptophyta > Magnoliopsida > Lamiales > Lamiaceae > Salvia > Salvia splendens. Next base: position 1,313,233 of record NC_056042.1, read on the forward strand.
AATATCATTATCGGTCTTGGTATTGTTATGTGTACACTTTAGGTAGAAGAGGAGGGTCGTGGAGAAGTCTCGCGTTACCAGCACTAGACCATCCTCGACAACGACTATTGGTTGCTTCATTTTTGAACGGAAATCTTCATTGGTTGGCATCTAATGTAGTGTGTTGCCTTGATCTTGAAACTGAGCTCTTCACCAGTTTTTCTCTTCCTCTTTGCGACGTATATTTATCTCAACTACGTGTTTTTGAGGATCGACTATGTTTATGTTTATGCGATACTTCTAAAAATTGCCATATTGTTATTTGGAGGATGAATACCTATGGAGATACGAATTCTTGGACTGAAGAATATACATTTGACAATCTACCACATAAAAATGGACTTGTTTATCCAATCAAAGTACTGGCAAATGGCGACTTGTTGTATGCAGTGCAGTATGATAGCAAACTATTTATCTGCTCTAAAAACACTAAAACTATTTTTGTAAATGGTCTTCATCGAGGAAGTCGAATGTATTCTTGCAACATATCTGTTTACACCCCAAGCTTTCTTTCGCTCACAACCTTAGGAATTGACAATGTTGAGTCATTAAAAGGAAAAATATTTCCTGCATACTCATAGTGACCCTTGATGGCCGATTATATTTTTTTGGATTCTTAACATTATTTTCAATTTTTATGTAACATTCAATTACTTATACCTGTTATGAAATAAAGTTATAAACTATTTTGGTGGAATTCTTTTGTGACATTAGTATATTGTGAAGTGTTTTTACTATTTCAGCTCAGCCATGTGGAAAATTTTATACAGTAGTATAAGCTATCAAGGACTACTGAAAGTCTGAAACCGACAAGCTTATGTTATACTCCTTCCATCCCAATAAATATGAAACGTTTGCTTTAAACCGACAAGCTTATGTTATACTCCTTCCATCCCAATAAATATGAAACGTTTGCTTTTTGGCACGAGATTTTATGCAGTGTTGTTTTGTGAGTTAAAGAAGTATAAAATTATTTCTATTTTATACTCCTTCCATCCCAATAATTTTATACAGTAGTATAAAATTATTTCTATTTTAAGAAACGTTTCATTTTTAATGGAGCGGAGGAAGTACTACATTTGATATCTCTTTCTCAAAATTGTGCATACAAATATAACAAAAAGAAAAAAAAACTGTTCACAAGTTATGCACTCATTGAAAGAAATTTTCAAACTTTGAAAACCAACCTTAGAGAAATTTAGTAAAGTGTGGGTCCATTTACAAAAAATAGTAAAAATGAAATGGAGTAACAAATTTAATTGTGGATATCGAGACATTTAATAGCATACATTAATTGGGATTATTCAATACTTGTTTAGTCACGAAATCACCATTAGTTCTGACAACATCTCTTCTTACACCCCAACCTTTCTTTCGCTCACAACCATGGGGATTCACAATGTTGAGTCATTGAAACTCAAATAATTTCTTCTGATTCATAGATTTTTGACCTATTTTTTTTACCAGGTTCTTGTATCAATTAAATCATAATTGATCCTGAACGTGGTACACTGATTCGGGCTCACCTGAGCCCGATGATGTGATCATTGTACCTCAATCCACCGGCTTAGTCAAAGTACCACACTATCACACAAAAGAATTCTACAACAATATAAATGTGGACTATCACACAAAATTACTCAATTCGTATGACGTAGGGGTGAGCAAAAAAACCGAAAACCGAATATCCGAACCGAACCAAACCGAAATTTTGAAATTCGGTTCGGTTATTTCGGTTTTTCGGTTCGGTTTTGAAAATACAAAAATTTCGGTTTTTCGGTTCGGTTCGGTTCGGGCGAAGAAAAAAACCGAAAAACCGAATAACCGAATTATATATATATTCTATTAATTTAATATATTATATTATATATAATATATAGTATATTCTTTTAATAAATTCTACTATATTATATATATTATATGTATTATTAATTTTATACTTATATATAAATATTCTATTAGTATATATAAAATAAAATAAATTACACACATATATATATTAATATTATATTTATTTTTTCGGGTTTTTCGGTTTTTTCGGTTTTGTTCGGGTTTTTCGGTTTTTTAAGTTCGGTTTTCGGTTTTTCGGTTTCATTTTTTCGGTTTTTCGGGTTCGGTTCGGTTTGGATTTTGAACTAAATTCAGTTTTTTTATTTTGGTTCGGTTTTGACAAAAAACTGAACCGAAACCCGAATGCACACCCCTAGTATGACGGTATAAACCTTTGTTTTTTGTATAAAATATCATTTTCCAATTTTATTAATGATAAATGGTCTATTTACACAAAAAGAAAAGACATAGATTACAATAATTTTAACATTTTTGGCTACTATTTATATTGACAAAGTAAATAATCTACTTTATTATCACAAAGCTTAAGAGTCCGCATTCTACGGAAAAAAGTAACAATAATTGTTCTTCGAAATTTGTTCAACGCCATTAGTATATTTACATGAAAATAGAAAAATAAAATAAAATGGAATAATAAAAATAATAGAAACCCGATTACATTGTTTAGTTTATTTCTTAGTGGGTTGTAACAAAAATAGTAGTACGTGAGATTTTCATATCAGTAGTCAATTACTTTCACTATATAAAGACACATTTTTAATAATGAAAATATGTGATCAGATGACTAATTTCATATATTAAACTCAATTTAATAGCTTTCAACAGTTAATATTTCCTAAGATTGTAAGCATTCGATATAAGCATTCTAACAATAATAAAGACATGTTTCTAATAATAATAGTATGAGATAAAGATGACTAAATTTATTAAACTAACTTTGATAGCTTTTAACAGTTAATATCTCATATATAAGATTATAAACGATGTAAAAACATGTTTCGAATCATAATAATATGAGATCAAATGACTAATTTAATATAGCTTTCAGCAGTTCATATTGCATAAGATTATAAGCATTTATGATTTCATTTTCATATTTCATAAGATCATAGACATTATCTATCTTTTTATAAATAATTTTCACAATATAAAGATAAATTTCCAAATTCTCATAATAATAGTTAATGCTCCATAAGATTATAAGCATTCTCTATCTTTTTATAATATAACCACTCTTATATAAACCCTCCAAACTCTACTTAGCTTTATAAGCTCACCAAGTACGTAATACAATGTTCATAATTAATTATATTTCTCTAATATTCATTTTTTTTTAAATGCAACTATCATAACACATTTTTTTTACTAGGGAAAGTTACATATCAGTTTGAATCTTCCAAAGAGTTTCGGGACGTACACAACATTAATTCGTTTCGACAAAATGGAAGATAAGGGATATCACTAGGAAGCGGGATTCAAATTTCCAACTAGGACTCGCGAATGGCACATCAAAGTTGACGAGTACGAAGATGTTATAAAAATTACTACAAAAGTTGGGAATGTTGAGAGTCACTACATGACCCCTTTGAGAAATGTATGTTGTGAAGGGATGTCATATAAATTCTTGGATGATGAAAGGAAATTGACATTAATATTTCCCAAATGAAGAGTAAGGGCTAGCTCAAAGTTTTAAGTTCATGTTTGATTTATCTAGATATATTTTACTATCATTTTGGATAATAATAATAATAATAATTGGTGTGTTAAGTTGAGCGTAATTATAAGCTCCTCTCCTGGTTTTCTTTGTCGGTTTTTTCCCGGATTGCTTCGAACTGTATAGAGTCCAACATAGCTTTACAGATATGTACTTCCTTATTTGAGTTATCTTATAATATATATTATCTAAATATCTTATCCCTTTTTCTCTTTCTTCTCACCTTTTTTCTCAAGTTTTTCTATAAGCCTAACCCTAGCTAGGCATTTGCCGCTTCTCAAGTTTTTTAGGAAAAGAAAAAAAAACAAAGGATATCATAATACTCATATTTACTCTTCATTTCATATTACATTTTAAGTAAAAATTTTCACTTCAATTTATGCCAAACATTCTACGAAAACAACACGAATCTGCCATCAAAATTTGTATAGCAAAACATTCAACGAAAGATATTAAAATGTAGGACGGACAAACTGTGTGGGTTGAGTCGTTATCAGGTCAACTTGATAACGACTCAATAAGGCATAATCTGAACTCAACCTATTATGAAAACTGTCAGCCGAACATAACACGACATGATATAATTTTAGTTAACATGATATGAGAATAACACAAACATAATTTACACTATCAAAATAGTATGATATTACAAGATTAAAACCTGATTTTTAAAGTTAACGTAAACAATTAGTTATCACCCATTATCTCCATGTGAAATATTATCAAAACAATCAGCTTTATGTATAAATAAAAGCTGTGAATATTTTCTGAATATGCTTGACTTGCGATATGGATAGTTTACCTTTTATTTCACTTTTTATTAAAATAAAATTTGTAAATTGAAAAATTCATTTGTTATAAGCTCCACCATATTTGGCTGCGCCGACCACCGCAAGGCATCAGTCTCGACATAAAAAGGAATGGAGAAGTCAGAAAGTCGTAAAACTGGGGCGGAAACCATGGCCGATTTCAAGAGACAATGCTAGAAACTCGAAATGATCGTTATGAGTATGAAAAGCCGTTTTAAGCACATCATCCAGTTGCATACGAATTTTGTGATGCCCAAACCTTAAATCCAGCTTCGAAAAATGCGAGCATCGTGTAATTCACCAAATAGTTCACCTGCCATGGGTAATGTAAAGTGATCCGGCGTTGTAGCCTCGTTTGAAGCCCTATAATCGACACAGAAGCGAAATGATCCATCATTTTTTCGAAAACAAAACACCGGCGATGAAAACGGCGTTCTATCAATGTTTTATATGGCCTAACATTGAACAGATAAAATCAATACTCAAAAATTTAGAGACCAATTTTAAAATTCAAAACCAAAAGGTGAAAAGTTCTATAGTTTAAAGGCACAAAAAGTAAATACAACATTTTCCTGGCACAAAAAGAAAAGAAGAAAAAAAATTATCATGGGCCGGGCCATATTGGCCCATAAGCCCGTTGACATTCTTTTCTCTATTGGCCCATATATATTACTACCTTAAAACTGACAACCTTTAATTGATCCTAATTGTGGTAGGTACACGAAGGCGATGTGTGTGCCTACAATATATATGCTACATTGATTAGGGTGTCAATTGTCATTAAAATAAGTTTTTAAAATATTTTAGTATTTTCAGTTGTCATTGAATTTAATTCTGCATAACATTGAATTAATAGCATTATGTTATAATCGTTTATACACATAAAGATTTTTTGTTAAAAGGGAAAATGACTCAATTAGAGTGGACATCTCAAAACTCAAAAGGAATACGACTCTGCTTATCTTAGGAGAGAGTATTAATTAACAAAATTATCCTTGATCATAATTATTAATTAATTTGGTAACCGTGTACGTGTGTTATTGCAATCCTAAGAATGATATTTGATATTTACGAAATAAAATCTAGTTTACGAAATAACAATATATTTATATGTGTGTGTCTGAAACTGGAAGAAGCAAATCAACCGGACATGGGGAAACTGGAAGAAGCAAATCAATCCTCCAAGGCTTTACTAGAGCATGAGGTTTTCTTCATTTACTTGTTATTTTTGTTCATTTTCGGTTTTGATTACCTTAACCATCTTTAACCTTTTGATACTAATTAAATCCAAGTATGATTAATCAATCATACTCCCTCCGTCCCCTCTCATGTGATGGATTTCTTTTCGGCACGGAAATTAAGAAAATGATATGCATTGAGTTAAAGTGGAGAGAGTAAAGTATGAGAGAGGAAAAAGTAAAAGAGATAAAGAGAGAATAAAATAAGAAAGAGAGAGAATAAAGTAAGAGATGATTGAAGTTTTATTTTTAGCTAAAAAGGGAAATTAATCACTTGAGATGGAACAACCCAAAATGGAAAATTGATCACTTAAGGTGATCACTTAAGGTGGGACGGAGGGAGTATAAAAAAAATTGAAGAATATTTTTTTCTTCATCTGCGTGTCTTCCCCAATCTAATATATTTCGATGATCATGAAGGAAGATTTCTTCTTAATCCTACCGGAAGAGATAATGAGAGAGATCCTGAGAAGGCTCCCGATTAAAAGCAGTATAAGGTGCAAGTCTGTGTGTAAAGCGTGGAATAGTCCAATACCATGCCTGGCTCTCGTTCTTCGACGCGATGTGTACACAGTCTGCGATGAGAGCTTCAGCCCACTTTTTGAATTCGTGTTGCGTAGCTGTGACGTTCCATGTCTAGATGCTCCTTGTGACAGTCGTGCTATAATTGATTCAGTTAATGGTTTGTTTTTAGTGTGGCATGCATGCGTTAATACTATTTACGTATGCAATCCAATAACTAGTGAATATGTCGCACTTCCTCCTCCACCTCGACCAATGAGTAAATGTGGTACATTTTTGGGATTTGGAGTGAGTAGAATAAGTGGACAATATAAAATTTTATATAGTATTCACGAACCTAGTAGTAGGTTTTGGTATTGTTATCTATAAACTCTAGGAGGACGAGGGTTGTGGAAAAGCATAGCAGTACCAACGCCAGTCGATCCTATGCCACGACTACTAATTGCTGCATTTTTTAATGGATATCTTCATTGGTTGGCATCTGATCTAAAGGGCAATCTCTTGATGTGCGTCTTTGATATTCACTCTGAGCTATTTGGCGGTTTTCCTCTTTCAATTCCCGGGAGATTAAATGCATCTCAGCTAAGTATTTCGAAGGATCAACTATGTTTATGAAATACTTTAGATGATAATTTGCATGTTGATGTTTGGGGGATGAATAACTATGGAGAAACGATTTCTTGAATTAAAGAATATACCTTTGACAACCAACCAAAAATCTATGGAGCTATTTACCCATTCAAAGTAATGGCAAATTGTGACCTGTTGTTTGTGGGACAATATACTAAATTTACCAATGGACTATTTAATGGCAAATGGTGACTTGTTGTTTGGGGGACAATATACTAAATTTACCAATGGACTATTTATCTACTCCAAAGACACTGTTGTGAGATGTAGAAGTGATCTAGGATACACCTTATGTACTAACAACTTATCTTCTTACACCCCAAACTTTCATTCACTCACAACCATGGGAATTCACAATGTTGAGATATTAGAAGTCGCCTAATTAGATATTGTATTGCATTGTGTTCAACACCATGAAATTTATTTCATATTTTACTCTTACACCATGCATACATCTCTCTCTATTGTGGATATAAATTTAAATCAAAAAAGAAATTAAAAAAAACAATTTGTGTCTCCTTTTTTCAGCAGGTAGAGCCTATTTAGAATCGAGTTCATTTAAAGTAATTTACACGCTACTCCCTCCGTCCCACTTTAGGAGTCTCATTTGAGTCGGGCACATGTTTTAAGAAAGTGTTTGAGTGTGTAATAAATAAATGTTGTAGTGGATGTTGAGACCCACTTAATTGAGTGTGTAATAAATATATTTTGTAGTGGATGTTGGGACCCACTTTTAACATTTTTTTTACTTACTTTGTAGGCATTTTTTATTAGTTTATCCCAACCGGGACTTCTAAAGTGGGACGCCCGAAATTGATCAACTGGGACTCTAAAGCGGGACGGGGGGAGTATATTTGAGAAACAGTACATAAACCATGCAGTCATTGAAAGAAATTTTCAAACTTGGAATAATCAACCTTAAGAAATTTAGGATGTTTTCCTTATGTATTAAACGAAAAATGTAGCATTAGGACAAAATTTAATAATTGTGATTCCCACAAAATCTCAACTGACAGAAGGCAATCTGGTAAAGATCGATGGTAAAGATAATTAAGCACTCAAATTCCAATTTTTGAAATTGCACTCATTGTTTAAATAGTATACTATTAAGTAAATTAAGAAGTGTAAATTAGTGGGATCTGTCAATAATATTATTGGTGCCTTTGAGTTTTGATAACAGCTTAATTAAGGTGTAATTGAACAAACAATGTATAAGTAATAATTTGTGTCACATTCTTGATTTAATTAACATATACCCTCTATCACAATTGACTATTTGTGGGGGCAAAAGATCTTCTACAATCTCAAAAGATGCTCATGAAATGGAAATCTGACATGAAAATACTAGAGCTACCCAATTTGGTGGGGGATCTTGCCACATAGTATTAATGTGTCTACAGTGACGAATCCAGAAAACAAGACTAGTAAGATCAGACACAGTAAAGTAACATATGACAAAAGTTAACCCAACCCTTGGTATCGGCCATAGCGACCGAATTTAGTGGAGTTTTCCGACCCTAATGAACCAGCCGGCGGTAGGGTTGGTCGATCCACTGGATCCCCATTTATTATATATGTGTGGTTTTCTCTCCCTCTTTTAGATGATTAGAGGAAAATTATGTCTAAATAAATGTGAACAAAGATCGAAAACTGAATAAAATGACATCATCAATATACAATTATTCAACAACCAAATTTTCTTGAACAAGAAAAGTTGTGGGTGAATTGTTCATATTTTAGGGTTTTCTAAAGATTCATCACAAAGATCGGAACTGAATAAAATGACATCATCAGTATACAACGGCCCTCACAAAAATGAATTAACATAATGAAACACATATATGTATGTATCTATATATATATATATAATCAGAGAAAAAAATTACCACAAATAGATCTGAAATCTCACGAAAACGGCGTCGTAGAGGAAGTCGACCGATCATCCATTTTCCTACTCTTCTTCTTCTTCTTAAAAGAAACCCCCCTCGCCTTTGCCTGAAACTCCTTCACCTCCCTCAGGTAAACCCTAATCTCGCCGCTCGCGAAGGGGTTCGTCTCGGGGGGCCCGCCATGCTCCTCGTAGGCGGCGCGCAGCCGCCCGATGAGGGCGTCCAGGCTGCCCCACGCCTGCCTGAGGGGGCAGGCGCAGGGAGCAGGGGGGTCGGGCTGCCCGTAGAAGGGGCAGCCCTGGAGATGGACCTTGGTCTTCCCAAACTGGTCCAAGTACCGAAGGAAATCCAGCACGTGGCTGCCGGTGCAGCGGTGGAGCTCCACCGGCGGCCGTTGGTTCCTCAGGAACTGGCCGAAGGTGTTCCAGTCGCGCCGCTTCTGAGACTCGTAGCGGCTCGGGACGGCCGCGGCGGATGGATCAGTGTTATTGGTGGCGGTGTCCATTGATTTGATTCGGTTTTGTTTTGTTTAGTTTGTTGAGAGATGATAAATAGGGCAAGAATTGAGTTGAAGGAAGAGAGAATGAAGGAAGATATGACTATTGAGTTGACATGCAATGGGCCACCAAAGTGTTGCTTTCTTCAAATGGAAAATTTTGTCAATTTGAATTTTTTTTCGTACATAATTTTATTATTATTAAATAAATGTGAATTATTGTTATTTTCTGTTTATATTTTGAATTGTGCTCTTAGCGCGCAATTGATCAAGTTGTATGTAGTAGTACAACTTTATCATGGTATGTTTTTATTTGTGCTAGAAAGCTGTTTAGTGAAAGATAATAGACTAGATTACAATAATAGATTAATTAATTATAATTGGACTAGATTACATTATCCTTTTCATTATAGAAAATGACAATGTATACGTTATACACGGAGATTTCCTAGATTGTACCAAGAAATTTTTCCCGCATCGAAATGGTACTACACGTGAATATCCAAAGTATTGGATTCACCTGCAGGATTAGATCAATTGTGACTGTGTTATATGCTCAGCGCATGGGTTTGTACGGTTTGTTTTCATGTACGTAATTTTCGTTGTGTATCATTAGATGACGACATGAATTTCCAACAACTAGGAGGGTGATGATGTATATTTGAAATAATTATTAAATTTCCTACAACTAGGAGGGTGATGATGTATATTTGAAATAATTATTAAAGGAATGGATCCGAAGTCCTAAGATACAATTACTGTAAGATAGGAGACACAAACAAGAAGCTTGCCTTCTCGAGTAGTTTTGAAGTGGTGCATGTGGAAATGTCAATACTCATGACCCCCACTGGCTTGTCTCATAATTTCCCACTTGTTGACATTTTGTTATCTCCATTATCTTCGAGGGCAGTGCCTGCCAATGGGACTAATATAATACTTTTACATATAGCTCTTAGGATATGCGTTATAAAATAATTTCAAGGCATTAAATCAAAAATAATCTGAAGTGGATTCATCATTATATTTTGCCTTCTTATCGTGCAAAAGTGAGAATTAATTTCAGACTTTCAGTCATTAAATCGTAAAGAAATTACCGTAGATGCATCCTCTTGATGCGAAACCGGAATTCGGTACAAAATTATTTTTAAGAAAGTCATTAGGAAATAGTAAATTGTTATTTATCTGTTTATTTTAGGAAAAAATTAAGTTTAAAATATCACACGATTAGTTAAAGACAAGTTGAATGAAAATGAAAGAAATTGAGGAAAAATAGACAGAAGATGAATGACGAAAAGGGAATGAAAGAAATATTTATAGGAAGAGATTGGTAACTAAAAAAGTATGCAAACTAAAGCTCATTCGCACCCGGCGAGTGGGCTACAGCACGCTTCTCATTGGATACGGAGGCGCGAGCGGGTGGCGAGCTGGTTCGCCAACTTCCCCTCCGCCACGTGACGCTCGTCCCGCCCCACTCCCAGCAACACAGTCTCGCCAGCTCGGGACCGCGGCGAGACCCGTTGTTGGTTCCATTTATTCACTCTTGATACAGAAGTGGCATAACGGAAAGTGATTCTTTGGGTGGAATACTCAAAACAGATTTTACACTGTGCCGGAAAAGATGGTGAAAATTCAAGGGAGCTTTTTTTACTGTACAAGGAGAGAAGCATGTAAACAGTACTAGTGTTATCAAGGTTGCAACTCGCAGTCTAGCAGCCGAGCAAGTATTTCCTCGCAACTCGGTCGCGCATGGGGTTCTGCCCAGCAATCTGCAACCCAAGAAATCAAAGTGGTCACAATCAGCGAAAACATGATAGAGTCGAATATCTCCTACTCGACCCATACCTGCAATTAACCTGCCCACGGGACCTTGAGGCATCTCCAAACGCAAACCCTCCTTTGCGATGGCGTGGATAACCTAAACACAGGTGGAGCGTTGATTAATTTTAAAGTGAACTGGCGAAAAACGGAAGAAACTGGAAAGGAGTTGTGGTGTGGCGTACCCGGTCAGGTGGCATACCATCCCACGGCCGATTCAGAGTGTAGAGTTCCCATATGATGACACCGAGGCTGAAAATGTCGCATTTCTCTGTAAAAGGCTCGTTGCGGATGACTTCAGGAGCCATCCATTCTGGCGTCCCGCCTGATGATGACTTGATGGGCTCGTCCGTCGTGATTCTAGAGAGACCAAAGTCGCAGATCTTAACCGTCCAGTGCTTGCTCACGAGACAATTAGCACTTTTAAGATCGTGGTGGATTATCTTCATTCGATGTATGCACATCAACCCTCTGTTTGCCAAAGCAGGAGAAGATTTAATCAGTACTTAATGCTAAATGTGACTATTTCAGAGAATATCCAGGCGTAACAAAGAAGCGAAAACACCGTATTTTTGAGAGATGATATCAGAAGGGAGACCTGCATATGTCGCGTAGCATCTTGATTCGCCTCCGCCAGCTGAGTTTATTCTTCTGACTACTTAAGTGAATCAAATAATAAAGAGACCCCATTTCCATGTACTCGGTGACCAGTGATAGTTGTGGAGGCTTCATGCAAGCACCGAGAAACAAGATAACTGCAGGAACATCATTAGTTGAAACTGCATGAGTTTGAGGTCAAGATTCAAAGTGAATGCATAGATAGGATGACTCAGATTACTTTTTTCCAACTGTAATGAAAATCTAAATGCCTAGCAGTAAGGTACTTCTGCTTAGGATGTTATATTCCATAGTTAAACTTTCAAGAAATATTTGCGCATGTAGATAAGAACATCGTCCTGTCAATTAGATAAGAACAGCAGATCAAAGTGTACCTGGGCTGTTCTGTGAATCTGGTGAACCGCCCGGTAGGTAATAAACTATGTTAATGTTATTAATTTTTACGTATTGCTTTAGGTGAAGTTAAGATTACTCTCAAAATTCATTTATTGTAATTAGCTATCGCCAAATATTAAAATGACTTTTCTCCAAACATCAAAGTAGAACAAGTTTGAGGTCTTGCTTGAAGAGAAGTACCATTTGGGTGGCGAAGGCGACTGTAACAAGAAAAACCAGATCAAAATTTCCGAGTTAGAATGATACCATGTCAGTAAAACTGGAAGCCAGCAAAGAGCCAAAACCATGTAACACACCTGAGGATGGATATTTCATTACAAAAATCCTCCATGTTTTCAGCAGTGAGATCCTGCTCCAGAAACACTTTGATAGCAACCTCCGTTCCGTTCCAAATACCACGAAATACTTCTCCAAAGAACCCTGGAAAAGGGGGCTTCATTTGTCAAAGAAATAAATGAATTAAACAGAGAACATCAAACGATAGGTACAACTATAGTCAAATTAAATGCTCTTCTCACTCCTATTTCCATCTTTCCATGTCTACCTTTTACCACTAGAAAAAAATTAATTGGTAAACAGTTCAGTGCATAATGCAAAGTTTTTGGCCTCCGAACTTTCTTTCTTGTGAATGATAGTAGTATTATGTTTCTTACCGATCCCAACACGAGTGCCAACAGTCAATTCTGAGAAATCAATATTCCACTCTTCATATGGTAGCAAAGGTTTATTATGGAAGATTGGTAACCCTAGAACTTTGTTCCATGTCGAAAGCATTTCTTCGGTCACCCCATGATTCCCACTTCCTTGAGCACTCTTACTGGCATACTCGTGAGAAGATGAGGGCACTGCTTTCTGAGAGCTGTGGTGCCTCTGCAGAGCATATAGGGAAGACATTTCATCAGAAGCTTTGCCAAGGTCGTCAAGTTGAATCCAGTTACCCATTAAGTACTAGTTAGAAGGTGACTCAAAATGGGTAAAATTGCTTTGAAGGTTCAGTTAGAAACAAAGAGCAGCTGATAAGTTCAATATATCCTTATTGAATGATTAATGAAGCTCACAATAGACTTGAAATTTTCAGAAGCCAGTCGTCCATAAAAGAGAAATTGAAGAGGATATAATTTTTCAGGGAAGACGAGAAATACGTGGAATCTAATAGTGGTACAGCAGTATGGGTGGAGAGATAAGAAACAATTCTGATCAACAGAGAAAAAGGACAGCTTAAAGCAAACATATTACATACATATTTTGTTTGATCTGTGCTGTGCTTGGTATTTGAGCCTAAGGACTCAGAGCTACTGTCTTCAAGTTTTGGTAGAGGGCGATTCTGCTTCATAGATTCATTCATTGCTCGCACAGCCCTAGTATAGTCCAGAGATGTAAAAGGGGGTAAAAAGTGCTATTTTTTCACCGTGCAAGAGCCTCAATTGGAGGCATATACGAGTGAAAATATTGAAATATAATGTGATACAAGATTCACTACTAACCTTACAATCTCGTCACTAATCTCTGGAGTCATACTCATGCTTCTTCTTCTTAATCTATGTGTATGTGATGATGTACCTTCTGACCTGCAGAATGGTTAAGAAGCTCAAACAACATAAAGCAATAACCTAAACCACTCTATTACATGAGTGAATTTGAGTCCATGTCCAGAAGTACCAAGAAAAGAAATGCAATTGCTTTGTTTCGTTGTAATCCAAGAAAATTGATTGCAAACAGAAAATGCAACAAAGGACCAAAAGCAAGTGAAAGATGATTTGACTGTTCAATCACTATAGATGATGATGATGATGACGACGATGACGATGACGACAATCACGATGACTATGGTATGAACCAAGAATAATGACATAAATGTGACTAGAAATTCCTTCAGTTTACTTGAACAATATGTAAACTTCAGATGAGGTTCATAGTCTGCTGAGACAAGCATCACAATATCTTCACTTTGTTTCCATAAATACAATGAATGACCATATGACTTCTCTGGTAGTGTTACCAACTTGTTAACCATAAAGAGACGAAAAGGTTTCCCAAATTTAGCCTTCAGAAAGCCAAGAAAATGGAGCATACGTGCGTTTGGAAATGCAGAGGAAAGCAGAAACCAATATTTTAGCAGCACTCTAGAGTCATATGAATTGACACTTAAAACACAGAATTATAAAATTGATCCAATTGTTATAATCTTGAATTCTTGATATAATATTAGCTGAAGTAATGTCAAAGTTATCAAGAAAAAAAACCTTGGATTTGCTGTCCTATGAGAAGCAAGGGTCTTTCTCTGACTCTTCCAAAATGAATCAGCAACGTTAGGTTCACTCTGTGACAGGCTGAACAACAATGTCAAACCTATGGAATAGTCTTCTCATGCTCGAAAGAATAAAACAAGTAAAGAAAACTAGAACTAATTAATGAAGCAAAGTTTTGAAACTGAACTACCATAGTACCTAAATTTTCTATCAATAGATTGTGTTCGAAGCAGCATCATATTCCTTAATGAAGGGCCCGCTGCATTTGAAGATGCTTCTCGTCTATATTGCATCAGACCATCTTCTTTTTCAGCACTAAAGAGAATAAAGAAATTAGCTTTGGCAATATATGATACAGACATCAATCAAAAAAGTCTCTTTTCCAGAAGGTGGCAGACCCCCACCCAATATCAAAAAACTAAAATCATCTGAGCTTTGTTGAGTTTAAAACTACAACGGTGCTGGAACAAGAATGCAAATGACCATTCTGCTAACCTCTGAGCTTCAACTCTCTCAGAAACCCCATAAAGAGGGCTGTTTGGTTCCATTGGTGAATCACAAGAATCATAGTCTGCAGAATCACTCTCCCCAGTAGCAGATATGTGAGTCATATAAATAGCCTTAGATGATCGAGGAATCAGTTGGCCAGGAAACCGCATTAGATCCACTAGAAACTCCACGGAATTTAGTACTACTAAGACGGACAAGTGCTTGTATGAGTCTACACACTCAGAATAACCTTCTGTAGGTAAACCCTGATAAACAAACCATGAGGAAGGATGACATAAGATAGTGGAAATTTTACAAAGCTTTTGAGGATTCTAGAGTATGAACTATAATTCCTGGTCAAAGCTACAACATTAAGAACACACATATCAGAGCGAAATAATAGAATATAAACGTTCCCCATACAATTAAATCTTACCACCACCAGCCTACTTTCAAGTCCAACAGAATCTGCAAGAACTTTGAACAATATTGCTCGAGGTCTGCAAGAACCATACTTTATTTGCCCCAGCAACTGAATGCCTCCATTTTCAGATAAAGGCAGCGCTGCCTCTGGAACAGCTTTCTTGGGACTTAGATCCAGATTTGGTCGTTTGTAGACATCAGATACCTAAAAATGGTGTTGGACCATCGATCAAGAGTCTATCATCACAATTGCCCGTGGACAATGCTGAATGACTAATGAACATCGATATGATAAGAACGCAAAATCAACTGAATAGGGATAAGATAACAAAATGAACCAATGTGTTTTTCATACATAAAGATTGATTGAAACATCATAAACCATTTCAAAAGCCACTCGAGAATATGAAATATTCATTCTGAATGCTAACAAAGGTATAATCTTGATGTTCCTTTAACAGTTATAAAGTGGAAAATGCTGTCCGATTTCCATGAAGTTCATAAGCAACTCCAATGGATATACCTCTGGTACAGCGAGAAACCATGGCAATATGCAGAGTAGTAATTAGTTAACGTAAACAACAACAAAACAAGAGAACCACATGTCCATGAGTTGCACACTATTACTTGAACCGAGCAATGAAACTTGATAATGAAGTGACCCATTGAAGTCCTTCAATATTACAAAGTGAATATGATCATATTAGCAATTGTAGCAAAATAAATAATGTTCCAGATAACAAATTAGCTATGTTTGATATTCAACATTAAGAGGGACCAAGACACTTACTAATCCAGCAATCTTTTTTATTATAGCTGGAGGATTTCCATGTAAACCATTAACCAGAGCTACAGTATACTGTTTTAACTTAGAAAGCTTCTTGTCTTTCTCAGCATCAACAAGAATGATGTCAGCTTTAAAACCATTAGTCTCCAATGCATGAAGATCATCTATAGTAGGTAAAGCTTTGTAAAGATCTTTGAGCTTTTTATCCTGTAAGGAATAACACATTAAGTATTAGCTATTGCACATGATTCGCTAGGACATCAACAAAAAATATTGCATATACTAATACTACTAGTACTAAAAGATACAAATGCATTGCTTCAACTAGAGTGTACATCCCCGCCAAAAAAAAGGGAGAGGGGGAATAAAAAAGAACAAAAATGATTGAAAACTAGAAATATATTTTACTCTTTTAGTTCCTTTAGGGAAATTAACAAGAACGAGAAGAATCCAAGGCAACACTCATATGGAGATATTGTGCACACAGCTTCAGAAGTAAACAAGGTCTTTTGCTTACTGCAGCTGAGTTAAGAGACAATTTCAAGTGCTAGATTTTTAAATATGCAGAAATCTATTAATGAAGAGGGCTGTTAAAAACTAAGATGCTAGTAACCATAACCCCTCTCACGCAATACACGAGATCTTGAGAAAACTTGATCAGTGTGTAACTATTAGATACTAAAGGAGAACCAGACTTTCAAGTGTTCAAAAATGATCTACATGAAATTGGAAATATTACTTTTCCTTTTATGAGAACTATACAATACTCCCTCCATCCGCCATTAGGAGTCTCATTTCTTGGCGGCACGAGTTTTAAGAAATGTTTTAAAAAAAAGTGGGTGGAAAAAAGTTAGTGGAATGTGGGTCCCGCTTGTATACATTAGTTTTAAATGAAATGTTAGTAGAATGAGTTAGTGGAATGTGAGACCCTATTACCATTTATAGGAATAATGAACTGTGACTCCTATTCGCGGACTAACTAAAATGGAAAAACGGGACTCTTATTCGTGGACGGAGGGAGTATGACCCAAATTAGAAGGTTTTCTGTCAGATTTAATTCAACTAAAACCATTTGATACTCATAATCTATATGTGCAAATTAGTTTTTATCTTAGCATTTAAAACTCATTAAATTGGAATTCATACCTTGTAACTGCAAGTCTTTGACTCTTAATGCTTTTGCACAGCATGATATACATACAGGCAACATGTATTACCATACTAACCCTACTTTTCTATCAAAGTTTTGAAATGTACTTCTTTAGAATAAATAAAGAAAAAGTGAAAAACTCCATGCAGTTATCACCAACAGATGGAATTTCTGAATCTAATGGAGCAACATTTGGATGTATATCCTAAATCACCACAACTTGCAAAAGTTAGTGCCCTTATATTGCTACAGCCAGAATATAGAATTTCAGCTGACTTTTATGCATGAAGAATTTAGTTTCAGAATCTTAAGATACCCTCAAAAGCATCATGAGTACTGGAATAAACTATCTGTGCAAAGGATAAGTAACTACTATTTCTTGTTAATAATGGCATGTATTGTTTTTCAAGTCAAAGGGCATGATGGAATCAAGAAATTAGAAAAGAAATACATAGCCAGAACATGAGATTAATCATATGCTTACAGCAACAATAGAGTAGAAACCGTTGGGAATTGGCTCAGAAAGCATCCCTGTGCTCCAAAGAATCTGTGTTGCTGAAGTGCAGGAGGATATATCATACTTCTCCTCATCACTCAATTCTTCATTTCTCATATTACTGTAATCCAAGGAGACAGAACGACGTGGTTGGTCACCAGGTGACCGATGATGTGAAGACTCAGTATCACCTTGTGTATTTTCCATGTCCATAATCTCGTGAAATGCAATATCATCTCAGTACTCTTATTGCTCTTTTAAAGTTCTTGTCGCTTGCACAGTTCGAAAAAGAAACAAATGTATTGATGCATCAACTATCTTTCGGCTCCTCAATGGAGGACCATATATGACCTGAAAATTGGAGAAAATTCGAGCATTCAGAACTTGCATGAATTACATCAAAATCCAAAATGGATTAAATTTAAAGTGAGTCGTGACAAATGGGGGAGTAAGTAACTAACTACTGAAGAAGCAGAACAACGACTATATTTGGCATTCAAACTTTAACAAGCAAAGAGAATACCAAATAGTTAAGCCACAGACAAGATGTGAAAACTTAACAATAAATGTAAGAAAGTGAAAAACTTTGAAGTTCTCTATCTCCAGAAAACTAACTTAAATAAATGAATATATATAAAGTTAAAGTAACAAAACAATACATCCAAAACACGAAGTCTATCTGTATAATTTCATTCCCAGCTACCATATCTCGTCAACTTACTGAAAACCAACCCGTAGCATCCTCAAAAGATATAAGCACCGTAAAAATTCCATCACAAAAATAATACTACATGTCTTCTCAAATCTTGATTTCTAATATCTTCACCAATGGTCCAGCATTTACATCTGTCATATCTCTATACAATCCGCATCTTAAATCTCACTCCCTGACCCTATCATTTCTAATTTTCCATCATCCGGACTTCAGAAACAGTGTGAATACGAATAACTACTGTCCACGGCCCCCTCGTAATCAAAACTGAACCAGATCTCGAACCATGAAACTCAAATTCCAGGTGAGAAAGCTCAATTAGCATCCAATCCTTGCAAATTCAACCGAAAGGAGTAACAAAATTTCACAGTTCAATCCTCAGGAAGAACAAAAGTCTCCGGATCATCTACTACATTCCGGATCAAAGGTGCTTACCAAACAAGCAAAAACACATTACTATAAGCCATCCTACCCCTCCTAACAACTTCAATTCAAGCACTGCCATTAATAGATTACCGTTACATCAACAGCCTCAGCATTAATTACCATCAAATTCTCCAACCGCACACAAAACAACAACGAAACAGCTACTAAAATCCAGTTTCCAGATCTAAACCGACATCAACTTATCAATCAACACTCCAATCACGCATCCCCGGACTTCGATCACTTCAGCTCAGTTCAAATTAACCAAAACAACTCGAACAAACAATACAAAATTAACCATATCACTAATACTAAAATCAACAATCTTAATAAGAGCAATTAAAATTGGATCAAAACTTAAAAACAATCAACAACAACAAAACAATGCTGCGATTGAAGAACTAACCGGCGGCAGATCTTAGCACGGAAATTGAACTGCATTTGAATCCAGCAAGTGTCGCAACAACTTAATACATCAGCTGGATTCGACGAGGCTTCTTCAATGCAATCGGGTTGAAGTATTAAGTTGCGAGAGAGCATAGATGGAAACGAGGTAACAGTGAAATGCAGAAATTTATATACCGAGAGGGGCGGGCGGGGTTTTATTCCATTTAACGATAATTAATTACTTTTCCGGGCGGGTTCAGATCCGGGTTTACTTTCGGATTTTTTTCTAGATTAGGAAAATTAGAGCAAGAGCAAGGTTGTAGGTTCGGCTCCACTTTTTCTGTCTGCTCTTAGACAAAAGCACAACACCCACAGCCATGCTCTTCCGCAAAAACGAGCACAAGGGTTCCACCATTCTATTATTCAATTTGAATAAAAACATTTCCACAAAATTAAAATGCATTAAAAATATCCGGAATAATATTACAAATTACAAATAAAATAAAAATTACATAATTAAAATCCTAAAAAATAAAAATTCTATAATTAAAATCCTAAAATTTAAAAAGTACGCAATTAAAATCCTAAAATTTAAAATTTACATAATTAAATTCATAAGTGACCGAATTTCGTCCAAATGGATGACAAATGTGTGTATTTATAGATGGTTTTGGGATTAAATTTTTTTAAAAAAATTTAAAAAAACGATAATAAAACGGATATATTTTTGGGAATCCGAAAATATATATATTTTTTAATTTTTGTATTATTTTCAATTTTTTAAAAAATATAAAAAAAAGGAAAATGTCAACGGCCAATAGAAACACTCCACGTCGCCCTGCTCGCTGGCACGGACGTGCTCTTAGCTAAGAGCACGTCCGTGCCAGCGGCAAGAGCGCAGCGGCGGACAAGCGTGTCCTTGCCAGCGGCAAGGACGGACGGAGAGCTTGTGCTCACCGTTGCGTATGCTCTTAGAGTTAGTCAAAGCGGGGCGGGCGAGAAATACCGTACTACTTTTGTTTTTACCCCTCTCGGGGCAAACAAAACTATCCGTAGTAATTCGAGTAATCGTTTTGCTCGAATCGGATCGAATCGAAACATTTGGTTTTTGGATTGAATCATATTTTTCTTCGTTCAACTTTTTCAAATTTTATTTTATATATATGTTAAATTAATATTTTATTTAAATATTTCTAATGTAATGAATGTATAATAGTTTTGAAGAAATTGATTTTTTTACATTCTATTGTAGTTTTTAAATTTTTTTATTAAAAAAATTGGTTTCTAGATTCGATGTTCCTAATATTTTTTGATCGGTTTGGATTTATGTTTTTTCAAAATTTGAATTTTGGATTGGTTCAAATTGAACAAAAAGTTATCCAAATTTTGGATGTTCAACCATAATGCTTTCAAATAATGATAAGCATTACTCATTAATAATTTTAGATGTATTATATGACTTGACCATACCAACAAGAAAATGAATGTAAAAACAAATTTGGAAATTAAAATTTGACTTTAGGATTTTTCGGCCGTTGTGAATATACTCCTATTATGTATTTATTTCTTTAAGAAAACACACACCACTAATAAAAAAGTAGCATGTGACATAATCAATATGAGGAAGCAAAATTCAAACTTCCACGTGTTGATATTTCTCTAATTGATTAAAGTTGTTGTCAATAAAAGTAATGCTTTATATTATTATATGAATATATTACTTCATGACAAAGAAAATGCACAAATGTCTTGCATGTGGTACTCTACTTGATCGCTTTAAGAGAGAGATATTGCTCAATCGTCAAGATTAACTTAATTATTTTGAAATTAATTAAATTAAATTTGTCATATGAAATATTATTCATAAAACTTAATCTTATTTAACCTATTAAATTGAGTATCATCATAGAATATAGCATGTATATAATGAATATTATAGTATGTATAGGAGTATATGATTAGGATATATTATTTTTGTTTGAGGTGAATAAATATAAAAAATGATGAAATAATTTTATAAATGTTGGTGTGACTATAAGACTACTAAATCAAGGTTAGTCAAATTAGGCACAACAAAATTAACTTACCGTGGAAGCGATATATTTGACCCTAAAGAATATATTAAGGCCTAATCTAGCTTAGACTATTGCCTTAAATTAACTTAAATTCACATCACGACTCTCCAATTAAAGTAAATTTTTGCAATGAAAATAGAGATAAGAAGATTGTATAGAATTGATTTGTAAAAAATGTTTACATGAAAACTGATACAATTGTTAAAGTTGGTGAAATTGATGAGTTTGAAAGATTGTGATGAAATCACTATAAATTGGGATAGAATGATCATTCTCCCAAACTTTCATATTATAAAGACAAGACTTGAGAGCACTTATTAGTGACAAAAAATTTATATGTACTTCATATACATGAGGCCTAAAATAACACACATACGTGCTATATGTCATTCTATAATTCATTAAAATTTAAATAAAACTAGGTGACGCATAAAAATTTGGATCAATTCCATATTTATAATAAGGCCACGTGATCTGAATTCAGATTGTAACGAATAAATAAATTCCAAAAAAATACTACTATTAATTTTTACATTTTCTAAAGGAAAGTATTGATTCTCATGATTAATAGCGACAACTTAATTTGGTAAACATAAGATGATGATTAATTAGTGTGTTTTCCCTCCATTTTACATAAGGTATAAGCTTCTTCTCTTAGTTTAATGAACTCAACCAATTTAAATCATTGTAGAAACTTACAAACTCGTTCACTCCCTCATATAAATATTGGGGGCATGACAATGTGAGTGTGACATATTTGTTTAAGAAGAATTTGACTATCTCACATTTCTTGGATGTTGAAAGGTACAACCTTGTTTATATCAAGGTTTTGGTTGTTGTTTTCATCCTTTATCCCTCTTCTTGTTGCCATGTTATAGTATTTTGTAATTGTTGTTTGACATGTTGAGTTGTGTGACCGCTCCGGACCATGTCAGCAGATAATGCTAGGATATGTGTTTTTCTCTATATATTGATTTATTTGTTATTTTTTGTCTGTTTTGATTATTTTTTCATCTGTTGTTGTTGCTCACCATTTTTTTTACTTGAATAACACATAAAAAAATGATATGTAATATCGTCATTTTTTAAAATCTGAACGTTGAATGTGTTGTTGAAATCTAAGAATCCGTTTGGCTTGTCAAATGTAACTGGATTAGAGATTTTTTCTTGACAAATCTTGGGTAATTTTGTCTTTTCATGTCGACACGCAATTGAGGATTATCTAATATATCAAAGAATACCATAAAAATATTTATCATGATTTTGGCTCGTATTTCTTATCACGAATTACATATCTGGTTATATCTTATCAATTAAACCAACCGAGCATGCATATAGATGTTTATGTATATAAACTTGAAATGAAAAATCAAAACAAGGTCTTGTTCATGTTTCTAATTGGTTTTATGGTGCAATTAAGCTGCAAATATTACTTCTTTAACTTGAACAACATGCCAAACAAATTCAAGATTTAATTAGAGCCTTGAAGAGATGTGGAAATATATAGGCATGCAAAGCATGTGGAAATATATAGGCATGTAGAGATAAATATGTCATAAATGAGAGTATATTTGAAGATTTAAGGTTTCCAAACCCTATAAAAGTTCATTCTTGTGTTTTCCAATAGAGCTGGAAAAAACATGGTGGAGAAGAAGCTGAATTTCAACCAACCAATATTATCTGCGAGAAAACACTCCCACAAGGTGACCTCACACATAGTTGATCAAAGGGAAGGCTTCCCAGTCATACATAGGCTTCCTCCTCACAGACCAGAGAACTCTGATCATGTGGGGAACCCGGTCTCTGTTCCCTTCCAGTGGGAACAAATCCCGGGGCGGCCAAAGGAAGAGATCCTAGCACAATCTCATGACTATGCTAGGCCTTTCGTGTGGGAACAAATCCCGGGGCGGCCAAAGGAAGATATACTAACACAATCTCACGACTATGCTAGGCCTTCTGTGTGGGAACAAATCCCGGGGCAGTCAAAGGAAGATATCCTAGCACAATCTTACAACTATGCTAGGCCTTTCGTTTCCACAGAGCCTCCGTGCAGGGTGGAAGCTCTGCGAGAAACTAGTTCGGATTCTGATGCAAGTAGCGAACCAGTTGTAGGCGAAATACACGATTTAGGAGTCCGCCAACGAGAACACGAGAGAAGGAAAGTAGTGTATCAAGATAAGTCAATAGTGCTCCACTGCAAGCCTAGTTTCAAGAGAGGAGGGAGTGGTCAGCATGAGAATGTGATCAGAGTGTCTTGCTTGATGCCTCGAGCTTTCCTGAAAAGTTCGGTCTGCAGCCTGAGCCCCGTTCCTGCAATGAGCCGCGCCCACGTGATGACATTTCCTGGTAGCAGAATGCTGTGTGAATCTGCAGTGCCTGGCTCCTCAACAGACAGTGAGAATGAGGTAACGAGTCGTGAGGCGAGGGGTTACCAACAACAGCACTGGCCGTTTCATGTAGAGGCGCCACGCAAGAAGAGCCTCAGAACCTTGCGAGAACTACTGGATGCTGATGATGCTGCAAGAATTGTGGAGAACAGTGAGAGTTATGTGAAGACAAGTGGTGAGATGAAGATGAATGGAGAATCAGCTTCAGATTCAGAATCAGACCAAGATTCAAGCGGTGAAGAAGATATTCGGACTGCTGTTAACGAAGCAGCTGAGAATGCAAGAAAGCGGCTACCAAGAGAGGGAGATGCTCCTCCACCTCCACCACCACCGCTTCCGAAATCTCCATCAGATTCTTGGCTTTCTCGCACTCTGTCGTTCACCTCTGTGAGGAAGACACGGAGCTCTGTTTTCACGTCTCGGTTAAGCAACAAGTACTACTAAATACAGCAGCTGATATATAGTGTGGAAGGCTAACATTTGAACCACACTGTTATAATTTCCATTTCTCTGAGGTAACTTCTATGCTTATTTCAGTGATTTCCAGATGTAATTCCTCTCACCAAACTACCTCTTTTTCCTTTTAATCAGGAATGTAGCTAGCTAATCTTGAAGTTCATAACTAGATGCAATGATGAGGAGGAGAAAGAAGGGAATACACACACACAGAGAGAGAGATATATGTAGGGTCAATCAAATAATAAATATATAATACCTCAACTATGTACACCTCAAAAGTCTAATTTCTGCTGAAGGAAAATTAATGTCATAAACAGTTAAAAGCCAAACTAAAATTGAGGCAAATTAAGACAATCTTGGCTCTTGAGAGCTTATAGAATTTGAATATATGACAACAAAAAATTTCTTCAAGTTTTGAGCACGCGGCCTTTGTACTGTCCTCTCCTTATGACAAAGTCATCCAGAGGCTGAGACTCTTCTAACCAAGTGATTTCGGATATTGTTTCTCCATCCACCTCGATGGAACCTTCATTAAAGACCAAAATTGAAAACAAAATATATAAATGATAGTAAAATTTTAGGACTTTTTTTTAGCAAGAATGTATGTGAATGTTTTCAGTAGCAATGAGTACCAGGTAGATCTGCGGCAGGGGACATTCTAAAATAAGTGCAATGGCGTCCATCTTCGGATGAGTAGGGCGGAGAAAGGATGTCAAAGATGGCGCATGGAGTGATGGCCTTGAAACAATGGATGTTACCACCACTAGTTGGATAAAGCACTGTTGTATCACATGGAGCTATCATATCACAATCTTTCACAACCCTCGCAGGCCTTGCTCCTGAAAGTAATCAAATAATCTTAAGAACATTATTTATCTTGAAGATTTTGATGCAAAAATATAGATGACAGTTCTTTTGGAACGTTTCGCATATTCTGACAAGTTCATGAATCCAAATAGAAAAAGAAGGAAAACACACATTTCCCAAAATCTAAGTCGGTTATCATCCTCTAAAGATGGTTATTCCATGTTTATACTGAAAGTTTCACTTTCTTTGCTTAAAATCAATAATCAAGAATCAAGATACACTAAGCATAAATAAAAGCACAGACGACAACCAGCATGAAAGAAGAATCCGTCACTAAGACACTAAGACAGTTTCTTAAATTACTTAACCTTGAGATGGATCAGAAGGCCAAGGAATGTTGATCCAATCATAGGATTTTACATGTAATGAACCGTACAGAAGCTTACTCAGCACTGTCATCCCAGGATGGTTATGAAGAGGGATGACTGAGGAAGGTGGCATACAGAATATTCCCATCTGCGAAAGAGAAGTTACTTATTCAGTAATCTAAGGTTCCAAAATTATATACATGCATACAGTCTCATCATACAAATTGCACTGTGTCTATCTGTCAAAGGAATCAGGAACTGGGAAAATCAGAACTGGTAAGAGAAAGGAAAGCAGAAAAGTTGATATATCATAAGAGACACTTACAGAGAAGCCATCACACTCGTGCAAATGCAGGTATTTAATTGGAGGGAGAGACTGATTTCCTCCATTGCTCTCTGTGAAGGTACCTTGCCAATTCCGCAATAGTTGGGCCTCTTGCTCGAGACCTACATCAGAAGGCTTGATTTTCTCTGCAATAAAGGATGTAAAGTGTTACTAACTGATAAAGCAATCAGCTTATGGACCTGCAGAGCAATTTCAGGATTAGAATATCCTTTCGCAAGTTAAATCCAATCTCTAAAACAACAAATCATAAAGGCCCTATCAATCTGACACATATAATATCTTGAATTACAATAATATACAGTTCCTCATCTGAATCGGGCTTTTATACGTAGCAGATTCATCTATTACATGCATGATGCAAAGTGCTATGACTATTGAGTATGACAGTTTTTTCTATTTAATTTCTGGATAATTTTTCCTGCTAGGGCAAAGATTTAGTAAGTATTAAGCCATATATATATATATATAGGGTTGTGTTAAAGATAGAACCATTCTTAAGTGTAGAACCTAGAACTCTACATATTTTATTCATTGGATGAATGAATGAAACGAAGAAGAGTCCATGCATGCTTTATTTTTTCACTTCTCTGCATTCACCCATTAATAATAGTTTTGGTTGTAATGGGAAGTTGCTGACCATTGGATTAAAAGATCTAACGACCTCCGTTTGGCATTTGTTCTACGTTTAAGAATGGTTCTATCTTGATCACAATCCTATATATATATATATATATATATATATATATACATATACACACATTATTTTTAAATTGCTAACATCAAACAATACAAAATTTTATATCTAAAATAGTAGGGCAGCATGCTAATAATTCAAAGAACAAAAAAGGGAAGTTTGCCCAGCATGAATAGAATGTTTTCTAGTCACCTATCCCAAATTTACCTCATTTTACTACCTTACCGAGATATTCCAAAATAAGACATGGGTCTGTTTTGTCAAAATCTACTTATTATTTCGTGGTACTCAAGAACCCCCTCATCTAAGCCTAATTTGTTAGAGTCGATTACCATTTCATTTATATTATCTTCAGTGTTAGAGATAACTTTCATTTAATAGATTCTAGCTTTGTAACATCAACAAATTTATCCCCGACAAAAGTTAAACAAGAATACATTCATTATAACATTCATTAACATTGTAACGCCAGTTAATATGGGAAAGACAGTTGGACAAAGGGCTACTCTCAGTTAGGAAGTCAGGATTATGAGGTAAAAAATGCACATGAAGAGAGGAAGATAATATAAAGGGTGGTAACGTGGCCATTGAATAAAAGAAAATCAAGAGAAAATCACCAGCCCACAGATGTTGTTCGTTGTGATAATTCCACAACTAGATACCACTTTTTAGACACATGAGAGAATGACCATCGAAGTCAATTTCAGATCTCGCATATCAATTTGTTCCTTTTATCCCCGAGTAAATCCAAATTGACATAGAAAGTATAAATAAGAAAGAAGCGTATGATGATTTTTCCTCTATAGAGAAAGTTTTTTCTACAAACATCATTAACTAGGAAGAAATTCATCAAACATCCCAGAGAAATGCCAAGTGTCACCATACACAACAATAAATGCATATGTGCTTCTGTTTATACCTTTCTAAGGAGATCCATGATAAAGAAACAAATGCAGGTAAACGAAAAGGATGAGGACTTTTCTTCTTCTTACCTAATAGGCTGCGAACCTTTTCTAAACCCTCTTCCGAAATGGGTCCGTTAGGCGTAAGTGATGCTTTACACGCATTATAAAGCTTCTGTACGGCTGGCATTGTCTGGATAACGAACCAGCTAAACTATAAGAAAACGTCAAAAACAACAGCTTCGGTTCCACTGAATCAAGGGTCCTCTCTTTACTGAAGACCCTCTCACTTAATTGCACCCAATTTTATGCAAAAACTGCTGACCATCAAATCTTTGTATCCACACAAGCACCTGACTTAATAATTCATCTTCGCGACAATACCTATTAAACAGTTGAAGATTGCAACAGTTTAACTTAATTTTCCAGATGGTAATGATAAAAATGTACATAGAAAAACTCAAAGAATCCATAATCAAATTAAAAATAGAATCTTGCAGGACCACTGAGAACTATCCAATTAGAAGAAACTAAACAAATAGACTGACACTCAGTCATGTGCAGCTGCAAAAAACAAAGGGGCGCACCTAATTACTCAAATTAAGCTCGAATTACGACCTAATAGAATGAAATAAGAGGTGAATTGAGCCCCAAAACAAAGGAAAACGGAAATTTCAGACGCGAAACAGATCAGCAAGCACGGAAACGATTCAATTACAGAAAGACAAACCACGGAATCGACGATTAAGGCAACGCAGAGAAATGGATATTAGAGGGGAAGAAAGCTTAATTAGAAGGACTCACAGCAAAAACGAAATCACAGCGCGCCTCGCAGAAATGAAGATCGGTGATTTTTTACGGCGAAATTGAGATATGCGTAATTCTGAGGGGGCAGGCGGCGGGGGTGGCGGTGGGGGACGGCGGTGAGTTTTTCGAGGGATTGAATTTGAGAGAGTTTGAGAATCCGGCGAAGGCCGGAAGCTGATTTTAGCTCTCTCACTGCAAGTTGATGCTATTCTATATTTGACGGTTTTGCCCTTTTGCCTCCTAAAGCTGATCATAGCTCTCTCACTACAAGTAGTTGATGCAATTCTGCATTTGACGACTTTGCCCTCAATGCAAGTTGATGCAATTCTGTATTTGACGACTTTGCCCTCAATGCAAGTTGATTGCCCTTTGCCTAATGGACGACATCTACATCGTTTTTTTATAGGATTGAACCCATAATTCTTGGTCTAAACGTATCAACTTTGTCACAATTATGTTTCATCGACTCATACGTAATTTATAATCATATTCGGTTGATTATTTTACTCGATAAGTAAGCGTGATTAGACTTTGAAATACTGAAATGCAATTCAGTGTGATAAAATGTTTCTCGTCAATCTAATAGGTGGAAGTTTCGAGTCAGAACAAGGGAATTCATTCTTAAAAATTCTTTAACAAAATAGAAGGAATACTATATCCACATTATCATAATGTGAGGAATCAACATCGCATGTGTGTGTGATTGAGCACAAAACCTTTCTTTAATAAAAGTCTTGTGGTGTCTTATTAGTATTGTCAGTTAACCTCAATCTCTCATTTGACTGTAACATAATCACGCTCAAGAGTGGGTTGTTAGGCAAGCTTCCAAAGTGTCCATAAACTCTAAAGATTTAAAACCTAAACCCCTAAACAACTCTTTTGGACAACTTAATCAATTATCCCTTAAGTGAATATCTTAAGAGGGGCGGGGGGAGTATATACTAAATGATGGCCCAAAATTTCCAGTGTTGCAAAATGGAAGAACCTTGGCATATGCAACGAGAGTCTTTCATCGTGTCCCCACAAAACGGGGGTCGAAGGCGAGACACACACGTGTATTCGCGAGATGGGCGTCACTCCTGCAAGTGAAAGCTTGCGAGCAGTCCCGCATATATGTTTTCAATTTGAATAATTGTGTTGCGCAACTCAATTAGTTTGGATTAGATTTGGCACGTCCATGATTAGGAAACTGATGAAACAGTCTAAGTGAGATCGTGACATAATTTACCTAAACCAAAGATAATACAAATCATACAAAATGTTTCAACTTTATTTCATATTAGTAAAAAATACTCCCTCCATCCCATAAAAATATGAGCGGATGAGTTGGCACGGGAATTAAGACAAAATTGGTAAAGTAAGAGAGAATAGGATAATGATATGATAAAGTAAGAGAGAGGATGAGAATGATAGTTAAAGTAGAGTTAGTGGATAGTGGGACCTACATTATTAAATTGATATAACTTTCCAAAAATGGAAATGCACATATTTTTGTGGGACGGACGAAAATGAAAAGTGCACATATTTTTATGGGACGGTGAGAGTATTAAATATTTGATGTTTGCATAAATCATACTACAAAACGTTTCATCTAAATTTCAATCTACTACATTCCGTCATATGCATTTTAACATACACAAAAAGTGTAACATGAAAATTCGTTTGGTGAATTGCCTCTTTGACTACTTTGGAAATAATTATACTGATGTGTACAGTTGGGTGTTGTTATTACTAAAAGAAACAGCTCTGTATTATTTTGTTCATACGCTTTTGTATATAAAGTGTATTGTTCCTGAATGCTCTGTTTATGATATGGTATTGGGGTTAATCTGGTATCAATTGCTGTCAAGCTTGGTCTCGTAAAGGGACGTTTACAAGATATGGTATGACAGAAAGCACATGTCTCATTCTGGTGTCGACCTTTTGTTTTACAGCAAGGTACACGGTGCGTTCTTTTGGGATCAGGCGCAATGAAAAAATTGCATGCTATGTGACAGTCTGATAGGATAAACCCCCTATCGGGTTGATCGGCGTCCGTAGATCGGCGATCGATAAATGTCTGTCGCGGGCAAGTGCCCGTCGAGCAAGACGGGTTTCTCACTTTGGAGAAGAGAATGAACGACAATATTGATATTCTTGATTGATTTCTCAAATGATTACAATAACTCCTATTTATAATGCTAATAATAACTTAATGAACAAGAAAATAAAGATATGGAATAGATATGCAAATCCTAATTTATCTAATTAATAAGGCTCTATCAACTCCCCCACGGTTGAAATCCACCTTGTCCTCAAGGTGGGAACTCGGCAACCAAATCTGGTGCTGTGCGCGGAACGTCTTCCGTCGGGCAGCGGCACAACTTTGGTTCGAGATGGTGGAATGCATAACTAGTTGCTGTGCGCGGGTGGATTCCCGTCGGGCAGCGCCGTAGCTATGGTTCGATCGGTGTGGCTAGTTGCTGTGCGCGGTGGATTTCCGTCGGGCAGCGACATAGCTATGATTCGATCGGTGTTTTGGAGGGTGAGATCTCAATGAAAGCACCAATTTGATAGGATAAACCCCCTATCGGGTTGATCGGCGTCCGTAGATGTCTGTCGCGGGCAAGTGCCCGTCGAGCAAGACGGGTTTCTCACTTTGGAGAAGAGAATGAACGATAATATTGATATTCTTGATTGATTTCTCAAATGATTACAATAACTCCTATTTATAATGCTAATAATAACTTAATGAACAAGAAAACAAAGATATGAAATAGATATGCAAATCCTAATTTATCTAGTTAATAAGGCTCATATCACAGTCCGGGGTGACAAGGCGATGCAGCTCCTCGAGAGTGGACTGAAGGTCAAGGAGTATGAACTGTTGAGAAGAAACTTTAGCGAAACTGGTTGCTGTGGGTTTGGTATTCAGGAGCATATCGATCTTGGAATTAAGTAAGTAAACTTCTCTTGCTCTCTTGTTAAAATGGTTTCTTAGATATTGCTTAGATACAAGTTAAATTGTAGGGTTGATAAATAGCTTGATCTTCATAATGCCTAAGCATAGTTGGTTCACAATGTTTACAAGATTAATCAATGTTGGCCTTCCATCATAATTAGTAGATCTTTCATTACTTTTGATTTTGTTAATTTCTTTATTACTATTCGATCTTCACAGGTATGACCCTTCAACCGGTATTTATGGTATGGACTTCTATGTTGTACTTGGAGCGCCCTGGCTACCGGGTTGGGCGCCGCCGTAGGTGCAAGTCTCGCGTTGGTATCCAACATAGGGTCACAAAGGAGGATTCAATGAAGTGGTTCCAAGTAAAATACGAAGGCGTTATCCTCAACAAGGCCTCCAACATTGGTGCTTAATTCTGATCTCAGTTATAGTAAGACATTTCAGCATAGATTTTATCATATTTGCATCTCTGCTTTCTGAGAGAGATCATATTTCATTCTACATCACATTGCTTGTACTTGGGATTTCACCCCTAATTTATCTTCTCATTTTTTGGTTATCCATTCTGATTTATACTGTTTTGAAGAGATCGGTGTTCTTGTAATTGTGCATATATGCAATTCTTGAATCATCAGACATTACTAGACTCCTTGTTGATATTTGATTAAATTTTTGAATCTTTATTCCCTTTAACTATCAATAAACTGAATTTCACAGGTTTCACAAGAAAAAACAAAATAAACCAAGGTACAAACAAATCACCAACCAATATAATGAAATAATACAATGAAATTGAACAACTTAAAAAATGTATAAGCCCTAAAAGTTTCATCAGAATCCAGTGAGCAGCTCCATACTGAGGCTGCAAGTGAAGAGATGATGAGGAGCATGCGCGTACGAGGCCGAGAGCTTGAACAATCAATTCCATCGCCATCTTTACCTCCACCATGGTGAACTTCTGCCCAAGACAGACCCTCGGCCCCGACCTGAAGGGATTAAACATAGGCTTCCCCTGCGTTGCCTTGGACACGCGCACGCTCAGAGCTAACCTCCCCGGATTGAAGGTGGCAGCATCATCTCCCACAATCTCGTGTCATGGTGGATAGTGTTGTCTATTGAGTTTCCAATTAGGACTTTTGAATAGTCATTTTTGTATAAAAATTTCGAGTTCACTATTTTGTTCAATTTTTGAACTGAAATTTGAAGTTCGTAGGGATTAAAATAGACAGTATTTATCAATTTGGAATGGTGAAGGTTCATTAGATTATAAGATAATATAGATGGCTTTCTTTGAATAGTATGTATAGTATATTGTTTTATTGTATAAAATATTTTTACAAATAGCAACTTGTTGCTATGTCGGATAGTAGGACAGGACGAGAGGAATATTTGATCATGGAAATTTTCAAACACTTGTTGTGCATAAGAACGTATGAAAGTAGAGTAATGTTTTAGTAAGAATAAATTTAAAAAATGTTTAGTTCGATTTGACATATTCTGGCCACGAAATGACGAATCAACTCGTCGTATTTTTGAGTGATTTTTTTTCTCTCAGGGTTTATTCAATTTTTTCTCTTTAGTTTGAATTGACAATTTTATACTAATCCATAAAAATAATATTTTAAGTGAACGCCACAGATTTTGACACAAAATTAATAAATTAATTAAATACGAGATAAAGATGGTGAATATTGTTAGTTGAAACTGAGACCCACTTAATTTATTAACAAAACTTAATATATACAAAGATATTTTTGATCGACAAAATAAGTCTTTAGTACTCTCTTCGTCCCATATAATTTGGGACACTTTGACCGGACACGGGTTTTAAGAAATGTAATGGAAAATGAGTTGAAAAAGTTAGTGGATTGTGGGACCCACTTTTATATATTAGTTTTATAATAAAATGTGAGTAGGAATGAGTTAGTGGAATATAGAGTCCACTACCAAAAATGGTAAAAGTAAAGTGAGACAAATTATGTGGGACGGACCGAAATGGAATACTGGGATGAATTATCCGGGACGGAGGGAGTATATTTTTTTTTGGAATGAGGTGGAATATTTTTAAATACTTGTAACGCCTAAAAAGTAACTTTAATAGTAATTCATAAACGTTGCATGAATACGTTGACTTATTTGTCTCCCATTTGCAATTTCGTGGAAAAAGAATCGTTTTTGACTTAAAGGTAAAATAGTGCAATTTATTATTATTATTTCAAATAAAAGAGAAAAAATATGATTATTTATATATTATTTATAATTATATTTTCACGTTATACATAAAAACTATTACCACTGTATTAGAGTATATGCGTTCTAAATTTGAAAATAGGGAGTTTTTCTCTTTCTAAAAAAAGTGACAACAGTTAACTGAATTTCACTTCATTGTCAAATTGAAATAATAGTTTTTTACAAATTGTATCAAGTAACTGCAACATTATCTTTTTTAAGCAAATTTATATTGTGTAAAAATTTCAAATATATAAACCAATAGATTTCATATAAAATGGTGCATTCAGAGGTATTTTCGTCGTATGAACACACGATATATTTGATATCAGAGGGAAGAACAAGGAACATTTTATTCTATAATTAAAATTGAAATCCAAATATTTCAAAAATACAATTTAACCACGCCTGGCATAACTAACACATAGCACCCTTATTACACGAAAACACATAATAAAAAACAATAATTTATGTAGTTATGGTTTAAAACAATTGAAATAGTTATAGTTTGGTAAGAATCAAATGTGCTCCATGTTGAGGCTGCAGAGAGAAGAGATGATGAGGAGCATGCGTATACGACGGCGAAAGCTTGAACGAATAATTCTGCATAATCATAACTATTTTAAATTGATGTATTTCTTTTTTATTTCTCTTGAAAAGTAATAATTGAATTGAATTTAATTTTAGTCGGTTTTATAAGTTTGAAATTAATATATTTAATTATAATTTTTTTTTATTTTTTAAGTTATTTCATTCATGTATAAAATACTTCGTTATTGGTGATATTCAAAATTATGCGTTTCTTTTTTTTCTATTTTTTTTGTATTTTAATGGAACAATATATTTATAAGACAATATTTATATACTGATAAGAAAATTTAGAAACTTAAAATTTTGTGCTTTAGTATTTTGATTTAAAATGTTATGAAACTATTTAACTAAACCTTTATAACTTAAATGATTACTATCCCAAATAAAAATAAACTACTAATATTTGATTTGAAATTTATTAGTACTATATTCATATATTTATCATTCTATAAAATATGTAAAATAAGTAGGAAATGTTAGATTTGTGAATTACAGTATAATTTTTGTAATATATGTATGGAGTATTACTTTTTAGAATTTTAGCACCGGCTTACATAGATTTCTAGTTCCGGCCCTGCATATAGTGTCTATGTGTATATATTGTTCCAGTGGCGTATTCAGAAATTTCGATTCGAGATACGACAATTAATTACATAATGATGGATCCGCGAATTTCTGATGTTTGTAAATGCTGGTAGAGAATGAAGATTATGACACAAAGAATTTACGTGGTTCGATTTACTGAAGTAAATCTACGTCCACGGGAAAAAGGGAGGGCAAGATTGTATTGCTTGATCTGTTTTCTACAGCTTACAAATACAAACTTGCTATTTGCTATATGGTGTTTTATCTCTAGAGAGCTTAACCTTCTCATATCAGATCTAAGTTCTATTTATATCTTGAACTAAGATCGTGGCTTGCATCACCACCCTAAGTCGTGGATGTCGTGTAGGTCATGGCCTAAGATCGTGGATGTAGCGTAGGTCATGGCCTACGATCGTGGCCTGAGTTGACACCACGTGGTAGTGGGTGTGTTGGACATCCTGTATGGGTCCACTAACTCCTTGTTCGGTCGAATACTGAGACCGAACTGCTTTGGTTGCCGATCTGAGAGTAGAGCTTGATGCCGACCTGAGAGCAGAGCTTGATTGGATGGCTTTTACCGAGCTGTAGGCTGAGGCCGAACTCTTTGGTAATGCCGAACTCATACTCCTGCTTTGGTTGCCGATCTGAGAGCAGAGCTTGATAGGTTGGCTTTTACCGAGCTGTAGGCTGAGGCCGAACTCTTTGGTAATGCCGACCTCATACTCTTCCTTGGGCTTTGGGCTGATGGGCCGTCATTGCTGTTGGGCTTGTTTAGTACGCACCCCATCACTACCCCCCCCCGAAAAGCGAAGTGAATCACTTCGGCGAAGCGAGTCACTTCGGCATTCTGAAAAAGGGGACGGGGGAGGCTGAAGTCAGGGGACGTGCCCTGCGCGTGACTGCATTAAATGCGGCATTAAATGCGACAGTAAAATCCGGCCGTCGAATCCTGAAAAGGTGGGATATGAAACGGTGCGATGATTTGAAATCTTTTCCAAATCTGATAAATACCGCCTTTCTTCATCATTTGAACACCTTTGCTATTGGCTTCTTCTGCACTCTCTATCTTTTGCGTGAAAAATTTCCTTCCGCTTTCAAAAATTTCCTCAGGATTTCTTCAAACTTTCGAAAGAGTAAGAACCATGTCTGCTTCTTCTTCGTCTGAGTCTGGTAGCGGTAGAAAAGGGGGTAAGGGGTCTTCTAGCCGGAAAGAATCCGGGGAGAAGACCGTAGAGTATTTTCACAGTATCTTGAGCAAGGAAACTGTGATATCCCTTTACGAAAAATACTCTTTTCCTGGGGGGAAGGCGGTGGTTCCCGACGATGATCATAGGGCTAACGACCCGCCGGAGGGTTATGCCACCGTTTACGAAGCCTGCTTAGAATGCGGGCTTCGTTTCCCTCTTCCCCCACCTTTTGTAGAGCTTCTTGATTTTTTTCAACTCCCTTTAGGTCAGGTGACTCCGAATTCTTGGAGGCACTTGTCGGCTTTTGCTGCCGAACTCCGTAGGTTAGATAAGGATCTGTCTCTGCGGGCAATCCTTAATTTTTTCCAATTTAAAAGGAAGGGATCTTGGTTTTACTTGATCCCCTTACAGCCTTTTAGGGCATTCTGCAAAACCAAGTGGCCGAAATGGCAAAACCGCTTCTTTTTTTATAATAGGACAGCGGCTCCGGGCTTCCCCTGGAGAGGGCCGAAGTCCGTGATTCCTCACCCTCGGTTAGAACCATTGGCCGAGCTCGATGACGAGCTCAACAAGATTCCCATAGTTAGGAAACAATACACGGAGTCTGAGCTCGTCAAGGGCGACGTCGTGTTCGACATCTCGTCTTCGGACGAAGAGGCCGAGGGTGAGGATTTCTCTTTACCTTTATGTTCTACTGCTTTAACGAAGAAAACTAACCTTGCTTTCTTGCTTTTTGGCAGTGTTCATGCTGAACAAGGCTACCCGAAAATCTTCGGAGTCCAAGGAGCCGGAGAGGCCGAAAACCACCAGCTCGGCGTCTGATGCCGAGAGGACTCCGAAAAGGCAAAAAACCTCTTCGGATCCGAAGAAGCCGGAGTCAACTTCGGCAAAGGGGAGGGGGAAGGCCCAGAAGCCCCCGAGAGCGCCAGAGAAAGACGTGGTCTTGGCGCCTCCTTCGGAACATATCTGTGAGCCGTTTTTATGGCCCACGGACTTCGCCGAGGTGAATTCTCTTCTTGATTTTCTGGCCTTGCTTTTTTCCTGTATTTTTTGTGGTCCCTTTGTTGACTTTTTTCTTTATTCATTTTCAGAGGAACGATATGCTCTCCAAGCTCGTCGCCGTCGAACTCTCCAAAGCGTCCAATGACTATGCCGAGATGCAGAGGAAGTTGGCGGCTGCTTGTCATCGGGCCGAACAGGCTGAGGCTAACTTTGAGAAGGCCAGAGCTGCTAGGATTTCGGCCCAGGATGAAGCTCAGTTTGCCAAAAACCAGCTCGTCATCCAGCGAGAGCAGGCGAAGCGGAGCGATGCTGCTGCCGTGGTTGCCCAAGGGGAGGCTCTCCGTGTTTACACGGAGAAACTCTTTTTGAGCAGCCAGTTCTCGGCCTTTGTCGGTAGTCTGGTAAGGCTAATTGCCGATAAGGGCGAGCAGGGGGCCGACGTCGTGCTGCCTCTGTACAGCCGAGAGATAGCAGCTCGGCTTCAGAATCTGCCGCTCCTTGAGGAGCTCGCTTCATCTTCGGTCCTGCTTTCTGCAGACCGAGTCCGGAGTTGTCGAGCTGATCGGGACGAGAACCTGGAGGCTATCTTTGCCTCCGTGGGACCCGTTTCACCCGCTTCGACTTACAACGGAGAGGGTGAGGCCGAGCCGCTGGAGCGGGAGGCCGAAGTCGATCAGGCCGGGCATCCGGAGAAGGAGGCCGATCAGGAGGCGGAGGCGAGGCCGGCAGGAGGCGAGGCCGAGGCTGAGGTAGCCCAGGAGAAGGAAGCTGTACCAGACCGAGGAGCCGGAGACGAAGCAGGCGGAGTATGATTTCGTCTCCCTTCTCCTAGTCTAGTTTCTTCCTTGTAAAATGGCCTTGAAGCCCTAGTGTAAAAAATTTTCCTTGTGAATGAAAAATTCTCTACCTTTGTCTTCGTATAGCTTTTCGTACTCGCCTTTATTCCTGTTGTATTTTACTATCTGCTCGGTACAGCTGCCGAACTAATATAGCTGCTTTGTACCCAAGGAGATGGAGATACTTCACTGGAAACGGCTGTACTCTTCGGCTTTGGACGAAGCTGAGAGAAGAGCTATAGCCGATCAGACGAAGAATGACGAGCTTCTGGCTCGTTTAGTGAAGCTGGAGGCCGATATCAAGGACTTAGAGTCCGATAAGAAAGATCTGGAGGCCGAGCTGAATACGGCCATTGCTGAGAGGACTGCGTATGAGGATTACATCCGTGTGCGCGGGGGAATGACCATATCAGAAGTTCAGGAACGAGTTGACGAACTGTGGGAGGAGTATAATGTACTCCGGAGGAACAATGCGCTGGAGAGCTCGGCTTGCCAACAAGTCGTGAAATCATTGCGGCGCTGGGCTTCTCGGTATGACATTGTTCTTGCCCGGCGTCCCTCAATTGAGAGATTCCTCCGGCATATCGCGCCAACAGATGCTCGCACTCCAGATCAAACCTCTGGTTCCCTTGTTCAAAACCCTACTCCCAGCCAACAACGAACTCCGGAACAGCCGGAAACGCCAAGACGAGAACGGGCTCAGGAGCAACCGGAATCGTCAAGACGGGGACGGACTGAAATTCGCCGAGGAGTTGTGACTATGAGCGAGCAAGATCAGCAGATGCTTATTGCAGAGACTCTTCATCGCCGAGGTGTTAGGACTTCTCGGGCTCGGGGAAGAGGCGTTGGGTCGAGGATAGCATCTCGTCGACCTGCTTATTCTTCATCTGCTCGGAACAACCGAACTCGGCTTCCAGAGGATTTTGCAGATAG
Source organism: Salvia splendens (assembly GCF_004379255.2). NCBI lineage: Eukaryota > Viridiplantae > Streptophyta > Magnoliopsida > Lamiales > Lamiaceae > Salvia > Salvia splendens. The sequence goes on from NC_056042.1 coordinate 1,351,524, forward strand.
GTGGCTTAACTTCAGCAACCCTGGACAGTAGAATAGTCCTTTGTAATAGCGTAACGCCATTTTGTAGGGTAGCGGAGTTGTATGCCGAACAAGATTTGATAAATGAAATTTTGTTTTCGCTTCTAACACTGTATTTACAGCTTAGCGAAAAAATTTCATCGTACTTGTCCTCGGTCTTATGAAGTAAACTTCTTTGACCGGACTTGGTCCTTGGTCTGATGAAATAAACATCTTTGACCGGACTCGTCTTTGGTCTGATGAAATAAACATCTTAGACCGGACTTGGTTTGTGTTCTAATTTGGCGATTTTTGTCGCCGGGATCGAACTTTCCCTTGTCCTAATTCGGCGAGTTTTATCGCGTGGATCGGACTTTCCCAGTTAACCGAAGTGGTCTTATGCAGTAAACCTCTTTGACTAGACGTGGTCGTCCCCGGTCTTATGAGGTAAACTTCTTTGACCGAACTTGGTCGTCCTAATTCGGCGAGGTTTATCGCGTGGATCGGACTTTCCCTTTGCAGTTCGCTTCAGACGAAGTGCTTATTAAGCTGAATTGCGGTCTTGTATCCTCCTTGGAAGCTTGGACTCACAATCGTTGGCTTATTGCAGTTCGTTTCAGACGGACTGCTTGTTAAGCTGAATTGTGGTCTTATATCCTCCTTAGAAGCTTGGACTCACAATAGTCTTTAATAATCGATCTAAAAAGGGGATCAGTCTTTAAAGAACGATATACCTTGGTACCATTTGTAAGAGACGACAAGCACATAGAGACAAAACACATAGAGAAAAAATGAAAAAGACGAAAGAAAAAGACTAATCCTTTTAAAAAACGACAAGTAAAAGGTACAAGTAAAAAACAAACAAATAAAAACACATACCCCTATGACCGAACTAGACACGAGACGGACTGACCGGACTTGTCTCTTACAAGTGGAACTTCTTGAGGTTGGAGACGTGCCATGTTCGGGGTACTTGTTCTCCTGACATGTGAGTCAATTTATAAGACCCTTTGCCGAGGACTTCTGACACCCGATATGGACCCTCCCATGTGGGTTCGAGTTTGCCCAGCTTTTCTGCTCGGCTTACTTCGTTGTTTCTCAAGACGAGATCTCCCACTTGAAATTGAAGCTTTTTCACCCTTTGGTTATAATACCGGGCTACTTGCTCCTTATACTTGGCTGCTTTTATGCACGCCAATTCTCTTCTTTCTTCGGCGAGATCTAGTTCGGCTCTCAGTCCGTCGTCATTCATTTCTGAGGAGAAATTTAGAGTTCGGGGACTGGGTACGCCGATCTCCACCGGAATTACGGCTTCAGTGCCGTACACCAGGCTATACGGAGTTTCACCGTTGGAGGTTTTGGGTGTAGTTCGGTAGGACCATAAGACTTGAGGGAGATTTTCTACCCATTGTCCTTTGGCTTGTTCTAACCGAGCTTTTAACCCTTTCACCAGAATCCGGTTCGTTACTTCCGTTTGTCCGTTTGCTTGGGGATGGGAGACCGAAGTGAACCGCTGTTGAATGTTCAGCTCTTGGCACCAATTCTTGAACGTCTTGTCGGTGAACTGAGTCCCATTATCCGAGATGAGGATGTGGGGTATGCCAAATCGGCACACTATGTTCTTCCAGACGAAGTCCAATGCCTTTGAGCTCGTTATCGTAGCTAATGGTTCAGCCTCCACCCACTTCGTGAAGTAGTCCACGGCAACGATAAGGAATTTCATTTGCCGAGGAGCTTGAGGAAGTGGTCCCACTATGTCTATGCCCCATTGCATGAAAGGCCAAGGGCTTTGCATAGTGTGTAGATCGGTCTGCGGCATCCTTGGGACATTTGCATGAATTTGGCACTTCGTACACTTCTTGACGAGCTGCACTGCCTCTTGTACCATGGTTGGCCAATAATATCCCCATCTCAGAACTTTTTTAGCTAAAGCTCTGGCTCCGATGTGGCTACCGCACGATCCTTCATGAACTTCTCTGAGGATGTAGTCCGTCTCTTCTGGTCCTACGCACCGCAATAACGGCTGGAGGTAAGACTTTCTAAAGAGGACTCCTTCATGAAGTTCGTACCGAAGTGCTCGGCACGTGATCTTCCGAGCTTCTCTCTTATCCTCGGGCAATTGTCCTTGATCCAGATACTGCAAGATCGGCGTCATCCAGTTCGGCGAGCTGGATACTGAATGTACCTCGGCTTCATCAATGCTTCGATGCATTAATTCTTCCGCCTTTGAGCTCGGATCTGAGGCCAACTTACTTAAGGTATCTGCTCGGCTATTTTCCGCTCTAGGAATGCGGATTATCCGAAAATAGGAGAAACTCCGGCTGATGCTTCGCGCTTTGTCCAAATACTTCTTCATTCTCTCGTCACGAGCTTCACTTGTACCCAACATGTGATTTACTATGACTTGTGAATCACAATGGACTTTGAGAGATTTGACGAGCAGACTTTGCGCTAACTGGAGTCCGGCCAGGAGGGCTTCGTACTCGGCTTCATTATTAGTAGTGGGGAATAGGAAACGAAGTGAGTAGGTGACCTCGTGTCCGTCGGGAGCGACAAGTAAAATACCAGCTCCACTTCCCATCTTGTTTGAAGCTCCATCTACGAATCCGCTCCAGCAGTCCGGCGGCTCTACTTCGGATTCCAAAGGCTGTGCTAGTTCGGCATTGGCAGAATTCTTCTGTTCGGCAATAACAGGAATTGCTTGATCGAACTTCGCTTCTGCAAGAAAATCTGCCAAGGCTTGTCCCTTGATGGCTTTCCGAGGTAGATATTCAATTGTGTGCTCTCCCAACTCTATAGCCCACTTGGCGATTCTGCCTGATGCTTCTGGCTTGGTCAAAACTTGCCGAAGAGGTAGATCGGTTAAGACGCATACCTTGTGAGCATAGAAGTATGGCCGCAGTCTCCTTGCTGCATTTACTAACGCCAGAGCAATTTTTTCCAGAGGTTGATACCTTGTTTCTGGACCTCTTAATGCTCGGCTTGTAAAGTAGATGGGAAACTGCTTTAGGCCTTCTTCTCGTACAAGCACCGCGCTGATGGTTTGATCCGATGCCGCTAAGTATAAGAATAGTACTTCGGCTTCGGCTGGAGCAGAGAGAATAGGAAGCTCGGCTAGATAACTTTTGAGCTCGTCAAAGGCCTTTTTCTGCTCGGCTCCCCACTCGAACTTTGGTGCCTTTTTCAACACCTTGAAGAACGGCAGTTGCTTTTCGGCTGCTTGGGAAAGGAATCGACTCAGTGCGGCTAGACATCCGGTTAGCCTTTGCACGTCATGTATGGACTTCGGCATTGCCATGTTCTGAACGACTTGAACTTTTGAGGGGTTTGCCTTGAGTCCGTCTTTTGAAACCCAACAACCCAGAAACTTTCCCGAATCTACCAAAAAGGTACACTTTTGGGGATTAAGTTTGAGGTTGGCTTTCTTGAGCACGTTGAGAGTGGACTTGAGGTTGTGCTCGTACTCCGAGGTGCTTTTGCTCTTGACGACTATATCGTCAACATACACTTCGACCTCCTTTCCAATCAGGTGCCGAAAAAGCTTGTCTACCATCCTTTGATAAGTGGCTCCGGCATTCTTTAAACCGAATGGCATCTTTTTATAAGCGAAAATGCCGAAATCAGTAATGAAGGCTGTCTTTGAAGCGTCAATCTCATCCATTAAAACCTGATGGTATCCTTTGTATAGATCAAGAAAACAAAAAATTTCAAAGCCTATCAGAGCTTCTACTTTTTTATCTATGTTCGGAAGGGGATAGCAATCTTTGGGACAGTGCTTATTTAGATCGGTGAAATCTATGCACATCCGCCATCCTCCTTCCTTTTTCTTGATCATGACAGGATTGGCCACCCACGAAGGGTACTTCACTTCGAATAACACATCCGCCTTCAATAATTGACGGACTTCGTCATGGATGACTTGACTTCGTTCTGCCGCAAAGAGTCTTTGCTTCTGTTTTATCGGCCGGACCGAAGGATCAATATTTAAACGATGAGTGATTACCTCGGGGGGCACTCCGGTCATGTCCAACGGAGACCATGCAAAGACGTCTTTGTACTCCTTGAGGAGCTGGATGGTTTTTTCCCGAAGTAGAGGCGTTCCCGCGAAGCCGATCTTAACCGTTCTGGATGGATCGTCTTCGTACAGCTGAACTGTCATCGAGTTCGGCTCATGTATGACTTCGGTCATCGCCTCTGACTCCGGCTGCTGTGATTGCTATGCTTGGTGATGCCGATCTGACTGCTCGGCACTTCTAAGCGCAATTTGCAGACATTCCTTTGCTCTCTTTTGGTCACCTCGGATGACCGCTATCCCTCCTTTAGTAGGGATCTTGATGGTGAGGTGATAAGTGGAGCAAATGGCCCGAACTGTGTTGAGCCAGTCTCTTCCCAGGATGACGTTGTACGGGGACCGAGCTTTCACCACGAAAAACTCAATCATCGTACTGGAGCTAGTAGGCGCTTTCCCCACCGTGATCGGAAGGCTGATAATACCTTCAGGGCGGGTGTCCTCCTGGGCGAAGCTCTTCAGGGGAAGCGGAGCCGGGCTGAGCCGAGCTGGGTCCACTTCTAGTTTGTCGAAGCACTCTTTAAAAAGAATGCTGACTGACGCTCCTGTATCCACAAACACCCTGTGGATCAGTTTGTTTGCCACTCCGGCTTGGATGACAATGGCGTCTTGGTGAGGAGAGATGGCCGGGACGGGATCAGCATCCGAGAACGTAATCACTTCGTCCTGCTTCAGCCTTTTATGCGTTGGCTCCTCTCGATTGGAGCCCCTGCGCTCTGACTTCAGGGACGACTTGGTCTTCCCGGCTGGGAGAGCGTCAATAGTCAGGATTACTCCATCATATTGCGGCTCGTCATCGTCTTCGGGATCCGGCTGCCTTTTCGGATCCTGAGGAGCGCAGTTCGCACCTCTCTGCTTCTTGTTCTTCTTTGACTGCTTGCTTTGGTATTTTTTCAATGTCCCTGCCCTCACAAGAACATCGATACCTGCAGCCAAGTTTCTGCACTCCTCGGTATCGTGACCGTGGTCTTGATGGTAGGAGCAGTAGTTATCCTGGGGTCGGCGCGCGGCCGATTTCGTCATCCGCTTTGGCTTTTCGAACAGGTCAGAGTGTAGTTCGAAAATTTCCGCTCTCGGCTTGTTCAGCGGTACGAACTGAGCGGGCGGCTTCTCGGGATTGAGACGGGGTCCCAATCTGTCTTGCACCGGAGTCCTTTGAATCCTTTCAAAAGGAGTTCGGCGAGGATGTCCCTGATCGCCAAAAGGAGTTCGGCGAGGATGTCCCTGATCGCTATGATCGGGCTTCCTCCTGTCTCCTCGGGACGATGAGCTGTCTAACGACCGTTTGCGACGGTCTGCCTCATCGGCCCGGGAGTACTGGTCCGCAATGTCCCACATTTCCTGAGCTGTCTGCGGACCGCACTCAACGAGCTTCCTGTAGAGAGCTCCGGGCAGGATTCCATTTTGGAATGCCGAGATGACAAGCAGATCGTTGAGATCGTCTACTTGCAGGCATTCCTTGTGGAATCTTGTCATAAAGTCGCTGATTTTTTCGTCGCGACCTTGACGAATGGAAAGCAGCTGAGCCGAAGTGATTCGGGCTTCCGCTTTCTGAAAGAACCTCCTGTGGAAGGCATCCATTAGATCTCGGTAAGATCTGATGCTGCCCTGGGGGAGGCTATCGAACCACCTTCTCGCGTTCCCGATGAGCAGCTCGGGAAACAGCTTGCACATGTGGACCTCGTTGAGACCCTGGTTCGCCATGTTATACTGATAGCGCCCCAAGAAATCGTGAGGGTCCACGAGCCCGTCGTAAGTCATCGACGGAGTTCGGTAGTTCTGTGGTAGGGGAGTTCGGGTGATGTCGTCCGAGAACGGAGTCTTCAGTGCTCCGTACACGGCGAATCCGATATCTCGTCGGTATGGAGGAGATTGAGTTCTCCTGTGATTCCGGTACCGAGGAAGAACAGGAATATGTCGGGGTTGAGGATTCTTCTTCCTGGAAGACACGGCACTACTGCGGTAGTGACTTTCATGTCTGGATGAGGAAGGAGAATCCTCCGCTTTCGTCTTCGGCTCTTGGCTCTTTTGCAGGAAGGCTAAGAACTCATCCTGCTTCTCAGCCAAGAACAGCTTGACAGCCTCATTCAAATCAGGCTGCTGGGAAGACTCAGTGGGACGATTTTTGGAGCGGCCTGTTCCTTCGCCATGAGAACTGGTGGTGGATTTATCCCTAGGCTGTTTTCCAGACCTATGGGATGGATTGGCTTCCTCCTGGTTATCACGAGCAGGAATACGGGTACTCTGCGATCTGGTATGCATTTTTTGGGTGGAAAAAATGGATCAAAAATTCGCTTTATCACAAATTTTGTTCTTATGTTCCCACAGACGGCGCCAGTGATGGATCCGCGAATTTCTGATGTTTGTAAATGCTGGTAGAGAATGAAGATTATGACACAAAGAATTTACGTGGTTCGATTTACTGAAGTAAATCTACGTCCACGGGAAAAAGAGAGGGCAAGATTGTATTGCTTGATCTGTTTTCTACAGCTTACAAATACAAACTTGCTATTTGCTATATGGTGTTTTATCTCTAGAGAGCTTAACCTTCTCATATCAGATCTAAGTTCTATTTATATCTTGAACTAAGATCGTGGCTTGCATCACCACCCTAAGTCGTGGATGTCGTGTAGGTCATGGCCTAAGATCGTGGATGTAACGTAGGTCATGGCCTACGATCGTGGCCTGAGTTGACACCACGTGGTAGTGGGTGTGTTGGACATCCTGTATGGGTCCACTAACTCCTTGTTCGGTCGAATACTGAGACCGAACTGCTTTGGTTGCCGATCTGAGAGTAGAGCTTGATGCCGACCTGAGAGCAGAGCTTGATTGGATGGCTTTTACCGAGCTGTAGGCTGAGGCCGAACTCTTTGGTAATGCCGAACTCATACTCCTGCTTTGGTTGCCGATCTGAGAGCAGAGCTTGATAGGTTGGCTTTTACCGAGCTGTAGGCTGAGGCCGAACTCTTTGGTAATGCCGACCTCATACTCTTCCTTGGGCTTTGGGCTGATGGGCCGTCATTGCTGTTGGGCTTGTTTAGTACGCACCCCATCACATAACACATCGGCAATGTCATAAATATTAAACATGAGATGGAGAAAGTGTTAATAAGACATTAGTCGGGATCCATCTAAATAATGAAATATGAGACATTTATTGAGAAACGGAAAGCGTATTTTCTACTATATTTAACAAAAAAACAAGTTCGTTCAGGATTTTCGTTCGAAGTACTCGACAAAGTCCATTCAGAACATTGAAAATCATGTCCACGGGAAAACGATGCATGTCACATCATTTGAGAATTGAGCATGATGAGGAAATTATAGAATTGTTGAATATTTATATGAGATATAATTCACGGTTGAATTACTGCCATACATGAGCATGGTTGTGCCTCTCTTCTGATCGACCGTTTATATAAGTATGATTTTCCGACTGCCATACATCACCATCAATTTCTCCGAAATTAGGACCCTTAAGAGAATTGCAAAACATTAAAAATTGTGATTTTTAATTTCTAGTTTCAAAAGTTAAGAATTTGTTCAGAAGTCAGCCGAACTGCATGATTTAAATGACAATTCTCCAAATGTTGTCGTTTTGTTCACATAACGTTTTGTCCACATAAAATTTTTCTGATTGCCACATTACCAATAATTTCACCAAAATTATGATCCGTGCAATGGGACAATTCTAAAATACTCCCTCGTCCCAAGGTAGTTCGAGAATTTCTTTTGGACATATTTATGAAATTGATATGTTAAAGATTAAAGTATGGAGAGTAAATTAAGAGAGAATAAAATAAGAGAGATGAAAAGAGAGTAAGTATGATAAACTGATTTTGCTGAAAAGTGAATCTTGGGATGGGAATAATGAAAAAGAATGATGAATTGACTAGATGTCAACGAAAAACGGCAATTTAACCACAATTACCCCCAAAGTCAAAGATTTCTTTCGCTATCCATTGACACACTTGTTAGAAAAAGAACAAAACCAAACAAAAAAGCTAAATTAAAATATATAAATACATGATCCAATTAACCACGGTTTTCCCAACTTTCCACCCCAATTGCTTGGCTCTTCTCATAATCACTTCATAAGTATCATTTTCCACCCACGACAACACACTCATCCACCCCCTCTATATCCTATATATATATATATATATATATATGGGAGCGTTATTCTCCTTTTCACATCTTAGATCTTTTTTCCTTCTTAATATTACGCGTTAGATCTAAGGCATCAACGGATCAGATTGATTCTATAAAACTAGTTCCGTGTTGCATTATAGAAGGTGGTTGTATGCATTACAGGGTTATTATTGACATTTGACGGAAAAGTAACTGCCACATTTTGGTATCTGCGAATAATGCACCACATGGTCACGAGTAATGCATATAATTGACTATATAATGCACAATATGTGAACTGCAATGCATACGAATAAGATGTACCATGTTATGATGTTTGGACACACGTTTCTTGTTTCCCCTAAGGGTTTAATAAGCTTAGGGGCTAGGGTATAGTACGTAGACACGTATGTAATCTTCACATGGTAACGAGTAATGGATATAATTGACTATATAATGCACAATTTGTGAACTGCAATGCATACGAACAAGATGTGCTGTGTTATGATGTTTGACACACGTTTCTTGTTTCCCCTAAGGGTTTAATAAGCTTAGGGGCTAGGGTATAGTACGTACGCATTAATAACAAATTATAAAACGATACGAATAATTCACCAAATTGTCACGAGTAATGGATGTTATTAACTATATAATGCACAATATGTGAACTGCAATGCATACGAATAAGATGTACCATGTTATGATGTTTGACACACGTTTCTTGTTTCCCCTAAGGGTTTAATAAGCTTAGGGGCTAGGGTATAGTACGTAGACATTACTAACAAATTGTTGTTATTGGAATATACGTATGTGCATTATTTGGTTTAGGTAGTGCATTATGTAGCTGTTAATTGTCATTATCTCAGTATATTATGCATTATTAGAGGTATTGTGTATATGGGTTAATCAACGGATTGAAGATTACATACGTGCATTTAGTAATGTCTACGTACTATACCCTAGCCCCTAAGCTTATTAAACCCTTAGGGGAAACAAGAAACGTGTGTCAAACATCATAACATGGTACATCTTATTCGTATGCATTGCAGTTCACATATTGTGCATTATATAGTTAATAACATCCATTACTCGTGACAATTTGGTGAATTATTCGTATCGTTTTATAATTTGTTATTAATGCGTACGTACTATACCCTAGCCCCTAAGCTTATTAAACCCTTAGGGGAAACAAGAAACGTGTGTCAAACATCATAACACAGCACATCTTGTTCGTATGCATTGCAGTTCACAAATTGTGCATTATATAGTCAATTATATCCATTACTCGTTACCATGTGAAGATTACATACATGTCTACGTACTATACCCTAGCCCCTAAGCTTATTAAACCCTTAGGGGAAACAAAAAACGTGTGTCAAACATCATAACACAACACATCTTGTTCGTATGCATTGCAGTTCACATATTGTGCATTATATAGGCAATTATATGCATTACTCGTGACCATGTGGTGCATTATTCGTAGCGGTTTCCAGCCATTATTAGATTACTATTGTACCCTCATAATGCACAAAATAGGACAAATAATGCAACACGGGATTAATTACTCAATGTTGATCTTGACCGTCCATTTCTCTAATCTAATGGCTGATATTAAGAAGGAAAAAGGAGGAAATATAGGAAAAGGAAATGAATACATCCCTATATATATATATATATATATATATATATATATATATATATAGGGAGATGATCAAAATAAGTATGTGTTTAAATCCAGAAATGCAGACCAAATCTCAGCCCTAGGATTAGATGATCTAATGGTCAATAATTAACCAAAAACACGGAAGGTCATAATTAAGCAATTTTAGGTCATATTATAATATTTGAATTTAATGTCATACTAAGATCGTTTTAGGTCATGCTTTGTTAGCATGACCTACAAATTACCTAATTATGACCTAAAAGTGCCCTAATTATGATATTGTTCTGCGTTTCTGTATTTAAATCCAGTTTTGCATAGATCAAAACCCTATATATATATATATATATATATATATATATATATATATATATATATATATATATATATATATATATATAATATACCACACAAAACACACACACACAAAGTGTAATGGGAATATTAGCATTGTTATTAGGCATAGTGATATGGAAGGCGGAGGCCAAAATAGCCCACAAAGGGTGCGATTTATTCTCGGGTGAATGGGTTGTCGACGCCTCGTATCCGTACTACCAGTTGTCGCAGTGCCCGTTCATCGAAGCGACCTCAAGGGCCGCCCCGCTACCGGTGGCAGCCCTCCGCCGACGGTTGCCTTCTTCCCCGGTAACTTATTTATTTATTGTACTTTGTTATTTTATGCAAAGTTTTGTTTGCATTTGATATGACTCTTTTGTGACCACGTTCTTTCATGTGGTCATCCACGTAAACACTAAGGTAACGTGTGCACGTTTTGAAACGTGTTTTTATATATGTAACGTTGCAATTGTAAAAATTAAATACGGCTTAGGTAATTAATATCATGTCATTCAATAAAACGAGACAATTATAAATCTTTGAAATCATGAATAGAAACGTCACGGCAAATAGAGTCATTGTAAGTAATTATAAGTTAAAAGTATAAATTTTGAATATTTTATCAGTTAATTAGTTAAATTTTATATAAGAAATTATATAAAAATACGATTTTTTGGATATCTTTTTAAATTTCTATAATTTTTGTTTTTATTTTAATAGAATTGTTATTGGACAACAAAAGGTTACTTTTGTAAGAGTATTAAAACATATGTTGTCCAGATTTTTTGGGGTTTGCGAAAGCTAGAAAAGCTTGTTATCATAACATTTAAAATGTTAAATTGATTGCACAATAATTAAAATAAGGGTTAATCCAATTTATGTCCCAAACTTTTACCATTTTTTTGGAAAATGTTGAGAACTTACATTTTCTTTTTAAAAAAAATCTTAATATTGCAAAAGGTTTGATTCATCCTTCGACATACTTCTAGTTTTATTAAAAAAACAACTAAATATTTAGAAAACAATCACTTTTAACGTAATTACTTGTATGTTTTAAAACAAATTTAGTAAATTTTATTTGAAGCTCATGATAAGAGAATCATCCCACAGTTGTCACAATACTAGTGATTACAACTTTATTCTTTTACCAAAAAAACATGCATACAAATTACAAAGCACACCGTTACCATAAGAAAACACACAAAACATAGTAACGAAAGTTTTTTTTTTTAAAAAAATAAATTATAGTTTGGTAAGAATCAAATGTGCTCCAAATTGAGGCTGGAGAGTGATGAGCGCATGAGGAGCGTGCGAATACGAGGGCGAAAGCTTGAACGAATAATTCTGCAGAATCATAACCATCGCCATCTTCGCTTCCAGCATCGCGAAGTTCTGCCCGATACACACCCTAGGCCCCGACCCGAAGGGGATGAACTTGGGCTGACCCTGCGTGGCCTTGGACACGCCTTCAGCGAACCTCTCGGGTTTGAAGCTGGTGGCGTCGTCCCCCCACAGCCGCTTGTCGTGGTGCACTGCTAGCACGGGGAGAACTAGCTGAACTCCGGCTGGTATACGATACTTTCCAAAGTTAGCCTCGTTGTGAGTAAACCTACCGAGTGTCGCGCCCGGTGTGTACACCCTCAGAGACTCGTTCAGGATCATGTTCATCTGCAGGAGAGCGTACACGTGTTGTTAGATTTTACAGAGACTAGGTACTGTATTATTTATGTGTGACTCAATAAGTATTAAGTTGATCTCTTTTTACTTCACATTTATATATTTGAACATGATCACCCATGCTCTGTCACCTCCAACGACAAATTAATCAGGTTCGAGCATGGGGCCTGGTTTGATATAATGTTAGATTTTACAGAGACTAGGTACGATCTAATTTATTAAAATGTACCTGATACGTGAAGGTGAGACCAAATAACTCCAAGTCAAATTTTCAATTACTACTAGTTACTTATATTTATCACTTTTTACTTTTATTTTCAGTATATGACAACTCGCATGTGAATATTTTAAATAATCAGAAGTATTATTAATATGTACTCACAGTTTTGAGGTGGTTTAGCTCTTGATAATCAGGTTTCCGCTTCCCAAAAACTTGCAAAACCTCATCCCTGGCGCGGGTTTGCCAGTCCTCGTGCTTACTCAGAAGGATCATTGTCCATACCAGCATAGACGCAGAGGTCTCCTGGCCGGCAAAGTAGAAAACCTTGCACTCCTCCATCACTTCCTCAATCGTCATTCCGGATGCATTTCCATGTTCTCTTATCTCCTTTGCATTGGATTCCAACAATATACCCAACAAGTCATCCATGCTCGGCTCACCGGCTTCCATTGCCTTCATCCTCTTGTTGATGATCCCGAGCACCCGTGATTCGACCTCCGCCACAATCTCCTTCATCCTCAGGTTGTTCTTGGTGGGAAGCCATCCCGGGATGGGCATGTGGCGGCCCGCCTCAATGATCCGCTCCACCTGCTCCCTCTGGAGCTGGAAGATCTTCGTCCCTTCCTCGTAGCTACTCCCGAACGCAGTTCTTGAGATCACGTCGCTCGTCATGGTCTGAAGATGAGGCCACACGTCGACTTCACACGATCCACCATCTGGCACGATCGCGTCCCATTTGTTCAGCATGTCCACTGTGCTCAAGTGGAAAGCCGGAACCATATGCTATTTGCATCAAAGGTAGATATCAGTTCACGGTCGAACCGGCCGGTTTTGTAATTAACCAGACCGGACAACATGCTAGTTCTCAGCTGAACCGGTCAAACTGGCCAGTCCAGTCCGATTTTTAAAATTTACGCAATTTCAAGATATGTACCTTTAATTTCTCAACGTGAAAGGCGGGGTTGATCAACTTTCTATGTTTGGCCCATTTATCTTTCTCGTACGTTGCTAGTCCTTTGAACATTTTGGCAATTGGATTACCAGAAGGCTTCAAGTAAACGTTGTTTTTCGAAAAAATCTCTCTTATAATCTCGGGATCGTTGATGCTTACTGCAGGCCTTGGTCCGAACCAAATGAAGTTATTCTCACCTGAAAATTGTAACCATTTAGAAATATTTTCGGGTCACATGATGTCTTGAACCCCCGACCTATTGGTTAAATAATCTTGATTGCATACAAAAGAAGTACTCCACTTACTAAAAGATGATAAGTAAACTTACCCAAATAAGTAATAGGGCTTCCTATATATAGGATAGAAATAGACATAGTTTGATCTATATGAAATAGTAAATGTAATTCTAGCATAAAATGTTTTCTCTATATTTCATCTAAATTATTAATCTAGATTGCATGCACTCAGTGGCTGAAATACTTATCACTTTTTTTTGTTGATATAGTTTTCAAATTTATTACTAAAATTTAAGGTAAAATGTTACGCAAAAGCACTATCAACGATCTGAATCACCTAAAAATACATTTGCGAACAAAATTTATAAAACATAGCCCCTACCAATCTTTATTTCTGCGATGCACGAGAAGTGGTCATACCGTGGTTTTTGGTAGCTTGGTGGAATATCGAAGTAGCTCTAGGCTGAATATCATTAGTGAACTCCATGGGTTTGGACAAGGCTTCTCCAGTGATCCTTCCTATCTCTTTGAAATCTCCATAGTAAAGCTTGTAAGAATTCCCCTTGAAGCCATGTTGGCGTAGGATTTTTTCGAGTTTTTTGGGGGTAAACCACACCCAATCCAAAAATCTCCATAGATATATCAGAGCTACAAAAGCAATAGAAATTGTGGCTGACAAAATGTAAACATCCATGGTTGTGATAGTTTGGTTTTGGTGTGGAAGATATGGGAGGGATGGGGCTTATTTATACTTATGTTTGCAATCTAGACTTGAGAATAGTCGATTTTGTCGGCTGTTTCATTTGGTTAAGGTTAATTAGATTACAATTAGATGTACTAATTTTGAATTCATTAGTTTGTTCAAGTTTGAATTGAAGGTCATATGGATTAAATATTGCATGTATCGATATGGTTTGGTGGTGGTTCATTGGTCTATAAGCATATGTTTTTAGTTATAATGTTTAAATTATGTCAACTTGTTATGACTGCTGTCTCTCATAGAATCATAGTCACAGGATAACAAAAGAATTAGGAGTACTTTTTTTAATCTTTGGAGTATATAGTAGGGCTTGCTTGACTTGATATGACTGGTTATGATTTGTAGATTTAATAACTATATTTAAACTTATATGAATATTATTCTTGACAAAAAATAGACTAGGAACTCAAACGAGCCCTAAGAGCATCTCCAATGGCGGACGTCCGGTCGGACTTCCGCGACGGGCGACCGGGACGTCCGCCATTGTAACACATACACTCGGATACGGACGTCCCGTAAGGACGTCGGATGTCCTCGAACGTCCGCGCGACGGGCGGGTAGACGTCCGCCATTGTGGCGTGGGTCGGACGTCCGGGATTTTTTTTTTTTTTAAAACTCTATATATACTGCTCGTATTCGTGTTGAAATTTTATTTCCGTAAACGTAAATTGCTTTATTTGTGAATTTGTGATTTTTTTTATTGCGGGAAGTCCTAGTGACGTGGCAAGAGGTATTTTTGGGAAGTCCTAGTGGATGGCCGAGTGGGACATCCGTGCATTGGAGATGATCTTAGTATAATAAACATGGGCGGCCCCACACATGACCCCAATAAGGGGGTGGATTTTTTTTTGTTTAATATTATATCCTTGAATTCTATGTATTTTGTGTGAATCATCGTGAAAAAACCCTTACTATTGATAAAAAGATATGAAAATTATTGTTCGGAATTTCAAACTCAAAATTTAAAATACATAGCCCTTATTACTGAAACAAAGTTCTGCGTTCATCTTGTCATTAAACATATGTTTTTCAAGATTTTTGTGTTACTAATTGTGTTGAATGCTAGATAAAAAATAATTTCCAATATGTACATTCCCAATTTTCAGCATTTATTTTGAAAAATGCCTCCCACTTAAATTTGCTTTTAAAATTTTCTAACTTTGCGAAAATATTGATTGTGTGGCCGGTCGAATTTCATTAGATTATAAGTTAATATTGGTGCCTTTCTTTGAAAATAATATACTAACAACGATGGAATATATAGATAAAGTTATCTACACAAGTGTATAATTGATTAGTAATTGTCCTATTCCCCATTGGCCCATTAATGTATTTCTTAGGTCAAACGCTATCCATAATTTTTATTTGTTTGCGGCTTCAACTTTGGCGTTCAATTCTTGTCGCCGCCATGTTTGAAATTATTTAATACGGCCATATATATAGAAATAAGAAATTTGAAACCAAATGAGAATTAATGTATGATTGGTAAAGTTAGTAGTGGGTAGATACGAGATATCGTATCGAAAATATATCGTATATCTTATCGAAAATATGGATATGAAAGAATTTCGTATCGTTATCGTATCGAAAGTTTCGATATATCGAACTTTCGATATGGATAATGTCAATATCGATATCGTATCGAATACCTGTATATCGAAAATTATAATTTCAAAACTTAAAATTCACACAAAAATTAATAAAATTTCAACACAATAAAATTAATAGCATTCTTATCTCCATAATCAAAATACAACACAACCAAGTACAATTAAATGGATTTATATATATTTATAATTTTAAATTTTAATATGTATTGAATTTCAATATGTTTCGATATATACGATATATATCGTATATTCGATATAAAACGATATATCGCGATATAAGGAAATTCATATCGTTATCGTATCAAAAACTTACGATACGGTATCGTATCGTATAAAAATGACGATATATCGAAATTTCGATAATTTTTCGATATTTTTCAATACGATACGAGCGATATATCATTTTTTCGATATTTTTCCCCAACCCTAGGTAAAGTAAGAGAGTAGATGAGAATTATATGTAAAATAATATTAGCGAATAGTAAGAGTCACATTATTATTAGTGTTTAATGTTGGCCATAGTTGTATAATTTGTAAATAAATGGATATATATGAGTAATTAGTTAAGAACACCTTTCCATAAATAGAAATGGTCTATTTTGATGTGACGGACGAAAAAAAGTGTCTATTTTTATGAGACGGATGAAGTAGATAAGATAAATTTGTAAGTATAAATTATGATGTAAAAATTTTGATCAAATTTAGAATAAGTATTTAAGTCGATTATATAGTTTTTTTAGCTTTCTATAAATTCAGAAACGTTATTACTTCATTGGATAAGGTTTTTACTCATTTCAGTAGGACTTCAAATGCTTCTACACATACTTCATTCCAATAATTTATTACATCATTCCATGTGTTTATTACACCATATCAGCGTTGTGGCGGTGGTGATAGATATTGTAGAGAGAAAGAACGACACGCGATGTCGAAACTGCATTTACGTACTGGAATGAAGTAATAATCCTACTGGAATGAAGTAAAAACCTACTGGAATGAAGTTAAATCTTCGTAACATGTTAGTATGACTTATTTACCTTCGGATGAATTAAAATAGGCTCGTGATGAAGGCAAAAATAATTGATAAATTTGTGTCTCCCATCCATAAAAAACTAGATCTAAAAACCCTAATTTGGTATGGTTCGGTAGTTCGGTCTTTAAGAGTGGATTTGTGAATAATTAGACTATATATATATATATATATATAATATTTTCAGTTGAATAATGCACACCGACTAATAATGCAAATTTTTCGTCAAATAATGCAGATCATCACAACCATCCAATTCAAGGATCCAAGGGCTGTGATAGTCAAACTCTTGTTCATGTTCAAAAAGGAGAGAATGAAAGATCATATGCATTTGAATAGGAGTTTTTTAATCAGCAGCCTCTATTTTCAAAATCAGTCCTACAGGTGCTTTAATATCTAGCCATTGATCTTCATCTAGCCATTGATCTTCATCTACGCCATTGAAATTAAAAACGATTTCGGATAACTTTGTCACACCCCGGCTCAAGACCAACACCTTGTCATCGTCATCAGACAAAACGAATTTCATCAACAAATTTAATATCAACCGAGTTTAATTGAACAATGATCACATTGAACTCGTTTAGATGTTGTTGCACGGGTTTTTCTTTGAAATTCTAAAATTAAACAATTGTCTTATCAGATGTACCTTGTTTGCATCTCATTCAACGTCTTCATCGTCATCTCTTTCGTCGATATTGTTGTAGTCATATGATACGCCATATACATCCTTTCAGGTACCATACTCAACACCATCAAATTCTAAATATATGATCACAGTATAAATTTAGTCATAAAAAATTGACCGTTACTATTAAATCATATACCAAGGAAAATATGCCCATTGACCTCGATGAAGAATAGCAGCCCAAATATTGAAACTTCTTATTTTGGGCCATAAATTATAGCACCTGGGCTATTATTTCCTTCCTCAAATGCTAGGCTGCGTTTTTTTTAATGAAATTGTTTTAAATGGCAGCCCATTGTAGTCTGTTTAATTAAAAAAAAGCTGAAGTAACAATTGTTTTAAATGACAGCCCATTATATACTCCTATATCAATTCCCAATTACATTAAATAATTTATTAATTTGATTAATAAAGGAGTATAATTTACGGTAGTTTATTTATTAATCAAAAATAATTATTACCCCCTCTTAAGAAAAAAGAAAGAAAGAAGAAAGAAGGTTGCTTAATTATGAGTAACTGGAATTCGCATTCTCGGAATGTGTGAGTGACTTTTAAAGCAGTAAGTATATTCCTCTTAAGAACATAACAACAATTACAAATGCAATTGACAATTAAAATTTGAAATATTATTAAAAATTTTGAATATCAATTCAGTTAAAAAATTATACTTCAACTAAGAATTAAACTTTTGCAAATTAATATATAATGCTCTAACGTCAAAAAATATACTCCCTATGTCCGCTATAAAATGTTTCAATTTTTCTTTTTCGTCCGGACAATTTTTAGACCATCAGATCTCTAAAAGTTTTGTGGTCATAAATTAGTTGTAGTTAGAAACCAAAAGGTGAGTTAGCAAATTATCGCACCTCTATGCTTTATGTATTAAACAAAATAAATTTTATTTCAAGGTCAAGATAACAAAAACTTCACACAAGTTTTTACAGTAACTTGTGATTACAACTTCATTTTTTTCTGATAAAAAAAATGCATACAAGCACACCATACTACTATAAGAAAGCACACAAAACAAAATAACAAAAGTTTTTTAAAAAAAATCAATTATAGTTTGGTAAGAATCAAATGTGCTCCAAATTGAGGCTGAAGAGTGATGAGCGCATGAGGAGCGTGCGAATAGGAGGGCGAAAGCTTGAACGAATAATTCTGCAGAATCATAACCATCGCCATCTTCGCTTCCAGCATCGCGAAGTTCTGCCCGATACACACCCTAGGCCCCGACCCGAAGGGGATGAACTTGGGCTGACCTTGCGTGGCCTTGGACACGCCTTCAGCGAACCTCTCGGGTTTGAAGCTGGTGGCGTTGTCCCCCCACAGCCGCTTGTCGTGGTGCACTGCTAGCACGGGGAGAACTAGCTGAACTCCGGCCGGTATACGATACTTTCCAAAGTTAGCCTCGTCGTGAGTAAACCTAGTGAGCGTTGTGGGCGGTGAATACACCCTCAGACACTCGTTCAGGATCATGTTCATCTGCAGGAACATACACGTGTTGTTAAGTTAAAATGAAGTGGGACAACTAATAAGGGACGGACTGAAATGGAAAACTGGGACACATAATGGGGAACGAAGGGAGTTGACTCTTTCCATTTTGGTTAAGAAAGAGAAATTAAGAGAAATAATGATTGTGACCTATAATATAAAAACATGAGCATTTGTGCACATAAAAAGTTGTACTCACAACTTTGAGGTGGTTTATCTCTTGATATTCCGGTTTCCGTTTCCCGAAAACTTGCAAAACCTCATCCCTGGTGCCAGTCCTCGTGCTTGCTCAGAAGGATCATTGTCCATACCAGCATAGACGCAGAAGTCTCCTGGCCGGCAAATTAGAAAACCTTGCATTCCTCCATCACATCCTCCATCGTCATTCCGGATGCATTTCCATGCTCTTTAATCTCCTTTGCATTGGATTCCAACAATATACCCAATAAGTCATCCGAGCTCGGTTCACAGGCTTCCATCACCTTCATCCTCTTGTTGATGATCCGAAGCACCCGTGACTCGACCTCCGCCACAACCTCCTTCATCTTGCGGTTGTTTTTTGTCGAACCGGCTGGTTTTTTTAATTTATTTTCATTCAAAATTCCATTTGTATATATATACCTTTAATTTCTCAACGTGGAAGGCGGGATTGATAAGCTTTCTATGTTTGGCCCATTTTTCTTTCTCGTACGTTGCTAGTCCTTTGAACATTCTTGCAACTGGATTACCAGAAGGCTTCAAGTAAACATTGTTTTTCGAAAAAATCTCTCGTATGATCTCGGGATCGGTGATGCTTCCGAACCAAATGAAGTTATTTCTCACCTGAAAATCGTAACCATTTAGAAATATTTTCGGGTACAACTAACTCACACACGCTGGATGACTTGAATCCCCGACCTAATTGTTGAATATTTTTTCTTTAGTGCATGCAATAGAAGTAATACCTTTAGAGAGAGATTTCGGAAAAAAGGGATGGAATTCGCAAGCCATTCAGATTTTGGGATTAAATTCGCAGAATATGAGGTCGAGGCGAATAAGGCATTTATCACAAATCATATAATTTCCTAATATTGAGTAAAAAATCGATATTCATGATTCATCAAACTAATAGTGAGTGAGAAGCTGATATATTATGTGATGTGAATTGAATTTAATATATTCACGAATGATAGTGTTCTGTGTTCTAACTTAGTAAAGGATTAATAATATCCATATTGCATGCATTAGATGGTGGAAACACTAGAAGTGTTCCATAGAGTTCTCAAATTAAATGTCATGCAAAACGTTAAAAACCCGTTAATAATCTGAATCACCTAAAAATATATTTTCGAATAAATTTAGAAAACATAGCCCCAAGCTCGCACACTTTTTTTTGCGATGCACGATAATTAATTTGTATATATACCATATTTTTGGGTAGCTTGGTGGTAGATGGAAGTAGCTCTAGGCTGAATATCATTGGTGAAGTCCATGGGTTTGGACAAGGCTTCTCCAGTGATCCTTCCTATCTCTTTGAAATCTCCATAGAAAAGCTTGTAAGAATTTCCCTTGAAGCCTTGTTGACGTAGGATTTTTTCGAGTTTTTTGGGGGGTAAACCACACCCAATCCAAAAACTTCCATAGATATATCAGAGCTACAACAGCAATAAAAATTGTGGCTGACAAGATGAAAACATCCATTGTTGTAATAGTTTTGTTTTTGATTTGGGGTGGAAGATAGAGGAGAGGGTGGGCACATTTATGATATGGATAAAATAGTGCATGTGGTTTAGTGGTGGTTTATTAGTTTATAAAATATTTAGATGGATTTCTTGGAAAAACATTTATAGCACATGGTTTAATGTTTAACTTATACGTACTTAGTATTTACAACTTGTAACTGGCTGCTGTCTCTCATAGTCATATATAGGATAATAACAAAATAAACATTTTTTTCATCTTTAATTTGTAGAATTAGGCCGCCCTTGACATGATATGACTAGATAAGATATACTCCCTCTGCCACTGGGATTCTTCATTTATCATTTTAGCCTGCCCGCGATTAGGAGTATCGATTTACTATTTTAGTCTATCCGTGATTAGAAGAACCGGTTCACTTTTACAATAAATTGTAGGTAGGTCCTACGTTCCATTACCTATTCACTCACATTCTATTATAAAACTAATATATAAAAATTGGTCATACATTCCACTATTTTTTACATTCACTTTTCTTTATATTTCATAAAATACATGTCGAACTTAAATGGAATAGTATTATATAAATTTTATACTATATTATGAATTTTAATGGTATTTTTGGCCAAATCTAAAAATTCATACGAGCCCTTATTATTGAACATGGGCTGCCAAACATATCCCCAATAAGAGGCTTAAGTGTTAAGTCCCTATATATCAAGAGAAAAAATCTTTTTCATTAATATAATAAATCATTGTGAAAAAAAACTATACTAAAAATAAAAACACGAAAAATCATTGTTTGGAATTTTAAGCTCAAAATTTTAAATACATATATACATCATCTTACTGAAACAAATTTATATTAAACATAAGTTTTGTCAAGATTTTGTGTTACTTGTGTAGAAAGCTAGAAATAATGTTTTCATGTTAATAATTTTTTAATTGCAGAATAATAATCCGGTTATATATTCGCAATTTGAAGCACTTTTTTGATAAATGCCTCCCACTTACATTTTCATTCAAAAATTTCAACCTTTTCGAAAAGATTGGTTTATGGGTTGGTCGAGGTTCCATTAGTTTATAAGTTCATATTGGTGCCTTTCTTTGAAACGAATATAATAAAAAAGATCGATGCATGCTTAATTAGCAATATTAAAAATAAAGTTAATCAAACAAGAGTAGTGAAAATATGCTGATTGAAAAGTTGATAGTCAAATAATCGCTTCTATTCAAAAAGGGAGGAATGAAAGATCAAGAATAGGTCATAAATTATAGCAGCTGGGCTGCGACTGTTGAAACCTCTTCTTATGGCCCATTAATTGTATGGCAGCCCAATGGGCTGTATAATATAATAAAAGACGTGTGTAATTACTTTAGATTAATGGGCCATTGGGTTGCTATATAATTTATAATTTAATTTTTTACTTCCCTCCGTCCCATAAAAATATGTGGACTTTTCATTTTCGTCAGTCTCAAAAAAATATGGGCATTCCATCCATGGAAAGTTATCCCAATGTATTACCACTATACACAAGGATGGACGCAGAAAAAAATATCGATGTCACCATCAAAAACACTAAACTAATGTGAGTTTCTTATTCATACTTTATCCACTCTTTATTTAACTACTACCTAAAAATTTGTGTCCAAAAGAAATGTATCACATGTAATGGGACGGATGGACGGACCAAAATTATACTCCATGCTGATATCTATCATAGCTATAGCGGAAGTTGTACACGTTCACTTCCAAATAAGGCATGACACGTCATTTGTGCATTATGGAAAATAAAGTTTTGTAATATTATTAAAATGTTTAATATATATATATATATATATATATATATATATATTGAATAAAAAATCATACTTTAAATAAGATTAAGAACTAAACTTTTGCAAAATATATTATAATGCTCTGCTCGGACTCATGAAAAAAAAAATTAGTTCAGAATTAAAAAAAAACTTTTGTAAATTTTTATGTAACGTTATAGGAGGTGGAAATAATTAAAATCTGCTCATCCAAAAATTAATGATCAAACTCTTGGAAACAGAAAATAAAAAAAAGCGAAAATGAAAAAAACACCGGCATTTGAATAGAATTTCAACAGCACAACTAAAAAAATCTCTGGTCCTTTTATTAAGAAAATTACACTGAATTATAACACATCGGTCTTTATTTGGTACATGAGATTAGACAAAATAAAAATTAATAAGATAAGGTAGCGTTCTGTTTGTTAGACAAGATAATAATACCACATGATATTGATTAAGTTAAATTGAGTTGTCTGAATTAATAATTACTATGAGATACATTTAAAATGTTGTTAATTGTTAAATTTTTTACGGAACCGTTAGATATTGACGAAAATAGACTGTTTCAGACCCAAAACTATCACACAACAATGATAACTGTTTCGTGAAGAATGATATTCGGAAAAAGAGCTCACACAAGTTTATCTAACGTTCTAATTTCGTAAGAATCAAGCGTGCGCCATGTTCCGGTTGCAGGGTTATGACCACACGAGGCGCATGCGAGTAAGAAGGCGACAACCGGAACGAGTATGATAGACCCTTGATCTATCGGACTCGAGCAGCAACGATTTATAAGGAAACGAAGAACAAGATAAACCCTAGTTGAGGTGCTAGGGGGCGATTTCCGCCAGAACCGGAATGAGAACAAGTTTTAACTTTATTTCTCAATGAATCAAAATACTAGAGAATTCTATAATTTATAGAATTCTAAACTCTAAACCTATCTTGCTAGTCAAGCAAAATAATTAAAATAAAAGATTACAAAAGATATGGAAATTAACTAACTAAAATAAAAGATACTAAATCAAATAAGATAAAGATACTGGAGATGATTTTCAGCGAGATTCACTAAATCGAAGACCCTATCAACTCTCCCGCCGTTGAAAACCACCTTGCCCTCAAGGTGGGTCATGAATTAAGAACACGAGTGTCTTGTCCAAGGTGGAAATACTCTCAAAATCTCCAGGGTCAAAAATACGAACTCCTTTCATCGCACCAAAGCAAAGAGTTTCATGCCCCTGTCTCGTACGAGTCGTAGCGAATGTTGAAGCAGGAAAGAAAGGCGACGATACCCGCTCCTCTAGAAACATCAAACTCTCCATGAAGAACTTCATCGCCAGCGACATCAAGTTCTTCTCAAGGAAAACATCTGTCAAGCACATGGGCTTAACATCCGTGCTCGGTGATTCAACAGCATGATCCTCAAAGAATGCATTCACAACCTTAGATGAGTGTTCGGCAGCACTAGTAGGGACCTTAGATGTATGTCGTCGTGGATTGACCGGAATCTGACTTGCCCAAACTGTCTCACCCTCGACGTATGGTGTCCGTTGCTTACTCATTGGTTCTTGGCTCATGTGGGCAGCATCATCACCACCACTTGAGTCATCGAAGCAAGGAAATTTCTGCTTCTGAAGCAGACTAGGATTACCACCGTCCCCTACAATTATTGGAGCTCGCTTCACCATGCCGACTGATGTTCGGCACTCGAGAATATCATCATGCTCTCTGGAATCTGTAGAACCTTCTCCACTGTCATTCATCTCCTTCAGACTGTAGCCGGAGCAAGGCTTCCTTTTATAAAGGATCTCAGCTCGAACGACGTTGGCAGTGGAAGAAACTGCCGGTGACGGAGCCTCTGCCCAAGGTAGCGGGTCGGAAGTGGCAGTGTGAGGCTTCCGAACAGGACCGACATTGTCTGCACACGGATCAGGGTCAAATTGCTGCTTGACTGCCAACAGAAAATCATCCCAGCATTTTCCGGCATTATTATCCATCCAGTATGCCCTCCAATCCGACGCCGGGTGATCGAACAAGTATTTTGTAAGGTATAGACGATCAGATAGAGGCGTGTAACGTTGGTTGTAATATATCTGCATATTCTTAATCCACTCGACAGCATTCTGTCCGTTGAAACGAGGAGGATCGACTCTCAGGAGTGGCAAGGGCTCGGCCTTGAATCCCAGCGGCGGGTGTGTGATTGACGGAGGAAGTATCCAACACCGCGGAGGCTCTGCGACTGGCTGCTGGTCCGGCGGCCGAGTATGCCACGACGAATGTGGAGGTGAGCGCTCGTCAAGGCTGTCCGGAGGCTCCTCGGTCAGTGTATGACGTCTGAAATTGGCTAGAAATTCGCCACGAGCAGCAACCAGTTGGCGCAAGTCCACGAGGATCTCACGGAGAGCATGTTGTTGTAAAGATTCCTGGAGAAAAGCCATGGAAACAAGTGGTGGCTGCGTGGCTATGATGATTGGAGTATGGATTGAGATTGTGAGGATTTTGTCGTGAGTCGTGAGTTTTGAGAGATTTGGATGGAGGAAGAGTAAACAATGGAAGCACCAGTTGATAGACCCTTGATCTATCGGACTCGAGCAGCAACGATTTATAAGGAAACGAAGAACAAGATAAACCCTAGTTGAGGTGCTAGGGGGCGATTTCCGCCAGAACCGGAATGAGAACAAGTTTTAACTTTATTTCTCAATGAATCAAAATACTAGAGAATTCTATAATTTATAGAATTCTAAACTCTAAACCTATCTTGCTAGTCAAGCAAAATAATTAAAATAAAAGATTACAAAAGATATGGAAATTAACTAACTAAAATAAAAGATACTAAATCAAATAAGATAAAGATACTGGAGATGATTTTCAGCGAGATTCACTAAATCGAAGACCCTATCAGAGTAACGCTGCAGAATCATCGCGATCGCCATCTTAGCTTCCAACATAGCGAAGTTCTGGCCAATGCATATCCTCGGCCCCCACCCAAAAGGAAAATACGCTGCCTGCTCCTCCCGCGCACCCGCCTTGGACACGCCATCCCCAAACCTCTCCGGCTTGAACTCCTTCGCATCATCCCCCCAAATCCTGGGGTCCTGATGCAACATAATCACCGGAAACATGAGCTCCACTCCGGCCGGGAGCCTCACCTTCTCCCCCACCGTGATCTCCTTTTGAATGCAACGACTTAGCATGGCTGCCGGCGGATACAGCCTCAGCACCTCGTGCAAGATCATGGTCACCTACATATGATGAAACAACAAACCCTAATTGGGATCTAAAACCCTAATTTGAATTTTTCAAACACTTACAATTTTGAGGTTGTTTAGTTGTTTATAGTCTGGTTTGCCTCTCCCGAAGGCTTGAAGAACCTCGTCTCTTGCACGGCCTTGCCAGTCGTCATGGTTGCTTAAAAGGATCATTGTCCATACCAGCAGGGTCGCAGTGGTCTCGTGGCCGGCAAAGTAGAAGATTTTGCACTCTTCGATCACTTCGTTGATGCTCATTCCGAACTCGTTTCCTTGTTTCATTTCCTTTGAATTGGATTGCAATAGTAATCCCAACAAGTCATGGTGATCTTCCCCGGATTCGGTTGCTTTCATTCTTTTGTTGATGATTCCTAGCACTAATGATTCAATTTCCTTCCTATTTTGTTTCACCTTCATATTAACTTTTGTGGGTAAGAACCTGCAGAAAATTTGTATAAGAAGAACATAGTATGTAAGAAGAAGAGACTTAGGCCATTGAAATATGTTGTTTTTTTTTGCTAAAAATGGATATTGATGACGTGTAATAGGACTAACTAAACATGACCATCAATCACTTGTAGTATGACGGGGGAGTATAATTAAGGTTGAAAATTACGTAATTCCAATCCCAAATTTATTTAATTAAATAAAAAACTCCAACATAACTTTTTCTTTTTAATTACTCCCTTCGTCCCAACTTAAGTTACGCATATTCATTTATAGGATGTCTCTCAACCTATGGAGACACTTTCTACTATATTCACGTGCGACACCGATTAACTATCACTTGCCAAGGCGAGGCGCGTTGCACGTGCCTGTGTAGTTTCTACACAGCACTGCATGCGCGTAAAACGCTTCACGCGCATGCATAAGACGCAGTGATGCATGTGCAAGCGTAGTGTAAAATAAGGTGCACGCCGTTAAAGATGTCCTTATACATGAATGACCTCGCACCTGTATCCCGGGATGTTAACTGATCGATCCGCTCCTACGCTACACATGGCTTGTTCGCTTTGTAGATGCGATATCTTCCTCCCTTCCTCGTAGCTACTCCCAAACGCAGTTCTTGAAATCACGTCACTCGTCATTGTATGAAGATGGGGCCAAACATCCACTTCACCACATCCTTCATTTCCCATAATCTCATCCCATTTGCTCAACATTTCACCACAGCTCAAGTAAAACGATGGAACCAAATGCTGCTTGCATCAAACCAATAAAAACAAACAAAAAAATTCAGACAAAATGGTGTAGTTCTTGTTTCATCACACAATAAAGAGTACCACCACCTTTAACTTGTCGACATGGAATGCCGGATTAATGAGCTTTCTGTGCTTGCTCCATTTGTCAGCCTCGAGCGACACCAGCCCTCTTGCAATCAGTCTTTTAACTGGTAGGCTATGAGGTTTCTGGAAAACATAATTCTTGGACATGATCTCTCGAAATAGTTCAGGATCCGAGATGACTACTGCGGGTCTTGGCCCAAACCAGACAAAGCATTTCTCACCTGCATACAAAAACAATCTTAAGACTATTCAAAGAAATGAGACTATAAATTTAGTATTTCACTCAAACCTCAAATCTTACGATAACACAGTACTTCATTATGTACCATAAATTATATCACAACTCAATTTTTTTCAATTTAATTATCCTACAATACTATATTTTTTTTTGTTTGTAAATTAAAAACAATTAACTAAAAGATGAGAGTACATAATCATAACTCCTAAAATCACGTTAACAAAATACTGAAAATTACTTTTTAATTCCTGAAATGAGATTTTAGAGGGAAATTAGAAATGAAGATGAACGGTAAATGTCAGATTTTGTTGGTGTTGTATTTATAGAAAAAAAAACTAAATAAATATAAGAATATAGAAAATTTTAAATTTAAAATAAAGGTTGCGTTACAGTTCTACGAACCGTAACGCAACCACTGGCGAGGCTGAACTGTAACACAACCACTGGCGAGGCTGGGGCCAGACAGCGCTCACATCCGGCACCCGCCTCGCACTGCATAACTAACGATACCACAGCCTCTTTGCATACGTTGCTAATGCTCTTAGATGAGAAGAAAATGAAACGCATACCGTATTTTTGTACAGCTTTGTGGTAGACGGGGCTTGCTCTTGGAAAAATATCGTTGGAGAAGTTGATGGGCTTGGACATGGCTTCTCTCGTAGCTCCCTTTATATCTGCTGAGTCTCCATGGAAAAGCTTGTAAGAGTTTCCATGGAAACCTTGCTGTCTAAGGAATATCTCCAGCTTCTTTGGCCTAATCCATATCCAAGTCAAGAATTTCGAGGTGACATATACTAGAGCTACAATTGCGCTAGAGAGTGCCAATGAACATGTGAAATTATCCATTGCTAGTTTTGTCAATGAAAGAGTAGTGTGGTATTAATCCATAGATATGGCAATATATATATAAGAGAAAGATAAGTGCGACGATGTTGAGATATTCACATATGAAGTTAAAACAAAAAAAGGTAATACTCAGTCCAAGGTTAATTGATTAGTATCTCATGTTAATTGACTAATTTTTTGACAAAAATCGCTCTGTTATCTTTTCTATTTTATTCTTTCTTTTGTTTATTTCAATTTAACTCATTCAAAAGAACTACCTCGGTCAACCTAGGACGAAGGGAATAACATCTAACGTGTTATCAGAGCAGCATGCCCCATCAGAGGTGATGCGACATGGGTGATCAAGTTCGATTTTACCTAAATACAAAGGACGGCGAGGACACGTGTAGGATGTAGCATAGGATGCAGCAGTGAAGAGATTTAGGATCTAGCAGTTCTAGCCTATCACCTTCTCCCACAGCTAAAAAGTACTAGGAAAGAAAGCTTTTACTATGTTGTCTACTTCAGTGGTCTTTTTTCATGAGTTATATTTCTTTTGTCCATAAGATTTGTGATTGTGACATGCAAGATTTTCCTTAATTGAGTTGGAACAAATCTTGACATTGGATTTTGGGTCATATTTTACTTACCACATCTAAAAAGTACTAGGAAAGAAGGTTTTTACTATGTTGTCTACTTTAGTGGTCTTTTTCATGAGTTATATTTCTTTTGTACATAAGATTTGTGATTGTGACATGCAAGATTTTCCTTAATTTAGTTGGAACAAATCTTGACATTGGATTTTGGGGTCATATTTTACTTACCATAGCTAAAAAGTACTAGGAAATAAAGCTTTTACTATGTTGTCTACTTTGGTGGTCTTTTTCATGAGTTAGATTTCTTTTGTCCATAAGATTTGTGATTGTGACATGCAAGATTTTCCTTAATTTAGTTGGAACAAATCTTGACATTGGATTTTGGGGTCATATTTTACTTACGATGATATTCATTAATTTTGTTTTGTCGTTGGTAAAGATGGAAAACTAGTATGGCATGCATGATTTAAGCACATATTTTCATTTCTCTCTATTAATATGATAATAGTTATATTGGTAAA
Organism: Salvia splendens; assembly: GCF_004379255.2. Classification (NCBI taxonomy): domain Eukaryota; kingdom Viridiplantae; phylum Streptophyta; class Magnoliopsida; order Lamiales; family Lamiaceae; genus Salvia; species Salvia splendens. The sequence continues at coordinate 1,380,596 of NC_056042.1, forward strand.
GCGTTTTTCCTCCAATTAATAGATCTTGGGTATTAATCGACACGGCTGTAATTATGTTCGATGAGAAACCGCTATAGAAGAATCCAAGCCCAACCAAGATTAACATAGGCCCAAAATTTAATTGAAGCGCATTGAAGGTGATTACTCACTTAGATGGTTATCGGCTAACAATGTGCGATTTTTTATCGTATATTACGGTACTCCACAATTACTACTGTACATATGAAAATTAATATTGTTATCTCAACGAATCTTTCTTTGTGGTATCATACCGTTCCAAAAATCAATGTATATAAAAAATTCAATATTTTCAATATTTTTCATTAAAGTCTGATATACATACGTATACAAATATTTCTTTATTTTTTCCCACCCTAATAGTGACTGATCTGAAATATGAATACATATAATTGTGATTTCATTCATCAATACACAATTGTTTTATTCATTGGTACAAATCAGTATTCAAAAGTAGTAAGTACTCATTACAGCCATATATGACCAACACATGCTACAATGACAAACTCAACCTCAAATCTTAGTAAGAATCAAGTGAGCTCCATGCTGAGGCTGGAGGCTCACGACCGTAAGAGGAGCGTGCAAATACGAAGGCGACAGCCGGAACGAATAGTTCTGCAGTATGGTAGCCATCGTCATCTTCGTCTGCAGCAGCGCGAAATTCTGCGCGATGCAACCCCTCGGCCCCCACCCGAATGGCAAGTAGGTGAGCTGGCCCTTTGTCGCCCCTGACACGCCCTGTGCAAACCTCTCCGGATTGAACTCTTTCGCGTCAGGTCCCCACGTCTCAACATCATGATGCAGTAGTAGCACCGGCAGCATTAGCTGCACCCCGGCCGGTATGGTCACCTTCCCTGACGCGCCAGCCTTATCAGTGTGGCGCGCTAGCATCACTATCGGCGGGTACAGCCTCAGAACCTCGTGCAAGATCATGCCCAACTGCACGCCTCTCGATATTAGAGACTATTCAACATATATATATACTGTATGTTCACAAAAAATAATCCTATTTTTTTATTTTTGTTCGTGAAAAAAATTAATCTTTTTCTGTTTTTGGTAATATGACCAACCACATTTTTATAACCTACTTTCCCAATTTTAATCAATAATCACATTTTTCTGTTTCTTACTTTACCAATTTTGATTTAATTCTGTGTTCTGGAATCATAAACAAAACGAGGATGGTGTTCACGAATGCAGGGCATATAAGGTATGCGGTATAACATTTTTTGATAAGTACTCACAATTTTGAGGTGGTTAAGCTCTTGATAGTCGGGTTTCCTCATCCCGAAAGCTTGCAAAACCTCGTCCCTGGCACGGGTTTGCCAGTCCTGGTTCTTGCTGAGTAGAATCATTGTCCAGGAGAGGAGAGCGGCCGAGGTGTCCTGGCCGGCGAAGAAGAAATTCTTGCACTCTTCCATCACATCCTTCATGTTCAACCCGGACTTGGTTCCGTGTTCTTGCATTTCTTTTGCATTCGATTCCAATAGTATTCCCAACAAGTCGCCTTCTTCTTCACTTTTGCCGGCTTCTTCTTCCATTCTTTTGCTGATAATGCTCTGAAATATCGATTCGATTTCTTCAGTGAGTTGCTTCAGCCTCCTGTTTGCTTTCGTCGGCATGTACCTGTAGAAGTTCGTTATTATTTAAATACAGTCTCATTTGTGAACAGTACGAGTTTTAATGAGCAGTTGTTAAAATATGAGAGAGAAAGAGAAAATGTGGTGAGAAAATTCTCATAAATAAAAATGAGACTAATTTTTTGTAGACAAATCATAATGGAAAAATGACACTATTTTTGTGGACGGCATACCTCCATCCAGGAAGGTAGAGAGAGCGATTAGCTTGCAAGATGCATGCAGCTTGCTGTTTTTGGAGGCGGGCGATCTTCTCTCCTTCGTCGTTGCTAATTCCAAAAGCAGCGCGCGAAACCACATCGGCCGTCATTGCCTGAAGATAAGGCCATACGTCCAACTCTATCGATCCATCGATCCTTGGGATTTTGTCCCATTTTCTCAGCATAATACTGCAGCTCATGTGAAATGATCCCACCATATTCTGCTCATGTACATAACAATTAATTGTTGTCATGACTAAAAATTAATGTTCAAAAATAAAAATAATTCAATTTCCTTAGCCAAAACCCATATAGAAGAATGAAACCCTAGCTTGGACCCACTCACCTTGAGTTTTTGGACATGGAAGGCTGGATTGATCAATTTTCTATGCTTGGTCCATTCATCTTGCTCAAGCATCACCAGTCCCCTCCCAAGCATCTTATTCAATGGGCTAGTTGGCATCTTCACGAAGATATAATTCTTCATCAAAACCTCTCTTACAGATTCAGGGTCCGAGAGTATCAGTGCCGGCCTTGGTCCGAACCACACAAAGCTTTTCTTACCTGCCAAGATTTTACAGTGTTATTTTGTAAGTTAAAATAACAAAAATATAATTATTTTATTTTAGAAAATGTGTCAATCTGAGTGAGACGCGTGTTACCATGGTTCTTGAAAGCCGCGTAGAAGATAGGGTAAACCCTAGACACGATATCATTGGAGAATTCCATGGATTGGTTCTCTGCATTTTTTATGATGGCGGCCGAGTCTTTGAGGTCTCCGGTCATCAGCCGGTAAGGGTTTCCAGCGAAGCCCTGGCGGCGGAGGTGGTTTTCGAGGCTTTTGGGGGTGAACCATACCCAGTTCAAGAATTTCCAAACGTACAAGAGTGAGATAAGAGCACAAGAAATCAAGAGAGAGCATGTGAAATGCTCCATATTTTAGGGTGGATTGGTTATGATATGAGGAAAAGAGAAGTCCATTAGCTACATTTATAGATGTTAGAGTTGTAACTGAAGCTTTTATCCTTCAATTAAATATAATTCTTTATCCAATAGTGGATCACATGTTAATTAATTACACCTACGATATACAAGGAATAAAGTGTTTGCGATACGAATTTAAATAGAAGTGGTTGGTATATACTACAAGATTGTGATCGATTGCCATGACTAATATCATTAGACTATCCATCTAGGATTAAGTTGTGGGATTATTTTAGTTGGAGGGGGAGGCTAGGACTAATTATCATGAGACTATCCATCTAGGATTAAGTTGAAGGTTCAATCTTATGAACCAAACATGATACATATTTAATCATGCGATTTAATCTTGCCAACCGAACACCCCCTAAATGGATAAAAAAAATCCGTGTTATAGGGGTAACGGCGGACACAAGTGAATGGGGTTTTTTAATTTTACTTTTATTGTTAATTTTATCGGAACCGTATAAAATCTTATCTGCGTCTATGTTTTCGCTCTAAAAACTAGGGATGTCAATGTAGCCCGTAACCCGTGGGCTGGCCCGAATAGCCCGCCAAATTTATAGGGTTAGGGTTGGAAATTTCTAGCCCGATAAAATCAAAACCCGATTAGCCTTCACCCGATTAACCCGCAACCCATTAGGGCCAGACCCGAAAAACCGATGGGCTGGCCCGAAAACCCGATAAAAAAATAACTTTCAATTTTATATTAAATATACAAATTATATATTGAATTTTTATTAATATAATAATTGATAAATAAATTAAAAACTTCAAATTCACAAAAAAATATTTAAATTTCTAAAACATGTATTAAAATTCTACGAAATATCTCAAATATTAGTATTTGATCATGTTTATGATTGAGTTTAAGCATATATCTCAAATATATCATAATTAAATGTTTTACATTGTATGAATATTAATAATTTTAATCATTATTTATTGGATTGATCGCATGTTAATATTATCGGTAGCAACCCGATTAACCCGCTGGGCTAGCCCGAAACCCGAGCTTTTAGGGTCAGGGCTGAGCTTTTATAACCCGAAAGAAATCACAACCCGATTAGCCCGCACCCGATTGACCCGCAACCCGAGTAGGGTTGGTCCGAAACCCGACGGGCCGGCCCGATTGACATCCCTACTAAAAACACTAAGGGCTTGTGCGGTTTGCTGTATTGATACGACAAGTTACAATAGTTGAACGCTTAACACAAGTTTCCGCAAAGGAATACAACTATACCCACAAAATAAGATGATTTCTGGTTTTTTTTCTATTTTTTTACAATGAAAATTTGATTTAATAAGCAAAAGATGATTTCTAAGTAAAAATAATACACCCATTAAAGCTGAAATAAATTTATCAATAATTCGTATTTTGAATAATGAAAGTCATTCAAGTAGTACCATTTTTTAAATCCAATGAAGTTTTTCAATAAAACAAATGAAATTTTTTTAAATCAATGGAAAACTTTTCTTAAATAAGCCAAAAATAATATAACTATCAAAACTTTACTATATCTAAAACCTTACATTTTAAATACTACTAAGAGAATGGATGTACAGTATCTCCAGCTCAACACTGAGCTAGCTCGAGAGATAGATAAGAAAGAATCATTTTATTGTTGCACATGAAAGGAAATGTAACTGACTAAATGTAATACTCCCTTTACATGACACATGAAGAATAATCTGATTCAAATTTTACAACTCTTTGTCTAATTTATATCCACTCAAGAATCCATCTTTAAACAAACATCAACTCTCGTGTTTCTCTTCTATATTTTCCATACAAAATCGAAGCTAAAGAAGAACGGTTAATTGGGTTCCAACTAATATATCCATATGATATAGATAAATCAAATTATAAAAATTAAAATTAATTAATACCCCTTATCCAAAAAATTTAATTATGTAATCAACTTTATATACTGTTTTTTTTCTATTTTTCTGATTATTTGTAATTTTAAATATGTGTTCAAGAATGTGCATTAAAAAATCAATTATAATCTTAAATAAAAAGTGTAATAATAAGCTTTGGATTATAAAATACTAGATGCTATTCCCTCCGTCCCTGAAAGTTTGTCCCATTTTTCCATTTTCGACCATCCTACAAAGTTTGTCCCATTTAATTTTTTACCATTTTTTGTAGTGGACCTCATATTCCACTAACTAATTCATACTCACATTTTATTATAAACTAATGTATAAAAGTAGGTATCACATTCCACTAACTTTTTCAACTCACTTTTCATTACATCTCTTAAAACCCGTGCCGAGTCAAAGTGGGACAATATTTGGGGGACGGAGGGAGTAATAGAATCGGAAGAAAATTTTCAAAATTAATAAAAAAAATAAGAAATTACAAATTGATCATTATTATGGTAAAGACCAATATATTTGTAATTTACATTGTTATTTATTTTAGGAAAGATTGCCAAAAAAAATCATCCAGTTTTATCCAAATTCGTGTGCAACCACTTTTCTTATACATGATCTACTCCCTATGGATAACCAATCTTATCTTGTGTGAATCCCTTTGTTAGCTTAAATGCAGGATGATAAAGCTTCAGTTACAACTCCATCATCTATAAGTAACTAATCAAACCTCTACCTTTCTCATTATCCAAAACTCAAAATATGGAGCTTTGCACATGCTCTCTCTTGATTTCTTATGCTCTTATCTCACTCTTGTATGTTTGGAATTCTTGAACTGGGTTTGGTTCACCCCCAAAAGCCTCGAAAACCACCTCCGCCGCCAGGGCTTCGCTGGAAACCCTTACCGGCTGATGACCGGAGACCTCAAAGACTCGGCCGCCATCATAAAAAATGCAGAGAACCAATCCATGGAATTCTCCAATGATATCGTGTCTAGGGTTTACCCTATCTTCTACGCGGCTTTCAAGAACCATGGTAACACGCGTCTCACTCAGATTGACACATTTTCTAAAATAAAATAATTATATTTTTGTTATTTTAACTTACAAAATAACACTGTAAAATCTTGGCAGGTAAGAAAAGCTTTGTGTGGTTCGGACCAAGGCCGGCACTGATACTCTCGGACCCTGAATCTGTAAGAGAGGTTTTGATGAAGAATTATATCTTCGTGAAGATGCCAACTAGCCCATTGAATAAGATGCTTGGGAGGGGACTGGTGATGCTTGAGCAAGATGAATGGACCAAGCATAGAAAATTGATCAATCCAGCCTTCCATGTCCAAAAACTCAAGGTGAGTGGGTCCAAGCTAGGGTTTCATTCTTCTATATGGGTTTTGGCTAAGGAAATTGAATTATTTTTATTTTTGAACATTAATTTTTAGTCATGACAACAATTAATTGTTATGTACATGAGCAGAATATGGTGGGATCATTTCACATGAGCTGCAGTATTATGCTGAGAAAATGGGACAAAATCCCAAGGATCGATGGATCGATAGAGTTGGACGTATGGCCTTATCTTCAGGCAATGACGGCCGATGTGGTTTCGCGCGCTGCTTTTGGAATTAGCAACGACGAAGGAGAGAAGATCGCCCGCCTCCAAAAACAGCAAGCTGCATGCATCTTGCAAGCTAATCGCTCTCTCTACCTTCCTGGATGGAGGTATGCCGTCCACAAAAATAGTGTCATTTTTCCATTATGATTTGTCTACAAAAATTAGTCTCATTTTTATTTATGAGAATTTTCTCACCACATTTTCTCTTTCTCTCTTATATTTTAACAACTGCTCATTAAAACTCGTACTGTTCACAAATGAGACTGTATTTAAATAATAACGAACTTCTACAGGTACATGCCGACGAAAGCAAACAGGAGGCTGAAGCAACTCACTGAAGAAATCGAATCGATATTTCAGAGCATTATCAGCAAAAGAATGGAAGAAGAAGCCGGCAAAAGTGAAGAAGAAGGCGACTTGTTGGGAATACTATTGGAATCGAATGCAAAAGAAATGCAAGAACACGGAACCAAGTCCGGGTTGAACATGAAGGATGTGATGGAAGAGTGCAAGAATTTCTTCTTCGCCGGCCAGGACACCTCGGCCGCTCTCCTCTCCTGGACAATGATTCTACTCAGCAAGAACCAGGACTGGCAAACCCGCGCCAGGGACGAGGTCCTGCAAGCTTTCGGGACGAGGAAACCCGACTATCAAGAGCTTAACCACCTCAAAATTGTGAGTACTTATCGAAAAATGTTATATCACATACCTTACATGCTCTGCATTCGTGAACACCATCCTCGTTTTGTTCATGATTCCAGAACACATAATTAAATTAAAATTGGTAAAGTAGTAAACAGAAAAAGGTGATTATTAATTAAAATTGATAAAGTAGGTTATAAAAAATGTGGTTGGTCATATTACCAAAAATAGAAAAAGATTAATTTTTGTCTATGAACAAAAATAAAAAAAAATAAGATTAATTTTTGTGAAAAGACAGTATATATACATGTTGAATAGTCTCTAATATCGAGAGGTGTGCAGTTGGGCTTGATCTTGCACGAGGTTCTGAGGCTGTACCCGCCGATAGTGATGCTGGCGCGTCAAGGAAGGTGACCATACCGGCCGAGGTGCAGCTAATGCTGCCGGTGCTACTACTACATCATGATGTTGAGACGTGGGGACCTGACGCGAAAGAGTTCAATCCAGAGAGGTTTGCGCAGGGCGTGTCGGGGGCGACAAAAGGCCAGCTCACCTACTTGCCATTCGGGTGGGGGCCGAGGGGTTGCATCCCGTGTAAGCCATATTTCTATGCTTTAATGATTTCGATAATGAAATCTAATTCTAGATTTGAATTAATTCAACCATAACATTTATACTATAAAGTGGAGATAAAATCACCAACCTCCATCCATGCTTTCTTCATTTGATGTAGAGGTTGAATCCACCATTTGATGTTTATTCTGTCTTTCGACTGAAATCTCTAATTGATGTTATCCCCTCTTTGACCTCAAGCCTTTAATGATTCTTTTGATGGATAAAGAATCAAGACCGAAAATATATATGTGAATACGCACTACAACTATTTTTGCGTATTCGTGTATTCCTTTTCTATATGTATGCAAAACAAACTTTAGTGCATGTATTTTACCATCATGCATGTGTTTTTCATATATCATGAAATATTGAAAATCGTGTGTGTATATATAGACATCACCACGGCATTCCTCAAAAGGACGTGTCTCTTTAATTTGTTAAACAAATGAATAGACACACCTTTTCAATTATGGAAGTTACTAAAGGAATTAACCACTTCCATAATCCTAATTAACTGCCACTTAACCAACTTTATTTGCACCATATAATTTGAATTCACGTCACACATATAGTATATATGTACAATCATTACTTTATTATATATATACATATAATAAGATCTTTCGTACATATATATATATATATATATATTAATGAACCATTCATATATACTTATATATAATTATGATATATAATATCATAATATACTTATTTCAGAGGTAAGAGCGGAGGGTTATCAATACACCCGATTCTAATTCTTTAATCGAAACCGATCCATCAAGGTATCGTCTATTATATTAGAATCTATAACATTTAATATGAACTTGATCCTTATAATTAAACCGATAGACACATAGGTCATATAAGAATATAAATATTCTTACATCCCGCAGAATTTCGCGTTGCTGCAGACGAAGATGACGATGGCTACCATACTGCATAACTATTCGTTCCGGTTGTCGCCTTCGTATTTGCACGCTCCTCTTACGATCGTGAGCCTTCAGCCTCAGCATGGAGCGCCCTTGATCAGTGGCAGATCCATAAACTTCATATTAGGGGTGCGATAAATAACTACACTGGCTTGAAAATTTGAAATTGAATCGATCTTTTTCCTTTTGTTATTTCAGTTCCTTTTGTTATTTCAGTTATTTTTTTCTATGAATCACTTTATCATACACAAAAAAATAGATTATTTTTAGTGTTATTGATTGAAATTTTTTTACTATTTGAAATTGAATTTCTTAAATATTTGTATAAAAAAATTTAGAAAATATTTTAAATATTTAAACTAAAATAAAATGCCTACGGTGAAATATCAAATATGAGCATAATTAGAAATAGAAATCATAATTAATAAAGAGTTTATCAAATCATAATGCTTTATTGTGAATAATAAATTTTATATTTAATCAAACATTACTTAGAAACCTAAATTGTACTACTACTAAATGATAGAAAAAATAGAACATATAAGAGAAAAACAGAAAATGGTCCTGGGGGAGTTTGATCCTAGGTTGAGATGCTATGACAAATGAGCATTTTACCACTAGGCTACATTCGTACCCCTTTGTTCTTTGGTAGATCCGCCAGTGCCCTTATTCTTACTAAGATTTTAAGCTCAGTTTGTCTTTGTAAATTGTTTGTTTCTTGAGTCATCTATATATGTTGTGGTGAGTACATATTGCATTTTAAAGATTTTCAATAATTGTACAAAAATGTAGATAAATGAAAGATTGAAATATGTGTCGTATGCACGTGTCCTTTTAATCAAGTCATTTATATATATTCTCATTTTCAAAAAATACTAGTATGAATTCGCATATAACGAATATTGATGTCGATTCCACGAGAAACGGTAGTATCCATTACTTATTGTAGCACAATTTGGCGATGCCGCTACACTCTAATTTTAGGGGTGAGAGAATTGTCACATGTAATATAACCTTTACTTAAGTTAGGGTGGGAACAAAAGTGGCAAATAAATATGAACACGAAAACAATAAGTACGAATAATAAATTTCAGAAGTAAAACAAACTAAAATTTGACTTCCTAATTAAATACTAGTATTCGAAGTATAACAAGAGATGAAGTACGAAAAATAAAAGAGAATAAAAAACGATGATAAATGATAATAACTAGCACTGTGTCAAGTAAAAAACAATTCTCTCTCATTAAACCTCCAAAAAGTGACTGCTAAATCGAAATGAGACAATTAAGTTGGTTGCTATACACTCTAGGAGCTATCTCCAAAAAAATAAAAATAAATGGAGAGGTAAAGAAAAATAACTATCATATTCACCTCTTTTTTATTAAATTTCGTGCTACAATGGAAAGGATATTTGACGAGGTATTATACTTTTTTTCATTTTGAGAAGGTATATTTACTTCTTCTTGATAGAAAAGGTAAAAAAATTGTTATTTTTGTTTGCCTATTTAATTTACCTTCTTTCCTTGAAGTCCATTACTTTTTAAAAAGGTATAATAATTTTTTGAGAAGGTAAATGTGAAATATACCTTCTCAATATACATTTCCCCTTTGGAGATGCTCTAAGGGTGTTCGGTTTGCAAGATTGAATCCTGAGACTAATTATATAGTGTGTCTGGTTCATCAGATTCAATCTCACAACTCATTTCTAGATAGATAATTATTGAATTATTAGTCAGAGCTAGCCCCTATGACTAAAATAGTCTCATAACTCAATCCTAAATTATATTTTGATATTATTTTATCTAGAAAACCGAACATCGCCTAAGTATATCTATAATTAAGAATCATGTCACTTTTCCTATAATCAATGGATGAGACCATTTAAGTTTAAAATTAGCTATGCACATACTCATACTCATCTTCCACTTTCAACAATGGGCCATTTAATTTGCAAAATAAATGCAAACTGTAAACAAACAAGGAAGAGCACAAATACCAACTAAAATAGTACGTACCTTGTGAAGCTAAAAGAAATCGAAACTGCTTTGAAATATTTGTTCTCTTCTTTGGGAAATATTTCGAATCAAGCACTAAGATTAATAATAATTTGACTCTCTAAGAACTTTGAAAAATAAATATAATCGAATAACAATCGAGGTAAGAAAATCTAAACAACAAGAACAAGCTTGAGGAAAAGTTTTAAACGGAAACTAGATTTTTTAGGTATTTTTCTTAGAGGATTTTCTAATTTCAATAGTAAAATATAGTAGATAATAGAATATGGAATATGAGTTATGTCTAAATATTTAGCTAACTAGGATTTTTAATGTAGCCGGATTTCGTAACTACGGGAAAAAAATCAACAACTATTTAAGTTCGAGTTCGTGGTATCTGTCAAGTTTAAAGTTTGGGGGAAAAAACAAATTCTTGAAAAATTCCCTTCTTTAATTATTGAATCATCACAACCATAGTTAACAACATAAACAAACATACAAAGCCAACACAAAAAACCAAAACATGTAACTATCACAAAATCAACCTCAAATCTTTGTAAGAAACAAGGGCGCTCCATACTGAGGTTGGAGGCTCACCACCGTATGAGGAGCGTGCAAATACGAAGGCGACAGCCGGAACGAGTAGTGCTGCAGTATGGTGGCCAGCGCCATCTTCGCCTGCAGCAGCGCGAAATTCTGCGCGATGCAAACCCTCGGCCCCCATCCGAAGGGCAAGTAGGTGAGCCGGCCCTTTGTAGCCTCCGACACGCCCTGCGCGAACCTCTCTGGATTGAACTCTTTCGCGTCTTCCCCCCATATCACCGGGTCGTGGTGCAGCAGCAGCACCGGCAGCATCAGCTGCACCCCGCCCGGTATCCTCACCTTCCCTGACGAGCCGTCCTTTTCAGTCAGCCGCGCCAGCATCACGATCGGCGGGTACAGCCTCAGAACCTCGTGCACGATCATAGTCACCTGCACGTGTCTCACAATCAATAGTCTTGTTTTTCTATTTTAGTTCGTTTACAAAAATTAGTCTTTTCTATTTTTATTAATATGATAAACTACTTTTTTTATCTCATCCTACTTTTTTTACTATTCAATTTCCAGTAATAATACGTTAATCATTTTTTCAGTCTTCAACTTTACCGATTTTAAAAATAACTTATAAAATTAACAATGTTAATAATAATTTTTTAAAGTATTAGAATTAAACTAAATGTATTATACAAAACAAAGCAGTTAACAGGATTAAAACGAGAGTGGTGCTTACATAAGATATGCAGCATAACAAAAAAATACTCACAATTTTGAGGTGGCTTAGCTCTTCATAGTCGGGTTTCCTCTTCCCGAAAGCTTCCAACACCTCGTCCCTGGCACGGGCTTGCCAATCCTGGTGCTTGCTGAGTAGAAGCATTGTCCAGACGAGGAGAGTTGCCGAGGTGTCCTGGCCGGCAAAGAAGAAGATCTTGCACTCCTCTATCACATCCTTCATGCTCATCCCGAACTTGGCTCCGTTTTCTTTCATTTCTCGGGCATTAGATTCCAATAGTACTCCCAACAAGTCGTCCGTTTCCCTGACGCCGGCTTCTTCATCCAGTCTTGCAGTGATAATGCTCCGAAATATCGATTCAATTTCTTCAGTGATATTCTTCAACCTCTTATTTTCTTTCGTCGGGAAGTACCTGCACCTCCGTCCACAAAAATAGGTCTAATGAGGAGCGGCACAGATTTTAATGTTCAATTGATAAAGATAAAAGGTTATGAGAAAGTTTTTATAAAATAGAAATGAGATTACTTAGGGACAAAATAACAATAAAAAAAAGTAAAAACTATTTTTCATGGACGAAGAGAATAATATATTTTTTCTGAGTAAATTAGGAATGCGGACCTCCATCCAGGAAAGTGGAGAGAGCGATTGGCTTGAATGATGCTCTCAGCTTGTTGTTTTTGAAGGTGGAAGATCCTCCCTCCCTGATTGTAGCTACTTCCGAAAGCAGCGCGTGCAATCACGTCGCTCGTCATCTCCGACAGATAAGGCCATACGTCCAACTCTATCGAACCACCGGTCTTTGCGAGTTCGTCCCATTTTTTCAGCATATTGGTGCAGCTCAAGTGAAATGATCCCACCATATGCTGAGCAGAGCAAGAAAATAAGACAATAAAATCTACTCCCTCCGTCCCACTGTAAGAGTCCCGGTCACTTTTACATACCCATTTTGTAAAAATCATAATAAATAGTTAAAGTGGAGAAATGGTAAAGTAATAGAGAAAATAATATAGAGAAGAGTCTTGTCTATATTATAATCTCTATTACTTTACTTTTTCTCCACTTTAACTATTTATTATGATTTTTACAAAACGGGTGTACAAAAGTGACCGAGACTCCTAAAGTGAGACAGATGGAGTATTAATTTTTGAATAAAAGTTGCTTGTTCAAAAGCAATTATTGTTATAAATGAAAATGGAAGTACTAAAAATTTTTACTATTCTTGTGAATAAAAATCACTTTGATTAAAAGTAGTTTTAGTTATTCATAAGAGAATATGTGGTTTAAAAATATTGGAAAAATAAAAATAAAAATTGAATAAGTTAGACCGGGTCGAATCTAGGTTTGGGTTGGATATGACGACACTTAAAGAGTGCACCTAAAATAATAAAAAGACTAAAGTTAAATTCATCTACAGAAAAAATCTTGTGTGATTTTTTTTGTCCAGAATGATATGTTTGATCCATATTTAACGGTACTATAAAAAAAACTTACTATTTGTATTTGACTAGATTAATGAATTAATTATAAAAGTTAAGACATAACTTGAAAAAATTATTAAAAAACAAATTAAATAGACACTCTTCTTCATTTAATTATTAATGTAAATATAATTAAGTTACCAATCTAGTCAAAATGATCGATAGTAAAACACTTTAGAAAAAATGGAAAATTTCGGAACAGCGAGAAGCTAGGGTTGCCGGTCCAGTGACAGTTCCATTCTCCTCGGAACTAGAACCGGAACCGGAATCGGAACCGGAATCGGAACTAGTGACAAGGGTAGGTAGGACGCACCTTTAGTTTCTGGAGTTGGAAGGCTGGATTGATCAATTTCCTATGCTTGGCCCATAATTCAGTCTCGAGCATCACAAGTCCCTTCCCTAGAAATGAAGTCAATGGGCTTCCTGGAATCTTCTGGAATATATAATTCTTCAACAAAATCTCTCTTACAACTTCAGGCTCTGTGATTACCAGTGCCGGCCTTGGTCCGAACCACACAAAGCTTTTCTTACCTGCCAATCAATTTTCACCATTTTCATAAATTCTCCATTGATATACAAGATATAATCGTCATTTAAATCATCAAATTTCGTCAAATTCTTGTTGGTAAGAAAGGTTAAGTAAGATGGAACATTAAAAAGGGTTCATTGATCTTATTAGTGCATATGTGTAAAACTTTGACATAAATGTATATTAATGTGACGATGTAAACAACTAAAAGCTTAAAAATTTTAAAAATAATAGCATAAATTTGATCAAATGGGACAATTGAGAATTTTGAAAAGTGTGATACAAATAAGAATTTGATCAAACTTTATGCTTTTATAGGTAATTAACTCTAATAAAAATTACAATTTAAAATTGTTCTCTATTGTGCCATGTGTATATTAAATGATGACTTTTGATGATGCTCAAATCGATGTGTTTCATTAACTAAATATTTTCTTTCTTATTATTCCGTTCATCCCAAGGAGATGTTTTTTAGCACTGCCTACTGAAATAAGTTGTACTAAGAGAATAAATAGGAGATAAAATAAAATAGATAAATAGTATAAGAGAAATTAAAATAATTATTTTTTCAAAAAGAGTCATTTAGCTTTGGATGTCCCAAAAAAAATACGATTAATTTGAAAATGATGATTAGTTTTCTATTTTAACTAAACACTATTTTAAACATCACCAAAACCATTATTTCTAAATAGAATCAAACAATTAAGAAAAGAAAAATTGAAACTTATGTATTTAATATTCTATTTTTAAATAGAATAATGAGTAGGAGAGTAAGTACCAAACTTTTGGAAAGCACTGTGGAAGACAAAATAAACCCTAGGCAAGATATCGTTGGTGAATTCCATAGATTGGGACTGGGCATTTTTGGCGAGGACGGCTATTTCTTTGAGATCTCCGGTCATCACCCGGTAAGGGTTTCCGGTGAAGCCTTGGCTGCGGAGGCGGCTTTCGATGCTTTTGGGGGTGAACCATACCCAATTCAAGATTCTCCATATGTACAAGATTGAGACGACAGCACAAGAAATCAAGACAGAGCATGTGAAAAGCTCCATCTTTGGGGTTTGAATTTGCATTGAGAGAGGAAGAGGTTGAGGTAGTAATTATAGATGGTGGAGTTGTAACTGAAGTTTTTTGTCTTGCATTAAAGTTACACTTGTACAAACTAGAGATAAGATTCATATGTTCCACCCGTCAACTATGATAGTCGGCATCGCTGGGTGCGACATGAGTTTTAATCAAAGTAATTGATGTATTATACGAGAAATATTTTCAAGTTGAAGTGGAGACAATTGGATTTATTTTATTTTATATCAAGGATAATATGTTGTGAGGGTGCAACATGAGGTTTAATAAAAGTAATTGATTTATTATATAAGAGAAAATATTTTCAAGTTGTAGTGGACACAAGTGGATTTATTTTATTTTATATCGAGGATAATATGTTGTGAGGTTGTATTTGTAAATTGTGAGGTTGTATTTGTATTTTTTTTTCGAGATGTCCTAACTCAGTTGGGTTATTTCTTTTTGTGACAAAAAACGAAACATTAAATCAATTTCTTTTTATTCGCTTTCCTATTTTATTCTCTTTATCTTTCTCATTTTATTATTTCTTCTTATTTTATCTTTATTTATTCTACTTCTGAATTTATATGTCTAAAAGAAATTCTTCAACTAAATTGAGATGTAAAAGTAATATTACTAACTTTTATTGACATACAAAAATATACTTTTTCCATTCCGGCTTTAATTGAGGTGGTTCTTTTGGTACAAGAATTAAGAAAAGGTTCTCTACTTTTTATTTCTTTTTCATTCGAATTTGCGAGAAGAAAAAGTGGGTGTGAACGTGTTATATGGAGTTGTAACTGAAATATATCTCAATTTGACGTGGATGAATTTTGTTTTATTAGTATTTTATTTGAAGGGGTGGTTTAAATTATGAACAATTATTCATTGATATTAATTCCAATGTATATTTAGTATCTAAGTGGACCAGAGAAGATCCCGGGCTGGTTTTATGATTAATTTGATATTGGGCCTTTTCTAAGAGTCCAACATCTTTATGAAATTAACGATATTAACAATAAGAAAGTAAGAGAATGATGTTCACGTTATTGTATCATTATTTATTTTATTTCATTTTATACATTTAGTTTTATATACATATGAAAATTTATTATTAATAATATTAATTACTATAAATTTAAATAAATCATTAAAAGAATGTATTAAACTTTAATTTTCATGTAATTTGAAAATTATTTATATCAATAATGTTTAAAAAAAGTATATATAAAAATAAAATAAATAAGTACCCATATAGTCGAAGGGGTCCGTTATAATGTTAATTTTTCTTAAATTGTCAACTTGCTAGCACATCAACGCAGTGTATTAAAAATGTTAACGCAATGTATTAAAAATATTAAAATGTTGTGTTGACATTTTAATAGTATAATCGTGTTAACATTTTTAATACACCGCAATAACAATTTAGCAGAATTAACTTAAAATGTTACCAATGGATCACATTTCTATAGTCGAAAACAGAGCAATATTTATCAAGAGTATATATATATAAGAGGTAGTAGGTAGGAAAAGGAAAATAGGAAGAAAACATTCACTCACCAAACTTTGAAGCTGAGACCACTAAAATCCCAACTACCACACTCCTATTCTTAACTTTATGATCACAACAGCTTCTCCTCAATTCGACTAAACAAATTGTTCAAAGAGAGCCGTGGCAGATTTTGCCTTTTTAACTCTGTGAGTGATTTTTCCCTGAAATTATCATTTTTTTTCTTGATTCTCTACTAGTTTCTTGATTCTTGACACATTTAGCTGTTAAAGATTCAATCTTGATATACTCATTTTTCACATTCGACTGATTGAACTTTTTTTTTTGACTGATGAATTATTTTTAAAATTGATGCCATTGCTTGAGCAGTTCATGGTTGGGAAGATATTAGACATAAGGGATAATGAATTCATTATGTTTTATGTTTGTCTCATGTTTATTGGTTGGACTGTGATTGTGAAGGATGGAGATAGCTGGGGGTTTTTCACAGTTATAGTTAGATATCTGATTGATTAAATTGATTGAAATTAGGAAGGATGCTGTCTCTTTTTTATTGTGCTTGAAGTATGTAAGGATAAAATTTAATAAATATCAATCTTCTGATTGTTTGGTATGAACTATGTTCCTGATTTGTGTAAGATTGTCCATCTATTGATAGTTGTTTTTGTTTCCATGGCATTGTTTAGCTTGTTGCTAGTCCTGTTTATTGAGAGGAAATAGCTCTCTATGATACATGTGTTCCTTGCGCGTAGATGTCAGTGAAGAATATTAGAATGGCGTAGCAAGACTCGTAATTTGCTTTTTCTTGTGTTATGGGTACTAATTTCCCAACCGATCCTTAGAACATATTGAAGCTATGCCACATGATTGTTCTTCAGTCTTTCTTGGATTTATACTGCATTGTACAGCCCGAAAACGTGGTCTAATGTCACTCTATGCTATATGTGTTTTGTAGTTTACTGTCTTTGTTATACACATATATGCTTACATATACCCTCGATTTGTGAATTCTGCTTGGGCTTAAACCGTCTAAAAACTGTAGGTGTTTCCTCTCTTATCTTGTTGAGTAAAGCCGGTATAATTTCAATGGCACAAGTGGCTGTGAATCCAGATGAAGAGGTACTCTAGTCTCTTACATTGCACACTATTCTCTTCTTTCAGTAATTACCGAGATTAGTTAACTGTTGCTATCTGAATTTCTTGCTTAGGTCGTTCTAGGTGAGGAAGTCGGCCATGTAAGAGTGATTACCTTGAACCAGCCTCGACGATTGAATGTTATTTCATTTGAAGTGGTAACTTAAGGAAATCAATCCTCAAATTCCTGTTTTTTTCATTTGAATGCTTTCCTAAAAAAAGTTCCGATAAATTGGACTAGGTTGAGTTGCTGGCGAGGCTATTGGAGAAGTGGGAGAAAGACGACAACGCAGAACTTATTCTAATCAAGGTCAGTTCATAACCAAAACAGTGGAACTAACTAGTAGTATGAAATAATTTACCTAAAATGACAAGATTTTTAAGCTCAAAGTCTCTCGTATTTATGTAGGGATCTGGCCGAGCTTTCTCAGCTGGCGGGGATCTTAAAATGTTTTATGATGGAAGAATGTCGAGTAAGTGGAAAAACGTTCTTATGCTAGCTTTTTATATATCTGCGGAACTGATAGAAGTTTACCTTTGTTCGTTTTCCAGAGGATCCGAGCCTTGAAGTGGTGTACAGAATGTATTGGCTATGTTACCACATCCATACATATAAGAAAACACAGGTATCGACCGGAACTCCCGACATATCAGTTGAAATTTCAGAATTAATGATAACACTCACTAATTTATTATCGACCGTGTAAGGTTGCTCTAGTTCATGGGATTTCCATGGGTGGAGGTGCATCCTTGATGGTCCCAATGAAGTTCTCCGTTGTCACAGAAAAAACCGTGTATAATCAGTCCTCTTCCATTTACTCAATACTCGTATTTGGACATTGATGATTTCTTTTACGATAGGTTTTTGCAACTCCGGAGGCAAGCATTGGCTTTCATACTGATTGTGGTTTTTCGTACATTCTCTCACACCTCCCCGGGCATCTAGGTGAGTCGAATAATTATGTATGATCGAGAAATTAAATAAATAAATGAAGATCTCTTTTTTTACTCTACATGTTTCTTTCTCAAAGTGTGACTAATTTAATGGAATTGTTTAGGGGAGTTTTTGGGCTTGACTGGGGCTCGGCTGAACGGCGCAGAATTGGTTTCAGCAGGGCTTGCTACTCATATCGTCCCCTCCGAGGTTAGATCATGTTTAACTAACTCCATCGTATAGATGGGAATGTAGGTTGTTAGGAAACTCTTGATTCTCGCGTTGAAACTTGAAAGACGATCTCTAGTCATAGAAATTAGTTATTTCTAATTTTCACAGCATCTGATTCTGTTATGAAACTTAGAAACTCCCGGAGCTACAGAGTCGTTTGATGAGTCTAAACAGTGGTGACGAGCATGCTGTGAAATCTGCAATCGAGGAATTCTCCACGAGTGTTGAGATTGACGAACAGAGTGTCCTGAACAAGTAACGTCTCTCATTCTTCACCTTCGTATAGAAAGTGGACTGGCTGTGTTGAAATTTCCGAGCCTTTATACTTGTGGATTTAACGCAGGAAAGCAATCATCGATGAGTGCTTTGCCAAGGATTCTGTGGAGGAGATCTTAATATCATCTGTGAGTGATTTTAAGAATGTTGGATTTGTATCGTGTAGATTACTTAACAGTACTCCCGTTTCCCAGGAAGCTGAGGCGAGCGAAGAAGGAAATGCCTGGATTGCACCGTTCCTTAAAGGCCTTAAGCGATCATCACCAACAGCATTAAAGATAACACTACAGTCGGTAATGTTTCTCCTAACACTACAGTTGGAAATGCTGCTGTTTTATCTTCTGCTCGTATCCGTGACAGTGGATTCTGTTGTGTTCAGATTCGCGAAGGGAGGAAGCAAACACTGGCTGAGAGCATGAAGAAAGAGTTCAGGATCACAATGAACATTCTTCGAACTGTGATATCCGGTGATGTTTACGAGGTACTTGTGAGATTTCTTTCGATTTCTCGATGATGTCTCAGTTGTCTACTCATTGCTAAATGGCATTTTGCACCATTTCTTTTCAAGGGTATTAGAGCTGTTACCATTGACAAGGACAATGCACCCAAGGCAAGTCTCTCTCTCTCTCTCTTGTCCATTTCACACCAAACTCACTTCTTCCTCTTTTGTCTTATGAAAATGTGCCTGCAGTGGGACCCACCGACCATTGATGCCGTTGAGGCAGAGAAGATCGAGCAGGTATTCCAGCCGTTCGAAGAGGATTTGGAGCTCAAGATTCCAACAGGGGATGAATTCAGGTAACCAAATCCTTATGACTTGACTCGCGGCTTCAACTTCGATTTCATCGCGTCTGTAACTCGATTCGCAGGTGGCACGGAAAATACGAAGATTCGCCGTATGCAGCCTCCAAGTAAAGGAGAGTTTTGCATTTCGAAAAAGAATCCAACTACATAAGAAGATGTATGTTCTTGTTTTGTTTTGTTTGTGTATCAGTACTATCTTGTCTAGCGTACCGAATGTCACCATTGATTAATAATAGCCGGCCCAAATGGGTAGCCCGGTTTCTTATTCGGGCCGGCCCATTGGGTTTGAGCTGAATTGAGATCCCTAGTTGTCTAATATTCTTGGAAATTTATCATTTTATAGTAGGGGACAAACTTTTTTACTCAAGATTATCCATCTGATTATTGGGAATAAATTAGTTTCACTAATAAAATAAATAACATAATCCGTTTGCCGTCCTTCGTAATGCAAACAAATAGTACACACATTTGTGGGTCCAAATACAACTATTGTGTAATATAAAAGGACCAAAAGCCCAACGTCATATGATTGTATTTTAATTAGAGAAAATAATGGTGTAACAAAATTAGCCTATCAACGAATCTTTCTTTGTTGGATTTTTTTATCCTCCTTGTTATGCGACTTGATTTTGGTTTCTCTATAACATTTTATAATGTTGATCATATTCTATGTCATCAATAAATACTATACAATATTGTCACATATCATTGATAGTGAAATAGATATATAAATATTGTTACATATCATTGATAGTGAAATAGATATATAAAGTCAGAGTAGTGATGTAGGGAAATCACTACTTAAATGCATAACTAAAGAACACGAATTTAGTTCACTATAAGAGCTACTAGTTCAATATAGGAAGGAGTGAACCAAAACACATTTACAGTGAACTAAATCCTTCATAGAGTAAATACTTCACTATAATGGTGTTTTGGTTCACTCCTTCCTATAGTGAACTAAATCACTCTTATAGTGAATTAAATCGCCTATATAGTGAACTAGATCATTTTGATCTAATGACTAATATTTATTCTCTAGTTATACACTTAATATTAGTTATACTTTGATCATCTCCCTATAAAGTCTCCTATAGTTGTTACATAGCGATTGATATAATAAAAGGTTGTATAATACCCCACTGTCCCATTTAAAATACCTCATTTTTTAAAATACATTTGTAAAATATAAAAGTAACCCTCTATCCACGTTATTCTCTCTTCACAATATACAAAATAACACTGCAAAAAAAATTCTCCTATTTATTACTCCATTTGTCCAAACTAAGTTGAGTCATATTTCTTTTTGGGATGTCCCTACTAAGTTGAAGCATTTCCTTTTTTGACTAAAAACAAAACATCCGATCATTCTTACTCTATTTTATCACCTATTTTACTATCTCTTTATCCTTTCTATTTTATTTATGTCTCCTACTTTTCAACATAATTTCTTAATCCTCGTACCTAAAAGTTTTGACTCAACTTAGTTGGAACGGATAGAGTACTATTTGACAAGCCACACTTGAGTGTGCTCTGACAAGCTATATGTGTGTGAGTTAGATCATGTCGAATCTATGTGAGACCTGACTTTGACCGGTTTTATTCTTCTTAAAACATTAACTTTTCACTCTATAGATTACACAACACTACATAACATATTGTGTCCAAAGAGAAATCCAAAGAGAAATGTTTGGGTTTAAACAAGAGAGGGAAGAAGTACATAAATTAAGTATAAGTATTAATTCTTGCTATTGTGTTTAGACAAAATCAATTGAGAACTTAATGCAAAACTATTAGTTCAAGTACCTAATTGTTATTCAAGAATTGAACATGTCTTCAATTTAAGCAACCACTCTCAAAAAAATCATTTCTTATAACTCCAATTATTCTCCCCAAATGAATACTAATTAAATTCCAATCTATTTTACAAATCGTCCACTCCTCCCGCATATACAAACTGACCCATTAATATGATATCATGTGACAGCTAACTTTAAACCTAAATTATTGCAATCACTGCATCACATATATTATAAATTTATTGAAACTAATTAAATCCCACAAGAATGTGTCAAGAAATTATTATTTAATTAGTGAATTGGTTTGCACGTCCTTAATAAATTACTCCTCTATGCCAATCTGTCAACGTGACTACTCTCATGTTAAAATCCCTAAGCTCGCAAATTCCACCACCCTACACCAACTCCCTCCGGCCACCTCCTCCGCCTCCGCCACCGCCTCCGGTCAAATTACACACATGCTACAAAACCTCCCTTTTCAAAAGCTAGTCACACATAGTAGTGTTTTTTTTTTTTTGTGTGTATATAAACATATTTTCTATAGTAAAAGTGATTTAAAATGGAGGGTGGATTTGATGATGAACACGATGAGGCCTCCGCCGCCACTCCTCCGCCGGAGAATACAGTTGAATCTCCGGTTTCCGGCGATGAAGAAGCGTATGCACCTTCTCCAAAAAAAAGGTGTGATTTTATAACTTTTTTTTAAATAGTATCAATTGATGGTATGTTTTTCTTTTTTTTCTTGGTATTTAATTAAGTTGGAATTTATGTAGTAGGAGGGGTGCTAATAAAAGAGTAGTGACGGTTCCCATCGGCGGCGGAGACGGCTCCCGGAGCAAAGCGGAGGTGTATCCGCCGCCGGATTCTTGGTCATGGCGGAAATACGGCCAAAAGCCTATAAAGGGATCGCCTTATCCAAGGTAATTAATTATTTATTTATTTATTTTAATTAATGTTATTGTTTTATTATGTGTTTTTTTATATCATAAACCAAAAAAAAATGGATAAAAATGGTGGATTGAAATTAAATGAAAATGGTGTAGCTGCCGGCGGAGGGTGGAGGGTGGAGGGGGGGAGGGGGTAGGTGGTGGTGGTTTTAAATTATTGTAAAGTGAAAAGAGATAAACTACTATTAAAGAAATAGATTATTAGAGGCGGCTATGGAATAATTTAACATTACATTCATTGAATTATTGAATAATGGTTAGTAGTTGGAATTTTTCTAATTAATTTTTGAATCCCACTCGCTTTCATCTTTGCTCCATTTTGGACCATTTCCCACGCTCTTGAGCATAGAAAATATTAAAAAATTAAAGATATAAAAAAGCCACTTGCAATTCATGTGTTGAAAGCTACTTAGCACACACATTTTGATTTCATGGGCTAGTCAAATTGGGAGGATGGCATACCTCCAAAATTTTGAACTTTCAAAGTTCTATTTTTCAATTGAGGATAAAGAATTTGTTCCATTTTTTTTATTGTTATGCCTAATTTATTCATCTATTTTTATTTATTTATCTTTATTTTAATATTAATATCAAGAAAATATAATGTAAATAAATACTAGTACTAAAAAAGTTATCAAAATAGAATAATTTTTGGGAACAACCCAAAGTAGATAAACAATACTATTGGTTGTGGAATACTCCATATGTATGTTAAATTTGAAATTTGTTTTGATTTCAAAAGAAATTGTAATAAAAGTCTGAGAAAAATATCTTCTTGAATCTCAACTGAAATGTCTCTCTCTCGAGCTTACAAAGATATTGAAGATACTAGCTTTTTAAGACTTGTGTTAAATTTTTTATTTTTCCTTAATTTTCCCAATATTGCTGCCGACAACAGCAACAAATATGTATATCACCTTATCCAAATTTATTAATTAGTCTGGTGAAATTTGGTGTGCCATAAAGAATGGTACTATGCTATACACCATAATAGTAATGCCATCTTTTTCATGCAACTTTACCATATATCGAGTAACGATAACACAATAATTCTATGCTTTAATAATGGGGTCTCTTTTTTTGTTTTATATTGTTTTTTATTTCATTTCATCAAAATCGCTCCACTTTGGAATTTTATCAATTCTATTTTCTTTTTAACAATTCAATCTTTTCAACTTATCGATTTTATCTTCATCATCTTGATTTGCATCAATTTTATGAATTGTTTGTAGATTGTATCCAACTTAATTTTTTAAATCAAAATAATAAGTTTATGAATCTGTTTTTTCCCCTCCTCTCTCGTCAAATCCTGGCTCCGCCCCTGATTAACCTGACTCCTTTTGCATGGCAGGGGATATTACAAGTGCAGCAGCTCGAAAGGTTGCCCGGCCAGAAAACAAGTCGAGAGAAGCCGGCTTGATCCCACCACCCTCCTTATCACCTATTCTTGCAATCACAACCATCCTCTCCCCACCACCACCAAGAATCACCACCACCACCACAAACCTCCTTTGCCCATGATGGCAGCTTCATCGGCCGCGAAGACCACAATCTCATCCTCGTCGTCCGACACCGTCAGTCCCCCACCGGTAACCAGCTTCCCTCCCGCGCCCACCTCTAGCCAGCCTGAAGTCGAGCCGTGTCCGACGGACGACGGATTCGTCGAGCTGGCCGGAGAGCTCAGCTGGCTGTGCGACGTGGTGCCCACGACGACCCTCGTGGTGGTCCCCACGTGGGGCGGCGGCCAGGCCGACGTGGAGTTCTCCGTGCCAATCGGGGAAGAGGACAAACTCCTATTCGGAGACCTCGGGGACTTGCCCGAGTCCTCCATGGTGTTTCGACGACATAGGGTGGAAGCACCGTGCTGCGCCGGCGGCACCGGATGAGAGCATAGAACTCAAAACGTGAATAAACACTAATAAAAATTCGCACAAATCTTGGCATCATGCCTTCTTCCTTTTTTCCCCCTTTCCTCACTGTAAAGATATGGAGAAAAATTATTTCATTTGACCTTTTTCATTTTTCTTTCTCCTCTTTTCTACATATAATATCCATTGCCCAAGTTATACAAAAATAGAGATGCTATTGGTTCCGGTTCGTAACCACCGGTTATTGGCGATCGGAAACAAACTACTAGAATCGGAATGCCAATCCCGATTTAACCAGTGAGAAACAGTTACAATTTCAAGACCAGAGCTGTCGGTCCGGTTCAGGTTTAACCCTGCTTCCAACAAAACTCGAAATCGAAGAAACACACAGTAGCAATGAGATGTTGTGACGATTATATGCAATGGTTTTCCATGAAAAATAACCCCAACACAGCACCATTGTCATAAAAATGCATTGTAAAACTGACCCTTGTCTTTGCATTCTAACCAAATAAACTATCATCTCGTCGTGCTTCGATTAATTCTAGTGTTGACGAATATACTCCTTGTATACTCGGGACTTGTGTAGAACGGAAAGTAAAAAAGGGACGATAAGGTATAGAGTAAAGAGATAGAAAGGGACGTCAATAGCAAATGATTCTGAAACAAAAGGTATCCACGATGATAGTTACCGAGCTCCTAGCTTGAGCAGCACCCGAGTTTCTTCCAAGCAGATGAGTCGTCCTTGACATTAATGGTTTGCCCTTTGGATGGAAACGAAGAAGCAGCATCATCGCCACCCTCAACTGCCTTCCTGCTCACGACTCGGTGAATCTCAGCGAGGACTTCAGTGAAGGCACTATCGACGTTGATTGCTTCCAAAGCAGAAGTCTCCATGAAGTAGAGAGACTCCCTCTCAGCTAATTCTCGACCCTCCTCGGTTGAGACAGCTCTCAGATGGCGAAGATCTGATTTGTTGGCAATGAGCATGACCACAATGTTTGGATCAGTGTGACCTCTCAGTTCGTTGAGCCATCTTAAGACGTTCTCGTAAGTGGAGCGCCGGGTAACATCATATACCAGCAGCGCACCAACAGCTCCTCGATAGTAAGCACTAGTGATGGCACGATATCTGTGGAACAATAAACAAAGTGATGAAATCATCATAAAATTCTCTAAATTGCATTAGAAAATACATCGAATCAAACATGACTATACGATTAGCTTCAATGTATAGTGAACGGAATAACAACAAAGAATGCTCTATTTAGCATTGATAACGTAATATGTAAGGGGATACGTGCAATACGAGGTGGAACAAATATCCTCATTTTCCATCAGAGCTAATTAAAAGTCCAGAAATTGTGGGCAGTATGAAAAAATCGATCTTAGCCAAATCACAGACCTCGAAAAAAGGTTTTGCGAAAGAAATCTACTCTAGTTTGACACGAGAAAGTAATATCACAGGCATCAGCAATTCAGTATTAACAAAAAGCAAGATAGTTATCGAATCTTAAAAATGAAATTTAACCATAGTTTTGCTCCAACTATGACACATAAACACAAGCAATAGAGCATGGATCGGTCCACATAAAAGGAGATGCTAATATACTTACAGCTTTGTAAACAAGATTTAGGTGCAACGTGCAAGAAATTCAAATTAACGAAGGATAGACTAATATGAGAAGTGCCACTGACTGAAAAATACAACGATGTCAGACAGTCGAAGACTGGTCACCAATCGTAATGTATGGGTTTCCAGTATTTCCCTATCGAGTGGTGTAAGACCTAAACAACTTCCTCCAAGTGATCTCGTAATACCAGATGCTTGTTGACCCTGACTTAGACGACTTCCAACTCCCACCACTTGATTGTACCCTACAGTAAAGCCACCTAAGCCCCACCAAAATGGATACCATCCCCAACTATGCATACCTAACTCCCTCATCCACGCCTAATACTAACACACACGACTCGATCGTACTCTACAGTGGAGCCACCTAAGCTCCACCAAAATGGATATTATCCTCAATTATGCATATCCAACTCCCACCTCCACGCCTAATACTCACACACACGACTCGATTGTACCCTACAGCGGAGTCACCTAAGCTCTAACAAAATGGATACCATCCTCGATTATGCATATCCAACT
The DNA here is from genome assembly GCF_004379255.2 of Salvia splendens. Lineage (NCBI taxonomy): Eukaryota > Viridiplantae > Streptophyta > Magnoliopsida > Lamiales > Lamiaceae > Salvia > Salvia splendens. Next base: position 1,407,101 of record NC_056042.1, read on the forward strand.
CCCACCTCTGTGCCTAAGACTTACACGCACGGCTCGATGGTACCCCACAGTGGAGCCACCTAAGCCCCACCAAATTGATATTATCCTCAATTATGCATATCCAACTCCAACCTCCGTGCCTAATACTCATACACACGACTCGACTGTACCCTACAGCAGAGCCACCTATGCTCCACCAAAATGGATACCATCCTCGATTATGAATATCCAACTCCCACCTCCGAGCCTTAGACTTACACACACGACTCGACTGTACCCTACAGCAGAGCCACCTATGCTCCACCAAAATGGATACCATCCTCGATTATGAATATCCAACTCCCACCTCCGCGCCTAAGACTTACACACACGACTCGATCCCACACACACACACACACACAAATTTCCCCATACATGCCACCTTGTTCTCCAATTCTCCGATTTGTTTCAATTTATCTCAAATTCTCAAAATTTCCCCATATGAAAACACTACAGTACCAGCTGTTGTGTATCAGCAGCAAACTCCTCACAAATACACACACAAACTCCCAATTACAGAAGGTATAAATTGCAATTCTTCATCATCAATCACACATAAAACCAAGCCTACATCTTGCTAAAACCAAACGATCCAAAACAAAATGAAAAATAAAAAACGAATCTTGCTGAAAAGATTAGGGAAAACAGGAAACAAAAAAGAAAAAGGGGAGACCTCTCTTGACCAGCAGTATCCCAAATCTGAGCTTTGATAACTTTACCATCGATATTAAGGCTCTTGGTTGCGAATTCAACCCCGATAGTGGACTTGGACTCGAGATTGAACTCGTTCTTGGTGAATCTCGAGAGGAGATTGGATTTCCCAACACCCGAATCGCCGATTAGCACTAGCTTGAAGAGATAATCGTACTCATCTTCGCCCTTGTAGCCAGCCATCCCTGTTTAATTGCTTGATGATGATTCAATTTCAGAGAATAGGGGTGGGTGGAGTGAAGGGCGAAATGATGGATTTGTTGAAGGGGTGATGGGAGTGGAGATTGTACTTGGAGAGACTGATGTCGGGTTTATTTAGCTAGATTCTTGGATTCATTTTCACAACACCCCTTGATAAAAAATTGTTAAAATTCAATCTTACATATGTAATGTTTTTTTACAAGATAATTTATTGGTTATTGACACCTTAAAGTGTGACAAATTATTAATTATTGGTTATTGACACCTTAAAGTGCAACCTATTTGTCACGACCGCACTTACTAATTTTAACAAGATTTGCTATATCGTGACTTAAGATTAAAGGGAAAAGTGAAATATTTATATGACTAGTAATACTGAAATGTGCATTCATAGGAAACTCAAAGGGTTCATCATAAAGTAAATCAGAGTAGCGATATTGGTGTTTGATTAGCAATGACAAATTCCGAAAATCCTAACATAAAGAGAAATACATCTGCAGCGGAAGTGTTCAAGACAATACATCACGTATGGAGACATAATGTACTGGACATCTTAGGCTAACTTATTATCGCCAATTGCTCACCACCACCTCTCACCCGTTCACGTTCAACCTGCACATTAGAAAAGAAACATGAAGGGCTGAGTACTTGGTATACTCAGTGGGCACAATGCCGAAACATAATTTTCGTAAAAGTTTTGTCAGCCAGTTGAGTGATCTCGAGGTTTTAACTTGAAAATGGCCGAGTCACTAACGTATTTTCGCTCATAAAGTCGATTGCAATCTAAGTTCATCATAGATACCATATCTGAACGTATGTGAACCGGGAATGTGGCCACATTCCACGACGGTCACTGGATTGGCCAACTCGAAAGCTAGCACACGATCCACATATGTGTACACTAGTCCTAGCAGGGTTTGCGACCCTACTGGGACCCGAATTCGATTAAACATAATTGGCATAGCCAAGCAGATAGGTATTTCATAAAACATAAAAGGCATGACAAAACATAAATAGCATAATTTTCACATAATCATGCTAAAAGCAAGTTCACATTTTGAAACACATGCCCACCTCAAAACGAAATTCCTTAATCAGAAGTTCCTTGACTTGGTCTTACTCAACGTGCGAAGACGTCCCTTTAGAAAATAAAGTATACTTAACTTGGGCTTTAAGAAGCCAAATAAACTTAACGTGAATGCATCCTAAGTGCATGATCATTTTATTCTTTTTCTTATTTCATAGAAAAGTCCTTGGGCATTAATTAAATCGAGAGATTTAATTTATGTGGAGGCTTACAAAATTATTCGTTTAGTAAAGAGAGGCATTACCTCCTATGCAAAATCATTCAAGCATTAAAATAAATCTGAAGTCCTTTCATCATCGCGGAATTAATTAGCAAACCATTTCTTAACGTTAATTATTCGAGCAACTTAGGAGATCCCATGATTTAATTAAAATATTAACTCATAATTTAAATTTTTAAAATGTGGCTCAAACTCCATAAATAATTTCTATTAAAAGGCAGCCCACTTCTCTCTAATTAACTCGTTCACTTAGCCCACTTAAAGAAATAAAAGCAGCCCAAGGTTCTAAATAAGACTTTAGCCATACTTTCATTTAAAGAGGCCCAAAAGCAAAAGGGAGGAATTAAGCCCCAAATCAATTACTTTGGCCCAAAACCTATCCCCTTCCCATTCGTTACCTCTCTCTCTCCCCCCTTAATTGAAGCAACAGCAGCGGCGCCTCCTTTCCATCTCTCACCTTCTCCGGCCAATTCACGCCTGGAGTGACTCCGATCTCCCTCAAATCGGGCTTCTCTCTCATTTTCTTCTCTATTCTCAAATTTGGAGGCCCAAGAGCAGATTGGGCTGCTAATGGGCTGACCTTCGGGCCGCCAGCCCTCCGTCACCGGGCCGAACTATCGGGCCTTAGAAGGATGTGGTCCGTGCTTGAAGAGAAAAAGGCCCGCTGATTATATTATTATACTCCTTGTACTCATGACTCTTTTCTCAAACTCATAAGAGCACCCACAACCGTGCTCTTGCCAACGAGCACGTTTGTAGGCCCGACCCCACTTTTTATGCCTACTCTTAGGCAAGAGCACAACACCCACAGCTGTGCTCTTCCGCAAGAACAAACACAATGGTCTCACCATTCTATTATTTAATTTAAATAAAAACATTTCCATAATATTAAAATTCATTAAAAAATCAAAATAATATTATAAATTATAAATAAAATAAAAAAGACATAATTAAAGTCCGAAAAAATAAAAATTACATAATTAAAATCCTAAAAATTAAAAATTACATAATTAAAATACTAAAAATTAAAAATTACATAATTAAAGCTAAAAATATCCCCATTGAAGACTATTCATCCGGCGGCACTGCCCCCAATTGTTTTTGGAGGCCCAATATCATGGCCTCGTGCGATCGAAGTTGCGCGGGGGTCATAGTTGACCTATCGACCATATTGAGTTGGGCCAAAATCCCCCACAACGAGTTGGTGGGGGGTGGAGGTGGCGCATAGGGCACATGAACGGGAGCGGGTTCGGGAGCATCGCCGGATGGAGTCGCGGCGCGACGGCGGTTGGCCGTCGCCGGACATTGTTATGTTGTAGGAGTGGAAGAAAGATTGAGAATGGAGATGAGAATGAAAATAAGAGAATGTAGATGAGAATTGTGTAGTGTGGTGTGAATTTTTTGGTGTGAAAGTGAGGGTATTTATAGATGAAAATGTGTTTTTTGGGGGAAAAATGAAAAAAAAATGAAAGTGGGTAGAAACGGATATAATTTTTTTGGTAAGTGGGAATTTTTTTTTAATTTTTAATCAGCTTTTTTTAATTAAAAACCGATTTTTTAAAAAAACCGATTGGGCAACGGCTATGCCGTTGCCCAATCAGCGCCGGCCACGTCACCTGCTCGCTGGCACGGATGTACTCGATGCATCGAGCAACGCCGTGCCAGCGGCGGATAGCGTCTCCGTGCCGCTGGCACGGACGGACGGACGGACGTCGTCCTGCTCACCGTCGCAGATGCTCTAAACCCACATGTATTAAATTACTCCCTCTGTTCCATAGTAGTGGAGTCATTTTGCCATTTTGGTACGTTCCATAGTTGTTGAGTCATTTCCATTTTTAGTAAAAGTTAACACATTTCTTCTCACTTACTTTACTCTCTCTTACTTTATTCTCTCTTCATCTCTCTACTTTCTTAATCTCCGTGCCGAAAAGAAATGCCCCCACTACTATGGAACGGAGGGAGTATGTAAGTTAAGGTGTAGTTTGGGGTGTAGTCGAAAATTCTAATTCGGGAATGAACTCTTCATATTCTTTCTTGTCGGTCATTGCATTTCATAAACATATATTAGATTGTTTTAGTTCGTTCAATTGTTATTTTAACTTTTGTTCTGTGAACTAACAACATTAAGTATAAAAAAGGGTAACGAGTTCCATTTAAATTAACGAAACAAGAGCGACATTTCTCTAGTTCGACATTAAACATAAATGAAATGGTAATAAAAGAGTGGGTATTACACTATTGCATTTCAAGAAAATGTAATTCTCCTAATTTTTTCTTTGCAAATTGCATTAATTATATTTTGGTGACTTTTCTCAATGCACTTTTAAGATATTGATTGCTCCAATCAGTTGTTTATGGTACTATTTTGATTATTGAAATTATTTTAATATATGCAAATTATATTCAATTTATAATAATATACGGTATATGATTGAAAAAATTATAAAATTTGGTAAAAAATTATTATGTCCCATAATTTTAAATATCAACAACAAATCATGAGATTTCGGATTGTTTGCAGTCATCTGGGGCAATTTTATTGGAGTCGATAAATCATAGTATGTGGGCATCACCGATGAGTGAAACTATATATTGTCTTTTTATTGAAAATGTGAACTGTTGGTTTCTGGGATTACAATAGATACAATCGGGCGTAATACAACCCAAAAGAAGGAATACAAATGAAAAGTGAACTGAAATTACAACTAAAAATTGAAACAACTAAACCGTGAAATTTGTTAGCCGAGTCGAGGAGTCCTCTTTCCGCAAAACGAGATACACTCCGGTAGTGCTCTTCGGATTGGCGTTTCGTCCCCAAAGATAAAATGGCTACGTCTCTGGTGAAGCAGCACCGCAATCAACAGAGCTCCGGCAAACTGGATGGAGGAGAGGGCAGAGCTTTCGACAGAAAAACAATGCAGAGAGAGGAAGAGAGCTTATGATGCAAATGCTTGTGAATATTGTGTCTAATGCAGTGGAATGACTAGCCTATTTATTGGCCAAGCCACCATGCAGGGTCAACCAAGCCATGAAGGCTCATCATGTCAGATTCGTAACCGTCGGCGGTTACAAGCGTGTGGCAGGAGTGTGCCTTTCGCGTGTGGATTTCTCACGTGGCAGCCTTGTAGGCTTTGACTGTGTCACGCTTGACGATGTGTCAAGTCACTTTGACTGTGCCACGCTTGACGATGTGTCAAGCCACTAGGATTGCTGACTCAGCGGTGGTCTAAAAAGATTACTACTGGTCCAGACCCAAGCCCAAAGACCAATTGCCAAGATCAAGATCGAGATCGAGATCGGGACCATGCCCGCGGCCGCGAGCACGGGCTCGGGCGGGCGGGCGGCGGCGCGCGTGTGGGCTCTTTCACCCATCTTGGTCCACTATAATTATTAAGTAACATAAAGTCACTTAATTTAAACACATTAAAAGATGTGTCACTTCTCTAATGTGGGATAATTAACACTAGTTAATTATTCCCTAAGCTCCAACTCCAAACTTTAATTAAAAACTAATTATGCCCAACTTTAATCCACTATTTCTCACTCACCGGAAATCGGTTTTGAGAAAGTGAACATACTACATTTATCTACATAAAATGTAGATCGACGCTATATCATTTAATTTCACAAAATTAGATGTCTCGCCACATTTATTATTTGGTCAAAATCCATTGACTGAGCATATTTATTCCATGATTTCTACAATCCCCCACATGAGTGGAAATAGCCAAATGCATATGCATGCAGACACAAGCTCAACCCTCGAGAGGTATATAAGCATAAGGATAGGTAGTTGTTGGCTTTGAACCCTCCATAGTCGATACCATCGGATACATAGGCGGCTTAGTAGCGCGATGCTTTGAACTAATCCCCCACGGCGTGCACCGAGACAATGGTGTTAATGCTTAAACACCTCAACCTCATCCGTTCTCACGTTTTGTGTCCATTGCGGTCTTGGACACCACTTTGGATTCATAAGTGCGTTTTATGAAGCGACCACACTTCGCACTTATATATGTGGTTCTTAGTCAAGTACCTTGCCATACTTGGTATCTTTGATAATTCCATCTCTTTGAGATCCTTAAGGACCATTAAAAGTCATAGACTTATCCTTTACCACTAGGCAAGTTCTCCAACACACTATTGCTCTTTAGGGAATAGATATAATTGAGTGTTTCTCATGAACTCTCTTAGCTTAGTTTTCCCATTGAACCAAGTTCTTGGGATCTCCAGTCATCATGGTTGGGTTACCACTATGACAATTCTTTAATTTGTGGGTTTCAAACCCATTCCCTCTAGCAACTTATTCATTTGATCACGGTTTAACCCTTTGGTTAGCGGATCCGCTAGATTATCTATTGACTTCACATAGTCAATTGTAATGACTCTTGTTGTGATCAAATGTCTCACGGTGTTATGTCGTCGACGTATATGTCGAGACTTACCATTATAGAAACCATTGTTTGCCCTTCCAATAGCCGCTTGGCTATCGCAGTGGATCAGTACTGGCTTAGGCCAACATGGAATATCTTCAAGGAAGTTCTTAAGCCACTCGGCTTCCTCACCAGCCTTATCTAAAAATATTACTACGGGTCCAGACCCAAGCCCAAAGACCAATTGCCAAGATCGAGATCGAAACCGGGCCTGAGGACCGAGGCCCGCGACCGCCAGCGGGCGGGGGGCGGCGGCGGCGGTGCGCGCGTGAGCTCTTTCACCCATCTTGGTTCACTATAATTATTAAGTAACATAAAGTCACTTAATTTAAACACATTAAAAGATGTGTCACTTCTCCAATGTGGGATAATTAACACTAGTTAATTATTCCCTAAGCTCCAACTCCAAGCTTTAATTAAAAGCTAATTATGCCCAACTTTAATCCACTATTTCTCACTCACCGGAAATCGGTTTTGAGAAAGTGAATATACTACATTCATCTACGTAAAATGTAGATCGACGCTATATCATTTAATTTCACAAAATTAGATATCTCGTCACATTTATTATTTGGTCAAAATCCATTGACCGGACATATTTATTCCATGATTTCTACATGAACAAATGCACTTAGGCGCGCATTGCTTTTGACGTGGGATTATAGCGAACAAATCAGAATTATGATTTTCCAACATATTTTTAATTTGTGAGATTGACTAAAAGTTCACTAAACTTTAGATATATATATATATATATATATATATATATAGGGGAGTGATCAAGATATAACTAATCTTAAGTGTATAACTAGAGAACAAATCTCAGCCACACATCTTAATGGAACAAATATTATTTATTTTAATAATATAAAATAGGCCAAGGGTATTTTTGGAAATTACATTATCAAATTCAAATTTACGTGATTTCCTTTCTTTCTCCTTTCAAATCTGCGATCAAATCTCCTTCGATTTGGGGCGGCGCTGATGCAGGCACTGGCGACGTTGCAGAGTTGGGGCGGTTGGTTGTGATGGGCGTCGCATCGTGTTGATGTTGGTGGTGGTAGCCGTGATTTGGTGACAGCGGGAGCGGAGCTGCGTTGGTGCGCCACGGATTGTGTGCGGCGGTGATGTTAGTTGAGAGAAACTCCGTCCAAGGACACTGTTGTTGAGAGCGATACGGCAGCGGCTGCGGTGTGTTAGTGATGGATGATTTCTTGGGCTTGTGTTTTTGGATGGCATTGTTGGAAGTAAGGTTTGTGGTATGAGAATGTGGTGATGAAAGGGGATGTATCATGTATGTATATTGGCAGGAGGCCCTTGGTCCCAAGCTTGATCAATTATTCATTTTATGAAATGTAAATTGTTTAGTTTGAAGAGATTTTCAAAAAATAAGAGTGATGTGTTTTGTGAAAAAAAGTGAAGCGTTTTGTGAACAAGAGTGAAGTAAAATCAGAATAAGAGTGATGTGTTTTGTGAACAAGAGTGAAGTAAAATCAGAATAAGAGTGATGTGTTTTGTGAACAAGAGTGAAGCGTTTTCTGAACAAGAGTGAAGTAAAATCAGAATAAGAGTGATGTGTTTTGTGAACAAGAGTGAAGTAAAATCAGAATAAGAGTGATGTGTTTTGTGAACAAGAGTGAAGTGTTTTGTGAACAAGAGTGAAGTAAAATCAGAATAAGAGTGATGTGTTTTGTGAACAATAGTGAAGTGTTTTCTGAACAAGAGTGAAGTAAAATCAGAATAAGAGTGATGTGTTTTGTGAACAAGAGTGGAGTAAAATCAGAATAAGAGTGATGTGTTTTGTGAACAAGAGTGAAGTGTTTTCTGAACAAGAGTGAAGTAAAATCAGGATAAGAGTGATGTGTTTTGTGAACAAGAGTGAAGTAAAATCAGAATAAGAGTGATGTGTTTTGTGAACAAGAGTGAAGTGTTTTCTGAACAAGAGTGAAGTGTTTTGTGAACAAGAGTGAAGTAAAATCAGAATAAGAGTGATGTGTTTTGTGAACAAGAGTGAAGTAAAATCAGAATAAGAGTGATGTGTTTTGTGAACAAGAGTGAAGTAAAATCAGAATAAGAGTGATGTGTTTTGTGAACAAGAGTGAAGCGTTTTCTAAACAAGAGTGAAGTAAAAATCAAAATAAGAGTGATGTGTTTTGTGAACAAGAGTGAAGTAAAATCAGAATAAGAGTGATGTGTTTTGTGAACAAGAGTGAAGTGTTTTCTGAACAAGAGTGAAGTGTACTCGGAAATGATGTGGAGGAATTGGCGAAGATGCCGTTTTGATGAAAAGCTGTTGCCGTTTACTCATTTTTCATTTTTTTAAATTCATTTTTCTGCCCCACAAAAGCATTATTTTACTTCACTCTCGTTTACAAAACACATCACTCTTAGGCATGATTTTACTTCACTCTTGTTTACAAAACACATCAATCTTGGCATGATTTTACTTCACTCTTGTTTACAAAACACATCACTCTTGGCATGATTTTACTTCACTCTTGTTTACAAAACACATCACTCTTAGGCATGATTTTACTTCACTCTTGTTTACAAAACACATCACTCTTGGCATGATTTTACTTCACTCTTGTTTACAAAACACATCACTCTTGGCATGATTTTACTTCACTCTTAGGCATGATTTTACTTCAATCTTGTTTACAAAATACATCACTCTTAGGCATGATTTTACTTCACTCTTGTTTACAAAACACTTCACTCTTATTCTGAGTTTACTTCACTCTTGTTCACAAAACACATCACTCTTATTCTGATTTTACTTCACTCTTATCATCTGCTTAAAATCCAGCTAGTCAATTGATCAAACACCTTCTAGCATCAGCATTTACAAATTTCTCTCTGATGAAATAAATAATTAAGAATGAAAATTAAGCCGAATTAGAAGAGGATGAACTTCAATTACTATTATTACAAGAATTTCCGTAGCTCAATTCGCCGTATTTATAGCTGAAACCAATCGCCGCCTTTGCTCGGGCAAATTCTAGCTTTGATGAACAGAGCTCCGAATTCTTCAATAATTCTTGAATTCACATACATCATTCAGCAACCTAAGAGTAATTAAACTCAATTTCGAGCCGGAATTCCCATACCGGATGATGATTCCGGCGAGCAGCGACTTGTCGATCACCGTCTTCAGCTTCACATTCTTCGGCCCGGTCAGCTTCTGCGCGCGCTTCGCGATCTCCGCCAGATGCTGCGGCTCCAGCTCCACCACCGACGCCACTGTCGCCACCTCCGTCTCCGACAGCCGGTTCGCGATCAGCTCGAACTCCGCCGCGATCTCCTTGATCAGATCCACTCGCTTCATGTCCGTGAAGTTAACCTTCAAATGGAGTAAAAATTTACATAATCTAATTTTTTGTGCAATGACAATAATACCCCTGACTTGTTATTATGGAGTAAATTTGTGATTGAGGGAGCTAATATCTCATTAAATTCAAAAATTAATATTAGCCCTTGATTTTTTTGATCTTGTGGCTATTATTTGTTCTCTAGTTATATGGTTAAGAGGTGTTTGCCATAGATCACTACTATATATATATATCTTGTGGGGTATGTTCTTTTATTGATTTATAGAAATATGATACTCATAAAAGAAAGATATTATCTTTTACTAATGTTATGCAATATCCTAATGATTTTCATTCTATGGCATTTGTTTCGTATGCTTACACATCAAAATTCACAAAATAAATAATGTGGTTTGCAGTTTTTTCTTGTTATAGTCAAAAGAAATGTTTGGTCAAAAGTAATATACTCGTACTTCTAAAAGATTGAAGTTTGTTTAGGCTAAACTAAAGTGAGGTGGAATCCTAATAAGATGACCAAACTGTTAGGCATGGGCAAAAGTATCAGAAATTTAAAAGTTCAATGTGAAAATATTGAAATTTAAAATTTAGTTTACGTTTTTGAATTTTCAGTTCAGATTGAAATTTTATAAAAATTTTAGATGTTTGATACAGATCAAATCGGACATGATGTTTTTAAAATAAAGTAATCCAAATTTCGAAATACATTTATATATATTAAAATATGCACATAATTATAAATTTAACAAAGTATAAAACTTTTGTTGTACAATTCTAATGGGATTTGGTATTAGATTTCAGAATTTTGTATTCAATTTTCAAAATTTTCAGATTTTTAATATTGCGATTTCGATTTTTTATAGTTTTATGCAATGTCAAATTTTTTCAAATCAAATCAGACATTATAGTTCAAAATTTGGATTTTTTGACTAATCAGATTGGATCAGATTTATTTCTCATAAAATTTTAGATTTTTTTATTGGATCGTATTGGCAAAAATTCGATTCGTAAACCCAATGCCCATCCCTATAAATTGCCACAAAAATTATATAGATTTAATAAAATATGGTTGTAAAAAATTAGCTGTAAAATCATACGTCGACATCACTATAATGAGTTAAATATGATGTCATATATTCATCAAGAAATAACGTCATTTTGTTGAAAAAACTTCAACAAACATATTGCACGTAGATAATCATATTTTTCGCCATGAATTTAACCAAACGGCCGCATTGTGAGTAGTCACGACTTCCACAGATTATACACCCAAAGATACCCGGTTTATAAACATTACCGCCTTAGTAACCAAACGACTCCTAATATTTCCAGCAATTTAATTAGAAGCTCCCACAATACTCCAATATAACGTACAAAATTTCAAATCATCGTATTGGAACTACATATGGGCCTTACAGTGAAACAGAAGCCCGTATCCAAAATCGGGCCAAGACAAGGCCCGAACTGAAGCTTCGTCACGTCAGCACTTACGCAACAAGCCCATGACCGTACATGGTGGGCCCGAAGTTGACGCGCTTCGTCAGCCAAATGAGAGGACACGTGTCACATCCCCAGATGCCACGCGAAGAGCGCGTGGGATGCTGCCAGCTGGAATGTAATACAAAGTCGGCTGGCAAACCTTATCCTCTTTCTTTATGAGAAGTGATAATCTCACCGCCACTAACTAACGCCATCCACAATAGGAATAGCCCAGCAATAGTCCAGCCATAGCATAGCCACAAACTCCTCCTGCCACATCATCAACACTAAAAATCCTCCTGCCACATCATAAATAGCTCAGCCATAGCCTAGCCACATCATAAATAGCCCAGCCACATCAATAGCCACATCACTCAAAATTATATAAAACAAATAATCAACAATCACACAAAATACGCAATTTAATTTACGATACATATACGGAAAATTTAATAATATTATTAAAATTTAAAAAGTACATTAATTAAAAAAAATTACATAATTAACAAAAAAACTACTACCGTGCAGTCCTCCGCGTATATATAGTGTTTCGGAAACAAAAATAAAAAATAAAAATTCGCTCTAGGCGGTGCGTTAGGCGATCCGGACGCTGCAATAGCGCCTAGCGGATCGCCTAGCGCACCGTCTAGTGCCACGGAACCGCCGAGCGCTAGGCGATTTTTTTTGCGAAAATCGCTGGGCGGCTGCAATAGACCGCCTAGCGCCGACGCTCGGCTAGGCGGTGCGCTAGGCGCTATTGTGGATGCTCTAAATGATTTGTTCACCAACTTATAAAATCGGTGGGATATGAAGAAGCCACGTAAATGTTATTTCTCTTGATAAAAAAATGGAAAATATAGGATAATTTTTCGTTAAGCAATGATATAATGTTTCAAATTTATATACTCTATTCCCCCATAATAAGAGTTCTATTTGATGTAGGCACTAGTTTTAAGGAGCTCACTCATATATTAATTTTATAACAAAATGTGGGTGGAATATGTGGCATACTTACCATTTTTAATAAAAATAAAATAGAATTTTTATTGTAGGACGGATGAAAATGTCAAAATAGAATTTTTATTTTTAATAAAAATAAAATAAAATAGAACTCTTATCGTGGGAAGGAAGGAGTACACTGCTGGGTTTTATCATGTTCATATTATTATTGAATTTGCAAGGTAATTCTGTGCAGAGTTCGTGCGAACTATTGTCAGTAGTGTATGTTTGTTTATTGTTTTAGCAGTTATGATTGATTTGAGATATTAGTCTTTAAATTTATAATATTAAGATTATTATATAACTTAAAATTGAGTTTTATGTGGTATAATATTATTGCCAGTTTGTAATCATGTTAGTTTTGTGTTTTGTTCAGGTTTGTTGTAGTGGATTAGGTCTCACATCAATATGTTTGGCTCTTGACATACTGATTCGGTTTACAATTATTGCATCGATATACCTAAATGACATCACCTATATATTCAACTTATAAAATCGAGGGAATATTAAGATTATTATGCAATGTGAAATTGAATTTTGTATAATACACCAATATTATTGTCGGCTTGTAATAATATTGTTGAATTGTTTTGTATCTTGTTCGGATTTGTTATAACGGATTAGGTTCCATATAAATATGGGTGTATTAGGGTCCTCACAACTCTTTGGTGTTAAGCTTCAAACAGATCACAGTCCTTGGATCTTTGGATTGGATGGTTGTGATCAAAATAGTCGAGCTACATTATTTGATGAAAAATCTACATTATTAGTCGGTGTACATTAGTAGAATGAAAATCTACATTATTAGACTATAATGCTACATTATTAGTCGGTGTACATTAATAGGATGAAAATCTACATTATTAAATGACACGTGGCATTAATCTGACCGTTAGATGACAAAATCGTGAGGCTGAGATTCGATTGAATGTTTGGACAATATTTATATGTTGAACTTGAATACATCCCTATATATATATATGTTAATCGGTTAGTTGACATAGTGATTCGATTTACAACTATTGTGCCGACATCCCCATATGACATTATCTGTGTATTCAACGTTTACATACCATGTGCATTCCCGTGCTTAACCCAAAATAAAATCATCATCAATATCTGGCGCATTTAACACTTATTTTACCATTATTACTTTTACAACTAACTTAGATTCTCATTATTTTTTACCTGATTTTGACCTTAAAATTTATAAAATTTGTAAGATTATTATGCAATATGAAATTGAATTTTGTATAGTACACCAATATTATTGTCGGCTTGTAATCATATTGTTTAAGTGTTTTGTGTCTTGTTCGGATTTGTTATAACGGATTAGGTTCCACATACATATGTTAATTGGTTAGTTGACATAGTGATTCGATTTACAACTATTGCATCGATATCTCCAAATGACATTATCTATATATTCAACGTTTCATACCATGTGCGTTCCGTGGTTAACTTAGAATAAAATCATCATAAATATCTGGCGCATTTAATACTTGCTCCATCCGTCCCATAAAAATAGAGAATTTGGAGACGGAACATATTTTAATGCAAAGTTGGTAAAATAGGTGAGATGTAGAAAAAAAAAGTAATTGAAGTAGTATTATTAGTAGAGAATGAGACTCATATTATAAGAGAGAAAAGACTTGCCAAAAATAAAAATAGACTATTTTTATAGGAAGAATCAAAATGTTAAAAAAAACTATTTTATGAAACAAAGGAAGTATTTTACTGTCATTTCTTTTACAACTAACTTAGATTCTTAGTATTATTTTTTTACTAAAGTAAAAATAAAAAAACTACCATAAATCAAAACTACTTGTTTATTTCAAGAATTCATATCTCCAATCATAATACAGTATTATCATAATTGATCCTAAAAAACTACTACTAATAACTTCAATAACGCATATTTTTATCATTTCCAATTTATCCAAGAATAGTGTTATTACAACTATCAATTGAGGTATTATTGTAACATGAAAATACTTTCTATATACATGAGATAATAATTTTATACGTTGGTTTATTTTTAAATATTGCGATGAATATGATTGGGCTGTGATGTGCGAGGGGTGAGTTTAGTGATTCTTTTATTTGTTGGCACGTTTTGTTTCCCAGTCAGTATTATTCTATCCATTTCGGTTAATTTTGAAAATTATTAATTATTAATTGTCTGAATATTCATATCCATGACTTTCCATAGGCGATCGTCGATTCATTTTATTTACCCAATTCAAAAATTACGTGTATCGAATTCAAGATTAAGTATTTATATTTGATTTTTTGGGTTGGGTTTTGTTTTGTTTGCGTCAAACCCTAGAATCCCATTCTCAAAATTCTTGGCTCAAGTTTGACTCTTCTTCTCAGAGGAAATATAATTCTTGCTCAATTTCAATTGCAGAGGCCCCAATTTCTGGTTCCTGCTTGCTCATTCAGCCAGATTGAAATTTCTCTGAAGGCTAGGGTTTCCATTGATTGGTATGTTCTGATTTCTTCCGAGAATTTATCCCTTTTTATGTGTTTTGTTTGGATGAGTAACTGTTTTGTGTTTCCGTGCATTGCTTTTTGTTTGATTATGTGTCATTTCTGTTTCTTTTTTGGAAGACATTTTGTATTTTTTGTTGATTGGAAAGAGAGATTTGTGATTTGAGTGTTGTTGTGATTATAAAATAATTGTTTTTATTGATTTATAGGTAGCTGGAAACAGAGTTGAGAGTTGTGAGATTTGAGGAGAAAGATTTTCTGTACCTCTTGAGTGGAATAAGGAGGAATTTGGCAAGATGATGTCAAGATCTTATACGAATCTATTGGATTTAGCATCTGGGAATTTCCCGGTGATGGGTCGGGAGAAGGAGCGGAAGCGTTTCCCGAGGGTGATGACAGTGCCGGGGAATATTGCTGAGCTGGACGATGAGCAAGCTAATAGTGTGACATCGGAGAATCCATCTTCAGTGGCTGGTGATCGGATGATCATAGTGGCGAACATTCTGCCTTTGAGAGCAAAGCGAAGGCCGGACAATAAGGGTTGGAGTTTTAGCTGGAATGAGGATTCGTTGCTTTTGCGGGTTAAGGATGGGTTGCCGGAGGACATGGAAGTGCTGTATGTTGGCTCGTTGCCTGTTGATGTCGATCCAATTGAGCAGGATGATGTGGCCAATCATATCCTAGAGAAGTTTAAATGTGTTCCTGCCTTTGTTCCGCCCAGTCTTTTGGCTAACTACTATCATGGTTTTTGCAAGAAGCAGCTGTGGCCACTTTTCCATTACATGCTGCCATTTTCAGCTGATCATGGGGGTAGATTTGATCGGTCCCAGTGGGAAGCATATGTGTCTGTCAATAAATTGTTCTCGCAGAAAGTGATTGAGATTCTTAATCCTGAAGATGATTTTGTTTGGATACATGATTATCACTTGATGGTTCTGCCAACGTTTTTGAGGAGGCGTTTTGTCCGCTTGAGGATGGGGTTTTTCCTTCACAGCCCCTTCCCCTCTTCGGAGATATACAGATCACTTCCTGTTAGAGAAGAAATCCTCAAGGCCCTACTCAACTCCGACCTTATTGGTTTTCATACCTTTGATTATGCTCGTCATTTTCTCTCTTGTTGCAGTCGGATGTTGGGCATAGAGTATCAGTCAAAGAGAGGATACATAGGGTTGGATTACTATGGAAGGACAATTGGAATAAAGATTATGACGGTTGGGATACATATGGGCCATCTTGAGACTGTACTTAGACAAGCAGATAAAGAACTGAAGGTTGAGGAGCTAAAGCGGCAGTTTGAAGGGAAGACCGTGTTGCTTGGAGTTGATGATATGGACATATTCAAAGGTATCAACTTAAAACTTTTGGCTTTTGAGCATATGCTCAAGGAGCATCCAAAGTGGCAAGGAGAGGCTGTGCTCGTGCAGATCGCAAATCCTGCTAGGGCGAAAGGGATACATTTGGATGAACTACAGGCTGAGATAGAGGAGAGCTGTAAAAGAATTTCTAAGGAGTTTGGTAGACCTGGTTACGAACCTGTCATTTTTGTTCACCGTTCTTTATCAATCAGTGAAAGAATGGCTTATTACAGCATTGCTGAGAGTGTTGTGGTGACAGCAGTAAGGGATGGGATGAACCTGACTCCTTACGAATATATTATTTCTAGACAGGGCATCACCGGTGCAGAAACAGGGTCAAACTTGAGTGGGCCTAAGAAGAGCATGCTAGTGGTATCTGAGTTCATTGGGTGCTCTCCTTCCCTAAGTGGTGCCATTCGTGTCAATCCATGGAATGTTGAATCAACGGCAGAGGCAATGAATGAGTCTTTATCAATGTCAGAATCGGAGAAGGAGTTACGACATGAGAAGCACTACCGATATGTTAGCACTCATGATGTAGCTTTCTGGTCTAGAAGCTTCTTACAAGATATGGAAAGAACTTGCGCTGAACACTTCCGGAAAAGATGCTGGGGTATCGGTCTTGGATTTGGGTTCCGAGTGGTGGCATTGGATCCTAATTTTAGAAAACTTTCTATTGATGATATTGTGGCTGCTTACTGTATGGCCAAAAACAGGGCTATACTGTTGGATTATGATGGCACGTTGATGCCTCAAAATTTGATTGTGAAGACTCCAAGTGCTGAGATACTATCACTTTTGAACAGGCTGTGTGCAGATCCCAAGAATGTAGTTTTCATGGTGAGCGGAAGAGGTAGAGAGAGCTTAAGCCAGTGGTTTGATCCTTGCAAGAAGCTTGGACTTGCTGCAGAACATGGCTACTTTTTAAGGTATACACCTAATTTGTCTTCTTTCATCATTTTTAGCTATTTTACTTTCAGTCAGAGGCTATAGTCTGGATATAATCTGTTCTTCTGTTACTATACGCCTTTTTCTATTCCACATTTCCAACTGATAGTAATATCTTACTCGACTTTCCAGACAGTCACTAGTGGATCCTAAGATCTTGCATTGCAGTATTTGAAGTCATAATAATTTAGCATTTGGCAATCTTGCTTTATTGCTTTTTTTTTTCTGATGCTAGATGCCGTTTTTAAAAACCCATATTTCCCGAGAAGTCGAACTTCTGGACTGTATTAGTAATTTGGTATTTGGGTGACTGATTTTGATGTGTCTTTATTTGGGTGAAACTTCTTGGACTGCATTGGTAATTTGGTATTTGGATTTTGAGTGACTGATTTTGATGTGTCTTTATTTGGGTGAAACTTCTTGGATTGTATTGGTATACTATTTTAGTATTTGGTTGACTGATTTGTTATCTTTATTAGTAGTAGTTCGTTCAATCTCCTGCTGGTGGACTGTATCCAGTTTGAGTCTGCACCTCTTCTAAAAATGTTTTTATTTGTTGGTCGAGCTGGAGCTTGATTTTGTTTGGTTTTCATTCTTGGTCGGGTTAAATGAGCTGAGTTGCACATGATGATGTGACCGAAGTGTCCAAATCCTTCAGCACTGCCATTTCTAGACCCAGACTGATGATCTGTTTGCTTTTTGAATGACCGATTTGCAGGTGGCCACAATGTGAAGAATGGGAAACTTATGGTCAGGGTTCCGATTTTGGTTGGATGCAGATGGCTGAGCCTGTCATGAAATCATATACAGAGGCTACCGATGGTTCTGGAATTGAGAGGAAAGAAAGTTCCTTAGTTTGGCATTATCAGGATGCAGACCCTGTGTTCGGTTATTCTCAGGCAAAGGAAATGTTGGATCATTTGGAGAGTGTCTTGGCAAATGAACCTGTCGCTGTCAAGAGTGGGCAGTTGATAGTAGAAATCAAACCTCAGGCATGTCCCCTTATGGTTTTCCTCTTTGATTGCTTAAGGACTTCTCAGTTTTCAGTTTTCAGTTTCATACCCTTTTCGCCCTCTTATTATCAGTGTCAGATCTCTCCATCTCGATCACTTCCCCCTTTGCTTTTTAAGAGAGTGAAAGGGCTGCCTATTTTTTTATCCTTATCGCACACGAAGAATTTCCTTTCAAAACAACATGAACATTGAATTAAGATTGCCTTTTTTTCGTAATGCAGGGTGTTAGCAAAGGTGTAGTTGCTGAAAAGATCTTCACATCGATGACAGAGAAAGGGGAACAGGCTGATTTTGTACTATGCATTGGCGATGACAGATCCGATGAGGATATGTTTGAACTGATCGGTACTGCTGTGTCCAAAAATATACTTTCATACAATACCGAAGTATTTGCCTGCACTGTCGGTCAAAAACCAAGCAAAGCCAAGTATTATCTGGATGATTCATCTGAAGTGGTCTCAATGCTCGAGTCTCTCGCTGAAGAAACTTCTCCAGCAGTCTCATCAGATGATGAAGATCATATATCCACAAGAAGATTTAATCGCCTTGCTTCTTTTGATGGTTAGTTCTCTAAACAGAGAGCAACCTGAGTTCGTCTAATGGTATCGCTGCTTATGGATGTTTAGGTTTTAGTCGATAGTATATGGAAATGACGCAATTTTCTTTTACTTTACTTTCTCTCTTTTAAGTCTCATTCTTGTCTCGTTGGGCCTTCTGTTGGGCGAAGTTTATTGAACTCGTTAGCTGCAATTCTTTGGTGGGTGGGGGGGATGTAGAAAAAATGGAAGTCCGGTACAGGTTAGTGACTCGTAGTCTGAGCTATAGGGTTCTTGAAGTTCTGTTGGTAGTTGTTGATGCTCGAATGAGGGTACTGATTACGCGAGTAGGAGCCTGCGACCTCGAACTTTCTGGTGAGACCCCCTGTACAGGTTGATTGGTGTGTGGCTGCTGTTTTGATATGTGCAATGGTTGGTTTAGGGGCAGACCCAATCAAATTGATGTGAATAATTCTTTTTGACTGATGGAATGTGACTTGTTATAAATTCTTTTTGACATTTTGGTTCTGCTCTATTCTTTCCAGATTTTCTCATTGTTACATACTTGCATAGTTTCATTCCTATAAACTGTGTGCCAGGTTTTCTGGGTACCCGGACCGGGTGTATTAGGGTACATGGTTTTTCGATACGGGTTGGGGTTGGGGTCAGGTAGTAATATACTCCATCCGTTCCTTATTAATTGAGTCATTTTTTTTTGAGACGTTTTAAATAATTGAGTGATTTTTATTTTTGGTAAAAAGTAACACTCTTTTACAATCTTCATGTTCAAAAGAAATGTATAAATTAATAAAATGGAGGGAGTATTTTGTTATTCAGAATCCATGGGCGATGGTACGAAATGCTCTATAATTTCATAGGGTTAGAAATTAATTTTATAACTAAAAATAACCTCAACTTGAATCACCTACTTCAAATAGCTTGATAGAAGTACTATTTAACTCATCTGAAATTAAACCAAGCCCTATAAGATTGACTTAAAATAAGTACTTTTTGTCCCACAAAATTAGTCAATTTTTTTCCCTTGATATTCTTTACCATACATTACACTACTAATATGGTAACTTCATATATGTATGAATTAACCAAGTGGTAGATAATGGGTCATGTCAAATGAATGACACCTATATATACAATTAATAAGATAAAAGGGGTGCATTATAATGCTAATTTTTCTTAAATTGCTAACTTGCTAACTTATCAACGTAGTGTATTATAAATGTCAACACAATCACATTAAAATGTCAACATATATTTGTGTTGACATTTTAATAAACTGTGTTGACATTTAAATATTAATGTCAACGCAATGTATTAAAATATCAACTTATGTTTATATTGACATTTCAGTATCATCATGTTGACATTATTATTACACTACGTTGATGAGTTAACAATTTATGAAAAGTTGGCAACGGATCACACCCACAAGATAAATATATCTTGTGTGTGAGTTGGTCAAACGGTAGAGAGGTTAATAATGTCTGAGGCCAAAGGTCACGGTCCATAGTACGGTCTTAAAATTTATGTTCATTTAACCATTAAAAAAAAGAAGATAAATATATCAGTTAAAGAATTTGTAAATTTTTGTAAGTCAAATTGATCGATGGATTGGACCGAAACCCGAAAGTTTATGGTTAGGATTAACAATATATAGCTCCGAAAGTATTATAGTATTTCAAATGACACAAAACTGAATTGCCTAACAAATAATCTGAAGGCGGATTGGTTCGATTGACATCCTTCACTGACTATCAACAGTCCTACCTATGTTTCATTATTCCAGATAAATATTCAATCACATGATGAACAATACAGTAAAAAACTCATTAGTTTAAACTATGTATCCAAGAAATCAGTTAAGCTCACCAGAAGTCACCACAAGAGCAATGCCCATCTCTAAAATGATGAAATCTGCTTGAATCCCTCAAAACAATCTCTCTCCCCTTCACCATCGATATATACTTCATAGCCACGTGACAGTCCTCACACACACGCAGGTTCTTCATCACCCTAATCGGGCGGCCCTCGGGCCCGTTCATCAGCGCGAACGCAACCGCCAGTTTCTCGCTGTGGTGCGCCAAGCTATGCTCCTTCTCCTCCACCTCCGTATCGTGCAACGAGGCGCCTGTCTCGGGCACGTACCCGTGTGATCTCAGCTCATCCATCAGCTCTCTCAAGTATGACTCAATCTTTTTAAATTGTGGATGAGATGTGTCACCCATTGTGAAATGGTGAACCTTGTTCTTGAGTTCATACCAGCTCATCCCCGGCTCTTTCTTGACCGTCAGTGCCTTCATCCGTTTCCTCACTCTAGACGCGTCGTGCCATCTCTCAGCGGTGGATTGGGCGTTGGAGAGGAGCACGTACAAGGCTGTGTCGTGAGGGTCGATTTTGAGAACTTCCTCGGCTATTCTCTTCGCCATATCCGCGTTTTTGTGCGTTTTGCAGCCCGAGAGGAGAGTTTTCCACGTGATGGCATCCGGGCTCACGGGCATTGATCTGATGAAGCGCTCGGCCTCCTCTAAACAGCCTGCTCGGCTGAGGAGATCGACCACGCAGGTGTAGTGTTTCACTCCGAGTTCTAATCTGTATTTCTTTACCATTTGGTTGAAAAGCTGAATCCCCTTTTCTTTCAATCCACTGTGACTACATGAATACAACAGGCTCAAGAATGTGATTTCGTTCGCCTCCATCCCTTCGAGCTCCATCCTTTTAAACAGCTTGATCGCCTCGTCTCCTCTCCCGTGGAAGCCATAAGCAGCAATCATCGAAGACATAAGCACGTGATCACTTGAAACGCCTCCCCCCCTCTCTTCAAAAGCCCTCACCGCGTCGTCCAAGCAGCCACACCGCGAGTACATGGTGAGTAACGAGGTGACGACAGCAGCATCCAACATCGCCCCTGCCTTCACCGCCTCAGCGTGAACCTGCTGCCCCTGCCCGAGAGTCGAGAGCTCAGAGCAAGAACTGACCACGCTCACGAACGTGATGCTGTCCGGATAAAACCCAGCCCTCCTCATCAGGTAGTACGTTTCCAGCGCGGACGAAGGGCAGTCGTTCTGGACAAGGCCGGCGATGAGCGTGTTACAAATGACTACGTTGCGCAATGGCACGCGCTGAATCACTCTCTCAGCCATCACCAAGCATCCACACCTCATATACATATGAGCAACCGAGTTCCCCACCACCGAATCTCGATCAAGACCTAATCGCATCGCGTAGCAATGCACCTGTTCTCCTTTCATCAAATCCCTCAGCCCCGCGCACCCTCTCGACACACTAGCCAACGTAAACGCGTCCGACGAAACCCCTTCGCGGTGCATTCGAGCAAACAATCGCAACCCCTCGTCGTTAAGCACGTTCCCGATCATCCCGGTGATGACCGCGTTCCACGTCGCGGGATTCCTCTCAACCATTTCCTCAAACAGCTCGACGGCAGCAGCCAGCTCCCCGTTCTGGATGTGGGCCCCGATCACGATGTTGTAGGACATGACGTTTCGGTGGGGCATTGTGTCGAACACCTTGAGGGCGGTGTCGGGGCGGTGGAGTTTGGCGTAGGCATTGATGAGGTAGTTGGAGAGGAACTTGATGGTGGACCAGCCGGTGGTGGTGAGGATGGAGTGGAGCTGGTGGGCCGCCGGGAGAGAGCCGGCGGCGACGCATACTTTGAGGAGGTGGGAGATTAAAAGGGGGTTTGAGGAGATGAGGTTGAAGTGGGTGGTGAAGGCTTTCTTGAGGTGGCCTCGGCTGCACAAGGCAATGAACGAAGTCATATGTTGTTCGGTGAATGTCGAGGCCAAAGGCATGACGTAACCTTTAAATTTAAATTCATTTATTTATAAAAAAAATCTTTAAATTTAAATTCATTTATTCATAAAAAAAGGAGCCCTAAGGTGCAAAAAGGGTTATTGGCGTCTAATTACCTTACTTTTGAAAATTTTAGAATTTTTTTTACGACCTTCGAACTTAACATCTAATATCACCAACTTTGAGAAATGTTAAATTTTAAATTTGTAGAATAAAATAAAAATTTCCAAAAAATTATTTTTATGTGTTACGGTTGTCTTAATTTTCTAGTAGTAATACATTATATACCATCAACATAGCTAAGTGGAACTTGTAGGTGTAATATTTACTTGTATTCTACTATAATGCAAACAAGAAATTAGACAACGTGAAAACAACATTAAAACTATATGGTCAAGTTTAGCCTAACATGAAATCATGCTGCTAATGCAGCAGGTGCAGGAGCCACTCTGTTCTCAGCAGGGATTTCCACAAATTCCGAAAGAATTGCTCTGAATTCGTCACCCGAGATCGTCTCCTTCTCGATCAGGACCTCGACGATCTTATCTATGGCTTCCCGGTTGTTCCGGATGTGGCCCAACGCGATCTCGTACGCGGTATCCGAGAGCGTCTTGATCGCGACGTCAATGTCCTCTGCGAGCTTCTCGGACATGGAGTTCCTCGCCATCATCCTCATGAACACGTCCCCACTCTGAGCGGACGAGTCCATCAGAGACCACGGCCCGATCTCGGACATGCCAAACGTAACCACCATCTATGCGGCAAAAATTACGGACTAGTTTAGACCATATATGAAAAACATCAAACAAAAAGCATGATTAGAATATACTCCCTCTGCCATTCATTTGCATTTCCTAAAATCCGAGTTGAGTCAAAGTGAGACAGGGAGTATATTGAAATAGTACCCACATTATACTAACTTTTTTCACCTCAGTTTCTTTACATTTCTTAAAACCCGAGACGAATTATGGACATTTATTCCCATATGGAGGGAGTATAGCATAAGAAGGTTTTACCTGCTTAGCCAAACCAGTGATCTGCTGCAGATCACCGGCTGCGCCAGTCGTCACCTCGGGCTCACCGAATATGACCTCCTCGGCAGCTCGGCCACCAAGCCCACCAACGATTCTGGCAAAGAGCTGCTGCTTGGATATCAGGGTCGGATCATCTGCTGGGATGAACCAGGTCAGGCCACGTGCTTGACCACGAGGGACTAACGTGACTTTCTGAACAGCATCATGCCCCGGAGTCAGAGTTCTGCATCAAGAAAGCAAGCTTCGACGTTAATGGACAACATATGCACTACCAGCAAAAGGTTGAAAATATACATAGAAACGAACAACGTTACTGGAGAACATATATGCTACTAGCAAAAGGTTGAAAATATGCATAGAAACGAACCATGGTTCGTTTCTATGCATATTTTCAACCATTAGGGATATCTCAAGAATCAAAAGTTTCAATCTTTCTTAGTAAATAATAGATTAGCTTATACCGTTTTAGCATTCTTAACCATTTAGGCTAATCCTCAACGGTAAATGCCCCCTTTGATTAGAAGCATGATCTACAACGATTAGCGTAAGACACGCGTATAACTTATAAGGGAGATGAACCCTCTGCAATTTGCCACTTACCCACAAATGGCATGACCTACTTCATGGTAAGCCACGAGACTTTTGCTCTTGCCATCAGTCATCACTGTTCCCTCCATTCCAGCAACTATCCGATCAATTGAATCATCGATTTCTTTGGACGAGATTGCTGTCTTGCCACGACGACCAGCCAAAATAGCAGCCTCATTCAAGAGATTAGCAAGATCGGCACCACTGAAACCAGGTGTCCTCATGGCTATTATCTCGAGTGATACATCTGTGCTAAACTTTTTGTTGCTTGCGTGAACCTTCAGAATGTCGGTTCTTCCACGAACATCCGGGACATCAACAGAGACCTGCAAAAAGGTCGCAACATTAATAATCCTTCTCAGAGCATTATTTATCTCCAGGGAAGCAAACAGACGGTCTGAATTACCTGTCTGTCGAACCTTCCTGGCCGCAACAAGGCAGAGTCCAGAATATCTGCACGGTTAGTTGCTGCAACGACTATCACGCCGGTGTTCCCTTCAAAGCCATCCATTTCTGTCAAGAGCTGATTTAGCGTCTGCTCCCTTTCATCGTTCCCTCCACCAATACCCGCTCCTCTTTGACGCCCAACAGCATCAATCTCATCAACAAACACAATACACGGTGCGTTCTCCTTGGCCTTCTTGAAAAGATCACGGACACGTGAAGCGCCAACACCAACAAACATCTCAACAAACTCGGAACCTGAAATGGAGAAAAATGGAACACCTGCTTCACCGGCAATAGCCTTGGCAAGCAAGGTCTTCCCCGTACCCGGCGGACCAACAAGAAGAACTCCCTTAGGAATACGAGCACCTACAGCAGTGAACCTCTCGGGCCTCTTCAAGAACTCCACAACCTCCACAAAATCTTGCTTTGCTTCATCCACCCCAGCCACGTCATCAAAAGTCACCCCCGTGTTTGGTTCCATTTGGAATTTGGCCTTCGATTGACCAATGCCCAAAGGGAAACCAGGTCCACCAGGTCCACCCGTTCCACCCGAGTTTCGTCTTGATAAAAGGAAAAGACCACCTATTAAAATCAAAGGGAACGCCAGATTACCGATCAAGTTAAACAAAACGGATCCAGAATCTTCTTGAGCATTGTGTGCAGCAAAGTCAATATTTTTCTCCCTGAACTTCTGCAGAAGCTCCTGGCTGAGGCCCGGGAGCTGCACACGCACTCTCTGCACTCGGTTGCCCAACTCAGGCGAAATAGCCTCGACTATAGCAATGGTGCCATTTTCAAATAAATCAACCTTCTGCACTCTATCCTGATCTAAATACTCCAAAAACCTTGAATAAGACATCCTCGAATTCGAAACACCTTCGTCATCTGCAATAGCATTGCCATTGCCTAGCAATGCAGGCATTGCAACTGCAGCATTTCCGAGCAACAGCTTAAGAAAGCCTCGTCTTCCCTCATTTATCGTTCGATCCTGGGATGCTTTTATAGTAACGAATTTGGATGCTTTACTCAACGCTGGAAGGCTGGTGGATTGGATAAACTGCCGGCCGAATATTTCCTTGCTCAGACCAGTTCTAGTAGTACTACCTGCACCTAAACCGTTGCCCACTACACATGCCGATGAAGCAGCCATATTCTGCAATTCAGCAAACTTCAAAATTTATTCAAAAGATAGTCACATATACAAAGGGAATCAATAGTTCAACTTATCAAAAGATAGTCTTCCCTTCAAATAGACAGTACGAAACAAACTAAGTACTACTCCCTCTGTCTCAACGAAGATGACTCATTTCTAAAAATGAAAACAATGCTTTCTCATACTTTATTCACTCCACTTAACACACGAAATAATATTCCATTAAATCTCGCGCCATCAAGAAAGGTGTCATCTTCGTCGGGACGGAGGAAGTACTTTAATTCGAAATTTCAAAATCTTGGTTTAAATGCATAATTCCAGTAATTAGAAAAACATAAGAAACAATAGGAATTCATGTTTGACAATAAATAGGAGGAGAAACACAAATACATAAGCAAACAAATTAAAAAAAAGATCACTTTAAGCACCAATATCACTTCAAATCTACTAACAATCACATTAAATCTACAAAATTATCAATAACTAGATGAATCAAATGAAAAGCTACTTCAAGCAAATCAACATATTTCCACAAAATTAGTCAAAAAACACTACGAAAATGCTGGGTTTATTATTTATCGCAGTACAGTTCTACAGCTACACAGAATAATCAAGCAAGAAACTCAATTAAAAGGATAAGCAGAAACCGAATCAACATGCTCTAAGCAGAATCAACGAAGCTATGTGAAATAGACTAACGGAAGGCGTTACCTATGATTGAAGGAGCTAAGATTGGAGAAGGAAAATGGAGGCAGTGAGAGAATATAGAGAATGGTTGCGGTTTGTATATGGTCTACGTGGGTGGTTGTGGATAATTGATTAGTCTTGCACTCCAAAGTTTGGGTCTTTATAGATTTTTTCTCTCTTGGGTTTTGGCATTTTTTGTGTTAGATATTTGATTGAATTTGGGGATCTAGGGTAAGCAGGATTTGGCTCAATGGAATAATTGTTTGGTTTAATTTTCACTTTAATTTGCGTTTAGTGGTGCCGGATGGCCGGAAATTATCGGTTTGAACTGTCGGTTCTGATTCGGTAGAAGGTGGAAATAGAAGCCTATGTTCCTGATTTCAATTCAAAATCGATGATTTCAAACTGTCATTTGTAGTCTCGTTGAAGATATTCTGTAAATTTGGAATTATACAGAAAAGATTTTTATCATGGCTCATATGCAAGTATGACTAGCACAATCGAGAAACCGTCATTTGTAGTCTTATTGAAGATATTCGGTAAATTTGAAATTATACAGAGAAGATTATTATCATGGGTCATATGCAAGTATGACTAGCACAATCGAGAAACGATCCAAACTTCTAGTTATAATTCAAAATTTTAAAACCAGATCAGACTGACAGTCAACAATGCAGTTTCAGGTAAAATCATCATCGGTTCTTATTTAACCATAAATTTTTATATTCATTTGCGTCCAACATAATCTTCAAATGCCAAATTGTTCTTCATTATGTTGATCCGTATTCAAAAACACAATCTTCTTAGACATCTCTTACTTTCTACCCAAGAATCAAATCTATTTTTTTCAATAAATGTTTAAACTAGGACACCAAATAATTTACTATGATATCAACATTATACTACTCCATATCTTATCTATGAAATACAAAAGATACACTGCCAATATTTTTTATATACAATATATCTTGGTTTAAATGATCTTGTATAGTACTCCAAACAATTGTATGAAAAAAATTTTGGGGGTAAAGAAAATTAAGAAGGGGACGAAGTCTTGGAGAAAAATATGAAAAATGATTCACACTATCATTTGCCACTCCATTTTCTTTTGTGTTGTGGTCTTAAAATATTTTAGTGGTAATTGGCACTGCAATTAGTTGTTATACACGTGTACATTTTAGTACATGTATCCCATTTATACAATTTTTTATATTAAATAATTTTATTAATCATGTTTTATCATTCAATGACCACTTTTAGTAGATCATGTTTTATCACTCATATAATAAACACCTCATACGCATAATCATTGATCCATAAATGTAGTACTATTAGCCTATTAGGTTAAAAAAATGCTAGCTAGTAGTACTATGCTAGTAATGGACTTGCAATGTTTCACAATAGTAACATTCATTTAATTAATACTAGCATAAAGAATAATAGTAATTTAATCAAAAGCTAAGTCAAATTCTAGTAAATCTTACTATGTATAAGAGCATCCACAACCGTGCTCTTGCCAGCTGCACGGTTGTGGGCCCGACCCCACTTTTTCTATCTGCTCTCTGGCAAGAGCACAACACCCACAGCTGTACTCTTCCTCAAGGACGAGCACAATTAATTTAAATTTCAATTACACAAAAACATTTCCATAATACTAAAATTCATTAAAAAATCACAATAAATATTACAAATTACAAAAAAAATAAAAAAGACATAATTAAAATCCTAAAAATTAAAAATTACATAATTAAAATCCTAAAAATAAAAAATTACATAATTAAAATACTAAAAATTAAAAATTACATAATTAAACTCCTAAAAATTAAAAATTACATGATTATTGGCTAATATTACCCGAGGAAGACTACGCATCCGGCGGCACCAACCCCAATTGTTTTTTGAGACCCAATATCATGTCCTCGTGCGTTTGAAGTTGTGAGGGGGTCATAGTTGACCTATCGGCCATATTGAGTTGGGCCAAAAGGGCCCACAACGAGTTGTTCGGGGGTGGAGGTGGAATATAGGGTTCGGGGGTGGGGGCCGATGGAGTCGCGGAGCGCCGGCGGTCGGCCGCCGCCTTCTTCCTTCCTTGCGGTCGGCGTTGGGAACCGCTTGGTCCGGCGTCGGGGCTACCCAAGTTAGCTCCGGCGAGTTGGCTAGCCACTTCTTCGGAGCTGGAGTCGGATAGGGATACCGACCTTGACCGTTTGGAGGAGCCGCTCGAGGAGGATGTTACGCCTCCCATATACTTGGGTGGAACCGCGTTTCCTGCCAAACGTTGAGGTACTTGAACGACTTACCGTTCAAGGATTGGTAGGTGCTCAGCGCGGCAGTGATGATGTCGACCTCGCTCCGGCCGCTCCCGGCATTCCGCGACTCCTGGAGGAAATAGCCATTGAACTTGCCAATTTCTTCGTTGGCTCGGTCGATGCAGTTGCGCACCATACTCTCGTTGCGCTCGATCGTTCCCGGCGGCCGGTTTGCATTGTACCGGCGAGAGACGCGCCACCAAAAGTGATCGGCGGATTGGTTCGTGCCAACCGCCTCATCTTCGGAGATTTCGAAGTACGCCTTGAACAATTTATCCATCTCCGCCGGAGTGTACGGTGTTCGGACACCGCTACGAGTAGGAGTCGACGGAGTTTGGGAGGGGGCGGTCGGCCTAGGCTCCGGTGTCCACCCGTATCGCCCTTCGGAGGCACCTTGGTCGTCTATTGGGTATGGCCGGAACGGCCGAATCTTGGGTGAGAGGAGGGGCCGAATATTCCGTTTCCGGACTAGGAAACGGTTGTGCACCAAACCATTCGGGATTCCAACCGTGAGAGGGCGGGTTGTCATCGCCTTGACCGGACATTGTTAGGGTATGAGAGAATGAAGATGAAAATGGATATGGGAGAATGAAGATGAGAATGAATATTGGAGAATGAAGATGAGAATTGTGTAGTTTGATGTGAATTTTTGGGTGTGAAAGTGGGGTATTTATAGATGAAAGTGTGTATTTTTGGGGGAAAAAAATAAAAAAAAAGTGTAAAAAACGGTAATAAACGGTTATAATTTTTTTGGGAAGTGATTTTTTTTATCGGTTTTTTTTTATTAAAAACCGATTTTAAATTAAAAAAACATTTAAAGGCAATGGCTAGCCGTTGCCCAATTGTCGCGCGACACGTCAGCTGCTCGCTGGCGCGGCGCGAGCGCGGCGGCGGCGATACACA
Organism: Salvia splendens; assembly: GCF_004379255.2. Taxonomy (NCBI): domain Eukaryota; kingdom Viridiplantae; phylum Streptophyta; class Magnoliopsida; order Lamiales; family Lamiaceae; genus Salvia; species Salvia splendens. The sequence continues at coordinate 1,436,872 of NC_056042.1, forward strand.
TCCGTTCCAGCGGCACGGACGGCGGTGGCGACGGCCGCCACCGTTGCGGATGCTCTAATGTTGAAAAATAAAATATTAAACCATAAAAATTTAATTTTTTCAAATATCTCATCTGTGTACAAAACAATGTCTTTTGGCAATACTAAAAAAACACAGTTTAATGAAAATAACACAAGGAAAAAAGGATAAAAAAAGGAAAGAAAATATACTTATTTCAACAATTGTGAAAAATTGAAATTTCATGATATATCATTCCGTTTTCAATCCTATCGAAATCAAACCAAATTTCATGATTTATATGACTACTATCAACTATTAATATAATTATTTACACCTAAAACTCTGCATAATAAGGGTACCCGCAACGCGTGCCGCCGGCGTTCCGCGTGCCGTTTCGCCGCGGAACGCGTTGAGGCGCACCGTTCCGCTCCCATTCCGTTCCCATTCCGTTTCGCGTGCCGACGGCACGGAACGCGGCACGGCTTGTGCCGCCACGCGCTCAGGCGACGTGGCGCTCCCCGCTTCGTGCGTGCTTCCCACTCGCCGGCCCGCGAGTGGGACACGTCAGCGATGACGCAATAATTAATTATTTTTTTAAAAAAATATATTTTTATAATTTTTTTTTAAAACGGTCATATTACCGTTTTTTTAACTTTTTTTTTTAATTTTTTTTATTTTTATTTTCTTATTCTATAAATACACCTAATTTATTACATTTCACACACAACTACACATCTACTCTTCCTAAACCAACATCAATTCCTCTCCAATTTTCTATTTCAATCTCCGTCACAAAAATGTCCGGCGACGGGAATTACGGCGGTGGCGGCTCCGGTGGGTGGGATCTCAACGCGTTCGGCGATTGGGAGACCATGTACAACACACTAGGTGGTTCCGGGTCGTCGACGCCGGGCACCCAGGGGTCGGCGACGCCGGGTGGGTACCAACCACCCACTTTCGATGTGGATGCCTACGCTCGACCACCCGGCTCGCGGCTTTCTCAGCCGTGGGCGCCGTCGGCCGCAAGGGACGAAGGCGGCGAAGACGGCTAGAGCGAGGAAGGGCCGAGGCGAATCAAGCCAGTCGGCCTCGGGATCGGGCTCGCGGGGAGGCTCGGACACACTTACGGTGGCGTACATGACCGCCACAATGGCGGACACTTCCCGTTTCTCGTACGCCCAATTCACGGCCTGGTGGAACGGAATTGTGTATATGGCAGCACAACTTGGCCTTCCGACTCCCCCTCAACCTCGACCGCCTCCGGAGGATGATTCGCCGGCGGAGTAGTTTTTTTATTTTCCCACGTTTAATTGTGTGTTTTTTATTTTGTGTTTTTTATGTTTTTAGGATTTTAATTGTGTGCTTTTTTTATTTTTTTTAAGTTTAAGTTGAATTTTTTTTAATGTTGTGTGTTTTTTAATAAAGTGTGTTTATTTAAATTGAATTGGGTTGGAAATAAAAAAAATGAAATTGAATGAATAGTAATTTAAGGAACGGTTAAGGAACGAATGGTTGCAGGTTCCGTTCCTTAGTTAAGGAATGAAGTAAAAAAGTACAGTGGGGCCCTCAAATAGTGGTTTAAGGAACGATATAGGAACGATATAGGAACAGCGTTGTGGATGGCCTAAATTCGGAATCATCGAATAAGAAAATAAAGGTCAAATTTATTGAATTACTATCAAGAAAATAAATGAGAAATTCAAGAAAGGAGTGAATTTCGCTGAAAAGTGGAAATAATGGTAAAAAGTCAAATTGAAAAAATGCACATGTGAAAAAGTAAAGTGGAAGCACTGTTCGACAGAATGAGCTAAAATATAAGCCCAAATTAGAAAAAGAAAAATTAGGGTTTACCATCACTCCCCATTTCTGCAAAAATCCCCAATTATCACCTGTTAATTGGAGAAATCAAAGGATCCATGGATCCGGTAACTTTCCAGTTCCCGATAATATTGACCGCCGCCGCCGATGAGCTGCCAGAAACGGCCGCGGAGCTCAAAGACGACATTCTCGAAGAAATCCTGTCGTGGCTGCCGGCGAAGTCAGTTCTCCGTTGGAAGAGCGTGAGCAAGCCATGGCAGCGGATGCTCGACAAGCCTGTTTTCTCTCGAATCCACTTCTCCAGGGCTTCAGCCTGCCCTCTCCTCGTCTCCGGCGGGCGATCGGTCTGCAGATCCTGCCGCATCCTGCATCTGGTGGAGGGGCGGAGCGTCTCCGATCTCGATTCCGGCGCGTGGAGCTCGCGGCTGATCTCTCGATTCGACATCCGCACGCGAGCCGCCTCCGCGGCGGAGCCGTCGAAGGTGCAGGACGTCTTCCTCCGCCCCAACACCAACGCCACCTCCTGCGAGGGATTGCTCTGCTGGACCGCCTACGATCAGAACCGCGGCGATTGCATCGTCGTCTGCAATCCGATCACGGCGGAATACGTCTCCCTGTCCTCCTCTCCGATGGATGAGGATGATATCTACGCCTTCGTTGGAATGGGGTATAGCGCTGCGAAGAAGCGATTCGAGCTTCTGAGGATGGCGGCGAGAGCGGATGATGAGGAGGAGGATATGTTTTTCTGGCCGGAGATTCGATCTATAGGAGGAAACAGCGACGGGAGCTGGAGGCGCGTTGGCGGAGGAACCTCTCAGTATGTTTTATGCCGCACGATTTCGCAGGTGGTTTACGTCTCCGGTGGGGTTTACTGGAGCTACGATGGATACTCGGTCGTGTGCTGCTACGATTTCGACAGCGCTCTGTTTCAGATCGTGGCGTTGCCTAAAATGAGCCTCTCGATGCTCGAAACCAACAGCATTGCCTCGAAGAGCATGAGTTTAGGTGTGTTGGATGGCGCCCTCTGCGCGTCTCTTGTCTGCCCGGGCGACGGCCATGTCGAGCTCTTCGTGCTGGAGAGCGCCGCCGCAGGGCTGCAGTGGAGGAAGCTCTACGATGTGGAGACCAGGACGACGTTTTTGGAGCACGCGGGCGTTCTGTGGCCAAGGGGGCAGTACAAGGCGATCAAGTACCTGAGCCGGGGCGAGATCTTGATGCACGACTGGAGGGGGAAGTTCGTGATCTACAACCCGGTCACGAAGGAGGAGAGGCACGTCTGCGTGCTGGAGGATTCGCGGCTTGAGGAGGATCTGAGGAACGATGGGGTTGATGATCTGCAGGTCGTGTCTCACGTCCCGCGCCTCGGGAGGCTGAGGGAGGCCTTGAATGTGGGTGAAGAGGAAGTGCAGGTGATGAAGCGCTTGAATTTGTATGATGAAGAGGAACAGAGGTCTCTTGAGGAAGATGAATAAAATTTATTGTACTATATTTGAAGTGAATTGCAAAACTAGAATAGATAGAAAGGTGTGGTGTCTCTGCTGTGTAACAGAGCCTTGTATTAAAGAATGAAATATTAGTCTAATTCCAAATTAATTCCAGTTGTTCTCAAACAAAATTCCCAGTTTACATACATAATAATCAAGCCTTTCTAAACATACATAACTAAAGCAAATGGTTTATTTCATGTCTTTAGATTTTCATGCCATTCTAAACATTATTGATGCATCATTACATTGCAAGTCCAGAATAACAGACATACATATCTTTACCAATCAAAATGCTTACCAGTAGACTGATATGCTTGCTTCACAGCTCATAGTTCATTACAATCTATGCTTGCTAACGCTTGCAGACCTTTTCTCGTACTCGCTTCCAGAGCTTCCGGCACTATCCCCATCATCACTCTGCAACGAGATCAAACCCGAAGCATCAGAAGTGTAACAACAGTTCCTCTCCAAGAGAACCAAACTGCAGACGAAGCTATGCATATCAAGAGACCACTGATACGTATCTGATCTATGCCCGCGAACTCCAACATCCTTAACCCGCCCCCCTTCCTGATCAACACAAACCATACGACCTTCCTGACAAACAACCACAGCTTCACCTTGTTTCCTGATCCACAACGGCCTCAGAAACTCACTGCCAATACTGGTAAAAAAGTCGAAGCAGAGCTTCTTCGTCCAAGATTTCTCAACACCATACTCCTGCATCACCCAAACACTAAAACACAGCTCTGCACCAGACACACTCCATAGAGTGAGAGCAAGGCAGTCCATATAGACGGCCAGATCCCGACCCCTGAACTGACCATCACTCCCATGAAGAACCGGAAACTTCATCGTCCTGAAAACCTCTAGACACATATCAAACGCCACAACCACATCATACGAATCCATGTACCGAGCAATCCAATGCGAAGCCCCATTAACATACTCTTGGCGACGGCTACATATAACCGGAACAAGCTCTACGCAGCAGCTCAGATCCTTCCACACACCACTGCTCAGCTTGTAAACCTCAATTTGGGGATTCACAGCAACATCAACATAAGTAATTCGCACAACCTTATAATCACTAGAAACAGAATCAAATCCAAACCCTAGGTACTGAGTGAACGAACCGTATGAATTGTAAATCAAATTAGGTTTCGGAAGCAGAACCGATCTCCTCACACTCGGATTCCACAGAACAATCGTGTTCATCAAATAAATCCGATCATCGGAGAGGCAGAGCAATCCGTTGCAGCTACCGACGATCGTGAAAAACGAATTCATGCTCTTAAACGGACATTGAAATGCAGTGATACGAGTGAACGGCGATTCATCATCGGAATACAATTCATAGCGCTCGGAGCTTTTGATGCAGCGGCGGAGGAGGAGTGAGGGAGCTACCTGTTGCGAAGAGGAGGCGAATTGCAGGTGCGATGCGGTGAATTCGGGGCTGGTGATGAGAGAGCGCCATGATTTGGAGACGGCGGTGCAGCGGAGGAGCGCTTTCACCGGCAATCGGTGGAGAATGTTGATTACGATATCTTCGAGGAAGTAATCCGCCATTTTTTTAGCTGCTGATTCGGTCACAAGTATGAATTACTATATATTATCAGTTCCGAGATTTCGTGAGAAAACCGAAATTGTTGAAGGAAAAAGTCACATCTGCTGTAGAAAAATGTGAAAAATGAGGGAATGGTGTGAATCAGAAGATGGTGACGAGATTTATGAGTGATTAGTGATTACTAATTCTGGAGAGAGTGAAATGGATTATGTTTTTTTTAGAGAGAGAGAGAGAGAGATGGATTATGTTATTATTACTTGCGTGGAATAATTCCATATTTGTATGCGACTTTTATCAAAGTTACATCATAAGGTTAGTTTTTTTAAATTGTCATATCCTTATTGTGGCGTGTATTTTTTGTCTAATTATATTTAGGCATGTTGCATGGTTTGCAAGGCTGAAGAGTGCGGCATGCTGTTTAGCCACGTCATCTAGGAGGTGTTTAGAGCATCATCATCCGTGCTCTTGTCAACGAATACAGATGTGGGTCCGGACCCACTTTTACTCCCTCCTCTTAGGTAAGAGCACATCCACATCCATGCTCTTCCGCAAGGACAAGCTCAAGGGTCCCATCATTCTATTATTCAATTTAAATAAAAACATTTCCACAAAATTAAAATGCATTAAAAATATCCGGAATACTATTACAAATTACAAAAAAATTAAAAATTACATAATTAAAATCCTAAAAATTAAAAAGTACATAATTAAAATCCTAAAAATTAAAAATTACATAATTAAATTCATAAAATTTCCCACTACTCGTGGCCGAATTTCGCCTAAATGTGTTTGATTAGGTCTTCTTGTAGTCAATGTGGGATCGGGTATCGCGCATTGTGTTCCTTGTTTCGATCCTCTCGCCCACCGTTGTATGCACACCTCGGCGTGGGGGAGACCTCGCGGTTGAGCTTCCGGCTTCATCCTCGTCGTAAAAGCTAGCCCTCATCGATCATTCGTCAGCTATAATCATGTTGTGCAAGATAATACACGTGTACATGATGTCGGCGATAATTTTCACGTACCACAATGTTGATTCAGGCTTGAAAGACCCCAAAAGCTCTTTCGACGTCTTTCCGAGCAGACTCTTGACGCTGCGCAAAAAGAACCCGTCTCGGGTCTTGCGGGTTGCTGAGCGTCTTCACGAAAGTCGATCACCTTGGGTAGATACCATCGGCGAGATAGTAACCCATGTGGTATGCATTTCCGTTGACGGTGAAGTCGATCGTCGGTGCTACACCATTCAAAACATCATTGAAGAGTGGTGAAGAATAGATAACGTTCAAGTCGTTGTTGGATCCGGCAATACCAAAATATGCATGCCAAATCCATAGGTTGTAGTCGGCGACCGCTTCAAGGATAAGTGTTGGGCCGCCGCCTTTGTGGCCGCTTAAGTGTTGCCCCCTCCAAGCAGTCGGACAATTCTTCCACCTCCAATGCATGCAGTCAATGCTGCCAAGCATACCGGGAAAACCATGGACTGTTTCGTGAAGACGAAGCAACCGTTGGCAATCATCGGTGGTGGGTGCCCGAAGGAATTCCTCACCAAAAGTTGAACGAACGTCGTCGCAAAAATTTTTAAGGCAAAGGATTCCAGTTGACTCACCGACATGCAAATACTCGTCGAAGAGGTCAGTCGTTTGCCCAGTAGAAAGTTGTCGGATGACACACGTACACTTCTGCAACGCCGAGAGACTTTGCCGACCGGTTGCGTCTGTACTTGTTTGAAAGTATTCAACACGAGCGGATAATGTGTTGACAATACGCATAAACAAGCGTTTTGACATGCGAAAACGGCGCCGAAAGTATTCTTCCGGAAACCGCGGTTGGTCGGAAAAATAGTCAACAACGAGCCTTTCGTTGGCTCCCTCCCAGTCATGATGGATGTAGCGGCGAGTTGATCTAGTTGGTCGAGGAGGAGGGGCGGGGGTATTCGCGGTGACATAGGCTTCATAGGCGGCACGATATTGTTCATAGTATTCTTGTTCTTCGCACTCCGCTTCCGCAATGAGATTGGTGAAATTCATTTGAGAAGGTTTGAGTGAGAGAGGAAGATGTAGATAAGTTGTATGAAAAAATATGAATGAGAGATGAATAGGAAATGATTTGATGTGAAAAATGGATGATAAATGTGTGTATTTATATAGCGCAGCAGCGGACAGCAGGTGTCGTGCTACTGGCACGGACGGACGGACGCCGTCCTTCAACCGCTGCGGATGCTCTTACAATGCAATGGGAGCGGTGGGTATGATGACGAGAGAGGGAGGGCGCCACAACGCCGAAAATACAAGCATGCAAAAATGATGATATGTTACTCAATACTCGAACTCTTGATTTGACACCCCTATAGAACTAGTCTTTGGATGAAAGTATCAATCATCAAAGTAGGTAGTCTATGGATTTGACACCCCTACTAGTCTTTGCGCTTCATTCTATACTCATTTAAAAAAAATGATAAAAAATAGTTAAAGTGAATAAAAAGTAAGGTAAGTGACAAAATAAGGTAAATAAAAGTCTTATCTGCATTATTCTCTTTTACTTACCTTTTCTCCACTTTAACTATTTATTATCATTTTTTTAAAATGAGTACAGAAAATGAAATGACTCAACTACCACGGAATGTAGGAAGGAGTTTTGTAATTTAACTAACAATATAATTCATTATTTCCAAATAACTAGTATTTGGAATTAATTTTGTTTACAAACTAGTGTCCATTTCAGAATTTCATAGTAAAATTAGCTTAACAGTGTGATTTTACCCTTGTCATTAGTATAATCTTTTTTTATACTCCAATTTTTGTTTTACAAGTAATACTAGGGTATTAAAATTGTTCACTTGGAGAAAAGATATTAAATATACTAATAATATTATTCTTCAGACAAAATATGTTGGAAAATATATACTCGTACTCAATAGTGGGTGCAATTGTCACATGCACTCCATCGTTGTAGATAAGACATTGCTTTAAATATTTGATAATTTCAGTTAAATAATCTCAAAGACCTGACGTAGATTTATGTAATTGTTACTATATAAGAATTATTAGCAACCATACAATAAAATACAACAACACAATAAATAAATTATACATATAGTCGTTGGGATCCCCCACAAAAATTCTTGGCATCGTGCATTGTACCCGAACAATAATTATTTGTCTTGTTATGTCACTATTTAAATATATTGCCTGAATTAGGCACACCATTAGTCTGTAGATATTATCATTAAAAATAAATAAAAGTATAATTATTATAAAAATTTATCAAAAAGGCAGGGCACATAATCAAGGATCAATATCTTTAGGATATCCTACAATAGACACGTATAAAACCAAATAGAGAAGACAATTTTGTTAGGTTTCCTCGTCACACTAATAAATAAATTGGACTATTGTTTTGGACATGAGCAGCCCTTTACTTACCCCTGTTGTATTTAACTAAAATATATCTGTATTTAGGTAAAAAAAATGTGTCAAATTACCATATATACAAATAAATATTGTTTTATTCTGTCTAACATTTTGGAGCAACTTCTAATATTTATAGTTGACGTTTATGTTTGTTAATTTGTCTTTCATTATGACTTGTTAAAATTAATTTTTTTTTCATAGGTTACAATAAATTTTTATGAGACAAGGCAGGTAAAGTATAATCATGAAATTGATTTCAATGATTGTGAGTCATATGAATGATATTGATTTTAATATCAAGCTAAACTCTTTTTATGATATTCAGAATAAAGTAATTCCTTCAAAATATTTAGAAATTACAGAAACGATTTTTTTTTTCAATTTCCAACCAATCAAAGATTGAAAATGGGCTATACATATTTTAGCTATGGTTTTTAATCATACTATTAATACTTAGACACCGACTCTCTCTTTACTTGACAAAAAAAGCTAAGGTTTCTGCGAAAATTTAAAAATATATTTATTATGTTAAGTGTGAATATAATAAAGTAGATAAATAAAAAAAATAGAAACAATAAAGGGAAAATATAAAAGGACAAAAGAAAAAAAAGACTAAAGTCCAATTTTGATCTCTTACATTTGCCATAAAATTCTTTTTGGTCCCTTATATTAAGTTTGTGACCTTTTAGTCCCTTACATATTGGTTTGGTACCTTTTGGTCCCAAACAAGGTTACGAACTTAATGTATGGGACACAGAAAAATTTTATGGAAAATATAGGGGACCAAAATTAGATTCTAATCCTAGATTATAATTAAGTTATTAAATTGATCAAACATTTTGACTATTAATTTTAACATAAAATGGTTATTTTGGACCAACATAATATGTTTGGGACTAAAAGATACCAAAACAATATGTTAGAGACCAAAAGGTTACAAACTTAATGTAAGGGACCAAAAAGAATTTTAAGGCAAATGAAGGGACCAAAATTGGACTTAAAAATAAAAAAAAACATTAAAATTTATTAGAATCCTATTGGAATCATTTGATAAAAAAATAAATAGGAAAAAGAATAAAATAAATGACATCAAAATATAATAGAATCCTATTGGACTCATTTGATAAAAAAAGTTACACTTTTCGCCCGAAGCCCACCTGGTCCGAGACAATATGGAGGGGCTTACGGCCCAATATTTCTGAATCTTTATTTTTCATGCCTAGCCCAGCCCAATCCAAATTCCGTTAAATCAGCTCTAGCTCAAAATCATAATTTTGAATGCAAAATTGAAATAACAACAATATATTGACTATGAACATAAATATCAATACTTACATAGGGCATGGATGTAATCAAATACAAACTCTATAGGCTCGTTCGATGTTTGCTAAATGGGCAGAATTGGTGTGTAAAAGGTGAATAATGATGGTTCGGTGTTCCGCATTTTTTTATGCATGGCCCTCGATATGACTAAGAGCCCGCACTGTTGACAACGACTTTCGGCGTATATAATTATGGCCTCCTACTTGATATTTGAAAACTGCTCCGCTACAGTGCATCGATAATTGTGTGTCAAATTACCAATTTGACATGTGAAGTTTGACATTTTGGTGTTGGCGCGGTTTATAGGATTGGGTAGTCGGTGGAATTTGTGTGAAATGACAATGACAATATTGGCCAATCACGCCTACAATAGTAGTCAACCCAATCCATCACATCAAATTCTGGCACTCTTTTCTTGTACACCGATCGATGCAATTGGCTTTCATTGTGGTGGGATCATCAACATTTTAATATGACCACATTTATTTTTTCCAAGTGGAAAGATGGAAGATCGAACAACCCTAAATATTATACAAACTCCATTTTATGATCTGCACTGTTAAAAAATATCAACTGATGATAAAATAATAGCAACAAAAAATATCAAGTCAACTATTGATGTGTTGAAACTGTGTCGACATTTTTTGTTGTTATTATTTTATCATCTGTTAATATTTTCCAGATCATAATTTGGAGTTTGTATAGCATTTAAAGTTTGCATTTTATCACTACCATGTATGACGGAGTGCGCATGTTGGCATGTTGATAAAATAGTTAATACTCAAATCCAAAAATATTGGGTTCGAGTCTACGGTGACACGGCCTTTAAAAATTTCTGCTTATTTATCCATTTCAAAAAACTATATATCACAGCTATAGTGCTAAAAACCATAGATGTAGAGAGACTCCAAACTCAAAATCTAGAGCTTGTGAAGGAGAAGGTGAGCACCATGCTGAGGTTGAGTAGTGATCAAACTGACAGGGGCATGCGTATACGACGGAGAAAGCTCGAACGAGAAGCTCCTTAAAAGCATGACCAATGCCATTTTCGCCTCCAGCATCGCAAACGCTTGCCCAATGCATATCCGAGGTCCCCAGCCGAAAGGGAAGTATACGCCCGGACCCTTTTGCGCCTTCGCCACTCCTTCACTGAATCTCTGCGGATTGAACTCCATGGCATCGTCTCCCCAAATTTTCGGGTCGTGATGTAGTATGATAGTTGGCAATGAGATCTGAATCCCGGCTGGTAAGGTGAACTTCCCCAGCTTGGTTTCCTCGCTCGTTCTCCGGCCAAGAACTACGACCGGCGGATAAAGCCTCAACACCTCGTAGAAAATCATCGTAACCTGAGATCAAGATCATCAAAGTTAGTTCACTCAATACTTGATAAGATCAACGTGTTTGATTCAAATCCACTTACAATCTTGAGCTGATTCAGACCGTCAAAATCTGGCGTTCGGTTGCCAAATACTTGCATAACCTCTTCCCGGGCTCGTGTCTGCCAGTTGGGGTATCTGCTCAACAAAACCAATGTCCAAACGAGCAACACGGAAGTAGTCTCCTGCCCAGCAAAGTAGAACAGCTTGCACTCCTCGACTACTTCACCTATGGTTATCCCGAAGCTCTTGTTACCCCTTTCCTCGATTTCTTGGAAGTTGGACGCCAACAATATGCTTAGCAAGTCCTGATGGCTGCCACCTTCCCCTGTCTTCATAGCCTCGACCCTTTTGCTGATGAGACCTCGAATCCTTGACTGGATTTCTTTCTCAATTTGTTTCATTCTCTGATGCCTTTTGGTGGGAACGAATCTAGAGTATAGAGAAAACAGATCATACATGAAAATGGAGAAGCAACAGAATGCACATTCAAAAGGGATTCATATATTACCTCCACCCGGGAATATAGAGCGCAAAGCTTGAATGATGTGCTCGACTAGTTCTCTCTGAAGCTCGAATACTCGTCTCCCTTCTTGGTAGCTGCTACCGAATGCAATTCTTGATATTGCATCGCTTGCTAGGTTTTGTAAATAAGGCCATACATCCACCTCATAAGATCCTTCCGGCGAGGCATTCTTCTCCCACATTTTCAGAACTTCGTCACAACTCAAATACAAGGCTGGAATCATGAGCTGCAAACGAGCAAAATAGTGAGAAAGAAGCAAGCTTATCTCAATACATTACCCTCTAACATAATCATCAAGATTATACCCAACCACTTGGCCGAAAACACTTCAATTTCTCAATTATAAGAACACACAAAGAACTTCATCACGAATCAAATAGAAGGCCGGAATCATGATCTACGCCCAAGCAAAATAGTAAGAAAAAAGCAAACTTATCTCAGTACATTATCCTATAACAAAATCACCAAGATTCTACCCAACCACTTGGCCTAAAACACTTCAACTTCTCAACTATCCGAGCATACAAAGAACATCTTCGCGATTCAAATAGAAGGCTGGAAACATGAGCTCCGCCCTAGCAAAATAGTAAGAAAAAAAGCAAACTTATCTCAATACATTATCCTATAACAGAATATTTAAGATGCTTCCCAACCACAGACACACGAATAAGCCGTTTCACCAACCAGGAGATCATTTTGGCCTAAAACACATCAATTTCTCAACTACAAACAAGAATTTGCGATAGGAAACCTTCAATTTCTCAAGATGGAAAGCAGGGTTGACGATTTTCCTGTGCTTAGCCCATTTATCTTTCTCAATGCTGGCAAGCCCTTGTGCAAGCAGCTTCACCAGCGGATTCCGCTGCACCGGCTTCAGGTACAGATAGTTCTTGGTCAGCACCTCCTTAACCAGGTCCGGATCAGTCAAGACGATCGAAGGCCTCGGCCCGAACCAAATCAACGACTCATTCCCTACAAAAATCAATTCAATTCAAAACAATTTCAAACATTAGCATTGCATGAGCACTCATCACAAACAAAAACCCCCAAAATTGACCCCTCTCAACCAAATTATGCCTCAAACTACGTGAAATCACAGAATTATCTCAATCAAATTTGACAAATTGATGCCTGAATCAACCTACAACACTTCAACTTTTCCAACACATTAATCATTAATCAAACCCTAATGTCATTATATAATATTGACATACCGTATTTTTGGATAGTGTTGAGGAGAAAGGGGGAAACTCTCTTCTTGATATCATCATCGATGTTGATTGGATTGTTCCAGGCTTCCATCACCGACTGCATTATCTCCTTCAAGTCGCCGTACACCAATTTGCAGGAATTACCTTTGAACCCCTGCATCGCGAGGGCTTCTCCGAGGCGCTTGGGGGTGAAGTATGCCCAATTGAGTAATTTCCATGTGTATATCAGCGCCGTGAGCGCCAAAGCAGACGCGAGTATTTGATACGCTGCTTCCATTTTCCGGTTTGAATCTGTTTGATTGATTGTGTGTGTACATCTCTCACTGTAATTTATATGAAGTTGTTACGATCACAAATTGTAGAAGGAAAGTCGCAACGCAAGATCACACGCATGCAACGTATGAGAGCTACCATGCATGCAACGTTCATATTGAGGATATATTGAGCTAGTTGTGACGTGGCAGTAGTTAAGAGATTCTGACCAATGAGAGGAGAGCTATGACGTGTTATTGACCAATGAGAAGGGAGCTATGACGTGTAAAGTGATCCTACGTGGAAGTGAGCTAAGAAGGCCTGAGGGAAGTGAGCTAAGATGCATAGTATAAATAGTGTAGTTGTTCTTTCTTTGATTTCAATCGTTGATATTGTTGTTGAGCTGTGAGCTTAAGAGCTTAGGTCGTGGACCGAGAGTTCTTCTTTGATTTCAATCTTTGATTCCTATTGTAATCGTTGAGATTCTTATTCATGATCAATAAGATTCCTCTTCGTTCGTCAAGCTCGATCGATTAGTTGATGCAATTGATCGTTCGGTAAATTGTTTGTGCGATTGTTGAGAAGTTACGATCATGATTGGGAAACCATGAGCTCGGATCGTAACAGAAGTGCAGAAGTGGTGTTAGTCAGTGTCGTGGGCTTCTGGCTTTCTTGATATTTTTGGGAAATTTGATTTTGGTGGCGGAGAAGAACATTCGACGTTATCAGTTTCGAGGTTCGAGAAGAGACGCGACAGCAAATTAAAACCACATAAAAGAAAATGGAAAAGAATATAATGAGATTTAAATAGTTGATTTAAGTTTTAAAAATAGGTTAGAAAATTCATGATGTTTAAATCGGGAAGCAACAAATTTGTTCTTAATAATCCTATGAATCTATGACGAAAAACATCCTCCAATCTTTTTTTTTTAGGTTTGACTACATGTGTACTGGACACGAGTTTTATAACATCGGGTCTTCCATTTAGTAAACTTCTCTCTACTAGTCTACCTTAGCGCGCATTAAATGTTTATGGAATACTTCCTCCGACCTCACAGAATATTCACTTTGGGTTAGAAACAGGTTATAATGTAAAATTGGTAAAGTAAGAGAAAAGTAAAGAGAAAAAGTAATTAAAGTATTGTTAACGAAGAATAGGTCTCACCTCATTGGAGAGAAAAGACTTTCCAAACTTAGAAAATGCATATTCTTGTGAGACGGATTAAAAAGGAAAAAATGCATATTTTTATGGGACGGATGCAGTACAATTTTTTCAGTTATTCCGCCAACGCATGTCTCATTTATATTTTACTAATTTTGATAATTGGACTCCATATTTCACTAACTTATTTAATTCACATTTTACTCCACTAGCTCTAGAGCTAAGGTTCAAGCATAACATGAAATAAAGTTTAAACAAACTTAGTTAAAACATCTCATCCCTACACCCCTGACCATAGTTCTAGAGCTTGTGCAGAATTAGATGAGCACCATGCTGCGGCTGAACCGTAACCACCGTGACGGGAGCGTGCGTATACGACGGCGAGAGCTCAAAGCGGAAGGCTCGCAGGATCATAGCCAGCACCACTTTGGCCTCCATCATCGCGAAGCTCTGGCCGATGCAGATGCGAGGCCCCCACCCGAACGGCAAGAACACACCTTGCTTCTTCCTCTGCGCCTTCGCCACTCCCTCGCTAAACCTCTGCGGGTTGAACTCCAACGCGTCATCCCCCCAAACCTCACGGTCGTGATGCAACAAGATCACCGGCACCGTGAGATGGGCCCCGGCCGGGAGCATCGCCTCCCCCAGCTTGGTCTCCTTGCCCACATGCCGCCTCAGAGCAACTATCGGAGAGTAAAGCCTCAAAACCTCGTATAGAATCATGGTAACCTGCATGAGAAAAATATTTATAGGAGCTATATTTTCTAAATTTTATTTTAAAAATAAACTTTTCAAGGGCTTAAGCCCCTGAAAAGCTCCTCATTTAGGTTTGCTTATAACGACGACAACTCACGATCTTGAGGTGGTTGAGACCATCAAAATGGGGCGTTTGATGGCCGAAAACTTCCAAGACCTCGTCCCTCGCTTTCATCTGCCATTCCGGATGTTTGCTCAGCATAACCATGGCCCAGACGAGGAGTGATGCGGTCGTCTCCTGCCCTGCGAAGTAGAAGAGCTTGCACTCTTCGACTACATCATCCATGCTTATCCCGAAGCTCTTGCTGCCATGCTCTTTGATTTCTTGCGAATTCGACTCCAGCAATATGCCAAGCAAGTCTTCATGTTTGGCTTCCTCTCTTGCCATCGCCTCAACCCTTGTATCGATGAGATCACAGATTATGGAGCGAACCTCCTTCGCTATTTCCACCATTCTCTTGTTCGTTTTCGTGGGCACGTGTCTGTGAAAGATATGATGAACAAAAGGATATAGAACGTGGAAGTTATCATACAGAAGTTCGTAATCGAAACTCAAATTGTGTACAGGTGATACTCTAACTAGTACGAAAAAGCTCAATAGAGATTTCGTAGCTTCTCTAATTAGGCTATTATACCGAGCATTGTTCCTGTATCGGATTTGCATACACAACGACACAATAGTAGTTGATTCATCAATGAGATTCGTTTAATCACGGGAACTATACTACGCAACAAGTGTTCTTATCTGTTGTGTAATCTATTACTCAAAACATAATTTCACCAAAAATTCTCAACCATATTTTTATTTGTATTTTTGCTACCACAATAAACCATTACCTCCATCCCGGAATGTAAACAGATCGCATGGCCTTCATGGCGTAGTCGGCCTGCTCCCTCTGCAGCTCGAAGATTCTCCTACCTTGTCGGTAGCTGCTGCCGAACGCAGTTCTTGATATTGCATCGGCAGTTATGTTCTGCAAACAAGGCCACATGTCCACCTCTGTTGAAACACTCTTCTCCCATTCACTCACAACTTCTTCGCAGCTCAAAACGAAGGCAGGTATCATCAGCTGCACCCAAAAAAATATATACAATGTGATTAGTACAAACATTAATGCAGGGGCGAACGCAGAAAAAAAGATTTATATGAGCTATGTCATCTAAAGTTTATTCGAGAAAATATTTTTAAGTGATTCATATCATTGAAGACAGTAAAAAAAAACCTTGAGTTTGTCTAAATGGAAAGCAGGGTTGATGATCTTCCTGTGCTTGGCCCATTTCTCTCCCTCGTAGCTGACAACGCCTTGCACAAGCAGCCTAGCCAGCGGATTCGAGCTCTGCGGCTTTGGGAATGACTCGGATTTGGTTAGAACCTCCCTAGCTTGCTCTGGATTCGTTACGATGATTGAAGGGTTTGGGCCGAACCAGCAGAACACATCATTTCCTGAAATTTGTAGTTTTTTTTAATCAACGTATAATACAACAAAATATCTACCATTCTGTACCATTCAAGATAGTATCAGAGCAAGTAGCCCACTTATCTGAGCTAAAACAAAATACTATTTGAATTTCAAGTTTGTTGCAATTTGATGAAGGACTGGTCCAATCCCTCCGAGATTCATCATTAAGGGTTCTTATCGCGGATTCATCGTTGACTATTCCACTTATTACCAATTGATTTTAAGATGGAAACTCGTAGATTTTTATCACCTCTAACTTCAATTTTGAAGTAATCATCATAAGAGGTACTAAAATAATAACATTACCAATTGATTTTAAGATGACACCGATCGATTTCTATCACTAGAGAACTGAAACTACAATCTCATGACTAATCTGATTATCTTATCACCAATTAGAATTAAGACGAAACCGATTGCTTTCTATCACCTCTAACTTCAATTTGAAGCAATCATCATATCAAATTTAGTCTAAACAAAAAAATTGAACAATTAAAAGAAAAAAAAACATACCAAATTTGGTGATTGTGTTGACGAAAAAGGGAAAAACTCTTGGCTTGATATCATCATCGAGATTGATGGGCTTCAACTTGGCTTCTTCCATGGCCTTCATGAAATCTCTGAAGTCGCCGATCAACAGTCTGTAGGAATTACCATTCAGTCCCTGCTTCCTCAGGGCTTTCTCCAGCCGCTTCGGCCGCAGGTAAGCCCAGTTTAGTAATTTCACCACAATAGCAACAGAAATAGCAGCAATTAAGGATAATACGATTTCCATATTTGATCAATTTGAGAAAGATGCTCTGTTTCTATTATTGCAAGTTTGCAAACCGCCTTTTTTTAGTCATGTTTATCCTCCTTGATTTTGGAAGTTTCCTAATGGGTAAGAAAGCGGGAGTTGACTAGAAAAAGTCAGTCAGTCAACTCATCAATGAGTATATAAAAATGTTAGGCCATCCACAACGCTGTCTCTATACAGTCTCTTAACTACTATTTGAACACTATTTGAGGGCCCCACTGTCCTTTTTTCCTCCATCTCTTAACTAAGAGACGGAACCTGCAACGCTCCGTCTCTTAACCGTCTCTATACCGTCTCTTAATTACTATTCATTCAATTTAATTTATAATTTTTTTTAAAACCCAATTCAATTTAAACAAACACAATTTATTAAAATTAAAACAATATTACAACTTAACATTAAAAAAAACGAAGACATAATTAAAATTCTAAAAAAATAAAAATGACATAATTTAATCTTCTCCGCCAAAGTTTTCCCAAATGTGCTCAATTAGATCCTCTTGGAGTTGGGTGTGGGCGCTAGAGTCGCGTGTCCTTGCCCGAATAGCCAACCGTTCTTGTATAGATGGATGCGCTCCACTTCGCGGCGGACTACTTGCGGTTGAGCTTCCGTGGGATTCATTTGCTCAAAAGGATCCATTTGCTCAAAAGGATCCATTTGTTTGAGTTGATTGAAGATGGAAATTGGAGTGATAGAGAGGATTTGAGAGGAATAGATGTGTGTTTGTGTTTGAAATGAGTATGGAATAGAATTATTTATAGAGTAAAAAAATAAAAAATTTAAAAAATGAAAATAAATATTTAACGGTAATATTACCGTTTGAAAAAAAAAAAAATTTTTTTATTAAAAATCGATTTTTTTTAAAAAAATGAATTATTGCGTCATCAGTGGCGACGCCCACTCGCGGGCCAGCGAGTGGGCGTCACGCACGCATGGGGACGTGCCACGTGTCCCTGGCGCGTGGCGAGACATCTCGTCTCGTGTCTCGCCGAGATGAGCTACGCGACGAGACGGTCGCGAGCTGGAGACGAGATGGGCGCTGCAATGCGTCTCGCGGGGTCTCGTCTCTCCGAGACGAGACGCGAGCCCGGCGCGAGACGCGTTGTGGATGGTCTTCACCTAATTTAATGAATTTGAAATTTAGAAATGATTACATATCTTATGCTCTCTGTCCATTCAAATTCAAAGTTATTTGTTTCATTTAAAATGAATAACTACTAAAATAGGAATAACTATCTCCACATTGAATGAATGGACGGAAATTATTACTCCCTCCGTCTTTCAAATATTGTCTCACTCTAACCTGACATGGATTTTAAAAAATTAATGAAAACTGAGTTGAAAAAGTTAGTGGGATGTGAATCATACTTTTATATATTAGTTTTATAATAAAATGTAGTCCACTACAAAAAATGGTAAAAAGTGAAATTGGACAAATTTTATGGGACGGACAAAAATGGAAAAATGAGACAAACTTTCAGGGACGGATTGAACTCCAACACGTCGTCCCTCCAAACCTCACGGTCGTGATGCAGAAAGATCACTGGCATCGTGAGAAGGACCCCAGCTGGGAGCGTCTTCTTTCCCAGCTTGGTTTCCTTGCCTACTTCCCGCCTTAGGGCAAGTATCGGTGAGTAAAGCCTCAAAACCTCGTACAAAATCATGGTAACCTGTGATGAGATTAGTTGTCCGAAAAAAATATTGATAGGGGCTACGTTTTCTAAATTTTATTTTAAAATATATTTTAAGGTGATTTAAATTATCGATGGAGACTTTTGCATAACAATTCAGATAAATTTAAAAAAAGTTTAGTGGGGCTTAAGCCCCCTAGAGCTCACAATTAGGGGTGTCAAAACGGGTACCCGCACCCGATTTCACGGGTATCCGAACCCGAAAAACACATTTTATACTACCTGATACCCGATTCGCAAGGCATTGCGGGTATCCCGCACCCGCAGGCACAGTTAATTTAATTAGTGTGCATCTGCCAATATTTGTATAGATTTGGTCAAGGGACTACTATTAAGTACTTAGGCGAAGTGTGATAGCTTTTAAACCTTGTGAATAAGCTCATTAACATCTTATATCTATCTATACACAACTCATGTTTTTATTTATATTTTAGATTAGATTGACAGCATGCGAAGAGACATTCAACATAAATTAAAGAGAATCAAGTGTAACAATGGTTAATATTTTAACAAAATTTTAAATATGAAATGGAGTAGGAACTAAATAAGACGAGACACCTTCTATATACATTAATTAATAAAAGTTAGATACTAAGTTGGTAAACTATATAGTTACAGGTAGAATATTAATCTAATTTCTCAGTTTACAATTATATTTAATAAATATTTTGGAAAAATGTTCTTTGACTTTATCTTACAATTTTAATGTTTGTTTACACCTTTAGATACATTATTTTTTAGTCTTAAGTCCAATTATTTTTGTAAACTCTTTTGATAGTTATTTCATTTTAAATATTCGAAATTAATAATAAAAATTTATGTTTATTTGATCAATTCGTCCCAAATTATACATTCACTTGATTCAAATTTATATGTTACTATTTGAATTTGAATGATATTGGAGATAGTAGCTAGAGGTGGTGGCTAACCAAGTTGCCCCACATTAAAAGTGAGATAAATGATAGAGGACTTGTGCAGTATAAATATATGATATATTCTACTCTACAATTCTAATCCGGTACCCGATATTTTGAAAATTTTACTACCCGATCCCAATTTTTGCAGGTAATGGGTATCGGTTCGGGCTGGGAAATACCCGCTACCCGTTTCGACAGGCCTACTCACAATCTTGAGGTGGTTGAGACCATTGAAATGGGGCGTTTGATGGCCAAAGACTTGCAAGATGATGAATGGGCGAATTTTTGATGGTAGTAAATGCGGGTAAAAAATATATAGATCACGACACAAGGAATTACGTGGTTCGATTTACTGAGGTAAATCTACGTCCACGGGAAGAAAGGAGGGCAAGATTGTATTGCTTGATCTGGTTTACAGCTTACAAATACAGACTTGCTATATGATATTTGATGTTTAGAGAGCTTCCTGGTCTATCTGATCTAAGTTCTATTTATACATTGAACTAAGATCGTGGCTTGCATCACCACTAACTAGGTCGTGGCTTACATCACCACTAACTAGGTTGTGGATGTCGTGGAGGTCATGAGATCTTGCATGGGTCCACTATCTCTTTGTTTGGTCCGCTATCCTGCATGAGATCCTGCATGAGTTGACACCACTAAATATATCGTGTAGTGGAGGTCGTGGAGGTTCTGCATGAGTCCACTATCTCCCAGTTCGGTCGAATACTGAGACCGAACTGCTGAACTATTGCCGAGCAGCTTTTGCCGATCTGAGAGTAGAGCTTGATTGGTCGGCTTTTACCGAGCTGTAGGCTGGGGCCGAACTCTTTGGTAATGCCGAACTGATACTCTTCCTTGGGCTTTGGGCTGATGGGCCGTCACTGCTATTGGGCTTGTTTAGTACGTACCCCATCACTACCCCCCCGAAAAGCGAAGTGAATCACTTCGGCGAAGCGAGTTACTTCGGCATTCTGGATAAAGGTACGGGGGAGGCTGACGTCAGGGGACGTGCCTTGCGCGTGACTGCATTAAGTGGAGGTTCTGCATGAGTCCACTATCTCCCAGTTCGGTCGAATACTGAGACCGAACTGCTGAACTATTGCCGAGCAGCTTTTGCCGATCTGAGAGTAGAGCTTGATTGGTCGGCTTTTACCGAGCTGTAGGCTGGGGCCGAACTCTTTGGTAATGCCGAACTGATACTCTTCCTTGGGCTTTGGGCTGATGGGCCGTCACTGCTATTGGGCTTGTTTAGTACGTACCCCATCACTACCCCCCCCGAAAAGCGAAGTGAATCACTTCGGCAAAGCGAGTCACTTCGGCATTCTGGATAAAGGTACGGGGGAGGCTGACGTCAGGGGACGTGCCTTGCGCGTGACTGCATTAAATGCGACAGTAAAATCCGGCCGTTGAATCCTGAAAAGGTGGGATTCGAAACGGTGCGATGATTTTGAAATCTTCTCCGAATCTGATAAATACGTCCTTTCTTCATCATTTGAACACTTTTGCTATGCTTCTTCTGCATTCTCTCTCTTTTGCGTAAAAATTTCCTTCCGCTTTCAAGAATTTCTTCAGAATTTCTTCAGACTTTCAAAGAGTAAGAACTATGTCTTCTTCTTCTTCTTCTGAGTCAGGTAGCGGTAGGAAAGGGGATAAGGGGTCTTCTAGCCGGAAAGAATCCGGGGAGAAGACCGTAGAGTATTTTCACAGCATCTTGAGTAAGGATACTGTGATATCCCTACACGAAAAATATTTTTTTCCTGGGGGGAAGGTTGCGATTCCCGACGACCTTCATAGGGCTGACTCGCCGCCGGAGGGTTACGCCACCGTTTATGAAGCCGGCTTGGAATGCGGGCTTCGTTTCCCTCTTCCCCCTGCCTTTGTAGAGCTGCTTGATTTTTTCCAACTCCCTTTAGGTCAGGTGACTCCGAATTCTTGGAGGCACTTATCGGCCTTTGCTGCCGAACTGCGTAGGCTAGATAAGGATCTGTCTCTGAGGGCAATCCTTAATTTTTTCCAGTTTAAGAGAAAAGGATCTTGGTTTTACTTGATCCCTTTACAGCCTTTTAGGGCCTTCTGCAAAACCAAGTGGCCAAAGTGGCAACATCGCTTCTTTTTTTATAATAGGACAGCGGCTCCGGGCTTTCCCTGGAGAGGGCCGAAGTCCGTGATTCCTCATCCTCGGTTAGAACCGTTGAACGAGCTCGAGGGCGAGCTCAATAAGATTCCTATGATTAGGAAGCAGTACCTGGAGTCTGAGCTCGTCAAGGGCGACTTCGTGTTCGACTCTTCGTCTTCGGACGAAGAGACTGAGGGTGAGGACTTCTTTTTTGTGCCTTACTGCTTTTGTGGCGAAAACTAACCTTGCTTTCTTGCTTTTTGGCAGTGAACTTGCTAAATAAGATTAGCCGCAAATCCTCCGAGCTTAAGGAGCCGGAGAAACAGAAGGCTACCAGCTCGGCGTCTGATGCCGAGAAGAATCCGAAGAGGCAAAAGACCTCTTCTTCGGATCCAAAAAAGCCGGAGTCCACTTCGGCAAAGGGGAAGGGGAAGACCCAGAAGCCCCCAAGAGCGCCGGAGAGAGACATCGTCTTGGCGCCCCCTTCGGAGCATGTCTGTGAGCCTTTTGCATGGCCAACGGACTTTGCCGAGGTAACTTCTCTTCTTGATTCTTTGGCTTTGCTTCTTTCCTATGTTTTTTTGGTGGCCCCTCTGTTGACTCTTTCCTTTTTCCATTTTCAGAGGAATAGCATGCTCAGCAAGCTCGTCGCAGTCGAACTCTCTAAAGCGTCCAGCGACTATGCTGAGATGCAGAGGAAGTTGGCGGCTGCTCGTCACCAGGCCGAACAGGCTAAGGCAGACTTTGAGAAGGCCAGAGCTGCTAGGATCTCGGCCCAGGATGAAGCCCAGTTTGCCAAAAACCAGCTCGTCATCCAGCGAGAGCAGACGAAACGGAGGGATGCTGCCGCCGTGGTTGCCCAAGGGGAGGTTCTCCGTGCTTTCGCGGAGAAACTCTTTCTGAGCAATCAATTTTCGGCCTTTGTCGGTGATCTGCTGAAACTGATGACCGATAATGCCGAGCAGGGGCCCGAAGTCGTCCTGCCGCTGTACGGCCGAGAGATAGCAGCTCGTCTCCAGAGTCTGCCGCTCCTTGAGGAGCTTGCTTCGTCCTCGGTCCTGCTTTCTGCTGACCGAGTTCGTAGTTGCCGAGCTGACCGGGACGAGAATATGGAGGCTATCTTTGCCTCCTTAGGGCCAGTTTCACCCGCTCCAATTTTCCACGGAGAGGGTGAGACCGAGCAGCTTGATCAGCAGACCGGAGACAGGCAGGCCGAGCAAGAGGTGCTGCTGATCGGTGATGGGGGCACCGAGCAGGCTGGGGGGAGCAAGGAGGCCGAGGCTGAAGCTGAGGCAGACAAGGAGAAGGAAGCTGAACCTCACCGAGGAGCCGGAGACGAAGCTGGCGGAGTATGATTTCGTCTCCCTTCTCTTAGTTTAGTTTCTTCCTTCTTGTAAAATGGCCTTGAAGCCCTCCTTGTGTAAAAAAAAAAAAAAAAAAATTTTTTTTTCTTATGAATGAAAAAATTCTTCTTTCTACACTTGTGTCTTCGTATAGCTTTTCGTACTCTCTTTTACTCCTGTTGTGGTTTACTACATGCTCAGTAAACTGAAATGCCGAACTGACATAGCTGCTTTGTATTCTTAACTCTTAAGGAGCTGGAGGTACTTCACTGGAAGCGGCTGTACTCTTCCGCTTTAGACGAAGCTGAGAAAAAAGCCATAGCTGACCAGATGAAGAATGACGAACTCTTGGCTTGTTTAGTGAAGCTGGAGGCCGACAATAAGGACTTAGAGTCCGAAAAGAAGGATCTGGAGGCCGAGCTGAATACTGCCGTCGCTGAGAGGACTGCGTATGAGGATTTCATCTGCGGACGCGGGGGAATGAGCATATCTGAAGTTCAGAATCAAGTTGATGAACTGTGGGAGGAGCTTCATGTACTCCGGAGGAACAATGCGCTGGAGAGCTCGGCTTGCCAACAAGTTGTGAAATCATTGCGGCGCTGGGCTTCTCGGTACGACATCGTTCTTTCCCGGCGTCCTTCAATCGAGAGATTCCTTAGGCATTTCCCGCCAACAGATGCTCATACTCCAGCTCAAACCTCTGATCCACTTGCTCAAAATCCTACTCCAAATCAGCAACGAACTCAGGAGCAACCGGAAACGTCAAGACGAGAACGGACTCAGGAGCAACCGGAAACGTCAAGACAAGGACGGACTGAAGTTCGTAGAGGAGCTGTGATTATGAGTGAGCAAGATCAACAAATGATTCGTGAAGAGACTCTTCGCCGCCGAGGTGCTAGAGCTTCCCGGGCTCAGGGAAGAGGCGGTAGGTCGATTAGAGCATCTCGTCGACCTGCTTATTCTTCAGCTGCCCGGAATGCCCGAACTCGGCTTCAGGAGGATTTTGTGAATAGATGGCTCAACTTTAGCAACCATGGACAGTAGAATAGTCCTTTGTAATGGCGTAACGCCTTCTCGTAGGGCAGCAGAATTATATGCCGAACAAGTTTTAATAAATGAAATCTTCATTTCGCTTCTATCACTGCGTATTTACAGCTCAGCGAAAAAAATTCATCGTGCTCGTCCTCGGTCTTATGAAGTAAACTTCTTTGACCGGACTCGTCCTCGGTCTTATGAAGTAAGCTTCTTTGACCGGACTCGTCTTTGGTCTTATGAAGTAAACTTCTTTGACCGGACTTGGTCCTCGGTCTTATGAAATAAACTTCTTTGACCGGACTCGTCTTTGGTCTTATGAAGTAAACTTCTTTGACCGGACTCGTCTTTGGTCTTATGAAGTAAATTTCTTTGACCGGACTAAGCTTGTGTCCTAATTTGGCGAGTTTTATCGCTCGGATCGGACTTTCCCTTGTCCTAATTTGGGGATCGGACTTTCCCTTGTCCTAATTCGGCGAGTTTTATCGCGTGGATCGGACTTTCCCTTTGTTGCAGTTCGTTTCAGACGAACTGCTTGTTTCTTAAGCTGAATTGTGGTCTTGTATCCTCCTTAGAAGCTTGGACTCACAATCGTTGGCTTTTATATGTTCTAAAAATGGGATCAGCCTTCGAAGAACAAGATACCTCAGTAACATTTGTAAGAGACGACACGCACATAGACAGACAAAACGCACATAGACAAATAAAAAAGACGAAAAACAAGTAAAAAACAAAGAAAGCACATACCCCTAGGACCGAACTAGACACAAGACTGACTGACCGGACTGTCTCTTACAAATGGAACTTCTTGAGGTTGGAAATGTGCCATGTTCGGGGTACTTGTTCTCCTGACATGTGGGTCAATTTATAAGACCCTTTGCCGAGGACTTCTGACACCCGATATGGACCTTCCCATGTGGGTTCGAGTTTGCCCAGCTTTTCTGCTCGGCTTACTTCGTTGTTTCTCAAGACGAGATCTCCCACTTGAAATTGCAGCTTTTTCACCCTTTGGTTATAATACCGGGTTACTTGCTCCTTGTACTTGGCTGCTTTTATGCAGGCCAATTCTCTTCTTTCTTCGGCCAGATCTAGTTCGGCTCTCAGTCCGTCATCATTCATTTCTGAGGAGAAATTTAGAGTTCGGGGACTGGGTACGCCGATCTCAACCGGAATCACGGCTTCAGTGCCGTACACCAGACTGTACGGAGTTTCACCGTTGGAGGTTTTGGGTGTAGTTCGGTAGGACCATAGGACTTGAGGGAGATTTTCTACCCATTGTCCTTTGGCTTGTTCAATGGTACGAACTGAGCGGGCGGCTTCTCAGGATTGAGACGTGGCCCCAATCGGTCTTGCACCGGAGTCCTTTGAATCCTTTCAAAAGGAGTTCGGCGAGGATGTCCCTGATCGCCAAAAGGAGTTCGGCGAGGATGTCCCTGATCGCTATGATCGGGCTTTCTCATGTCTCCTCGGGATGAGCTGTCTAAAGACCGTTTGCGACGGTCTGCCTCATCGGCACGGGAGAACTGGTCCGCAATGTCCCACATCTCTTGAGCTGTTTGCGGACTGCATTCCACGAGCTTTCTGTAGAGAGCTCCGGGCAGGATTCCATTTTGGAATGCCGAAATGACAAGTAGATCATTGAGATCATCTACTTGTAGGCATTCCTTGTGGAATCTCGTCATAAAGTCGCTGATCTTTTCGTCGCGACCTTGACGTATAGAAAGCAGCTGAGCCGAAGTGATTCGGGCTTCCGCTTTCTGAAAGAACCTCCTGTGGAAAGCATCCATTAGATCTCGGTAAGATCTAATGCTGCCTTGGGGGAGGCTATCGAACCACCTTCTTGCGTTCCCGATAAGCAGCTCGGGAAACAGCTTGCACATATGGACCTCATTGAGACCCTGGTTCGCCATGTTATACTGATAGCGTCCCAGGAAGTCATGAGGATTCACTAACCCGTCATAAGTCATCGACGGAGTTCGGTAGTTCTGTGGCAAGGGAGTTCGGGTGATATCGTCCGAGAACGGAGTCTTCAATGCTCCGTACATGGCGAACCCGACATCTCTTCGGTATGGAGGAGATGGAGTTCTCCTGTGATTCCGGTACCGAGGAGGAACAGGAACATGTCGGGGTTGAGGATTCTTCTTCCTGGAAGACACGGCACTACTGCGGTAGTGACTTTCATGTCTGGATGAGGAGGGAGAATCCACCGTTTTCGTCTCCGGCTTTTGGCCCTTTTGCAGGAAAATTAAGAACTCTTCCTGCTTCTCGGCCAAAAACAACTTGACAGCCTCGTTCAAATCGGGCTGCTGGGAAGACTCGGTGCGATGAGTCTTTGAGCGGCTTGTTCCTTCTCCGTGAGAACTGGAAGTAGATTTCTCCCGAGGCTGTTTTCCAGACCTGCGGGCTGGACTAGCTTCCTCATGGTTATCACGAACGGTATTATGGGTGTTATGTGATCTGGTATGCATTTTTTTTGGTGGAAGAGGATCAAAAACTCGCTTTTATCACAGATTTGGTTCTCTGTTTCCCACAGACGGCGCCAGTGATGAATGGGCGAATTTTTGATGGTAGTAAATGCGGGTAAAAAATATATAGATCACGACACAAGGAATTACGTGGTTCGATTTACTGAGGTAAATCTACGTCCACGGGAAGAAAGGAGGGCAAGATTGTATTGCTTGATCTGGTTTACAGCTTACAAATACAGACTTGCTATATGATATTTGATGTTTAGAGAGCTTCCTGGTCTATCTGATCTAAGTTCTATTTATACATTGAACTAAGATCGTGGCTTGCATCACCACTAACTAGGTCGTGGCTTACATCACCACTAACTAGGTTGTGGATGTCGTGGAGGTCATGAGATCTTGCATGGGTCCACTATCTCTTTGTTTGGTCCGCTATCCTGCATGAGATCCTGCATGAGTTGACACCACTAAATATATCGTGTAGTGGAGGTCGTGGAGGTTCTGCATGAGTCCACTATCTCCCAGTTCGGTCGAATACTGAGACCGAACTGCTGAACTATTGCCGAGCAGCTTTTGCCGATCTGAGAGTAGAGCTTGATTGGTCGGCTTTTACCGAGCTGTAGGCTGGGGCCGAACTCTTTGGTAATGCCGAACTGATACTCTTCCTTGGGCTTTGGGCTGATGGGCCGTCACTGCTATTGGGCTTGTTTAGTACGTACCCCATCACAAGACCTCGTCCGTCGCCTTCGTCTGCCAGTCCGGATGTTTACTCAGCATAACCATAGCCCAGACGAGGAGCGAGGCAGTCGTCTCCTGCCCTGCTAAGTAGAAGAGCTTGCACTCTTCGACTACATCGTCCATGCTCATCCCGAAGCTCTTGCTGCCCCGCTCTTTGATTTCTTGCGAATTCGACTCTAGCAGCAATATGCTAAGCAAGTCCTCTTGCCTGGCTTCCTCTCTTCTCGTCGCTTCAACCCTTGTATCGATGAGATCCCCGATTATGGAGCGAACCTCGTTTGCTATTTCGGCCATTCTCTTGTTCATTTTTGCGGGCATGTGCCTGCGAAAGTTATCATTATTTTAACAAATACTAAAATTCGATAGAGATTTCCTAGCTTTCTCTTGATTGAATTATTGTAACGGAAGTTGTTCACATAATTTCAGTAAAAAATCTATTTTTTTTCTTCTGTGTATCATATCATCAGATGATGACAAGAATTCCTAACAGACGCGAACATTGCAAATCAAAGCCATGTAAGGTAAAAGGACTTGAACACTATAGATTAATTTCTTGACTAATTAGTGAGATGGGATTTACCTCCATCCCGGGACGTATATCGATCGCATGGCCTTCATGGCGTAGTCGGCCTGCTCCTTCTGCATCTCGAAGATTTTCCTACCTTGTTGGTAGCTGCTGCCAAATGCAGTTCTTGATATTGCATCGGCGGTTATGTTCTGCAAACAAGGCCACATGTCCACCTCTAACGAAGGCAGGTACCATTAGCGGCACCGGGGAATATTACACGGTGATAGTATGGTACCTACATTTATCCAGGGGCGAACGCAGAAAAAAGATTTGCCAGAGCTATGTATCCTAGTACTGTTTATTGGAGAATATATTTTTAAGCGATCCAGATCATTGGGAGCGGGTTTGCATAACTATTTACGTAAAATTTGGATAAATTTAAAGACGGTAAAAAACCTTGAGTTTGTTGTGATGGAAAGCAGGGTTGATGATCTTTCTGTGCTTGGCCCATTTCTCTCCCTCGTAGCTGACGACTCTTGCCCAAGCTGCTTAGGTAGCGGGTTCGCGCTCTGTGGCTTCGGGAATGACTCGGATTTGGTTAGAACCTCCCTAGCTAGCTCTGGACTCGTTAACATGAGTGTAGGGTTTGGGCCAAGCCAATAAAACGCATCATTTCCTGCAAATAATTGTTTTGTATTGTACATTCAAGTTCTACATTAGAGAACCAATGCAATCAACTTAAAATTAATACAAATAAATATCTATCATTCTCCCAAATTCTTCTCTTCCATTGGCTATTGTACCACTCAAACTAGTACTCCCTTCGCCCTATAAAAATAGTTACTTGGGAATGATACAAATTTTAATGAGAAATCGATAAAGGAAGAGAGATATAGAAAGAGAAAAAGTGTTTGGAGCATTGTTAGTGCATAATGAGGCCACGTCATGAGAGTGAAAAACATACCTAAAATAACAAGGAACTCATTTTATGGACATACCAAAACAGATAAAGAAGTTTATTTTTATGGGACGAAAGGAATATCAAACCAGCTGACTAATTTATGCCAAATCAAATTAAAGAGAAATAATGAATTCAACAAAATATTTGAATTTCAAATTTGGTGCAATTTGCTTCCTATCCCTCTAAAATTTAACAATGAAAGCATGAAGGGTTCGAGCGGTGATGTTAGCAAATGAAACAAGCAAATAACTACTCCGTATCTCAAAAGAGAATTGAAACTAAAATATAAATATAGTAGACTATTTGACATATTACTAATTAATTTTAAGATGAAACTCGTGAATTTCTATCACATCTAACTTTAAATATGAAGCAATCGTTGTGAGATCTAGAGAACTGAAATCACAATATAGTTTAAAATAAAAATCTCGAATCACTTGATAAAAAGCATACCAAATTTGGAGAATGTGTTCGACGAAAAAGGGAACAACTCTTGGCTTGATATCATCATCGAGATTGATGGGCTTCAACTTTGCTTCTTCCGTGGCCTTCATGATATCTCTCAAGTCGCCGGTCACCGGTCTGTATGAATTACCATTTAGTCCCTGCTTCCTCAGGGCTCTCTCCAGCCGCTTCGGCCGCAGGTATGCCCTGTTCAGTAATTTCACCTCGATAGCAATAGAAATAGCAACAATTATGGCTAAAAATTCCATATTTAATCGAACTTGTTTATGGAGGAAGATTATCTGCTTGATTCTGTTATTGCAACTGCCTTTTGTAGTTCTTTTATCCTCTTAATTCGATTTTGGAAGGTTCCTTTTGAAATAGAAAGACTAGGAAAAGTCGTCAATGCCTTAATTTGAATAATGAAGAAAAACACTATGCTCACCAAATTTATTAAAAATGCATAGAAACTACACATTTTGGAGGGAAAATCATCTTATACAAAGAGAAATTCAAGATGATAAGACAAATCAAGATCATTATTTGTTGAAAGAGAAAAAAAAATTGATCTCTACTTCACACCCTTCCTAAACCTAACAATATCTCTTCTTTTTTCTCTAATCTAAATCATTAATCATACATACCTTAAGTTGGACATTTTAGAGTGTTGTCTCTTTAATTCTTAAAAATTTGTGATATTTGTTGGGGCTTGACTGCTTGTATACGTTAGATTCAAATTCAATAGTCCACATTGACAACTCTAGATTCAATAGTCTATTTTGTGTCTTTCATTTTTTTATATGGAGTATATTTTTTTATTTTTTGTTTAATTTTAATTTTATATGCTTAGATCGAATTATTTGAATCTAGGTACATATTTATGGTTTTTGGATTTTAATGTCCCTTTTATTAGATAAAAATGAATTATTAGGATTTATAAATTCAAAAGTGGGATATATAATTCTTAAAAATATTTTTAAAAGAAATATTATTTATAATTTATTATACTACTATAGTAAATAATATTAAAATAATTAAATTGATGATAATACGTCATGAATAGAAAATCGTTTCAGCACAATTGGGTTTGAATTAAAAGGCTAAAAAATTCATTGGTCCACGAGACAATAATACTTTAAATATAGCTGTAAAATCGGAATACTAAAGGCCAAAGGTCTTAAGAAATAAGAAGAATATATTGTAGTTAAATGAGTTAATTACATATTTTGTTTATGTATTGATATGAATCATCAAAGTCCCACCACCTTCACCATCATCAATCATTGAAATCTTTAAATATGAGACTTATAATTAATTACAATTTTTTTTGTGTAAGAACAAAAATTGAATTGGAAGAGAATATGCAAAGATTGACCAACCAGCATTGATTTTAACGAAAAATGAAAAAAAATCAATTATGATTGAGTTGTCCAAACTATAATGGGAAAAATGTAAACAATCACATTCCACTTTTCATTAATTCATAACTCCAATTTTGGAGATATAAATGTGTTCATTGTTTTACTAATATACATGTGTTCATTGTTTTATTATTGCCAAAACATATCATTATCTATTTGTTTAATACAATTATTTTGATTTTAATACTTCAAAAATACTTATTAACATTATTAATTCTTCAGACTAATTAAAAATCAAATCAGTGATCACATATAATGCATAATTCTTGCATAAAATATGTAACATAGCATTTCAATTTTTATAATCATATAACTAATCCCCCTCTACTCAAACTGAAGTGGCAAGTAAATAGCCACACAAAAGTAACTGTAATTAGAGAATTAACAGCCCACTTAATCTCATCTACTATCCTAAACACATGGTAAACTAGACACTTAATCAAAAATCATGTCCCTTAACAATAGTGAATGGTGAAAAACTTGTCCCAACACACACTCCTCTCTCTCTATATATA
Source organism: Salvia splendens (assembly GCF_004379255.2). Taxonomy (NCBI): domain Eukaryota; kingdom Viridiplantae; phylum Streptophyta; class Magnoliopsida; order Lamiales; family Lamiaceae; genus Salvia; species Salvia splendens. The sequence continues at coordinate 1,468,171 of NC_056042.1, forward strand.
GCCATGAAATGCCACCCTAAGAAGCAAAAATGGAAGTCCATTTCCAAATACTCATAACTTGTTTCATCTTGATTGTCTTGGCACACACATGGAAGCTACTAAACTCGATGTATTTGAAGCCGAAACGTCTAGAAAAACTCCTAAGAAGGCAAGGTTTCAAAGGAAACCCTTATAGATTTCCCTATGGAGACTTGAAAGAATATGGACAAGCCCTTCAACAACTCATGTCCAAACCCCTCAGTTTGGATGATGATATAAAGCCAAGAGCCATGACTTTTGCCTTCAACACCATGGAAAAGTATGGTAGGTCTTTGTGTTTGAAGAAATTAATCTTGTGATGATCTTTGTTAGTTTGTGATCCTTATCCCCTCATTAAGGGCCTTGGAGCCCGTTTGGTGTTGTTATTTTGGGCCTTGAAGTCTCCAGAATTAGGGTTAAGTCATTGTTGTTATTCTGATTTGTTTCTCTATGAATAATTCTCTAGTGCATATTTTGGTTGTTTATGTGCGCCCGTGTTTTATTGGGACATGTTAAATTCTTGGTGTCGTTTTGGTTAATTTATTGTTGCGGTCGTTTGTGTGCGCTATTTATAACAACTAAAGTGCATGGAACGAGTCTTATGACGATCTTTGTTTATTTGTGATCCTTAACCCTCGTTACTGGCCTTGGATCCCGTTTGGTGTTGTTATTATGGGCCTTGGAGTCGCCAGAATTAGTGTCAAGTCACTGTTGTTATTCTGCTTCGTTCTGTAATTTTTTTATGAATAATTTTTTAGTGCATATTTTGGTTGTTTTTGTGCGCCAATGGTTTTTTATGGCCATGTTAAGTTATTGGTGTCGTTTCGGTTAATTTACTGTTGCGATCGTTTATGTGCGCTATTTATAACAATAATAGTGCAGGGAATGAGTCATTCTTCTGGCAAGGGCCAAAGCCTTCGGTGATCATCACAGACATCGCCCTAATAAAGGAGGTGACGTTGAAGCACAGCGTGTTCTCAAAGCCGACGACGCCAAATCCGCTCACCAGCTTGTTCGCGCCGGGGGTGGTGACACTGGAGAAGGACAAATGGGCTAAGCATAGGAAAATCATCAATCCGGCTTTCCACATTGAGAAATTGAAGGTGTTTTACACATACATTACTGTTTTTGTTACATATAAACATATAAAAGTACATAATAATCTTTGATCATAACTGTATGTGTTAAGACCCTCTTCCCTCAACAGCCCCGATTTCTCTCTCGGCGGCAAGCAAACGTCCCGGCGCCCTGATTCGGGTCGGCGGTTTGGTTCGAACGGATTGTGTGCGGGACTCTTCCCCGTCAGGCAACCGTATCGAAGAGTGTTTCACAAGTTATCAACAAGTTGTTGGGCAATCAATATTTTCATTCATGATCATGTTGTGAACAATAAAGCCCTATTTATAATCTATGGACCCTAGGTTTGGTTCGACCTAATCCTACATCGGGAAAGAACCAACAAGAAAACCCGACGGAGCTTATAATTACGCTCGAATTAATTACCTAATTAAATAATAAAAGAATCCGAAAAGAAGACTAAATAAACGACTAAGATCAAAAATAAAGTCTAACTAATTAAGGAAAGAATCACTTGGCGACGAAGTCACCGAACCTCTTCGGAGGCCTTGCATTCCTTGTCGGTTTCGACTTTGCAATGGATGCTTCCTCCCGGGCTCCCTTTGCGCGCCTCTGCTCTACTCTGTCCCCGTTACTCTGCTGGCTTTGCTCCGCGGCGGGCTCGTGCGGAGCCTGCGGTTCTATCGGGCTCGTATCAACCCCCCCCTCCAAGGCAACATCCTTGTCCTCAAGGAGAATATTCGGGAACTTCTGTTGAATTACATCCAAAGGCTCCCACGTTGGCGACTCCGTGCCATCCGACCAACGCACCAACGCATGCTCTCTCGGTTGATCCCCATTCCAGAGCGTCCTTCTCTCCAGCACACGCACCGGGTAGACCACGGGGCGGTCCCCGAAAAAATCCGTCGGTAATGCTCCCACAGTACCCGCGGGATCCCCTGCTACAAATGGCCGGAGGAGACTGACGTGGAACACGTTATGAATCCGGCTACCCTCCGGAAGTCGTAGCCGATATGCCACCTGTCCGATCCGCTCAATCACAGCAAAAGGGCCATAATATCGACGCGCCAATTTTGCCGACAATGGCCGCGCGACGGAATGCTGACGATAAGGTTGGAGCTTGAGCAACACCATATCACCCGCCGCGAACTCCACATGACGACGATGCTTATTCGCCGTTTCCCGCATTCGTTGCTGGGCACGGTCTAGATTCCTACGAAGCTGAACCAACAGCTCACTCCTCTGCCTAATGATTTCCGCCACCGATGGGGGAGTCGCCGCCGATGGGGGCGAAAAAACGAGGCTAGGTGGTTCCCGCCCGTACAAAGCTTTGAACGGCGACATGCCTAAGCCTGCATGATGAAAGCAATTTAGTGCGAGCTCCGCCCAAGGCAGGAAGTTCGTCCATTTGGAAGGGCGATCCCCCGCGAAGGCCCGCAGATATTGTTCGAGGCCCCTGTTTCTCACCTCCGTTTGCCCGTCCGTTTGTGGGTGGTATGCCGTCGAGAAATTCAATTTCGTTCCACTTAGCCGCATAATTTCTGCCCAAATTTGATTCAAGAACACCGAATCACGGTCCGAGACCAACGTCTTGGGGAACCCGTGATGTCGCACCACCGTGTTAACAAATAACTGGGCTACCCGCAATGCATCAAATCGGGTCGGTAAGGGTGCGAAATGGGCGTACTTGGACAAGCGATCCACAACTACCATTATGGCCGTGTACCCACGGGATGGGGGTAGGCCTGTGATGAAGTCCATTGACACATCCTCCCAAACCTGTGACGGGATCGGTAGCGGTTGCAGCAACCCGGCCGGCTTCTGGGTCGAGTACTTTGTCGTTTGGCATATGACACAAGCCTTGACAAATCGCCGGATCTCCTTTTTCATATTTGGCCAATAAAACTCGGCTGTCACGCGACGAAGAGTCCGTTCAAACCCGGGATGACCCGCCGATTGTGAGCAATGATATTCGGTCAAGATTGGTGTGCGTGCCGAGGACCGGGATCCCACAAAGATCCGCCTGTTGTAGTAAATCAGGCCATCCACCCATGATAAGTGTGGTGGAGCGCGTCCCTCCTTTATCTCCTTCGTCATTTCGCGCAATTCCGGAGACGATCTCACCTCGCTCCGCAGCAGCTCGATGAGCTGTGGAACCGGGCAGGCTGCTGCCGTGAGGAGGATCCCATCTGCCTGCTCATCCTCGAGCTGCCCGCCGTCACCACTGCCTCCCGCGCACTCGTCGCCTGGCTCGGCACGACGGGAAAGCGCGTCCGCGGCCCGATTCGCAGCGCCCTTTTTGTACTCTATTCTGAATTTATATCCCATTAACTTTCGCACATAGAGTTGCTGGTCCGGGGTTTGTACCACTTGCTGCAGCAACTCCTTCAAGCTCTTCTGGTCGCTTCGAATCACAAACTCACGACCCAAGAGGTATTGGCGCCATTTCTGTACCGCCTCCACAATCGCGTACAGCTCTTTGTGATATGTAGATGCCACACGGCGGCGCGGACCTAGTTTCTTGCTGAAATAGGCAATGGGGTGTCCATCCTGTAACAACACTGCCCCAATGCCCAGATCAGACGCATCGGTCTCTATATAGAATTGTCGTTCGAAATCCGGTAGACGAAGAACCGGCGTCGATGTCATCGCCGTCTTTAACCTGTCGAAGCTTGCCTCCGCCTCTGACGACCATATGAAGGCATCCTTCTTGAGCAACTCAGTTAACGGAGCTGCAATCATAGCGTAGCCTGCTACGAAACGACGGTAGTAACCCGTTAAACCCAGGAACCCTCTGAGTTGTTTCACTGAAGTGGGTCTAGGCCACGCCGTCATGGCGGCAAGTTTACTGGGGTCGGCCTTTAAGCTCCCCTCGCTGATCAAGTGCCCCAAATAATCTACTGTCGAACTACAGAAAGAGCACTTTGATAATTTTACGAAAAAACTATTTTTCTGCAGAATCTCCAGAACAGCGGTCAGATGCTGCCCGTGCACCTCAACTGACGGACTGTAGACCAAAATGTCATCGAAGAAGACGATGACGAACTTACGCAGCATAGGCTGAAAAATGGCGTTCATCGCTGCCTGAAACGTCGACGGCGCATTTGTGAGACCGAAAGGCATGACCAAGAACTCAAAATGGCCATCGTGCGTACGAAAAGCCGTCTTGAAAATGTCCTCGTCGTGCATTCTTATTTGATGGTATCCTGAACGGAGATCCAACTTGGTGAAGATACGAGCCTTGCCTAACTCGTCAAAAAGCTCATCTGCCGTTGGGATCGGAAAATGATCCGGAACAGTCGCACTATTCAAAGCGCGGTAGTCGATGCAGAAACGGAACGTCCCGTCCTTCTTCCTGATAAGGAGGACCGGAGACGAAAAAGGACTGCTGCTTCGTTGAATAATGCCTTGTTCAAGCATGTCCTTGACCTGGCGCTCAATTTCATTTTTCTGGAAGTAGGGATAACGATAAGGTCGGACATTGATGGGTTTCGTGCCTGGCAGCAAATGGACACGATGATCGAACGGTCTTTTGGGAGGCATTCCCACCGGCATGGTAAAAACCGGTTGGAACTGCGATAACACCTCCAATATGGCCGGTGGTAGATTAGGCGGGAAATCGTCTGTCGGCGCTTGTTCCGGGTGGGCACTCTCTGGATCCAATAACAATAGCTCAAATATGTCTAGCACCTCGGTCGACGGCACTAGAGATGTTAACATCTGCAGAGTAACCCGACGCGGGGGGGGTATGATTCCCTTCAGAACGACCTGTTGATCCCCTTGTGAAAATGTCAGTTTCTTGTGTGTGAAGTCCGCTGTAATCGGCCCCAAGGACTCGAGCCAGTCCATCCCTAGAATAACGTCCGGTCCATGAATAGGTAGAATATGTAGATCCACCAAAAATGTCGTCCCTTGTATCTCCAATGTTGTCTGCTTCGCAATGTGTGTGCAAAGTAATGCCTCGCCATTTCCCACAATAACTCGAAATGGGCGAATAGGGGAAAGTGATAGATGCAAGCTTTCCGCCATATGCGGGTGTAGGAAGTCTCGATCGCTTCCTGTATCTATCAAAATGCATACCTCCCGATCTTGGATTGTCCCTATCACCTTCAGGGGGCGTGATCTGCGATCCCCATACATCGCGTGGATGTGGGCTACTTCTGTGACGTCGCATTCTCCTGCGTCGATATGTTGTAACTCCCCGTCATGCACGTCGTCCGAATCCTCGGCGTAGCAGAGGAGGCGCTGTTTGCAAACGTGCCCAATGACCCATTTATCCGGGCAATAGTAGCAGAGTCCCAGTCTCGCACGCTCCGACTTCTCGGCCTGAGAGACGCGGATCAGTGGCTGGCGAGGGGGGTTTGGAGCACGCCCTTGAGCCGGATGCTGCTCCTGACCGCCGGGTATCTGAGGGGCCGGCTGGCTGGGGGGTGGGCCTGTGTGATAGGGTTTATCCCTGTTTTGCCATGGACGACGCGAGGGCTGCTGTGATGGTTGGCGCTCGCTCTGAGAGTCGGCAATGTCTAAGGACATAGCCATCGCTGCTGCTAAAGACGATGGGCGATGTAGGCGCAGACGTTCGCGCATATCCGGCTTCAAGCCAGCCACGAATAGGGTGAGCAACTGAGTTTCCGGGACGCCCTGAACTCGATTGAGGTATTTCTCAAAAGTATCATGATACTCTAGTACAGTGCCCGTTTGGGTCAATTTTGCAATAAGTCCAAAGTAATCCTGAAAACTCTGTCGGTCAAATCGATGTCGAACATCCTCCAAGAACTCTTGCCACGTGACAAATTCGTTGTTCGCGCAATAGTTAAAGACCCATTCCGATGCTGGGGGGTCAAACAACATCACCGCATAATGTAAGCGTTGTGCGTCCGGCATCAATAGGTGATTAAAATAATACTGGACTCGCGACACCCAATTAGTGGCGTCCGATCCATCAAACCGCGGGGCTGCCATCTTAACCCTTTCCGTTCTATCCATAGATGACTCTCGCGTACCAAAACGCTGGGGCGGATCCCAACAGGTTGCTGGACGGTCCAATCCTCGGGTGGGACCGGCGAATCTGTTACGGCTGGGGTCAAACCCTAAGTTGTCGCCCATAGCGGTCGTTCGACCGTACCCTTCCTGACGTCCCGTAACATGGTGACGAGGCCTATACCCTCTATCCCACACTCCCTTACCGCGGACATCAATATCATCAAACTCCCCCCAATCGTCCACCCGCGATGGGGGCTCCGACTCACGCGACACTTCGAGACTCGCAAACCTCCGATCCGTGTCGTCCTTCCATGTATCAAACTTATCCAAGCGATCCAAAACACGATCTAATTTAGCATTGACGGGGTCCCCAGGCTGCCCTTCGTCCCCCTGACCAGATTCCATCTCCAAATCCTCAAACGTATGGTGATTAATTCCTCCAAAATTGCCGCGATTCGACGGCTGACCGCGCCGCGACGAACCCCAGCCTGTTCTGCCGTAGGTATTGTAGCGTCTCATGAGTTCAAAAACTGAAAGCACCAGATGTTAAGACCCTCTTCCCTCAACAGCCCCGATTTCTCTCTCGGCGGCAAGCAAACGTCCCGGCGCCCTGATTCGGGTCGGCGGTTTGGTTCGAACGGATTGTGTGCGGGACTCTTCCCCGTCAGGCAACCGTATCGAAGAGTGTTTCACAAGTTATCAACAAGTTGTTGGGCAATCAATATTTTCATTCATGATCATGTTGTGAACAATAAAGCCCTATTTATAATCTATGGACCCTAGGTTTGGTTCGACCTAATCCTACATCGGGAAAGAACCAACAAGAAAACCCGACGGAGCTTATAATTACGCTCGAATTAATTACCTAATTAAATAATAAAAGAATCCGAAAAGAAGACTAAATAAACGACTAAGATCAAAAAATAAAGTCTAACTAATTAAGGAAAGAATCACTTGGCGACGAAGTCACCGAACCTCTTCGGAGGCCTTGCATTCCTTGTCGGTTTCGACTTTGCAATGGATGCTTCCTCCCGGGCTCCCTTTGCGCGCCTCTGCTCTACTCTGTCCCCGTTACTCTGCTGGCTTTGCTCCGCGGCGGGCTCGTGCGGAGCCTGCGGTTCTATCGGGCTCGTATCAGTATGCAAAGGGTAATAGAATTAAACTTGATGTTGTTTAAACAAATATTTGTTGGATTGTTGATTTATCTATAAGATTTATTTTGATATCAAAACATAATTAAACTCAACTTTAATGAAGTTTAACAAATATCCAAAATCTATATCTTTATCTTTCTTGATACTATTAATTTTATAACAAATAGAATTAGCAAAGAAAGAGATATACTATATGAATTGATTATAAAATTAAAGTTACAAATTCCAAATTTAGCTAATTAAATAAAAATAATAGTAGAACTAGTATTAAACTTACTACTAAAATCCCTATGAAAATTTAAAATTGCCATGTCCCTGCAAATAGTTAACATGGTACAAAATTTATTTTAAACTGTCCCATAAATAATGGCTTAAATCCATAAAAAATGTCAAGTGAGACTATGATTTAGTGGTGTGAAAGGCTTTCTTTTTCTTGAGCAGCTGATGGTGCCTGCCTTCAACTTGAGCTGCGAGGATGTTCTGTCCGAAATCGAGAACAAAATGTCGCCGGAAGGAGTTTGCGACGTCGACTTCTGGCCATATCTCGAAAATATAACCAGCGACGCCATTTCAAGAACTGCATTCGGAAGCAGCTACGAAGAAGGTCGGAGAATCTTCGAGTTACAAAAGGAACAAGCCGACCATGTTCTTGCCGCCCTGCGTACAATATATTTCCCGGGATCACGGTAAAAGATACTCCTTCCATCCTTAGTTAATTAAAGTGTATTCCTTTTCGAGGCATCCCAGACTAAATATGTCCTTTCACTTTTAGCAAAAATCAACTTTTAAAATTCTTTTCTATTATTTATTTTGACAATAAAAGTCTTTTTGTCCTTTTGGTATATCTGTTGTCATTTTACTTTTCTAACTTATTTTCTGATCACGTTTATTATAAAATCAATATGGAAAAGTCCACTACCCTTTTCAATTCGCATTAAAATTCATGCCAAAAAAAGGTGCTGAATGTTTTATTCTTTCTTCATTTATCTACTTTATTCTATTACAGTTCAATTAACTTGGGACAATGTAATAATATTTACAAGAACACCAATCAAACCTTCTTTCATTTTATCTAACTCTGTCTCTGTGTGTGTAGGTTTCTTCCAACCAAAAGGAACAACAGAATGAAGGAGATCGAAAGCCAAGTCCGTCCCATCGTCCGTGCCCTCATCGACAGGAGGGTGAACGCCATCAAAGCCGGAGAAGCCATCAACCCGGACTTGCTCGGGATGCTGCTCGAGTCCAACTTCCAAGAAATCGAACAGCATGGACACAAGAGCTTCGGAATGACCATCGATGAGATCATCGAAGAATGCAAAGTTTTCTACTTCGCGGGGCAGGAGACCACCTCGACGTTGCTTTCGTGGACAATGGTTCTGTTGAGCAAGCATCAAGAATGGCAGAAGAGAGCCAGAGACGAAATCTACAATGTCTTTGGCAAAGAGAAGCCAAATTATGAGGGATTGAGCCAGCTGAAGACGGTGTCGATGATACTATTCGAGGTGTTGCGGTTTTATCCACCGGTGGTGGCTCTGCTCCGGCACGTTACAGAGGAGATCAAGCTGGGGAAATACACGTTGCCTAAAGATATCGGTCTTAACATTCCGGTGCTGTGGTTGCATCACAGCCGCGAGTTTTGGGGGGATGACGCGATGGAGTTCAACCCGGAGAGGTTTAGGGATGGGGTGGCGAAGGCGGTGAAGGGCTCCGGCATGTTCTGCCCCTTCGGCTGGGGGCCGAGGATATGCCTTGGGCAGAACTTCGCGATGGTGGAGGCGAAGGCAGTGCTGTCGATGATCTTGCAGCGGTTCACCATCGAGCTGTCGTCCTCATACACGCACGCCCCTCGGCTCATCTTCACGTTGCAGCCTCAGCACGGCCTGCACTTGACTCTGCGCCGTATCTAGATATCTTTCACGTTTATCAGTCAGTGGCGGATCCAGAATTGGAAAATAGGCAGAATGAAATGATAAAAAAAATTAAATGTAACACTCCAATATATTCTAATGGTAAAATAAACAAAATACTAATATTCAAGTAGCACTAGCGTCTATTGACAACCACAATTGACTTCTACGAGTATTAATATCTTAAAAACGTTTCAAGATTCTTTGTTTAGAAACAGTAGCGAAGATGAAACTTTCATTGTATGCCACACTCTTTCAACAGACACAACCGATATCGACAAATTTCATAGCAGAAAACACTCTTTCAACAGCACATAGAGATGTATATGTATATGTATATGTATAATCATTATAACGCAACAAGGCCTAATGGATCCTGTGCAGGATCAACGGCGCACCATGCTGAGGATGAAGCGACAATACCATATTCGGGGCGTGTGCATACGATGGAGAAAGCTCGAACCAATACCGTTTCAATACGAGGGCCAGCGCCATTTTCGCTTCTAGCATAGCAAAGTTCTGCCCAATGCATATCCTCGGCCCTCCACCAAACGGAAAGTAGACGAGCTTCCCGTTAGTCGCCTTGGAGACGCCTTCGCCAAACCTCTCCGGATTAAACTCATTCGCGTCTTTGCCCCATATCTCGCAGTCATGCTGCAGCGGAAGCATAGCAAGGTAGAGGCTCACGCCCGCAGGTAGGGTTACATCCCCTACCCTCGTCTCGTCATGGATGGTTCGACTCAGCATAACTGCCCCGGGGTACAATCTCAGAACCTCGTGAAAGATCATTGACACAATCTGCAGCCGGTTCAGCTCTTGGAAATCCGACTCGTTGGTGCCAAGAACTTGCATGACCTCGTCTCTGGCACGAGCTTGCCAGTCCGGGTGCTTGCTCAGCAGGATCATGGTCCACGTGAGCAGGGACGCTGTCGACTCCTGCCCGGCTATGTAGAAGAGTTTGCACTCATCAATCAAATCTCTCAAGCTCATTTCTATCTTTTCACCATTTTCATTGAAATTGGACTCCAACATTAGTCCTAGCAAGTCAGTGGACTCTGTTATTTCCCCTGCTTCTGCCAATTGCTTTCTTTTATTGATGATGCCTAGAATTAATGAGTCAACTTCCTTGGAAATTTGTGCCATCCTTCTGTTAGTTTTTGTTGGTAGAAACCTACAAGTTAAATCCAGACAAGTATTAGACTAAACATTATTAAAACTAAGGTTATTTACATGTAAATTCCTAAACTTTCATCAAGTTCTGTCTTTGCATACCGTGTTCAAATTTTGCCCGTAAACGAAAACAATGTCGTGTTGTAGGTAGTTATAAAACGTCGTATTGTGCTAAATTAAATAATTTCATTTGTTGAATGAGAGAGTACAACAAATTAAATTATTCAATTTAGTATAATACGACACTGTTTCGCTGTATTTAATGTGGTGTCGTTTTTTTTTACATTCGATAGTGCCATGTAAGTAAGTCAGCAAGCAATGTCAGCGCCAAAATCTTGATTGGTTGCAAAAACAGGACAAACAGTTCAATACTTTACATGCAAATTTTAATGATGGTATGTAAAACCAGAATTTGACGAAAGTTTTGGAAAACCAAATACGCGTGAAACTAATCCAACACCACTTCTAAAGTCATCATACCTCCAACCAGGGAAGTAAAGCATTTGAGCCGCCTTCAACAAGAGCGTGCCCTGCTCTTTCTGAAGCTCGAAAATCTTCCTCCCTTCTTCGTACCTGCTCCCAAACGCAGTGCGCGAGATCACATCGCTCGTTAGAGCTTGGAGATGAGGCCACACATCCACTTCACATTCTCCATCGCTCGGTACCATCTTGTCCAAATTGCTCAACATGTCACCGCAGCTCAAGTACATCGAGGGAAGCATCAGCTGCAACGAGAAAAGAACCATTCAATGAATATTAGTATGATCCAATTAACTTATTAGCCTCTGATAAACACCTTCAGTTTTTCTAGATGAAAAGCAGGATTTAGCAGCCTTCTATGCTTCGCCCATTTGTCTGCTTCGTACGTTGCAAGGCCTCGTGTTAGCAGCTTATCGAGCGGAGAAGAAGTCTTCAGGAAAACATAATTCTTCGACATAATCTCTTTTATCATTTGGTGATCTGAGATGACTATTGCAGGATTTGAGCCAAACCACATGAAGCAGTTTTCACCTATGATTTTACCACCAAAAACCCAACAATCAGTCGTTAAAATACAAACCAAACATGAGAACTCATCCATCTGATTATCAAATATATTTAGCCTACCATTAGAGAGAACTCATCTCTCTCATTTGATTTATAAACTGGAGCAACGAAGACCAGAGAACTCATTTAGTTTATAAACAACGAAGATAATTTAATTTAAAAAGAACGGGGACTAGTCTATCAGGAAAGACATAATTCATTTAGTATATAAATCGGGAGATAGAACTCATTTGATTTATAAACTCAACCATCGGTTTTAGGACCATCATCCTCGTTGATCAGACCAAAAAACAAGATAACTTATCTAAAAAGTCTAGTCAATTAGAACAAAAAAAAAGCTCATCTGGTCTATAAACCCCGACACCAGTTGCCTTACACAACCAACGTGGAACATAAGAGTCTGTAACAACCTAACAAAACCAAGAAAGCTGAAACTGAAAAGTTGACATACCGTATTTGAGAAGGGAGTGATGGATGAAGGGGATGACCCGAGGCGCGATATCGTTGGAAAAGGGGATGGGTTTGGAGAGAGCTTCTATAGCCATGGCGGCCATTTCTTTGGAGTCACCAACCATAAATCTGTAGCTGTTTCCACTGAAACCTTGCTGCCTCAGGCGTTGTTCCACCTTTCTCGGCTCAAACCAAGTTTGCTTCAAGAATTTCCACGCGTTATATGAGATGAAAACAGCACTAAATAGCACAACTATGGTGTATAATACTTCCATGAATACCCTCTTTCTCTCTCAGTTTGGTTTTGTGTCTATGGTTGTGTTCTTGGCTGGTGGGGTTGTTTATACTTTAATACTGTGGTGAACTTTGTGAAGAATTTTCTTCTCAGATAGTATTTTATTATAAACTTAATCAGCAAGATAAGATGATAACAATGATGTAGACTTTCATTGACCTAATGCAATGCAATGCAATCAGTCAACTGATTTTGTCTCTTATTCAAAATCCATAGCTTAGGGATCACTTAGAAAAAAGGCTAAGGACGTAATGCTATTAACGATGCTAATTTGTGTGTCTAACTGTACCACCAACGCTTCCTAAAGTGTCTTTATCGCTAGTGTCCCAACTAAAATTAAGAGACACAGATAGAACGCTTTATTGTGCGTCCTTAATTATGGTTATTTTAAAAAAATTCAAACGCTAGTGATAGCGTCTCAATTTTTGTGTCTTAAAAGATAAGTTTTTTTATAGTGGATTGACGACTTACCCATTCACTGACTTACCCCAGATACAATCTCCGAGCCACGTGAACGATCATTACCACAATCTGGAGCCGGCTCAGCTCTTGGGAATCCGTCTCGTTGGTGCCAAGAACTTGCATGACCTCGTCTCTGGCCCGAGCCTGCCAGGCCGTGTGCTTGCTCAGCACGATCATGGTACACGCGGGCAGGGCCGACCGGCTAGGTAGAAGAGTTTGCATCCATCAATCAACTATCTCAAGCTCATTCCCATCTCTTCACCTATTCTCTTGAAATTGGACTCCAACATTAGTCCTAGCAAGCCACTTGCTTCACCCACTCCTTTAAAACAAATTGATATTGATAAAGCAGCACTTTAAATCGCAGGAGAATTTAAATCCCCCAATTAAAACAACAAAATCTCAATAAAACTACACATGGAAACTGATCAGATATTTTCCCCCAAAAATGAGAGGGTCCCAGAAATTCAAACTTTAGGCAATCATATAAAAATGCAAACTTTCTTTTCTAAAATTGGAAGTAACACCTAACTAAAAATTAAATCTAGACCAACCCCATAAACCAAATCATGCCCATAGCTAAAAATGTAAACTTGTACTACGGCGATCAAGAATGAGAAGAAGACAAGCAGAGATGAACCGAAAACTTACCCCTTTATTCATTTTTTGGAACGTATAAGTTGAAGCAAAATACAGTTTAGAATATGATTAATTGACAATTTTAACAGAAATAGTTACATAAATCTTTTATAGACGAGTCCAAAATTTTTAAATTTTATTGAAAAATACTCCCTCGGTCCCACTGTAAGTCGAGCATTTCAATTCCGTCACGGTTTGTGAGTTAAGGGGGGAATAAAGTAAGAGAGAGGGGTAAAAAGTGGAGAGAGTGATTTTTTGGAAGTGAGATATTTAACCCTTCATCCCTGAAAAGTATGAAAATTTGAATCGGTACTAGTTTTAATGCATAATTGATAAAATAAGAGCGATATAGAAAGAATTTTTTTTAAGTATTGTCAGTGGAGAATTTTTTAGTATAAAAACAAATCAAATAAACATACTTAACACTTAAAAAAAATGAAATTCTCCATAAATAAAAATTGAACAATAAAAATTAAAAAATCCTTAGGTTTATAGCAAATCAAACGGCGCCCCTCTCTTCTCCTATATATATCCCTTTCGCAAGCTCTTTTATTCAATTTATTTATTACGTTGACTTAATTTTCTTCTCTACTAAAATTCTCTGTATTCCTCTGCTATCTAATTTGTTTCTAAAGTTCTAACTAGTTAGTCTCTTTCTAATTTCTCAGCCGTGGAGATGAAACCTCCTTACGGTGGGGTCGGGGGCGGAGCTGCCGTCGATTATGGAGCTTCCGAGTGGCACTCATGGACCGACGGTGGGTCAGCGATGACGAAAAATATCCATACTACTCCCTACGTCCCATGGAAGATGACCTCTTCTTAGGGCAGCAAGTGAATTTATGCAACTTTACTTTGTATGTGAAGTGAAGAGAGTAAAATAAAAGAGAGTAAAACAGAGATAAAAATGTTTCCATTTTTAGTAATGGATCATATTAGTTGGAAAAAAAAAGTGGTTCATATTCATTAGAACGGAGAGGATACTATAATTAAGAATAATTTCATTCATTCTAGAGAATGTTAATTTTGCTATGAGAACTTACAACCATATGCATAAAAATTTAGGAGTTGGTACCATTAAAAGGAGCAGTGATAAAACGGCTACGTCTTGTCCTTTATAATTTTTTTAAAAATAAAATTTTCTTAGTATAATCTTTCGGCTGAAATTCTAGCATAGTCTTTAACCTAAAATAATACTCCATCCGTCCCATAAATATATGGGCAATGAATATGGCACGGGAATTAAGACAAAATTGATATAGTAAAAGAAATGGAGGAGAATGGTATGGTAAAGCAAGAGAGAGGAGGAGAATGGTAGTTAAAGTAGTGTTAGTGGATAGTGAGACTTATATTATTAAATTGATATAACTTTCTAAAAATGGAATGCACATATTTTTGTGGGACATACGAAAATGAAAAGTGTACATATTTTTATGGGACGGAGGGAGTATAAAAAATAATTGATATGGTAAAACCGTATAAGGAAAGGATCAGTAGAGATTTACTTAATTTGAAATAATCACCTATCTTATATGCAATGAAAGTAAAATATGCATCGGGAGTTTCAATAACATAGTAGTATTAAAAGTGGAAGGAATAATTTCCAAAATCGATATGCATTGGTAAAAGAGTGATTATTACCTATTTAATTTAATTGAACTGCTAGAATCTTTGTCGAACCCTAACAAACTTCTGAAACGAACAATGTTTATATAAACTTTGTTCAATTATTACAGAGACGAATCAGCTTAATTTCAGCTCAAGGTATGATTACTCGAATGCATATTTACGAATTGCCACATTATTTTCCTTCATAATTTCTACTCTACTTAATTACCTAATTACTCCTGTTTATCAATGTATGTATGCACGTGTTTGTGTTGTGTGTGCGCGCATTGTGTGAGTATATATGTGTGTGTTTTTGTGCACTATGTGCTGCTATGTGTGCACGTAGTGTGTGTCAACTGTGTGTTTGGAAGATAGTCCAATTTTTTGACTATTTGAAATTCTGAATAATAACTCTGATTATGAAATTTAAATTGCAGAACTGAGAGGGTTTTCAGTTGAAAATTCCAAGTCCAAATATTACCGAACATTAGATTTGGAACTGAAGACTCCGATTTCAGAACAACATGGGCAATCTAATATTCGTTTTCTTGTACTAATGAAGATTACTAAATTTTTTGAAAGCTATGGTGATAACGAAGGAAGATTTGCATTTACCGCGAGATATATGCATAGAGATCCTAAAAAGGCTCTCGATCAGAGACGTCCTGAGTTGCAAGTGCGTTTGTAAATCATTGCGTGATCTGATAAAAAATGATGACTTTGCGGCGTCATATGCTCCGGAACCAGGTGTGGCCTTTGCAGATCGAGACAAGGGGTTGTACATAGTCACTGATGAGGCATACCGGCCACTTTATCGATTTGTCTTGCCTCCTCGCAATCATGATTCGTGTCATGCTGTAATTGATTCGACTAATGGTTTGATTATGGTGTGGGAAGAATGCGGTGAAATTCTTTCCATATGCAATCCAATGACCCGTGAGTATGTCCAGCTTCCTCCACTGTCTTCCCTTAAAAGTGAGTACATGTATGGATTTGGAGTGAGCAAATTAAGTCGGAAATATAAGATTTTATGTGGTACGGCTAGGTCATGTGATGCATACATTCTAGGAAGAGGAGAAAGCGGGTTGTGGAGAAGGATCGCAGCGGAAGCACCTGGCATCCCTATATTTCCTAGTGATATTGCTGCATTTTTGAACGGAAATCTTCATTGGTTGGCATCCAAGTCCAAGGAGAATTTCGTTTGTTGCTTTGATCTTGAAACAGAGCTCTTTAATCAGTTTTCTCTTCCTTATCGTGATTACAGCGACGACTATAATTACGAATATCACCTACGTACTTTGAAGGGTCGACTATGTTTATGCGATGCGGTAGATAGTCATCTTGGTGTTGCTATTTGGTGGATGAACGATTATGGAGATGATAATTCTTGGGTTAAAGTATATTCAATCCACCGATTCGAAGTTTCTCCAAGTATCAATGGAGTTGTTTACCCGCTCAGAGTTTTTGCAAATGGTGACTTATTGTTCGTAACGACTGATCAACTATTTCTCTACTTCAAACACACCGGATTGCTTTTGCAATATCGTCGTCTTGAACGATCTATTGATTTTTATCCCAACATTGTTAATTATACTCCAAATTTTTATTCGCTCACAACCATGGGGATTCCCCATGTACAATCATTAACTTTATTATAGATTTTTTTGTGCTATTTTTTCGTTTTAATCATTTTTTAAATTTTTTTTGTAAGCAATGAAAGTATGTATTTTTAATAAAATAAACTCATAATTATTCTTTTATAGAATGTCTATACTCATCAACTCATCCACAAAACCCCTCTCTCTATATATATATGGTCATAATAATCTACAAGCCCTCTATAATACAAACTATACAAACTTTAGGCGTTGGCATTGTTGACATTCCCCCAGTGACAGAATTTGTATTAGGCGTTGACATTGACATATGAATCTCATTGCTAGCCGTTAATTACTTACAAGGAGTGTGTAAGATCAAAGTTTGCAGTTTGTATTATAGATAGGGATTTGTATTTGATCAGACCTCTCTGTATATATATATATATCTATATATATATATACGCAGTCTAATGATACACAAAGCAAAAAAAGGAAAACATGTAAAATCTAGGACAAGAAAACAACATGAATCATCTAATATATATACCATCACAGCATCTTCGAAGACGAAGCAGACTGCGAAAAGAACGGCGTCAGATCCTCTCAGCTTCGGTGAGATGTCTCATGTGCTGGTTAAGGCCATCCACGATCCACCAAGGCTTGTGTTCATCCGCGAATCTACTAGGATCCGTCGTCCTATCATACAACTCTATTCGCTCCGGCTGCACGGGAGCCTCCGTCAGAAACTGTTGCCAGAACACATCATTAGCCGGCACAGACTGAAAAGTGTTGCTCCCAAGTTGAGCTTCAGCTGATCTAGCATCCGGGCTTTTGGCCGGACTTATGTTGATGTCGACTCTTGATGGCCTCGAGGCAGGATCGATTCGGATGGATGATATTGCAGGGCTTTCAATGTAAGCTGAGGATGCAGAGCAAGGGGATCCCGGGATAATGACATTGATGTCAGACTCCATAGGCGAGGACGGGGGATCTGTGGGGATTTGGTCGATCCCACGAACGAATTTCTCCCAGAAAGTTAGAGACGAGTCGAGCTTCTCAACTTGCTTCATGTCCAACAGTGGGAGAGATGAAGGGCTGGGATTGTCTTCGATTAACATGGCTTCGTCTTTGAAGTAGTGCAGAGCCAGCATCCGTCTCTTCTTGTTCGGGGATTTGGACTGGTCCATTGGATTCGGGCTCTGCAGGAGAAGAGCCAAGTTATCCAACAGCTGCCGCTGCCTTTGGTCAATGGTGTGCAATGTCTGCCCCAGTGATCTCAGGTCGTGCTCGTAGCCTCGATTCTCCTCTCTGTACCTCTCCACCTCTGTCTCGAGGGAGACTCTCTCTTGCTTCAGCTTCTCAATCTCCTTCTCAAACTCCTCTCTCTCCGAGTCAGTTACTGGCGCTGCATTCCCATTGCCTGAGTGGCTGTGGACGGGTTTTCGCCTGTGGATGTTCTTTAATAGATGCCTTTGTCCCCGGATAAACTCCTCGTTCGCGAACTCCCACTGATCCGGATCGACCTTTCTAAAGCCCTGAATGTTGAAAGAAATTCAGTCAGCCGTGTAACCCGAAAAAAGAACTTAGCCTAAACTAGTTGAATTCAACAAGTAATCAACATGACCATACATTGCCAATTTTAAACCCCAAACAATGACACGGGATCTGCAATTTGCCTCGTTTGTCTAGCCAGTTCCGAGCATATAAATGGATGCACACAACATACAACGAGCAAGAAAAGTGCGAAAAAACAGACACACAAGCACAAATCACAGGTGATTGAGCAAGACATTATGCAAGGAGGTCAAAGAGCACGAGAGTTTGAACGATGATTGATCTTTCGATCGATCTTATACTACAAGTAATCAGCACGTCCATTCATTGCTGATTTTAAACACCAAACAATGACATGAAACCTGCAACGTGCCTTGTTTTTTTTCTGCGCATATAAATGAATGCACACAACACACAACGAGCAAGGAAAGTGCAAAAAAACAGACACACAAGCACAAATCACAAGTGATTGAGCAATACACTAGGCAATTCTTTCGATGGATCAGATACTACAAGTAATCAAATGCCAATTCATTGCCAATTTTAAACACCAAACAATGACATGAAATCTGCTATTTGTCTTGCCAGTTCAGATCATATAAATGGATTCATACAACATACAACGAGCAAAATAAGTGCGAAAAACAAACATACGAGCGCAAACCACAAGTGATTGAGCAAAAAATTCTACAAAGAGGTCTACTAGCATGATGAACTGAAAATTGATTGATCTTTCATAAGATTTTACAACAAGTAATCAAAATGTCCATTCATTGCCAAATTTATAACACCAAACAACAACATGTCATCAGAAATTTGTCTTGTTTGTCAATGTCCAGCAAGAAAAGTGCAAAAATAAGACACACAAACACAATGCACAAGTGATTCAGCAATACATTACACAAAGAATATCAACTAGAATGATAATTTGAAAGATGATTGATCTAAGAAAGCAATGGGAAAGATGTTTTACTTACATAAGTATTGAGTTGTCTGACAAAGCTGGAAAAATTGTTGTGCTTGAAATACTTAGGCAACAAATCCCTAGCAAACTCAGGTGGATTCCAAACCACAAAACTATGGCTTGTTCTACTCCAAGACACAACTGCATTAGTCAGAGAATCATCCACCATTTCATATGTTTTCAACAGAAATGGTGCTGGTGAACCAGAGCTTCCATTTGTTCCTTCCATTTACACTTCACATACAATTACAAAACAGAACCCCAAAACCCTCACTATTCTAAAACACTCTACAACTAAAATCAAGCTGAAATCATAAACAAAAGCAGCAAAGAAAGGATTTTTACTTTTCAAATCACACTTATTATGCTCCAAATTGCAAAATTAGGGATGACAAAATCAAGAAAAGAGGGGAAAATTGGGAGACACGGGATTCTTGGTGGAAAAGAAAGAAAAGCAGAGAGGTGAGAAGGATAAATACACAAGGAAAAACAGAGTGATGCGATGGTCAAAATTTTGAAATTTTGACGATTTGGAGCATAATCAATGCAGGGGAAAAAGAAGTGCAGACTTGACTTTCAACACCTACTTGAGAAATATCAATCGTGAGGAGGAAACAGATTTATTTTTTTTAATTAAACAGAAAAGCAGTTGAAAATTCAAAGATGCTCTGCTTTATAATAATATTATTATGCGTTGAATTCAACTTTGGTGACGAAGAACAGAGACGCAGTCGTCGTCATTAGTGAATCATCATTTCTTGATAATTGTGACATAATCTAATTAGATTATCATTGTAGTTAATTTGTGTTGAAATCCATTTTAGTGATGGACAAGCAACTTCATTTCTCTTCTTTCTTTACTAGTTCATTTTTAATGGGATATTTTTATTAGTTTTGATAGCTTGATTAAATAATTGTATTAAATCTAGTTGGTCTCTGTTCCATATTATGAGTTCATAGTAAAAAAAGGTGTCAAAGGGATACTTATTATAATGGAGAGAGTAAACATTTCTAGATCAATAAATGTTATGAAATAGTATACTATAAATTACTACTACATATTGTTATGAAATAAAATACTACTGTCTTAAATCAAATATAGTCTATCAAACGCCTTAGGAGCTTAGCCTTGTGGCCCGGCCGCCGGTTGACGGCTGCGGGAAGAAGGTGGTCGTCGTAGTCGTAGTGACTGAACATTCGGAATCCCCATAGCCTTGAGTGAAAGAAAGCTTGGGGTATAAGTAGTGATATCGGAATAAAAATAATTAGAGCATTGAGGAGGAGGATTATATTGCACAGCGCTTTCAGTATTTTTGGAGTAGACATACAAGAGACGACGATCCACTGCAAACCACAAATCACCGTTGTCCAACAATTTTAGCGGGAAAATAAGTCGACTGAATATAGGTGATATTCGTTGTTTTAAGTGGAAGATATATTCTTTTTCCCAAGAATTATCATCTTCATAGCTGTTCATTCGCCAAATATCAATGTCACCACTTCCTTTACATTCACATAAACATAAATTCACCCTCCAAAGTACATAGCCGATACTCGTGATGCATTTCAAGACTAGAGGCAAGAGAGGAGGAGGGGAAAAAATAGTAAAGAGCTCTGTTTCAAGATCAAAGCAACAGATCATCAAGTGTTCCTCCTTAAACAGCCAATGAAATTTTCCGTTAAAAAATGCAACAATGTCACAGAGCGTTATAGGACGTATACGCCCGGCTAGTGATGATGGTGCTGAGATGCTTCTCCACGACCCACCACCTACTCCTAGAGTGTATACATGACACGGTCCAGAATCTTCTAGGCCGCATAAAATCTTATATTGCCGACTTATTTTGCTCACTCCAAACCCATATATGCACGGGCGGCCAGTAGTAGACGGTGGAGGAAGCCGTACATAGTTACGAGTCATTGGATTGACTACGAAAAGATTTTTGTCTGAATCCCTGACAAAAAGCAAACCATTAGTTGAATCAACCACAACACGATATCGTAAATTAATTGCATGATCAATGTGTGGAGGATTCAGCGAGATTTTGAAAAGTGGCTCTTGGGCATCGTCTTCGTAGACTGTGTACATGTCATGTTTGGAAGAGAAACCGAGGCATGGCTTCAGAGTATACGAGGTCACAAACTTGCCCCCTTCTATCAGATCGAGCCATGATTTACAAACACGCTTGCAACTCTATAATGCTTTCAATCGGGAGCCTTCCCAAGATATCTATCGTCAACTCTTCCGGCAGATTTGTAAACTGATGGTTGGGCGAATTTTTGATGGTAGTAAATGCATGTAATAAATATAGATCACGACACAAGGAATTACGTGGTTCGATTTACTGAAGTAAATCTACGTCCACGGGAAGAAAGGAGGGCAAGATTGTATTGCTTGATCTGGTTTACCAGCTTACAAATACAGACTTGCTATATGATATTTGATGTCTAGAGAGCTCTTTTTTCTCTCCCTATCTGATCTAAGTTCTATTTATACATTGAACTAAGATTGTGGCTTGCATCACCACTAACTAGGTCGTGGCTTACATCACCACTAAGTAGGTCGTGGCTTACATCATCAGTAATTAGGTCGTGGATGTCGTGGAGGTCGTGAGATCCTGCATGGGTCCACTATCTCTTTGTTTGGTCCGCTATCCTGCATGAGATCCTGTATGAGTTGACACCACTATCTCCCAGTTCGGTCGAATAATGAGACCGAACTGCTGAACTATTGCCGAGCAGCTTTTGCCAATCTGAGAGTAGAGCTTGATTGGTCGGCTTTTACCGAGCTGTAGGCTGGGGCCGAACTCTTTGGTAATTCCGAACTGATACTCTTCCTTGGGGACCGAACTGCTGAGCTATTGCCGAGCAGCTTTTGCCAATCTGAGAGTAGAGCTTGATTGGTCGGCTTTTACCGAGCTGTAGGCTGGGGCCGAACTCTTTGGTAATGCCGAACTGATACTCTTCCTTGGGCTTTGGGCTGATGGGCCGTCACTGCTATTGGGCTTGTTTAGTACGTACCCCATCACTACCCCCCCCGAAAAGCGAAGTGAATCACTTCGGCGAAGCGAGTCACTTCGGCATTCTGGATAAAGGTACGGGGAAGGCTGACGTCAGGGGACGTGCCTTGCGCGTGACTGCATTAAATGCGACAGTAAAATCCGGCCGTTGAATCCTGAAAAGGTGGGATTCGAAACGGTGCGATGATTTTGAAATCTTCTCCGAATCTGATAAATACGTCCTTTCTTCATCATTTGAACACTTTTGCTTATTGCTTCTTCTGCATTCTCTCTCTTTTGCGTAAAAATTTCCTTCCGCTTTCAAGAATTTCTTCAGAATTTCTTCAGACTTTCAAAGAGTAAGAACTATGTCTTCTTCTTCTTCTGAGTCAGGTAGCGGTAGGAAAGGGGAGAAGGGGTCTTCTAGCCGGAAAGAATCCGGGGAGAAGACCGTAGAGTATTTTCACAGCATCTTGAGTAAGGATACTGTGATATCCCTACACGAAAAATATTTTTTTCCTGGGGGGAAGGTTGCGATTCCCGACGACCTTCATAGGGCTGACTCGCCGCCGGAGGGTTATGCCACCGTTTACGAAGCCGGCTTGGAATGCGGGCTTCGTTTCCCTCTTCCCCCTGCCTTTGTAGAGCTGCTTGATTTTTTCCAACTCCCTTTAGGTTAGGTGACTCCGAATTCTTGGAGGCACTTATCGGCCTTTGCTGCCGAACTGCGTAGGCTAGATAAGGATCTGTCTCTGCGGGCAATCCTTAATTTCTTCCAGTTTAAGCGGAAAGGATCTTGGTTTTACTTGATCCCTTTACAGCCTTTTAGGGCCTTCTGCAAAACCAAGTGGCCAAAGTGGCAACATCGTTTCTTTTTTTATAATAGGACAGCGGCTCCGGGCTTTCCCTGGAGAGGGCCGAAGTCCGTGATTCCTCATCCTCGGTTAGAACCGTTGGACGAGCTCGAGGGCGAGCTCAATAAGATTCCTATGATTAGGAAGCAGTACCTGGAGTCTGAGCTCGTCAAGGGCGACTTCGTGTTCGACTCCTCGTCTTCGGACGAAGAGGCTGAGGGTGAGGATTTCTTTTTTATGCATTACTGCCTTGACGACGAAAACTAACCTTGTTTTCTTGCTTTTTGGCAGTGAACTTGCTAAACAAGTTCGGTCGCAAATCCTCCGAATCTAAGGAACCGGAGAGGCCGAAAACCAGCAGCTCGGCGTCTGATGCCGAGAAGAATCCGAAGAGGCAAAAGACCTCTTCGGATCCAAAGAAGCCGGAGTCGACTTCGGCAAGGGGGAAGGGGAGGATTCAGAAACCCCCAAGAGCGCCAGAGAAAGACGTGGTCTTGGCGCCTCCTTCGGAACATATCTGTGAGCCCTTTTTATGGCCCACGGACTTCGCCGAGGTGAATTCTCTTCTTGATTTTCTGGCCTTGCTTTTTTTCCTGTATTTTTTGTGGCCCCTCGGTTGACTTTTTCCTTTTTTCCATTTTCAGAGGAACGATATGCTCTCCAAGCTCGTCGCCGTTGAACTCTCCAAAGCGTCCAACGATTATGCTGAGATGCAGAGGAAGTTGGCGGCTGCTCGTCACCAGGCCGAACAGGCTAAGGCAGACTTTGAGAAGGCCAGAGCTGCTAGGATCTCGGCCCAGGATGAAGCCCAGTTTGCCAAGAACCAGCTCGTCATCCAGCGAGAGCAGACAAAACGGAGGGATGCTGCCGCCGTGGTTGCCCAAGGGGAGGTTCTCCGTGCTTTCGCGGAGAAACTCTTTCTGAGCAATCAATTTTCGGCCTTTGTCGGTGATCTGCTGAAACTGATGACCGATAATGCCGAGCAGGGGCCCGAAGTCGTCCTGCCGCTGTACGGCCGAGAGATAGCAGCTCGTCTCCAGAGTCTGCCGCTCCTTGAGGAGCTTGCTTCGTCCTCGGTCCTGCTTTCTGCTGACCGAGTTCGTAGTTGCCGAGCTGACCGGGACGAGAATATGGAGTCTATCTTTGCCTCCTTAGGGCCAGTTTCACCCGCTCCAATTTTCCATGGAGAGGGTGAGACCGAGCAGCTTGATCAGCAGACCGGAGACAGGCAGGCCGAGCAAGAGGTGCTGCTGATCGGTGATGGGGGCACCGAGCAGGCTGGGGGGAGCAAGGAGGCCGAGGCTGAAGCTGAGGCAGACAAGGAGAAGGAAGCTGAACCTCACCGAGGAGCCGGAGACGAAGCTGGCGGAGTATGATTTCGTCTCCCTTCTCTTAGTTTAGT
This sequence comes from Salvia splendens, assembly GCF_004379255.2. Classification (NCBI taxonomy): domain Eukaryota; kingdom Viridiplantae; phylum Streptophyta; class Magnoliopsida; order Lamiales; family Lamiaceae; genus Salvia; species Salvia splendens. The sequence goes on from NC_056042.1 coordinate 1,492,349, forward strand.
TTCTTCCTTGTTGTAAAATGGCCTTGAAGCCCTCCTTGTGTAAAAATTTTTTTTCTTATGAATGAAAAAATTCTTCTTTCTGCACTTGTGTCTTCGTATAGCTTTTCGTACTCTCTTTTACTCCTGTTGTGGTTTACTACCTGCTCAGTAAACTGAAATGCCGAACTGACATAGGCTGCTTTGTATTCTTAACTCTTAAGGAGCTGGAGGTACTTCACTGGAAGCGGCTGTACTCTTCCGCTTTAGACGAAGCTGAGAAAAAAGCCATAGCTGACCAGATGAAGAATGACGAACTCTTGGCTTGTTTAGTGAAGCTGGAGGCCGACAATAAGGACTTAGAGTCCGAAAAGAAAGATCTGGAGGCCGAGCTGAACACTGCCGTCGCTGAGAGGACTGCGTACGAGGATTTCATCTGCAGGCGCGGGGGAATGACCATCTCTGAAGTTCAGGAACAAGTTGACGAACTGTGGGAGGAATATCATGTACTCCGGAGGAACAATGCGCTGGAGAGCTCGGCTTGCCAACAAGTCGTGAAATCATTGTGGCGCTGGGCTTCTCGGTACGACATCATTCTTTCCCGGCGTCCCTCAATCGAGAGATTCCTTAGGCATTTCCCGCCAACAGATGGTCGCACTCCAGCTCAAACCCCTGATTCACTTGCTCAAGACCCTACTCCAAGTCAGCAACGAACTCAGGAGCAACCGGAAACGTCAAGACGAGAACGGACTCAGGAGCAACCGGAAACGTCAAGACGAGGACGGACTGAAGTTCGTAGAGGAGCTGTGATTATGAGTGAGCAAGATCAACAAATGCTTCGTGAAGAGACTCTTCGCCGCCGAGGTGCCAGAGCTTCCCGGGCTCAGGGAAGAGGCGGTAGGTCGATTAGAGCATCTCGTCGACCGGCTTATTCTTCAGCTGCCCGGAATGACCGAACTCGGCTTCACGAGGATTTTGTGAATAGATGGCTCAACTTTAGCAACCAGGGACAGTAGAATAGTCCTTTGTAATGGCGTAACGCCTTCTTGTAGGGCAGCAGAATTATATGCCGAACAAGATTTAATAAATGAAATTTTCATTTCGCTTCTATCACTGCGTATTTACAGCTCAGCGAAAAAATTTCATCGTGCTCGTCCTCGGTCTTATGAAGTAAACTTCTTTGACCGGACTCGTCCTCGGTCTTATGAAGTGAGCTTCTTTGACCGGACTCGTCTTTGGTCTTATGAAGTAAACTTCTTTGACCGGACTTGGTCCTCGGTCTTATGAAATAAACTTCTTTGACCGGACTCGTCTTTGGTCTTATGAAGTAAACTTCTTTGACCGGACTCGTCTTTGGTCTTATGAAGTAAATTTCTTTGACCGGACTAAGCTTGTGTCCTAATTTGGCGAGTTTTATCGCTCGGATCGGACTTTCCCTTGTCCTAATTTGGGGATCGGACTTTCCCTTGTCCTAATTCGGCGAGTTTTATCGCGTGGATCGGACTTTCCCTTGTCCTAATTCGGCGAGTTTTATCGCGTGGATCGGACTTTCCCTTTGTTGCAGTTCGTTTCAGACGGACTGCTTGTTTCTTAAGCTGAATTGTGGTCTTGTATCCTCCTTAGAAGCTTGGACTCACAATCGTTGGCTTATATATGTTCTAAAAAGGGGATCAGCCTTCGAAGAACAAGATACCTCAGTAACATTTGTAAGAGACGACACGCACATAGACAGACAAAACGCACATAGACAAACAAAACGCACAAGTAAAAAACAAAGAAAGCACATACCCCTAGGACCGAACTAGACACAAGACTGACTGACCGGACTGTCTCTTACAAATGGAACTTCATGAGGTTGGAAATGTACCATGTTCGGGGTACTTGTTCTCCTGACATGTGAGTCAATTTATAAGACCCTTTGCCGAGGACTTCTGACACCCGATATGGACCTTCCCATGTGGGTTCGAGTTTGCTCAGCTTTTCTGCTCGGCTTACTTCGTTGTTTCTCAAGACGAGATCTCCCACTTGAAATTGCAGCTTTTTCACCTTTTGGTTATAATACCGGGCTACTTGCTCCTTGTACTTGGCTGCTTTTATGCAGGCCAATTCTCTTCTTTCTTCGGCCAGATCTAGTTCGGCTCTCAGTCCGTCATCATTCATTTCTGAGGAGAAATTTAGAGTTCGGGGACTGGGTACGCCGATCTCAACCGGAATCACGGCTTCAGTGCCGTACACCATCGAGTTCGGCTCCGGTGTGACTTCGGTCATTTCGCCTGCCTCTGACTACGGCTGCTGTGATTGCTATGCTTGATGGTGCCGATCTGATTGCTCGGCACTTTTAAGCGCAATCTGCAAACACTCTTGCTCTTTTTTGATCACCTCGGATGACCGCTATCCCTCCTTTAGTGGGGAAGGAGTTCGGCGAGGAAGCCTCTGATCGCTATGATCGGGCTTCTTTTTGTCTTCTCTAGATGAGCTGTCTAAAGACCGTTTTCGACGGTCTGCCTCATCGGCACGAGAAAACTGGTCCGCAATGTCCCACATCTCTTGAGCTGTTTGCGGACTGCATTCCACGAGCTTTCTGTAGAGAGCTCCGGGCAGGATTCCATTTTGGAATGCCGAAATGACAAGTAGATCATTGAGATCATCTACTTGTAGGCATTCCTTGTGGAACCACGTCATAAAGTCGCTGATCTTTTCGTCGCGACCTTGACGTGTAGAAAGCAGCTGAGCCGAAGTGATTCGGGCTTCCGCTTTCTGAAAGAACCTCCTGTGGAAAGCATCCATTAGATCTCGGTAAGATCTAATGCTGCCTTGGGGGAGGCTATCGAACCACCTTCTTGCGTTCCCGATAAGCAGCTCGGGAAACAGCTTGCACATATGGACCTCATTGAGACCCTGGTTCACCATGTTATACTGATAGCGTCCCAGGAAGTCATGAGGATTCACTAACCCGTCATAAGTCATTGACGGAGTTCGGTAGTTCTGTGGTAAGGGAGTTCGGGTGATATCGTCCGAGAACGGAGTCTTCAATGCTCCGTACATGGCGAACCCGACATCTTTTCGGTATGGAGGAGATGGAGTTCTCCTGTGATTCCGGTACCGAGGAGGAACAGGAACATGTCGGGGTTGAGGATTCTTCTTCCTGGAAGACACGGCACTACTGCGGTAGTGACTTTCATGTCTGGATGAGGAGGGAGAATCCACCGTTTTCGTCTCCGGCTTTTGGCCCTTTTGCAGGAAAATTAAGAACTCTTCCTGCTTCTCGGCCAAAAACAACTTGACAGCTTCGTTCAAATCGGGCTGCTGGGAAGACTCGGTGCGATGAGTCTTTGAGCGGTTTGTTCCTTCTCCGTGAGAACTGGAAGTAGATTTCTCCCGAGGCTGTTTTCCAGATCTGCGGGGTGGACTAGCTTCCTCATAGTTATCACGAACGGTATTAGGGGTGTTACGTGATCTGGTATGCATTTTTTTGGTGGAAGAGGATCAAAAACTCGCTTTATCACAAATTTGGTTCTCTGCTTCCCACAGACGGCGCCAGTGATGGTTGGGCGAATTTTTGATGGTAGTAAATGCAGGTAATAAATATAGATCACGACACAAGGAATTACGTGGTTCGATTTACTGAAGTAAATCTACGTCCACGGGAAGAAAGGAGGGCAAGATTGTATTGCTTGATCTGGTTTACCAGCTTACAAATACAGACTTGCTATATGATATTTGATGTCTAGAGAGCTCTTTTTTCTCTCCCTATCTGATCTAAGTTCTATTTATACATTGAACTAAGATCGTGGCTTGCATCACCACTAACTAGGTCGTGGCTTACATCACCACTAAGTAGGTCGTGGCTTACATCATCAGTAATTAGGTCGTGGATGTCGTGGAGGTCGTGAGATCCTGCATGGGTCCACTATCTCTTTGTTTGGTCCGCTATCCTGCATGAGATCCTGTATGAGTTGACACCACTATCTCCCAGTTCGGTCGAATAATGAGACCGAACTGCTGAACTATTGCCGAGCAGCTTTTGCCAATCTGAGAGTAGAGCTTGATTGGTCGGCTTTTACCGAGCTGTAGGCTGGGGCCGAACTCTTTGGTAATGCCGAACTGATACTCTTCCTTGGGGACCGAACTGCTGAGCTATTGCCGAGCAGCTTTTGCCAATCTGAGAGTAGAGCTTGATTGGTCGGCTTTTACCGAGCTGTAGGCTGGGGCCGAACTCTTTGGTAATGCCGAACTGATACTCTTCCTTGGGCTTTGGGCTGATGGGCCGTCACTGCTATTGGGCTTGTTTAGTACGTACCCCATCATAAACAAATCTCTCTTCATTATTACCAATTCCACACCGGCGGATGAAGAAAAACAAACATTATAGAAATTATGGAACAGAGAAAAATAATTTGAAATTTATAAAAATTTATAAAGGCAAATAATGTGACAATTCGTGTATTCTAACCTTGTTGAACAGAGTAGTAGTTAGAGTTGCAAAAGATGAACTAATGTGCCTGTTTTTGGAGAAATTTGTGTGCCTAAACCGAGCCTTTTGTAGGCATTATATAACTAATTTTAATTTATATATTTTTGGTATGAAATTAAATTAAGGTATGATATTTATATTGGAAACATAAATATATTCTGTTACGTAAATAACTCAACTAAATCCTACTATATTTATGGAAATCAATTATTTTTTTTAATATTGAAAATCAAGAATTTATATTAAATAGTTGAATTAATTATGGAATTGGTATTTTTTCCAAATCAAAATTGAATTATTTTTAGTACTCACTAATCTTCCAGCCTGTAATCTTTAACCTAAAATAATAAATATATCGATTGGTAAAAGGAAAGAAATATAGATTTACATAATTTACTTAACGTGAATAATTGTTTCCCGTTCAAAATTAGATTGGTAAAAGCAACTTTCCCGCTCTGAATAGGATTAATGAATTTTATTAGAGCATCCACAATTGTCGAGATTTCGTCCGGACGAGGCCTCGTCCGCGCGCTCGTCCGACTATTACAGGTCGACGGACGAGTGTCTCGCCCAAAAGTTCGGTCATGGACGAAGGGCGTCAGACTCTCGTCCATCTCCTCATTCGCCCACCGCTGGAGCACGGACGGTGGACAATAATTTTATTTTTTGAATTATAAAATATCATTTTTTAAGTATAAAAATCGAGTGTGGATATCCGGTCATTTTTATACATCTTTGTACTTTTCGTTGTAACTGGTCATTGTATACTTTTTATTTTATTTTTATTCAATGAGATCCTTATTTTATTAACTTCTTCGTTATAAATGTCATTTTTTTATTTTTTAAGTATTGTATTGTTTAAGTATTATGAAAAAAACTCAACCTCTACTAAACCGTGTAACACCCTTTTAAATTTGATTGTTATTTAATTTATACAATTTCTAAAGTCCCAAATAGCAACATTGATTAGGGTTTTTTTAACAATTTCTAGTGCCTCAACTTGCAACCTACAATTTTGTAAGGTGATTATTATAAGATTTTGGTCCAAATATTACTGATTCCATAACAATGTATTACTACTAAATTTGAAGTTTTGCATTCTGAAGCATACATCAGAATTTTAGAAATTGATCATTCCATTTGAAAAGTCATCGCACACTTAATATATACCTATCGCTATTTCATTTTTTTTTGTCAATTATGTCGTCTTTTAACCATGTTAATAGTACTATATTTTTTTTTATTTCTTTACGAGTTAAGGTCAAAATTGGTCCTAAATATATAACCAAAATACGAAGTTGGTCCAAAATATTTATTTTTTGAAAATCGACCTCTAAACAAATAAAATCGTCTTCGGAGCTGTCCTTTTCTTATTGTTCCGTTAAAATTGATGGTCAATGCCCAATTAGTGATATTTTGACTCAATTAGTATACTAATACATACTCCCTTTCGTCCATGATTAAATGTCTCATATTTGACCGACACACGTTTTAATAAATTACTTGACTTTATGAAAGAAAGAGAGTTAAAAAATTAGTGGAACGTGGAACCTACTTTTGTATATTAGTTTTATAATAAAATGTGAGTGAAATGAGTTATTAGAATGTAGGGGGTCCACTTACTAATTATAGTAAAAATAAAACTAAACATTTATTGGCGGACGAAAGAAAATAAAAAGAAAAAATTGATGGCAGACGGAGGGAGTAATTAATTAAAATAAAATAAAATTAAAAAAAGATAAAAAAAATAAAAAATAAGCTTTCTTTTTCTTCTCTCCCACCTCTCTCGATTATTTAATTTTGGAATCAACAAAGTAAACGAAATAGATGCTTATTTAGCATCTCTATATAAACGAAATTTATAGAAATCAACAAAGTTAAAAAGTATAAGGCATATTAAAAGGATATATTGCAAGGAAATCTGAATGAGTACATAAACCCAAAATTTAATTATTGACAATCCCCATGATTTTCAGCTTTCCTAATACTCCATCCGTCCATGATTAAATAACTGAACATTGTCAATCCCCAAGGATTTGAGGGAAATCAAACTTGTGGTAAAAATAACGATGTTGGAATCGTTATTTCTTCGAAGAAAACCATATGCCAGAGTAGCTTTCGTGTTTTCGTAGAAGATAAATAGCCGATAATTCAATATGAACAAGAGGTCACCATTTGCCAAAACTTTGAGGGGGAAAAGAAATCCGTCCTTGTCTAGTAGTTAGAAGCTGATACAGAGACATTAATGTCATATCTTCTATATCTTTTATTTAGTTATCTTTTGATTCATAGTCTCTTTTCATATATTGTTTTCTTGTTCCATAAGCTAGTATTCTAGTATTATAAATAGAGATATGTTGTTATTATTTTATTCATTCAACCAATTAATGAAATCAATATTTCGCCCAACTTGCCTTGAATCACAAAACTCTAATTCTCTATCGCTGCCGACGAGAACCTCTTTCGCGCCCAGCACCCCCTCTGCCGGACGTCTTCGCCGACCCAAACCTCTTGGGTGCTCGACGACCACGGCTTCGGTTTCTTGATTGTGTGGAATTCGAACGTTAAGGAAGGCTACCCTTAACAGAAGCTATATTGCTTTATCCAAGATTTTTCATCTCCATAGTTGTTCATCCTCCAAATAACAACCCTATAATAATCTACATCATTATGTAAACATAGCCGACCATCCAAAATACATAGATGACATTTGTCAAATTTGAGTCTCGAATATTCACAAGGAGGAAGAGAAAAACTGGTAAATAGCTTAGTTTCAAGATCAAAGCAACAAATCAAGGGTTTCTCTTCGAAATCATATGCCAACCAGTGAAGATTTCCGTTAAAAAATGAAGCGTAATCAACATGCCTTAATCTAGGGGTACCTGGTGATGCTTTTGAGATTCTTCTCCACAACCCCTCTCCACTTCCTCCTTTTAGAGTATATACATGACATGACCTTGATTCTTCGCAGCATAAAATCTTATACTGTCCACTTAATTTGCTCACTCCAAATCCATATATGAACCTCCGTGTAGGCACAGGAGGAAGCTCGATATATTCACCAGTGATTGGATTGCTTATGAAAAAAATTTCGCGATTATGTACTCTGTACACATCCCGCATCAAAAGCAAACCGCTAGCCGACCCAATCACGAGACGCTTCAAAGGATCCAGTGAATAATGATTGTGAGGAGGCAAGCCGAACAGGAAGAGCGGCTGCCAAGTCTAGTCGCACATCGCATAGCTATCGCTGTCTTTATCGGGGAAAATGAGGCATGGGTGTGGATTATATGACGCCGCGAACTCATCCCCCTTTATCAAATCACGCCATGATTTGTGAACGCACTTGCACCTCTTCTAATCGGGAGTTTTCTCAAGATCTCTTCCGTTATCTCTCGTGGTAGATTTTTTAACAAATCTTCCTTGTTTATTTCCCTAAATTGGGGCTGAACACTACCACCAGTTTCTTGAGACTCTGAGCTCTCTCCAACACAAAGTTTGGTTCGACTATTTCTAATCATGTTGGAAGCAACTATTGAAATAATTGAACGAATAATTACTTAAAGCGCTCTATGATGATTAACTAAGAACAACGGAGAAAGAGCAGAAACTATAGATCAGAAACTATAGAGCAGAAGCATACCTTGATCCGTCTAGAATTGAACGGTGGTGGAATTGCTTTGTTCTTCACAATAGTCTATAGAGAAAGTGCAGAGATATCAAATCGTTGTATAACCCTAGTTTATATTTATATAAAATATAAGACTATTTTAATTGGTACCACCAAAATTACATAACCCTACTATTTTAATTGGTACCACCAAAATTACAGACGTTTATGGAAGATATGGTCCAGATTAGTAATGAATTTTATTTTATAAAATATTTCATTTGCTTCTCAAAAGCTTTTAACGTCTGATGGGGCAAATTATTGAGTTATACTCCCTCAGTCCCCTCAGTCCGTGAAATGTTGTCCACCAAATGTTGTTCACTTTGTTTTTTTTTCCATTTTTTGTAAATGGACTTCACTTTACACTAACATTATATTATAAAACTAATATATAAATATGAGATTTACATTCCATTAACTTTTTCCACTCATTTTTCTTCACATATTTTAAAACTTGCGTCGAGTCAAATATGGACAACATTTCACGGACAGAGTGAGTAATAATCTATGAATATGTTTTGAATGATAAAAATTTAATGATTGAACTTTGCCAATCCTGATGGTTTTAAGCGAAAGAAAACTTGGAGTATAAATAACGAACGTGGAAAAATAATAGTAGGTAGTTAGTTGAATAAATCATACGTCATATAGCTTCACTGTTTAATTCTAGATTAAATAAAATAATCAGTTATTCACTATGAACAACAAGTCACCATCTATCAAAACTATGAGAGGGAAAACAAGGCCATAGATACCTCGTCGTCTAATTATAGAGAACACAAATTGAAATTGATTGAACTTTTATACTCCCCTCGTCCACGAAAAATAGAGCACATTTGTCATTTTTGGTTGTCCACAAAAAATTAAAGCACATTTAAAAAATGAAAGTTTTCAACAACTTCTCTCTTACTTTTTCCCATTCTCTCTTACTAATAATATGAGCCTCATATTCTACTAACACTACTTCTCTTTTATTTTTTCACTTCTCTCTTAATTTACCAATTCCATATTAAAACCTGTGTCATCATAATGTGACCTATTTTTCGTGGACGGATGGAGTATATTGGATCACAATAGTACCTAATTTACTCTTGGGCTAGATATGTTTATGAGATATTTCACATAGTTATAATTTTATTTTTTCCCAGAATCATCCAAATATAATCATTTCTAGTAAACAATTATCAAACAATAAAACTAAAACGTGCATGAACCTAAACATTGAAATATTAAGTAAATAAACAAGATGAAAAGAGATAATGTGGTGAATTGTAGAACTAGAGGATCCAATTTAGCTCCTCATGTTCATAGCTAATTCAATGTTACAATTAAACCAAGCAAAAATATAGAGAAAGCAAACTAGATGACCCCAATGGACAGAATATTGGAGTGGGAGCTTCAATCCTTAAATCATAGACTTCAAAACGGTATCGCATGTGAAAGTGTGTCCATGCAAACTACTGATTTGATCGAGTGGTGGAGCCTCTGCAGCTCAAAGAAGAGATCAAGAAATGAAGCTCGGCTTTGAGCTAGCCGAGAAAGGGAGTTCGGTTTTTGAGCCGAGAAGGGAGTTCGGTTTTGAGCCGAGAAGGGAGTTCGGGTTTGAGCCGAGTAGCGGTTATAACTAACTTTGGGAAATAGAGTTAGTTGGATTTTATTTCTTGATTGCATCTTGTATAAATAGCTCGATAGAGCTCAGTAGTGAAGTAGCAGAATTACACCATATACACACACACCCAGAGAGATTAATTCTCAAGATAGCGAGCGGTTGTGAGCGGTAGAGTGTGAGTGTGAGTTCATTGTAATTGTAAAGAGTTCATCAATAAGATTCCGGTCATCTTCTCCGTGGACGTAGGTGGTTTATCACCGAACCACGTTATATCGTTTGCGTGCTTTATTTTCTCGATTACGTGTGTGAGATCAGCGGCATCGCAACCCAACAGGTGGCGCCGTCTGTGGGAATTTCCCAAAGGAGTTCTTGATTGCTTTCTGGGATAGTTAGGGTCCAAGAATTCCGGTACTTGAGCTGATCTTGGCGATTGCCCACCGTCTGTTTGAGAAATGTCTACAGCTAAGTTTGAGGTGGAGAAGTTCACCGGGAAAAATGACTTTGGGCTGTGGAGGTTGAAGATAAAGGCCATCTTGATGCAGCAGGGCATATGGAATATCTTGAAGAATGAAGTCGATGCCGAGAAAGAAGCGGAGGTCGATGAAAAAGAGAAAGGAAAGCTTCAGGATATGCAGTATAGAGCCTACAGAACCCTAATCTTGAATTTGTCAGATAGGGTTCTGAGGGAAGTCTCCAAAGAGGAGACAGCTGCGGGAGTATGGACAAAACTTGAGTCATTGTACATGACCAAGTCCATTACAAATCGTTTACACCTGAAGCAGAAGCTCCTTGCATTCAGATTCTCAGATGCGAGAGGAATTACAGAGCAACTTGAAGAATTTGGTAAGTGTGTAGATGATTTGGAAAATATCGATGAAATGATCAAGGATGAAGATAAAGCCTTGATGCTGCTGAATTCGCTTCCTAAGAGTTTTGAACACTTCAAGGATGCGGTGTTACTTGGAAGAGAGTCCAAGGTTACATATGAAGAAATTCATTCTGCTCTGAAAATGAAGGAATCGCAGAAGAATGATTATTCCACTTCTACTAGACAAAATGATCCAGTGGCTGAGAGTCTTTTCTTGAAGAAGGGTCAGAACAAGAAAGTTTTCAACAAGAAGAAACAAAACAAAGATAAGGCTGAGGGAGAGAGGGAGACTAGAAGCTGCTACTATTGCAGAAAGCCGGGTCACTTGAAGAAGGCATGTTTTGCTTGGAAAAGGAAGCAAGAACAAGCGATCAATGCAGGTTCAAATACTGCAGATCTTGCTCAGGAAGTGGAGGCCAATGAGGCCTTGAATATACTCTCAGGGGCAAGAATTGAAGAATGTTGGATCATGGACTCGGGTTGCTCCTTTCATATATGCTCCCACAGATCCTGGTTTCAAAAGTTGACAGCACACACAGGATCAGTAATGTTAGGGAATGATCAGACATGTGATGTTAGAGGGATTGGAGAAATCAAGCTGAAGGTGAGTGATGGTAGTGTAAAAACTCTCACAGAAGTGAGGTTCATACCTCAGATCAAGAGAAACTTGATTTCTTTAGGGCTGCTGGAGTCCAAGGGCTACAGGTTTGAGTCCAGTAACGGAGTGCTCAGGGTGACAAAGGGTCCCAGAATAGTCATGGAGGCCAAAAGAAAGAATAGCCTGTATTACTTGGTGGGTGAAACCGTGATCAATGCAGCAAATGTTACTCAGTCAGAGAGCCTGGATCTGTGGCATGCTAGACTTGGGCATGTGGGGGAAAAAGGCATCAAGGAGCTTGCTAAGCTGGGTGTAATGAGGCTGGGGACATCAGAGAGGCTCAACAAATGTGAGTCTTGTATTCTTGGAAAGGCAAAAAGGCTACCATTCTCTGGTGGAAAGCACACTACAACAGCTCCCTTTGTATATGCTCACAGTGACTTATGGGGGCCTTCTCCAGCAGAATCCATAGGTGGAGGTAAGTATTTCATATCTATTATAGATGACTATTCAAGAAAGGTATGGGTTTACATCCTCAAAGAGAAGTCTCAAGCATTTGAGAGGTTTAGAGAATGGCATACTAGATATGAAAATGAGAGAGGGTCAGTGCTGAAGTACTTAAGAACTGATAATGGGATGGAGTTCTTATCTACTGAGTTTGATAGCTTCTGTAAAATGAAAGGGATAAGAAGGCATAGGACCGTGCCAAGGAACCCTCAACAGAACGGGCTGGCAGAGAGGATGAACAGGACGTTGCTAGAAAGAGTGAGATGCATGTTGTTCTACTCTGGAATGCCAAAGAAATTTGGGCAGAGGCTGTTTCTACTGCAGCTGATCTGATTAACAAATGCCCCTCTTCATCAATTTCTAATGAGACTCCTGATCAGAGATGGTATGGAACTTTGGGAGACTACTCAGGCTTGAAGATTTTTGGGTGTGCGGCTTATGCACATATCAAGCAGAATAAGTTGGAACCAAGAGCAAGAAAATGTGTGATGTTGGGATACCAAGATGGAGTGAAGGGGTATAGGTTATGGAATATGGATGAAGGGGGTCAGAATATCATTGTGAGTAGAGATGTAGTGTTCGATGAAGGAGAAATGCCATTCAAGAAAAGTAGAGCACCCCCTGGTGGTGACAGTAGCTCTAGCATACAAGAGTTTGAGTTTGATGAGAAATCTGCTTGGTCTGATGCTGATGAGGATGTTGAAATCTCTGAACACCAAGAAGAAGGTGGAGCTTCCAGTTCTCAGTCAGATGAAAACACAAGAGGTGGAGATCCATCAAATCAAGGAAACAGAAGAAATCCAAGGAGGAATGCAGGCTTGCCCAGCAGGTTTTCAGATTATGATATGAGCTTCTTTGCTCTTTGTGTAGCAGAGGTGCTCTTGTTCTCAGAGCCTTCAACCTATGAAGAAGCCATAAATTGCAAGGAAAGTCAGAAGTGGATCAGAGCCATGGAAGAAGAGATAGAGTCCTTGTTGAGAAATGGGACTTGGATTTTGGTGAATGACCCAGGGACTCAGAAACTCATAAGTTGCAAGTGGCTATTTTAGAAGAAGGTTGAAGTTGGGGAAGTTGAAAGCATACGTTTTAAGGCAAGGTTGGTAGCTAGAGGATTCACACAAGTAGAAGGTATTGACTACACTGAGGTGTTCTCTCCAGTGGTAAAACACACCTCCATTCGGATCTTATTGGCCTTGACAGCTCATTTTGATTGGGAGCTGCATCAACTCGATGTAAAAACAGCTTTTTTACATGGGGATCTAGAGGAGACGATCTATATGATGCAGCCTAAGGGTTTTGAAAGGCCTGGAGAAGAAAAGAAGGTTTGCTTACTTAAGAAAAGCCTATACGGGCTCAAGCAGAGCAGTAGGCAGTGGAACAAGAAGTTCCATGAGCAAATGGAGCTGATGGAGTTTGAGAGATCCAGCTTTGATAGCTGTGTATATGTCAAGAGAAGTGGAGATTTGATAATAGCCTACCTGTTACTGTATGTAGATGATATTCTACTAGCTGGATCAAGCTTGAGTGAATTGCAGATTGTAAAAGATGAGCTTAAACAAAAGTTTGAGATGAAGGATCTTGGGGAGGCAAAACGAATCCTAGGCATGGACATTGTCAGAAATAGGAAGAAGAAGGAACTGAGGCTTGTGCAAGCTGAGTACATCAAGAAAGTGATAAGGAAATATCAGGTGACAAATGCAAAGGCAGTCTCTACTCCATTAGCAGGCCATTTTAAGTTGAGCAAAGAACAGGCGCCTAAAACCGATGAAATCAGAAGGGAAATGAGTGCGATACCATATGCGAATATAGTGGGAAGCATAATGTACTTGATGATATGTACAAGGCCGGATGTGGCTCATGCGATAAGCGTGGCTAGCAGGTACATGGCTGATCCGGGTAGAGAACACTGGATGGCTCTGAAATGGATCTTGAAATATTTGGGAGGATCTGTTATGATTGGTTTGAGATTTGGTGGAAAAGCATGGTCTGAGAAAGATGAGATTCTTGTAGGCTACTGTGATTCTGATTATGCGGCCAACTTGGATAATAGGAAGTCCCAAAGCGGCTACATATTCACTTTGTTTGGTACAGCCATTAGTTGGAAGTCGAATCTACAACCGGTGGTCGCATTGTCCACAACTGAGGCAGAATATATTGCACTAACAGAGGCCGCAAAGGAGGGAAAATGGCTACAAGGAATCTTACAAGATCTGGGGATAGAGCTGGGAGCAGTAATGATTAATTGTGACAGCAATTCAGCCATATGCTTAGCCAAGCACCAAATGTTCCATGAGAGATCTAAACATATCGATGTAAGGAGGCACTTCATCAGAGACGAAATTCACAGTGGGAAGATCAATGTGGTGAAGGTTCCCACTGAAGAAAATGCCTCAGACATGTTAACCAAGTCACTGCCAACTTTGAAGTTCAAGCATTGCTTGAAGTTGGTGGAAATTGTGGAATGTTGAAGTATGGAACAGGATTGAGAAGGGAATCTAGATATTGATGGAGTTTTGCAAGGACAAGGTGGAGATTTGTGAAAGTGTGTCCATGCAACTGATTTGATCGAGTGGTGGAGCCTCTGCAGCTCAAAGAAGAGATCAAGAAATGAAGCTCGGCTTTGAGCTAGCCGAGAAAGGGAGTTCGGTTTTTGAGCCGAGAAGGGAGTTCGGTTTTGAGCCGAGAAGGGAGTTCGGTTTTGAGCCGAGTAGCGGTTATAACTAACTTTGGGAAATAGAGTTAGTTGGATTTTATTTCTTGATTGCATCTTGTATAAATAGCTCGATAGAGCTCAGTAGTGAAGTAGCAGAATTACACCATATACACACACACCCAGAGAGATTAATTCTCAAGATAGCGAGCGGTTGTGAGCGGTAGAGTGTGAGTGTGAGTTCATTGTAATTGTAAAGAGTTCATCAATAAGATTCCGGTCATCTTCTCCGTGGACGTAGGTGGTTTATCACCGAACCACGTTATATCGTTTGTGTGCTTTATTTTCTCGATTACATGTGTGAGATCAGCGGCATCGCAACCCAACATCGCACTTGAGTATTCCTCTTTCCGGATTACAGTCTCACAGAACAAATCCCTTTAAATAACGAAGTAGTAACACAACAACCAGCGCGAGAAAGCTACTAATTAGAATGCATGCGCCCTAAATAAAGTATTTTATCTCGTTTCTCGATTTTTGCATATTTCCGATTATTCGGCGGCCGTCCAAGGCGTCGCTGGTCGGCCGCTTGCACCCAAAACTTCGTCGTTGGCTCCTCGTATTTTCCATCACGATATCGAAATAATTTTCCAAAATTAGAAGCGCATAATTAATCATCGCAACCATTTCCCCTCGAAAATATATTTATTTTAAAATTATTCGTACTTCGCATTATTCGGAAATTAATTAAATAATTCCCCACGATTAATTTATTCATCGGCCCAAGAACTATTTTATTTTCGGCCCAAATATTATTTACTTAGCCCACCTTATTTCTCCCATTCAAAAATTGTGAGCCCAACAACAAAATATTAGGAAACGCCCAACTTAAAAGTCAAGGGAAAAAGGAGTCCACAAAAAAATACTCCCCTTCTCACAACTTAAATTGTTCATGTGTATTCTACAAAAATGATATGAATGTTTGCGAAACAAGGATGGAAGTGAGGAGTATCAAAGTTCAATTGATTGAGTTAGCAAGAAGGGATGAGATTTGTGATTCTTGATTGAGTTATAAACTATAAGTTCAGTTGCATTATAGTTTTGAATTTAAAAACACGGTGGATGGAATTACCAATGGCTGGAAAAAGAACTTGAATTGCAATTGCTAATTAAAATGCAATCATTCCCCATTAATCCTATGAATTAAATTGGATTTATGCGCTGTTATTGCAAGATTAAAATCAGATTTAAATTGGATTTATGCGCCGTTAATAGAGACATTTATTTTCGGCACGGAGTTTAAAAATAATGTGTTAAATGGATGGTGGAAAAAGTAAGAGAGAATAAAGTAAGAGATGTGGAGAGAGAATAAAGTAAAAAACAGAATTACTTTTTGCCAAAAATAGAAATGACTCAATTAACTTGGAACTTTCTAAAATAGAAAAACGACTCTATTAACTTGGAACGAAGGAAGTACATGTTATAGTGCCTCAAATAAATTCCACGAAGATCCATCCTCACCAAATTAATTCACACTACGCAAGTATGAATATTAAATCACCGTATGCACTCCCCTCTGCACAATCCAACGATATAAATAGTCCCTACTGAGATACCCAATCGGAATTTTGACACTGCTCACTCGATCCACAAATCCCCTTTTTCTAAACCCGAACACACCAGATGTTCGATCAAATGCCTATGAGAAACCGTCGCACCGATTGCTTCCAATTTTGATAGATGGAGAGCTTAATCTGCTACACGTCTCCCTATCCCTTCCACCGCAGCAAAGATTCTCACCCGTAGCAGCATTCGCATCCGCCAAAAAACCCAACCACCGCAAAAGGCTGCAGCTTCCCAAGAATCTCCGCCACACCGAGGCTACGCCAGACTTCCACCCTCTAATTCACCGCGTCGAGGATTCCGATTGTGATGAAATTGATACAATTGATGGCGGTGATGGAGATGTATCGTGGGAATCGGATGACCTCGAGGCCATTTCATCCCTTTTCCAAGGGAGAGTTCCTCAGAAGCCCGGGAATTCGAGCCGGCAACGGCCTCTTCCTCTTCCTCTTCCTCACAAGATCCGACCTTTGTGAGTTCCCACTTCCAAGAAACTGATCAGAACTCATGTTGCTCTGTCGAGGCAGCCGGTGTCAAAATGATTGCAAAATGAAAATGAAGCCAAAGAGGATGTCAATAATAATACCTGTATATTAAGCCAGAATAGAAGTCAACATTGGGGTACAACTTCCTCTTCACAAAGTACTCATCAGATAATGCAGCTTTTTCCAAGGCTATGGCCACCTGTATATGACATTAACTGATTCTTAAGATCCAGCATGCATCTCAAATTTCACTCTTGATTTGCAGGAAATGCTTGGATCATGTATTAATAAGGTTATCGAAAAATAATTATTCCACTTCAGCCTTTCCAACTGGATTTGAGTTATAGTAGCAATGCACGAAATTCAGGTAAAAAAAACCCACCTCTATAAGAGGATCCCTGCCAACAATTGAAAATACTTCCTCAGCAAGTTTCTTGATGACCTTTGCTCGCGGATCATAGTTCTTGTAGACACGGTGCCCAAAACCAGACATCTTACGCTTCCTAGAGAGAATGACATTTCACTTGCACAATGTTAAATCCATCCACATGAACCTTTTACAAGTTGTAAAAAAGATTGCAGGCATGGAAGGATACCTACCTGTTCTTTACGCCTTCGATGAAGTCAGGAATATTGTGTATGGTTCCAATCTCACTCAACATCTTAAGCACAGCCTACGAAGTAAACAAACAAGAAACACTGGATTTTAATGCAACTTGAACAGTTCATAATCACAGATACCAAAATCTTATTATGAAGTAGTTTCATAGAAGTAAAAGATGAGAGTACCTCATTTGCTCCACCATGAAGTGGACCATATAGAGCGCCAACAGCACCAGAAAGGGCTGTATACACATCAACGCCACTGTAGAAACAGATTTACACCAAGTTACAAATGAAAATTTCAATTTTTTTATTGTCCAAGAAGACGATGAGATATAACCTTGAAGCAAGGTGTCTCGCAGCTGCAGTGGAGCAATTCATCTCATGCTCTGCATGTAATATGAAAAGAATATCTAGTGTACGAGCAAGTCGAGGATTTGGTCTATAAGACCTATTGCCCCTGTTTTTTTACAACGGAACATTAGTTGTAACATCACCTCAGCTACAATAATCAAACATTTGGTAATGCACTAAGATAGATACTGCACTGAAAAAAATATATATATAGATACTGCACTGACTTTACTGAAAATATCTGGAACACATGAAGGAATAAGTGCATACAATGAATCAAGCATATATAAGAAGTTCTCTGAGTATGAGAGGTTGCTGGATGGAAGAACAGGTGGCCTCCCTGCCATTCTCAAATAGGCAGCTGCAGCAATTGTTGGCGCCTGAAAAAAATTGATAGGATTTTAATATTTCCTCCACCAAATATCATGATCAGCTGTACAATGTTGTGAAATATGGTGGAAGTAAATAAGCATGCAGACTGTAGGCGTGATCTGAGAATTACCTTCCCAAGTATGCGGACAATTTGTTTGTCTCTCACTTGCTTAGACTCGTATATATCTTGGCCCTATGTCAAAGAACAATGATGAGTAAATAAACAGAAAAATCTTCTTTCGAGAAGACAAATTCTGATGTCATTGCAACACCACCAAATGTGGCTGTTTTTTTTGGATTTTCAAGCAAGCCAGATATATAAGGAACAAGTGAACAACAAAGAAGAAAAATTGTAAGAACTCTATACCTAAAAAATAAAATAGAAAATTCTTACTCGTAAAGCTGGATTTGCATCTGGATGAAAGACTGAAAGAGCACTCATAGCACTAACAAGGACACCCATTGGGTGAGCATCATGTGGCATTGCTTGTATGATGTCCTGCCAAATACGGAGAAATACCTTTACAAACTCAACTTTCATGTGAAAACCCCGTCGGGGCTGAACAGTATCCTAATCATATACATGACCAACCCAAAAGAAAGGTACTTCGATAAATACAATAGAAAAGAAACACATGCGCACACACAAAACTACGTATTGACACGCAAAGTTGGAGCAAACTTTCAGACAAAGAGAAGGAGAAAAATACCAATATTCCTTGAGGAACAGCCGAATGTTGAGAGACAGAAAACTCCCAATCTGCCAACTGACCTTCAGACGGTAAATTACCATACACTACCCAAAAAAAGGAGACTTCATCAAAATTTAATGCAAGAGAGGCGAAAAAGCAACCAATGTCGAAAATCAAATTGACTAGCCAGTGAACTTAACAAGTAAAACTAGTAACAAGAGATGCAAGTACCAACCAAAACAGAGTCACTCTACGAATACTAAACATACAAATCAACAAAATCATGCGTTAGATGCCAAATCAAATCATAAATTAGGCATTTCCTCAGATGCAAACACAGAAGAAACTTGCACTAGTAAAAATTGCAAAGCTTACTCAAAAGATAAGCAACTTCCAAAAACGAACTCCCCTCCGCCAGCTCCTCAATCGGATAGCCTCTGTATCTAAGAATCCCTTCGTCTCCGTCAATATAGCAGATGGACGATCGCACCGGCGCCGTGTTGAGATAACCAGGATCGTAAAGCTTAATCCCCTTGTCATTCTTCCCGGTGGTAATCTGCAACACTCAATTGAATCATCACACTAGAAATTAAAACGATTATTCGAATTAACTATTGAACTGATCAACATTAACACACACACACACACACACACACACTTGAAATTGAAGTAATGAGATAAAAATTGGGGAAAACCTTTTTGAGGTCGGTGGCTTTGACGGTGCCTTCCTCGGAGACCTGAACCTGGTACTTTTTGCCAGTGCGCTCATCGATTAGGGTTAGCGATCCTTTCAGATACGGCGGCGGTGCCACGGCGGCGGAGCAGGTGGATTATTCGAGAATTGCGGCGGCGCGGTGATCATATGAAGCTGCGAGGTGAGCTGATAGCACGGCCAAGCGGCCTCGAGCGAGTTTTGAGTGATCGACGCATTCCATTTTAATAGTTGTCTTCCTCATATGAACAGTGGTGAAAGGAGCTTCAATTTACCAGATTTTGCGTATGAGAGAGAGAATTCGCGGCTTCATGGGAAGAGGAAGCAAATATGAAAGCTATCTTAATTTTATTTTTTTTCCTTCAAAGATAGATAATTTTTAAGATATGTACTAAAATTCTAAAACACCTTATTAACATTTGCTAATTTTTTTCCTAAATAACATTGTTTTATGTGTTGATATAAAAAAACAATAGTTCAAATTTGAAAAGTTGAATCAGTTTTCTATAATTTAAATTTGTATAGCGAATATTTTATTAAAATATGCTAGAATATAAGACATTTAATTACATTTTTTACTATGTTTATTTATGAAATAAAGACAGTGTGGACCCAGTTTGCAGCATGCAGTGTTGGGATGCGCACAATATTATCCTTATCATATCATAAATTAATGATTTATATATAAATTTTTTAAGGTTTTTGCAGTATTATCATGAGGCTCAAATTCCAATATTTTTCATATTATACGTGTATTTCTATATAAAATTCGGTACCATGATAAAACTACTCCACAAGGCCACAAATAGAGGAAAATTAAAGTAACAAAATTATTGAATAAGAGCATCCACAATCGTGTTCTTGCCAGCGGCACGGTTGTGGGCCCGGGCGGTACTATTCATGCCTGCTCTCTGGCAAGAGCACAACACCCACAACTGTGCTCTTCCGCAAGGACGAGCACAATTAATATAAAATTCAATTACACAACAACATTTTCATAATACTAAAATTCATTAAAAAAACCACAATAAAAATTACAAATTACAAATAAAATAAAAAGACATAATTAAAATCCTAAAAATTAAAAATTACATAATTAAAATACTAAAATTAAAAATTACATAATTAAACTCCTAAAAATTAAAAATTACATAATTATTGGCTAATATAACCCGAGGAAGACTACGCATCCGGCGGCACCAACCCCAATTGTTTTTGGAGACCCAATATCATGGACTCGTGCGTTTGAAGTTGCGTGGGGGTCATAGTTGACCTATCGGCCATATTGAGTTGGGCCAAAAGGGCCCACAACGAGTTGTTCGGGGGTGGAGGTGGAACATAGGGTGCGGGTTCGGGAGCAGGGGCAGATGGAGTCGCGGCGCGACGTCGTTCGGCCGCCGCCTTCTTCCTACCTTGCGGTCGGCGTCGGGAACCGCTTGGTCCGGCATCGGGGCTACCCAAGTTAGCTCCGGCGAGTTGGCTAGCCACTTCTTCCGAGCCGGAGTCGGATAGTGCTACCGACCGTGAGCGTTTGGAGGAGCCGCTAGAGGAGGATGTTATGCCTCCCTTATACTTCGGGTGCGTCCGCGTCTCCTGCCAAACGTTAAGATATTTGAACGACTTACCGTTCATGGATTGGTAGGTGCTCAGCGAGGCGGTGATGATGTCGACCTCGCTTTGGCCGCTCCCGGCATTCCGGGACTCCTGGATGAAATAGCCGTTGAACTTGCCAATTTCTTCGTTGGCTCGGCCGATGCAGTTGCGCACCATACTCTCGTTGCGCTCGATCGTTCCCGGCGGCCGGTGTGCATTGTACCGGCTAGAGACGCGCCACCAAAAGTGATCGCCGGATTGGTTCGTTCCAACCACCGCATCTTCGGAGATTTCCAAGTACGCCTTGAACAATCTTTCCATCTCCGCCGGTGAGTACGGTGTGCGGACACCGGCGCGAGATGGAGGATTCGGCATTTGGGAAGGGGCGCGAGGCCTAGGCTCCGGTGTCCACCCGTAGCGCCCATCGGAGGCACCTTGATCGTCGATTGGGTATGGCCGGTAGCCACTCGGAACGCCCGAATCTTGGGTGAGAGGAGGGGCCGAATATTCCGTTTCCGGACTAGGAAACGGTTGCGAACCGAACCATTCGGGGTTCCAACCGTGAGAGCCGCTTGGGTTGTCGTCGTTACCGGACATAGTGGTGTTGTAGGGTGTGAGAGGAAGATGAAAATGGATATGAGAGATTGAAGATGAGAATGGAGATGAGAGAATGATGATGAGAATTGTGTAGTGAAAGTGTGAATTTTTGGGAGTGAAATTGGGGGTATTTATAGATGAAAGTGTGTATTTTTGGGGTAAAAAAAATATAAAAAAAAATAAAAAATGGGGAAAACGGTTATAAACGGATATAATTTTTTGGGGAAGTGAAATTTTTTTTTTTTTATTTTTATCGGTTTTTTTAATAAAAAACCGATTTTTAAAAAATAAAAATAAAAAATTGTTTGAAACCAACGGCTATGCCGTTGGCGAATGGGAGAGTGACACGTGTGCGTCCGCTGGCACGGACGTGCTCGATACATCGAGCAGCGCCGTGCCAGCGGCGCGGTTGCAGCGGCGGCGGTTCTTCGCCTTGCCGCTGGCACGGACGGCGGTGGCGCCAACCGCCACCGCTGCGGATGCTCTAAACATATTATTAATAGTATATTCTGTCACTAAGCATGTCTTTGTTTGATAAAGCATAGTCACAAAATGTTCGAATTCAACAAACATATGATTCAATTCTTCTGTTAAAAAAAAAAGGAAAACCATGTCTCGGAAATGGCGGCGAACTTCTTCAGCTCAGCTTCATTCAAAGAGCTTTTCGAAGCCGTCGGTGAAGGAGTTGAAACCGGAACGAGTGGAGGTTCCGGGGAGACCGGAGTCACTGAATTGGCGGCGGCCGGAATTGGAAGCGGAGCATCCGAATAATGCCGGGTTTGGATCTTATGGTGAAATTCAATGCTCGGGTAGTAGTTGTTAACGGGCTGTGAACTGCGAGCGGCGGGCTCGGCCTAGAATTTGCCTTCGAATCATTTTCGTAAACGGAAGACGAAAGCGGTGGCTCTTCGGAAGAACACACTGTGGCTGGGGAAGAGATAGATAATGGGCCAGGCCTAAATCTAACCAATAATTTCAGTGGGCCAGGCTTACGGTTGGTTATTGGGTATATTGCACCTCCCCAACGTATCCTATTCAACTTTTCTTAATTTTCATGAGTACAAAATGACAGCTTTTACTTTTTACTCTCCCCGGCCTACAATAATAAGTCATCTTTCCTTTTTAGTCCGTTCCACAAGAATATACACTTTCCTATTTTGAAAACTCTTTTCACTCTAATGAGGTGGGACTCATTCTCTACTAACAATACTTTAATTACATTTTCTCTCTACCTCTCTCTTACTTTCCCAATTTTGCATTAAAACCATGTTGAACCCAAAGTGCATATTCTTTGGGGACGGAGGGAGTACTTTTTTAGTAATCATGGAACGCATAAATTTCAAAGTGATCATTTTATTTTAATACGGGATTTTAAGAAATGTTACTCCTTCCATTTCAAGGAAGATGGCCCTTTATTTAATGGTACGAGGATTTTATTAAATTTTATTTTATGTTTAAGCGGAATGAGTAAAATAAGATAGAGAGAATAAAGTAAAGCTAAAAATATTTTTATTTTTAGTAATAGGTCATTTAGGTTGGGACAAATAAAAAAAAAATAAATCATCTTTAATGGGACGAATGAAGTATTTATTAACTTAAGCAAAAAAAATAAGTAAAATAAAAGTGAAATAAAATATAAAGATAAGCCAGGAATGTGGTAGAAAACAGAATAAAATAGAGAGTGAATAGATTGTTCTTTGCTAAAAAACAAAATTGATCACTTGTAATAATACAGCCAAAAAAAGGAAAGTGAAACACTTATAGTAGAATAAAGCCTTACTTATTTTTTATCATTCTTCCTTTTTTTTGCTTTTTTTTATCTTAATAAAACTATCTCACTTTAAATGTAGCCAAAAAAAAACAATCATTTTATACATGAATGCAAATATTGAACAAAATTGAAAACTTGTACTTAGTATTTATTTTTAAATTTATGACTCACAACATACTTCACTTCTCTCTTAATTTAAAAAATATAACAAAATAAGTAGTAACAATAACAATAAATGTAAATAGTGCTAAGTGGATAAGATTTAAGTGCACGTGAAGGCAAAAAAAGGAGATAACTGATAAGTGCTTATGATTTAGGTGCTTTTAGTGCACTGGGTTGTGCACTGCTTTAACCATGAGAGTAATGATGAGTTTAAAGAATCATAGATGTAAAAAACAATCAAGGGCTAAATAAATCATACCAATGTAAATACAGATCAAGATGGATCATGTTGTATATGCCTACATTGAACACCTAGTTGCCAGTTGCCACCTTCAGCAACTCGGCACACACTTCCAACCAAACCGGCAATTCATCTAATGTACACATGTTAATGTTTGATCGATTAAACCGAGTCATCAGCCCTTCGCGATTCTGCACTTGTGGAAGCAAGAAGAGTGTCTTCTCTTGCACTAAAAGGAAATTAGAAAGGTAAGGAGAGCTCAAGGATCACGAGAACATCCGTAGGAAGTTGTTTGCGTACGCCATTGGTTTGACATCAGGGTGCGGCTGCAGAACAAAAAAATACAGAAGAAAAGGTCAGTTATATTTTCTAAATTATGGAAAGACAGATGTTACCGAATACATTTGCAGAATCGAGTTTGCTTCGAGGTAATGTAGTAAATGACCAATTCATGTTCCAATTTTGTAAATTTTGTGGTTTGGAGAGGGTGGAAGGAGAAAAACTACTAACCACTGAAGTGAACGTTGCAATATTGGGTTTGAGATCTGGTGCTTCAAAACGAATAAATGCGCCTTTGTTTCCCATCTGCAGCAATGTGTAGACTCATCGCAGTAAATTACATGCATTCAATGATAGAATATCAAGACTCCAAAACAAGCTATAAAAAGAAGCTGGATTAACTTACCTGATCACAATAATTTGGAGCAGAGAATACAGTAATGAGTTTACCATCATGATCAATCTCATAACCCTCATCCTTAACTTCATGTGATCGCACTACTAAATCTGTAAAATGATATGTCACGCAAATGATGTTAATATAATACAGCAACTAGAGCTAGTGAATGAACAAGTGGTTGTTCATGGAATCACGAGAAAGATGTAAAGATTCACCGAGGTTGTTGTCCTGTAAAAATCTTTTCGTTACATCTCCTCCGAATGAAAGACCAACACCACGCTTGCTTGGTCCCCTGCCAAGCTGAGGCTGTGGATCACTCCACAGTAATTCACACATCAACCCTGGTTAACAGTGAGAGATAATGCATCAAATTTGCCTAAATAACTCACCCTTGCTGATTGAGATAATAACAAGCAGCAAATAAATTTATGTTGTTTCACAGTTCAGCTAGTGCTTTATCATATAAGGAACTGAAATATTGCATCACAAGCTTACCCTCCTCAGGAGGCTCACAAAAACGGTCAATTGCACGGATGTCAGATAGCTTCACTCCATCAACACTGAAAAGACCTCCGTGAACGACAAAAACTTTATTATTTATGACATGAGCCAAAGGTAAGCAACAGAACACTTCCGCAAATAGTTCCACAAATGTATCATTCAATTTGGATCTAACTTCGCCCTCGAAACCATAGATCTTATTCATGCTCTTGCTTTCATGGTTCCCTCGAGAAAGGTATATAGCTGAAATTAGAGTAAACAGATATTGTCAGGACCAATGCTGTGACTGCTGTCAGAGACGGAATATTTAAAACTATGCTAAAAGAAATAATTAACAAGATAAGTTGTTATTCAAGAACCATGACTTCGAAGAGAATCTCAAAACATTAAACAGATGATTCACAATGATAACTAGTTGATTTTTTCTACTTTTTAGGCTCCTTTCATGCTGCCTAACACTTAGAAAGACTCAGCCTTTAGTTGACCAATAGGGACGTTTGTAGGATTGATGTAATAACTAGGCATATTGCGCATGCACATACAAACAACAAACTATCCTAGAAAATGGGTTCTCCAGTACTCAAACAAACAGGATAGATTGAAAGTAGCTTGGGTACATAAGAATACAATTAAATATAACAATAAAAGATTGGATCACCTGATGGGCACATGCACTTGAAGGCAAACAGTGTCAGTATAACCTCTAGAGAAAATGAACCTCTGTCTACAAAGTCTCCATTGAACAGATAGGGATTGTCTTCGGAAGGAAGTCCATTGAGCTCAAATATATTTAATAAATCATAAAACTGCAAACAAAATATGAGTCATGGACATAAATTAGCTCTGGAAGGTCACACATTATGAATACAAGTCCAACGGTAGCTTCTCATGTCATTGTTTTTTACAATAACAAAGGAAAAAGAAGTTGATCATAAAAAACACAAACCAAAGAAGAACCATGAAAATTAAATTAACTGTCAAAAGAACAGGTAAGAAGAACAAAGGAACCTTAAGTTTAGATCTACTTAATTGGAGTTTATGGATGCAAGATTTTCAAATGCAGCATTGATTAAAGATTCAAGCAACTCATACATTAATTGCACCACTTAAGTGGAAATGAGAAGCTAAAATGGCTTAGCTCACTAGAGTACATGTCACATGTCCATTCATATTGCACTTCATAACTAGCTACATGTTTATCGACTATGATACTTTACCAGAAGAAAGCCTGACAGAAAATTTACAAGACAGCATAAAAAAGTGTGCAGTCATGCAGGCACTTAAGACAGGTAACTAGTGGCAGCAAATTGGCAATATAAACTAAAGGGGTGGGCCTTAAATAATAAAGAATCAGTATTACCTGACCATGTACATCACCGCATACAGTGAAATGTTCTCCATCAGGAACATGGATATCAACGAGAGATGGTAACTCTCGCAGCACATCTCTTATCTGCAGCACGATCTGGCATGCATATCTGCAACCAAACAAATCTTATACTCAGATTCAAATACCCACTTCAAAAAGAACAAGGAATAAAAATAAAAATAGCCATAGAAGTGTAGGACTCGCTCTAGGAGGTGTACACATCTAGAAACAATAAATTAAGAAGCAAAACACATAAGTTACCATGCTAGAGCAGTATACCTTTTGTGTAGGAACTTCTGATTCTTGAAGTCATCCAGCATTTTCTTGACAAAATCTAATGTAACAACATCCCCCTCTATTCTTGCCCCAGAATATTGTGAGTCAACCTCTATTTGAAATAAAAACACAAAAACACTGTCAATCAGTAGATTTTATTGTTCTTTAGCATGTCTAGCAAGTTATTATATCCTCTTTAACTATGTAGAAAAAGACAAAATGAGGTTAGGAGACAAACTACACATTTCCCCATAATGTACTTCAACAGAAGACATTGCCTTTTTAGCAAAATAGAACAGGAACTGGCTAAAAGATAACTTATAATATGTGGTAATATATTCAGAGCTGATCAAATAAGAAGGGAAAAGTTCGAAAAGTGTTGAATTTGCACACATAATTGGGTATGAAATCAGCAGAAAATTTACGAGAGACCGCATCATGTAAATCAACAAGAACATACCTATAGTGTGATAATCAATAGAGTCAGCTACTGAACGTCTTTCTGATTCAGGTACAGAAATAGCTTCTTCAAATTTTAGCTTCATGACTGCCTTCTCACACTCCTTCAATTTCTTGGCAGCATCAGGATCATTCGGGCAAAGTCTTTTCACCTAAACAAAACAATAATCAAAAGAAGACATCCTCAAAATAGCGAAAATACAAATATGCAATCACAACATTTGCCTAACAGAGGCCAAAATAGGAACGAATACAATCACTAAACAACAGACACTTCAAAGCCTAAAGTCTCAACAGTAAGCTATTAACAAGCCTAAACCTTTCGAATTTATTCCAAATTAACAAATGATTCACCAAACACGCAAAAAATCGAACATGACAACGAAGAAACCAACTTGTTGAAAGTCCTTAAGAGCTTCCTTAAATTTCCCCATCGCCAAATAGGCCGCACCTCGCCTATAATATCCCTGCATTGAAGAAGAATAACATCATTTCCACGAAGCCACATTACCGCATTCCTTCACCGAATAGAAAGCAAAACAAAAAATTACATGCCTTCGAATACTTTGGATCGATCTCAATAGCCGATGAAGCATCCTGTATAGCACTTCCATACTCCTCCAACTTAGTGTGCGCGAACGCACGGTTAGCCCAGTAAACCGCATTATCCTTATTCAGTTCTATCGCTTGCGTATACAAATCAATTGCTTGAGAGTATTTATGCGCTGCAAACAATTACAAATGAATAATCAATAAACAATTAATCACAAATACAAATGAAAAACAAAATACAAATGAAATTTATTTACAAACGTCGGAAAATAGTATACCTTTGAAGGCTTCATTGGCTTGGACTTTGAATTCTTCAGCTCGCGAAGTGTGTGTGGAGTTTTCAGTCGCCATGGTAGGGGGCATATGAAATTGATAATGTAAATTGGCAATGAAAATTAGAAGTTGCGATGATTGGTGTTGTTTGCTGTTTGTGGAAAGCGGAATTCGTATTGCCGAAAAGCTTTGAGTGCGTGTGGTGTGTGTGTGTGAGAGAGAGAGAGAGAGAGAGAGAGAGAGAGGAAGGGGAGCGGTGGAGAAGACGAAGGAGAGAAGAGGGGGAAAGCAGAGCTCTGCCCTAGCTGATTCAGGAGTAGTAGTTTATACTGCTGAGTGAGAACTTACAAATTACAAATAATAAATAAATGGATAAATCCGTTTACAAATATTCATAAAAATAAAAATTTAGGTTTAAGATCAAATTAAGTGTGTGGGAGCTTGTAATTTAACTTCTAGTTTTATGTCACGAACCTAGAATAATAATCCTTTAAATATGAATTTTAATTTAATTCTTGAAGTTTCAAATTTTCAATCGGCTATTTCGTGTTGAAAGTGATATCTTTTGATAATGTTTAAAATAGCATTATTTTATTTCATAATAAAATAAAAAGTACTCCACTTATTTTATTGAAACATCATCATTTGATGGATTAAATACTTAATTCATATAAATTGTTTCTCCTTTATACAATTGGTAAAATAAAAAAAGATATAGGAAAAAAATAATTATAATAATATTAGTGAAGAATGTGGTTCACCTAATTAAAATTTTTTTATTAAAAATTTTATTGAAACATCATCATTTGATGGATTAAATACTTAATTCATATAAATTGTTTCCCCTTTATACAATTGGTAAAATAAAAAAAGATATAGGAAAAAAATAATTATAATAATATTAGTGAAGAATGTGGTTCACCTAATTAAAATTTTTTTATTAAAATTTTTTTTATTAAAAATGAAAGGATATATTTTTATGGGACATCTTAAAAATTGAAAATGTCTTAATTTTTATTAGGAGGGAGTATTATATATTCGCCAGAGTTTTTACTTGATTGATTTTTGTATAACATGTGATCTATAAAGATGGAATCTATTGAATCTTATCCCACTAAATTCGATATCAAGAATCTCAGATTCACACACAAAGGGCTGGTGTTACAGAGCTAAAACTGCTTCTATCCTATGATGGTTTTTTCTTGCCAACAACCACATCACTTCCCCCTTCCCCGCTCTCACGAAAACCGCGGTAGAACTTCAGCACCTTGGGGTGGGCCGTGATCTTCGATGGCTCCAGACCCGACAGGCCCAGCCCCGCCAAGCTCCTCACACGTGACAGCGCAACATAGACCATCCCATGCCCAAAAACCCGAGAGAGGTCCGTGTGAAGCTTGTCGAGGCTCATCCCTTGACACTTGTGAATGCTCAGCGCCCACGACAGAATAAGTGGGATCTGCCTTCGTTTAGCAACCACCTTATCCCCGTCCCTGACCTCCCACGTCTCTGGCTCGACTATCAGCTCAGAGCCCGAGTCGAACTTCACCAAAGGAAGCACGTCCCCATGGCTGCAATCAGCAGACATCCCGTAGCTCTTGTCAACGAGTTTGCTGAACCCTAGGACAGTCCCGGTTGCACCATTCACCAGCTTACGCCACGGGCTTATGTTCTTTATCAGCATCACCCGAGCACCAATGCAGACCTCAAGGGTGTCGCGAGCAATCCCAATCTGCAGCTGCCTTTTCCATTGCTTCTCGCCCGAATCTTGAGCAGTGTAGGTGTAAATCTCCTCGCCCAATCCCTTCATCTTCTCCTTATTCACCTCATCCACGTCCGAAATCCTTGGGAAGAGACGCACAGTGTCAGGATCTGGCTCAGTCACCGAGCAACACTCGACCAGAAGCTCCAACTCATCAGGGCCGATCTCTGCCCTCCGTATCCCCTGCAGCAAATGCACCAGCAACGAATCCGACTGCCTGAACACCCTCGTCAGCTCAATCTGAAGATCAAAGCTCGAATCCCAACAATCTGCTTCGAAAGCATACACTTTCACATCCCCCTTCTTCTTCCTTTTCTTCTCCTTCGTCTTCTTTTTCTCCCTCGTAGCGCGGCCAATAATAGGCGATAACTGGAAGAAATCGCCACTCACAATCAGCTGAATCCCGCCCCAAGTCTCCTTATCCTCCCTCAAAGTCCTGGCAACATAAGCAAGGCCATCGAAAAGCTTCGCATCAACCATGCTCGTCTCATCAATAACCAACGCCTTCACCTTCCTCCACCTCCGGCACGCCCCTTTATCCGACAACACCCTCTCCAGCAGCCCCTCCCTATCCAACTCCCCGAAGCCAACGCCTGCGAACGAATGCAGCGTCTGCCCGTGGAGGGCGCAGGAGGCCACCCCGGTCGAAGCAGTCACATAAACCCTAGACCAGCCATGGATTTTCTTCAGCTTCTTAATGATTTCCTCAAGCAAAAACGTCTTCCCTGTCCCGGCAGAGCCTGTTACAAAAACCGATTTCCCTTTCGAAACAGCTTCCAACACTCGATTTTGCTCATCCGTCCAATTAAGTTTAGGCGTTCTCACTTTTTTGGAACGATTTGCAGCCTTAATCCAATAATTAATTTTGCCAGTTTTCTGGTTACTACCAAAAGCAGCTTTGGAGCTGAAATGGCGACACACAGTGATGGCGAACGACCACAATTTCATAGTCACAATCATATCTATACTCTCTCTCACTCTAGGTCATGAAATGTAGCCAGATGACGGAATACCGAATTTGAAAACAAGGCATTCTTCTTCTTAAAATCAATAACACTCTACATAATCGAGTGAACTTACCTCATTTCTTGCTCACAGCCTCGCAATTTTGGATTCAGCAGCTAGGTTTAGCAGAGAGGGAGGAGTGAGGTTGCAGGCGATGCTTTGAATTCGGGCCTCGAATTGATTTTGGGCCGATGTTTTGGGCCTGTCTCAGCTCTAGGTTCAATTTGGGGGCAAGTTATTTATGAATTTGCAATTAATCTTTTTAATTAAAATAAATCTAGTAATATGGGATAAGATTCACTGCCACGCTTTTTGTCTCATAATTGTGTTCTACTCTTAAATTAAATATTTATATAAATTTTAAATTAATTTGAAAATTTGAATTTTTTTTATACAATCGTAATTTTTGAATCTCTCAACTTTAATAAGCCTAATGGCACTAACATTACATATCTTTGTAACATTGTCATTATATTTTATGCGATTCACGTATGTGTAAGAGAAAAATTATGCACTACAATAAAGTTACAAATAAAGTGTGAAATATTTTATTATGGTGAGAACTTCATTACATAAAGTTACATTGAATAAGAATATGCAAGGAATCAAATATAGACACACAAGAATGACATGACACGATATTCAATAAATTGACGATAGAATCTTAGAATCTGGAACGCTTGCACTCGAGAGAAGATCCCTGAGGGAATCTATTGGAATCTGCGCAGTAAT
Organism: Salvia splendens; assembly: GCF_004379255.2. NCBI lineage: Eukaryota > Viridiplantae > Streptophyta > Magnoliopsida > Lamiales > Lamiaceae > Salvia > Salvia splendens. The sequence continues at coordinate 1,523,511 of NC_056042.1, forward strand.
TGTAAACCATGTGATTCTGCTGCACCCATCTGAGTCTGTTTCTCGCCTTCGCGTCGAGCTCCTGAGTCGCGCACGGCGTTCCGGCTGCGCACGAGCCAATGTTGAAGTTCCTGTAGTAAGCGGTGAACGGAGCGTGTGCCCAGTCGGTCTTCACGCGGCCGCCCTGCGTGGCCCAGTCGTCTGCGTTCCAGAGGCTGCAGTATACCCTCATCGGCTGGTTCGTGGGGAATGCCACTCCCGAGCTACCGTGGTTGTTGAATACTCTTATGGGACTATTATCCACTAGGAATCTGCACGTTTTAATGTACAATTAATAAAATAAGAAAAGAGAAAATAAAATAACGCGACATGTTACTAAAAAAAGAAAGAAAAACTATTTTTTAGGCAGACCAAAATGTAAAATACAGAATATTAGTTGTGAACGAGTAATTACATGATTTTGTTGGGGCTCCAGACGATGGAGTAGGTGTGGAAGGCAGCGGTGGGGTCGAACCAGAGATGAAACTGTTGCTCTTTGTCCCCTTTTCCTTTTGAGAACACGTTTGTGTGAACTGTGTAGGGATTTCCGCTTGAATTTCCAAGAAATTCGAAGTCGATTTCGTCATGCCCCTGGCCTTGAGACGACAACTGCATTGTTTATAAATATTTATTGTAAGTCATATTTCAATGCCTTAATGATTTCAAATGAAATCGAATTCTAGATTTGAATTTATTCAATTATAAGAAAATACTGACATAGAAAGTGGTGACGGTTCCGGCAGAGTTTCCGGGGATGAGTTTAAGCTGCATGTCGAAGCGGCCGAACATGAACTCGTTCTTGGACTGGAAACCGGAGCCAGAGGATTGGTCGAGGGAGAGAGAGAGGCCGCGGCCGCCTTCAAGTATCTTGGCGCGGCCTTGGCCAAATGTGGTGGCGGTGTCGCGGTAGAAATCGGCGGCGGTAAAGCAGGCTAAGGCAAGAAAGGCAGAGAGGAATGCTAGAATTGATGGTGCCATATTTGTGTGTAGTGGAATGAGAGTGAGAAAGAGAGATGGATAGAGAGGCATGGGATTTGGAAGAGTATATATAGTGGGAAAGTGTGAGCTAGCTGGCTATTGAAGAGCAATCACAATTATTTAACGCGTAATTCATTAGGCAATGGGTCATATCCACCCATTATTATTACTTATTAGATTCGGTTGGCGCCTATACCAACAGGAAGATGTCTTGACAACATATGACCATGAAAGAACGTTCCCCTTTCTCACTCGCGTGCAGTATCGGACCCAGAATTTTTTAATTTAGGTGTGCCGTAAATAATTATAGTGACTTTATTTTTAAAATTAGATTGATATGTTTTCTCAATCACAATTATATAATTTAAATTTAAATGTTGTCCCGTTTAAATAAAATTACAATTGTTTTAAAAAAACACTACCTCTGTCCCATATTAAGTGTCACATTGTGCCATTTTGTTCGTCCCACAATAAGAGTCACATTTCACGTTTACCATAAATGATAAGTAGACTTCATATTCCACTAACCAATTCTACTTATATTTTATTATAAAATTAATATATATAAGCGAGACTTACACTACTAGAAAATTGCCTTGTAATGGCACTTAAAATTGTCACTAGAAAATTACTGTGCTGACACTTCATCTATAATGGCACTTGATGCAAGTGCAGCACCGGGTACCTGTAGTAAGAGGTTAGGTGTAAGAATAGATTGTGTATTACTGCACTTGAAGAGTGCCATGAAATATGGTGTGTAATGTCACTTGAAAATGCCACAATATATACTCTTAAACTACATTAACTTCTGAACGAAAATTTACAAAATACCCCAATAAATATTTATTATTACAATTTCACCCTAACTTTATTATATATTTCATTCTTCAAATATTTATTAATTATGTTTCAATCATTCAAATACTAATTATTTACATTTTTCTTTCAATCTACAAAATTTATCAAATTATTTTTTATTATTCAACAAAATTTAATAAACTAACTCATTCAAATAATATGGCAAAATGTAATAATATCCAAAGTATCAGATCATATTACACCAAATCTAATGTGTTTAAACACACAAACTAAACACAAGTGTTGGTCATCTTTTACTTCTGTAAAAACAATACTAGTACTAAAAATGATGTCCTAATCACTGTGTTTCCTTCGTCGGTCTTCTCTTTTCCAGCTATATCATCCCTTGCAGCCTGGAAAAGATATTGCTGCACAAGCGGCAAACCAACCTGCATAAATGCATGAATTTCATCAATATATCAAAATTATTGTGACCATTCAAATAAAAAACAGATTAAAGAATGTGAATTCATATCCCCCCAAAAAGGTAGGGCAATATGTATTTCCTTCCCTCCATAATCTTTCGACTTCCCATACAACTTTTAATTCGATCAAACAAAATATAATAGTAATATATTTTTAGCCCTGATATTTTTGAGTTAACTACTTATGCATTACATTGCACAACACATTAATTCAAGAAATAATAATAGATATTGCCATGAAAGGCATGCATGGCATGAGTTTCAGAAACTTATCAACTAAAATACAGGAAAATGCAAATGTAACTGAAAATGAAATCAATACAACTGCAAGCATGAACAGAGATATTTGAGGTGGGGTCAAATAGGTTCAGCAGGAGTGACAAAAACTGGCTACGTCTTTAATAATACATGGGGTGGGGCACCACATAAACCTTCTCTTCTAAATAACATTCTCTTCAAGAACTTACCACTATTATTTAATCTCCAATGGCATGAACACATAAAAGTTGTGAAAAATTGGAAATTGTTTATTCATTTTGCCTAATGATATTCTAAAAGGTCTTTTGCCAACACACACCCAACATTCATTCCCAGGTTATGACATATGAAATAGGTTGCTGAAAATGAAATGATGAAAGTACTTAATTAAACTTTACCAAATACATTCCTTCCATAGGAGCATGCACGACTCCTTTTAGAAGTGCTAACAGTAACCAAAATGCATCTTCTTCACTCATATAAAGAAGCAAGAGACCAGCTATAAATCCCATGCCCTGCATTAAACACAATTTGTATACGGTGAGAAACAAAAACTGATAGATATGTTGATAAGCTGAAAATAATACCAACCTGTACATATCCAACATCTCTGTCATATACAGAGTAAGCTTTTAAAACATTATAAATAGATCTTTGACCTGGACCATGCCTCTTCTGGAAGAAAACATGTGAAGGAAATGTACGAGAAATATCTCGGATAATATCTAGTTCAGAAGCAGACGTCTCATATATGACTAGTTGCTGCAGAGAAAATAAACAAATCAGTATGATTGGATAGTTAATATAAAGACTTGCTTAAATAACATTCATCGGTTCACAACAAAGAGGCATGAAGAAAATTGTAATCCAACAGAACCAAATTCATTAAAAATAATAAAGAGACATGGAAAAATAGTATAGTTCCAGGCTGTCCAGCATTCAAGCATCATAAAGAAAATGACAATTCTAAAACTTTCACGTGAAGTAAATCAAACTACAATGAGGTGTTCAAAATGCACAAACATTGAGAATTTAAGATTAAGAAGCACAAGATGTCGCCCAATGCTTCAGATCGATTGGGTGATCCAGCCACCATTTATATAAAGGAGCTACTATGTAACTATAAACAACCAGATATCCTTCTCTACACAAGTTGACAGAGTACGTGTATGTCATGCCATGAATTAAATGGATTGTTCATAACTAAAAGTATTTGAGGGATGGATAGTTTATTAGACGGGACAAAAATATCTCAGACAGTAATAGATTATCAGGTATAACTGCACGTTTCTAGCAAATTAGCAATTATGTGAAATCCTAAATTTATTTCTCATACGTCAACTAATGGCACTGGTTCAAGGGAGCACTCATATAAATAAAACAGCTAACATCCACTTCTCCACTCCAATCACCCCGTGCCATTCTGACTGTTGATTTGGTCACACCCTATGATGGTAAACTCGGATGCAGATCACTGACAACACCTACTTGTGTTACATTCGATATCATACAACAAATTCAAGGGTATCACATAACATCTTAATGGTTTTTAACTTTATATTCTCTTTAAAATTCCATGTATAATTGGCATAAAAGGTCACATAGTTTAACCTCATAAACACCTGGATTCATGAGCAAGAGGTCACGACTTCCAGATATCAGTTGCCAGACAAGTCCTCTTAGTCAATCAGGAATTCCTTTCCTTATTCTCCTTTTGACAACATGGGTTTTCCTTCGAACATAATGGTTCCAATCACTTCCTCCAACCCCTATCATCTTTCTCCATTTCTCAGACAGTAATAGATTATCAGGTATAACTGCAACAAAGCAATACTAAACCTGAGGCAGATTCAAAAAAATCAGGTTTCAAAAAAATAAGCACAAAACATTTCTTCACAACTGCTGCTTCACTTATAGCAAATAAGGAACATGTGTGGATTTCCACCTAATTTTACTTCAATTCGAATTGGAGAAGAATTTGAATACACACCCTAACTTCAATTCGAATCTTAAATTGGATGAATAAGAGGTGTGGGAAGGTTACTTACGTAGAGGATAGACAAGACTATTCAAGAGATCCGAAGTCCAGCGATGGCGGCGGCAAAATCGGCAGGACAACCGCTATACAGAGATGAATGTATGTGTCCGTGTGTAGGGGGAGAGAAGTGTTGAGACAGAGAGGGAGACAAGGAAGAGCTTCCACGTTCGGTGGAGGGCGGTGGTCGGCGGAGGTGCGGCGTCGCCGGCGGAGGTTGTGTGTGCGCGTGTGTCACGGTGTGTGTATGTGAATGGCAGTTTGGGTGTGATTTAAGTGTTTTATTAATGTTAAAAAAAAATTATTGTAAAATTTTACACTGAATAGAAGTGCCAGGAAATGAATTTTAATATGACATTTATGTTGAAGTGCAGTAACAATATATTATATAATTGCAGTGAAAAGCTAGTGTGTAGATAGTATATCTATGCTGGCACTTTTTATAAAGTGTGATAAAAAAGTGTAGTGAGAAGCAATTTTTCTAGTAGTGTTATGGTCCACTAATTTATTCAATCTACTTTTCTTTAATTTCTTAAAATTTGTGATCATACTAAATATGACAGTGAGACAGAGATAATAGAAAAATATAAAAAAATTAAGTACTATATTACACATAGAAAAAGATGGAAAAAAAATAAATGCATGCATTATAAGAATAGTAGTTAGAGGACCTATCATTATAATAAACTAATAAAGCAAGATAAATTATGAATTTGTAACTTTTGTTGGTAGAATTAATAATATTTTATAGTAGTAATACAGATGGTAGGCGGCGGTGCCAATTTCATGGCAGCTTCTCATAAAGAGTCTACCAACTACTGATCATTCACTGAGACCAATTTCTTAGAGAGACGGTGAAGATGGTCCCTTTCCTTTTAGTAGGGACCAATATTAAAAAATTATAACATGCATATAGTAATATTTCCCTTGGGAATTAATTTCTTTATAAAATAATAATACTATGCTATATCTTTATTCTGAATAATAATACTATGCTATATCTTTATTCTTATTACTTTGTTTTTTTTGTTTTTAGGGATTACTAATCATGTAGTTGGTATATTTAGTTTGTTGATTAGTATTCTCATCGTCCTATTCAACATGTCTACATTCTTGAGTGTCACAGGATTTTAGGAGAAATTGTTAGTTGAAGTAAGTAAAAAAAAAGGTACTTTAATATTTAAATAAGAGAGGAGAGTGATATTTATTTTCAAATATAAAAACTGAACATCTTGAGTGGAACAAACTAAAAAGGAAAGATGAATATCTTGAAAGGAACGGAGGTGGTAGTATTTGTTAATTCAGGGAACATCTTTTTAGGTCCACGAACTTTGCCGAAGTATCATTTTAGGTCCGTGAACTTTTAAAATATCATTTTAGGTACGTCAACTATAAGTTAATATCATTTGAGGTATTTTGAACTTTTTTCGGACGAAAATGTCCTTAAGGCCTTCAAAGGGCAATTTGAACAATTCTTTCGCCACTCATCTTGCGTCAAACACCTAAAGTCCAACAATTTTTATATTTGAATTTTATTTGGATGGTAATTGATCTCATTCTAAAATTCATATAAATAATACCCCGAATGACAATCCAAATGAATAGCTATCCAATTTCAAAACAAATAAACTAAATATAATTCACAAATCACCTATAGTAAGTTCTTAAAATGCAGCCTAGATTAAAAAATAAAATAAAGTATCTAAGTCCCTATTCACTATCTCTATATAATTGGTCATCTAATAATTGAAAAATGTACTATTTTTTACAGTAAATTTTAATTATATTTAAATTCAATTTGGATGGTAATTGAATTAAACAATAGTAAAAAAATTGTTGAACTCTATGTGTTTGACGCGAGATGAGTGGCAAAAGAATTGTTCAAATTGTCCTTTGAAGACCTTAAGGGCATTTTCGTCCGAAAAAAGTTCAAAATACCTCAAATGTTTTTTTTATATCCCTCAAAATACCTCAAATGATATTAACTTATAGTTGACGGACCTAAAATGATATTTTCAAAATTCACGGACCTAAAATGATACTTCGGCAAAGTTCGTGGACCTAAAAATATGTTCCCTCTTGTTAATTTGGTGAATTATTTGAAATTCTTTTTAAATATTTTAGTTTGGACTTTATCGTAAGTTATTACTACTTTTTTAAACTCATGATTATAAGGAGTATAGTTTATAGCTTGAACAGTAGTAATGATATTTTATACAGTATAATTAGATTTTCTATGTCTATTTTCTTTCATTTATTTTTGTGTCTTATATCTGATTTTCGAAAATAAATTATTATGTCTATAAATAACTAAAGCTAGTAAATTATATATCACGATTTAAGGTAATAAAAGTTATAAAACATTGAATGATTATGGAAAAGTTGTACTTTTTGCTAGAGCTCTTACATATTTAGTGTAAAAATCATGGATTAAATATGTCCGGTCAATGGATTTTGACCAAATAATAAATGTGATGAGACATTTAATTTTGTGAAATTAAATGACATAGCGTCGATCTACATTTTACGTAGATAAATGTAGTATATTCACTTTCTCAAATCCGATTTCCGGTGAGTGAGAAATAGTGGATTAAAATTGGGTATAATTAGCTTTTAATTAAAGCTTGGAGTTGGAGCTTAGGGAATAATTAACTAGTATTAATTATCCTACATTGGAGGATTAACACATCTTTTAATGTGTATAAATTAAGTGACTTTATGTTACTTAATAATTATAGTGGACCAAGATGGGTGAAAGAGCCCACACGCGCGCACACGCGCGCGCCGCCGCCTGCCCGCCCGAGCCCGTGCACGTGCTCGCGGGCCCGATCCCGATCCCGATCTTGGACTTGGACTTGGACACGTGAGAAATCCACACGCTCCACACACGGGTGGCACACTCCAGCCACACGCCTGTAACCGACGTCGGTTACGAATTGCCATGATGAGCCTTCAATGGCTGGTTGACCCTGCATGGTGGCTTGGCCTATAAGTAGGCTAGCCATACCACTGCATTAGGATACACACATACAAGCATTCTGCATCATAAGCTCTCTCACTCTCTCTGCATTGTTTTCTGTCGAAGCTCTGCCCTCTCCTCCATCCCGTTCGCCGGAGCTCTACTAATTGCGGTGCTGCATCAATAGAGACGTAGCCGTTTTACCTTTGGGGACGACACGCCAAACCGAAGAGCACTACCGGGGCGTATCTCGTCTTGCGGGAAGAGGCCTCCTCGACTCGGCTATTCATACTGGTTTAGTAATTTCGATTCTACGTTGTAATTTTTTTTTTAAGTTCAGTTCCTCCTTTTCCTTTCTTTTGGGTTGTATTACGCCCGGTTCTATTATCTCTTATAATCCCCAGAAACCAACATTTAGACCTCTTAAAAACGAAACTACAACTCAGAGTTATTTAGTGTTCAATAATAGCATTTCCTTTGTATAAAGAAATTATGTGTAGCTTGGAATACTTTTGTATCAAAGTGCATATCCTATACATACATTTTATGAAAAATGAGTAAATTAATTTATTTGACGTATCTAATGGGAATTTGGGGTTTCTTTGTACTTCATATATTAAATGTACGCGGCATGCTTTGCCTAATAATTACTCAAATGTTAAAGACTGAACATTGTGACCCTACTTTTAAACTTATTTATAATAATTTTTTAATAAATGAACATTGCCAATCCCATTGAATGTACGCGACATGTGTTAGGAAAAATATTACTCCAATCATACTTTGCGGTAAACAACAATTCACTATTTGCCAAAATTGTGAACGACTGAACATATATCAATATGAGGTTTTTCCATAAACACGAGGAGAAAAAGAAAAACAAGTAAATAGCGCGATTTTAAAATCAAAACAACAAACCAGGAGATTGTTCTCGAAATCAATACCAACAAGGGAAGATTTCCATTCAAATATTAAAAGAGATCAGGCGTGAGAATGATAAAAATATAGTGTTTTATTTCTTCATTCTTAATGGATCAAATATCTCCACGCATATTTGTAATATATGTGATGCAAAATATATACTACTACTAAAACAAATAAAAAATCATAACCGCTATAACAATAAATCATAATCATATAGTATGTTGTTGATAAGACATTATTGTGTATAAACCCATCCCACGTCGGAAGTCGGGGAAATTGGAAGGTGTACATAATTCATGTCCAACCTCAAGCCTTTTGGAGTGACCCCAAAACAAATCCGTGCGGGTTTGACCTAAAGCGGACAATATCAAATTATTATTACGGTCGTCAATCCGAACAGGCACCCTATCTATAAGATCGCGCCATTGTTTACAAACACACTTGCACTTTATAATCTAAATTGCTCCACCTCAATTGCAGTAGTGGGCTCACTCACACCAGAATCATCTGCTCTCTTTCTGAAAGGCAGCTCACTTTTCCAGAAGATCACATCTCTACTGATAATTATTCTTGCATTCTCAGGCTCTATACACCAAAGCCTATAGCCCTTGACCCCTGGCTGATAGCCCAGCATAATGCATTTCAATGCTCGAGGCTCCAGCTTTCCTTGCTTCACATGAGCAAAAGCTTTACAGCCAAAAGTCCTCAAATCAGAATATCCACCATAACTCTCATACCACCTAAAATCTGGGGTATCACCATCAATACTGGATGAGGGACACTTATTTATAAGTTTGACAGCAGTAGAAGCTGCCTCTGCCCAAAACTTCTTCTCCAATCATGCAGCAAGAAGCATACACCTCACCCTCTCCAAAATTGTTCTATTTGCCCTCTCTGCCACCCCATTTTGTTGGGGGTTCATTGGCACTGTTCGATGCCTCTTTATGCCTTTAGATCTACAAAAATCATCAAACTCTCTGGACAAATACTCAAGTCCATCATCAGTTCTAAAGCATTTCAAGGATATCCCCTTCTCTGACTCAACCTCAGCACATCACTCACTAAATCTCCTAAATGCCTCTGACTTCTCTTTTAACACATACAACCATATCTTTCTAGAGTAGTCATCAATTATACTCATATAATAACTGCCTCCCCCAATAGATTTCTCTTGGGAAGGCCCCCACAAATCACTATGTGCACAGTCTAAAGGGTTTGAGGAAGTGTGATTACCTTTTGGATATGGCAATTTCTTAGCCTTGCCTAGTATGCATTCCTCACAAGGGGCTGCTTCCTCTTTATCATTGCAATGCAAGATTCCTTGTCTGACCAGCTCTTTCACACTGCCAACTGATGGATGACCAAGCCTGTTGTGCCACTGACCCAGGCTGATGGATGCAATATTGTAGGATTCTGCACATCCTTTGCTGCAGATTATTGCAGTCAAATAGTAGAGACTCTCTCTCCTCTCTGCTCTCATGAGCACCTTTCTAGCCTTGCACACTTCCATCTTTCCATCAACACAAGAAAATGAGCATCCCCTTTTCTCCAAGAAACCAAGTGATATCAAATTCCGCTTCACATCTGGAATATATCTAACTCCACTCAGAACTATCACAACTCCCTTAGCACCCCTCAATTTTACTGAGCCTATGCCCTTTATGGAGCACACCTGGTTATTACCAAGGATGACAGATCCAGTGGATTCTTTGACATCTTCAAACCAATCCAGATTTGGGCACATATGAAAACTACAACCCGAGTCCATGATCCAAGATCCAGTGACTTCATTATCTATCACATTCAGAACTTCATGGACCTCATCATCTTCCACAGCCTCTGCTGAATTGACAACCTTCCCTTCATTCTCTTGTTTTCTCTTCCAAGCGAAGCTTCAAATGGCCAGGTTTCTTGCACCAATGACATGAACGAGTCTCTTTTTGGCCAGATGATCCACTTTTGAAGGATTCCAGAGGTTTCTTGAACACCTTCTTGCCTCTGAACTTCTTGATATTAAGGCTTTCTGCATTCTGATCAGTGGACTTCGATTCACCCTTTTGAAGCTCATTTGCTCTCAATACAGTCTGAACTTCCAAGAGAGTAATGGTCTTATCGCGACCATACAAGAAGGCATCACGAAACTGATCAAAGGAATGCGGCAGAGCATTAAGCACTAGAATAGCCTTATCTTCATCGCCTATCGAAACATCAATATTCTCAAGGTCATCCACTGCCTTGTTGAAGTCTTCAAGCTGCTCCAAGACCCCTTTTCCCTCCAAGAACTTGTAAGAGTACAGGCGTTGCTTCATGAATAGCATGTTTGCAAGAGACTTCGTTAGGTAAAGATCTTCCAATTTTGTCAAGATGCTCGCTGCAGTCTTCTCCTTCGCAACCTCGCGAAGAACCTTATCTCCAAGGCTCAACACGATCGCACTATGTGCCTTTGCTTCAATCTCGGCCTTCTTTGCAGCCACCTTCTCGTCCACGGCCGCCTTCCCCTTTTCTCCCTCTTCTTCAACCGATAGAGCTGATGCCAATCCTTGTTGAATCAACATCGCTCGCATCTTCATTCTCCATAGAGCAAAATCATTTTTGCCCGTAAATTTCTCTGCCTCAAATCTGGAGGCCATCGTCTTCGTGAATTCGCTTCCAACCACAAAAGCAATCGCAGCTTAAGAAAGTGTCCTCTTCCCACAGACGGCGCCAATTTGTTGGAATGTGATGAAGTGCGTATCGTATGAGCTAAGATTGATGAACAAGAAAGGAATTCGAAGAAGAAACGAGATCTTATTGCTGAGAGAGAAAAATAGCCGAGAGCTTACAAAAACTAAATGAGAAAAACTAAACTAACAAACTAACTAACACAACCTTTTAAATCTAACGGCTAGTTAGATCAACGGTCAAGATTAAGACCTAAAACTAATGAGCAATCCGACGGCTCCTGAAGCTCAAGCTCAAGTAAGCTCAATCTCTTCATCTCTCGATCCAATGCAAATCGTGACTGCAGCATTTGAGTTATCAAACTCACACATCCAATCAAAGATAGTTCAAACATGTCTTTTGGTTAGAGAATTAATGTTAAAGGAAAAGTGAAGAGAATAAAATAGGATGGTACAAATAATTCATCTAGATGTATTTAGAGTTCTTATAATATTCTTTTTAGAAAAGAAAAGAAGAATCAAGATCAAATCACAGTCCAAGTCCAAAAATAGATTGATCATGCTCTAGAATTGAAATTATTTTATTCCATATATACTGTAAGTCTTAATTATACCATGTACAAATAATTGATCTACTCGTATTTAGAGTTCTTATAATATTCTTGTTAAAAAGGGAAATAAGAATCAAGATCAAATCATAGTAAGTCCAAGGATAGATTGATCATGCTGTAGAATAGAATTAATTTTATTCTATAGGGATAGTTCAAACATGCCCACTTTATAGGAATTGTACAAACTAAATAAATTGAAGCCCTAATTAATTGATTAGCCCAAACGAAGACATTTTCAAATAATTGGGGCTTTTATTAGACAATTTGGTAGGCATAATTGTCATTTAATTTATAAAATTTGATAAAACAAGCATGCTGAATCGCTGATAATTCTTCACGGATAGCAATAATTATACAAAGCATAAAATTAATTAATCCTAATCATTGAACTCATAATTACAACCCCTACTCTTTATTGCAAAACTAGAGAACTAATCTTAATTACTAATCCAAAATAAGGAATTTTAAAATGAAAACACAAAGAACGTTTTAGTTTATAGCGCTTACAATTTATTTGAAATGAACTGAAACACACTTTGAATGAACCAAAACGTCTTAAAATGGCATCCGTATTTTCAACATCCATCCATTCTCATGATCTCATCCTTCCATTCTTTGATATAATTATTGAGTTTTGGTCTCTGGTTATACATTTATCACTACCTTATACACTTCATCCATCCCATAAAAATATGTGCACTTGCCATTTTCGTCTGTTCCACACAAATATGTGCATTCCATTTTTGGAAAGTTATATCAATTTAAAAATGTAAGTCTCATTATTCACTAATACTACTTTAACTATCATTCTCCTTCTCTCTCTTACTTACCATACCATTCTCCTCCCCTCTCTTACCTTACCAATTTTGTCTGAATTACAGTGTCATATTCATTGCCCATATTTTTGTTGGAGGGAAGAAGTAATTAATTTAAGAGTAATAATAACAGATATTATATGTATATTTTAAACAACGTGAGATGAATATTACAAATTTTCCAAATAAGAGAAACTTGAGACATTATTTTTTGATAGTGATGGATCGATCATGACATGATACAAATTTCAAAAGTCGTAGTATGTCTTAATTGTTTAACCATCATTATCAACTGGGAGCTAGAGAAATTTATTGAACACCTTAAACATCAGTTTCAACATCATAATTTAAACATTATTAAATTTAATTCCATTAGTGTTGGTCTGAAATAAACTAGGAGTCTAGGATCACTATCAACGCACGTGCATTTAAATAAATAAATTGTTGGAGAGAACGATATATCTTTATTCAAATTACTCAACATTATCAACTAACCCCACTTAACATGCAAATATATTTTCATAATTACTTCACTTAAAATGCAAATATATTTGTACTGTATATATAGATGTTATTCAATGATTTTGATTGACTAATAGAATTTTGGAATAATATATACAAGGACGACAACACAATGAAAGCTCACACACATTATTGTGTGGAAAATCTGAGTTTATACAAATGATGGGGTACGAACTAAACAAGCCCAACAGCAGTGACGGCCCATCAGCCCAAAGCCCAAGGAAGAGTATGAGTTCGGCATTACCAAAGAGTTCGGAGGAGTTCGGCATTACCAAAGAGTTCGGCCTCTGCCTACAGCTCGGTAAAAGCCAACCAATCAAGCTCTGCTCTCAGGTCGGCATCAAGCTCTACTCTCAGATCGGCAACCAAAGCAGTTCGGTCTCAGTATTCGACCGAACAAGGAGTTAGTGGACCCATGCAGGATTTCCACAACTTCCAATACATCCACTACCACGTGGCGTCAACTCAGGCCACGATCTTAGGCCATGACCTACACGACCTCCACGACCTAGAGTGATGATGTAAGCCACGATCTTAGTTCAATGTATAAATAGAACTTAGATCTGATAGAAAAGGGGGAGAATCTCTCTAGAGAAATAATCATATAGCAAGTCGGTGTTGTAAGCTGTAATTCGCAGATCAAGCAATACAAACCTGCCCCCATTTCTCCCCGTGGACGTAGATTTACCTCAGTAAATCGAACCACGTAAAATTCTCTGTGTCGTAATTTATTTTTACGAGCATTCATCATCATCAAAAATTCGCCGATTCATCACTGGCGCCGTCTGTGGGAAACGGAGAACCAAATTTGTGATAAAGCGAATTTTTGACCATTTTTTCAACCCAAAAAATGCATACCAGATCGCAGAGTACCCGTATTCCTGCCCGTGAGAACCAGGAGGAAGCCAATCCATCCCATAGGTCTGGAAAACAGCCTAGGGATAAATCCACCACCAGTTCTCATGGCGGAGGAACAAGCCGCTCCAAAAGCCGTCACACCGAGTCTTCCCAGCAGCCCGATTTGAACGAGGCTGTCAGGCTGTTTTTGGCTGAAAAGCAGGAGGAATTCTTAACCTTCCTGCAGAGAAGCCAAAAGCAGCCGGAGGCGAAAACGGCGGATTCTCCCTCTCCCTCCATACGAGACAGTCACTACCGCAGTAGTATCATGTCTTCCAGAAGAAAGAATCCTCGGTACCGGAATCACAGGAGAACTTCATCTCCTCCATACCGAAGAAATGTCGGGTTCGCCATGTACGGAGCATTGAGGACTCCGTTCTCGGACGATATTACCCGAACTTCCCTACCACAGAACTACCGAACTCCGTCGATAACCTATGACGGACTCGTGGATCCTCATGACTTCTTGGGACGCTATCAATATAACATGGCGAACCAGGGTCTCAACGAGGTCCACATGTGCAAGCTGTTTCCCGAGCTGCTTATCGGGAACGCAAGAAGGTGGTTCGATAGCCTCCCCCAAGGCAGCATTAGATCCTACCGAGATCTAATGGATGCTTTCCACAGGAGGTTCTTTCAGAAAGCGGAAGCCCGGATCACTTCGGCTCAGCTGCTTTCTATACGTCAAGGTCGCGACGAAAAGATCAGCGATTTTATGACGAGATTCCACAAGGAATGCCTACAAGTAGATAATCTCAATGATCTACTTGTCATTTCGGCATTCCAAAATGGAATCCTGCCCGGAGTTCTCTACAGAAAGCTCGTGGAGTGCGGTCCGCAAACAGCTCAAGAGATGTGGGACATTGCGGACAAGTTTTCTCGTGCCGATGAGGCAGACCGTCGAAAACGGTCTTTAGACAGCTCATCTAGAGAAGACAAAAAGAAGCCCGGTCATAGCGATCAGAGGCATCCTCGCCGAACACCTTCTCCACTAAAGGAGAGATAGCGGTCATCCGAGGTGATCGAAAAAGAGCAAGTGTGTTCGCAGATTGCGCTTAAAAGTGCCGAGCAATCAGTTCGGCACCATCAAGCATAGCAATCACAGCAGCCGGAATCAGAGGCCGGCGAAATGACCGAAGTCACACCGGAGCCGAACTCGATGGTGTACGGCACTAAAGCCGTGATTCGGTTGAGATCGGCATATCCAGTCCCCGAACTCAATTTCTCCTCAGAAATGAATGGTGACGGACTGAGAGCCGAACTAGATCTTGCCGAAGAAGAAGAAGAAGACATTTTTCTTACTTTTTGAAAGTGAAGAAAGTCTGAAGAAGCTCTTGAAAGCGGAAGAAAATTTCTCGAGAAAGAGAGAGTATAGAAGACGCAACAGCAAAGGTGTTCAAATGAGGAAGAAAGAGCATATTTATCAGATTCGGCGAAGATTTCAAAATCGTCGCACCGTTTCGAATCCCACCTTTTCAGGATTCAACGGCCGGATTTTACTGTCGCATTTAATGCAGTCACATGCAAGGCACGTCTCCTGACGTCAGCCTCCCCCGTACCTTTATCCAGAGTGCCGAAGTGACTCGCTTCGCCGAAGTGATTCACTTCGTCTTTCGGGGGGGGTAGTGATGGGGTACGAACTAAACAAGCCCAACAGCAGTGACGGCCCATCAGCCCAAAGCCCAAGGAAGAGTATGAGTTCGGCATTACCAAAGAGTTCGGAGGAGTTCGGCATTACCAAAGAGTTCGGCCTCTGCCTACAGCTCGGTAAAAGCCAACCAATCAAGCTCTGCTCTCAGGTCGGCATCAAGCTCTACTCTCAGATCGGCAACCAAAGCAGTTCGGTCTCAGTATTCGACCGAACAAGGAGTTAGTGGACCCATGCAGGATTTCCACAACTTCCAATACATCCACTACCACGTGGCGTCAACTCAGGCCACGATCTTAGGCCATGACCTACACGACCTCCACGACCTAGAGTGATGATGTAAGCCACGATCTTAGTTCAATGTATAAATAGAACTTAGATCTGATAGAAAAGGGGGAGAATCTCTCTAGAGAAATAATCATATAGCAAGTCGGTGTTGTAAGCTGTAATTCGCAGATCAAGCAATACAAACCTGCCCCCATTTCTCCCCGTGGACGTAGATTTACCTCAGTAAATCGAACCACGTAAAATTCTCTGTGTCGTAATTTATTTTTACGAGCATTCATCATCATCAAAAATTCGCCGATTCATCAACAAACACTATACTTCTTCAATTTACAAAACAAATTAGCAAAAAAAGAAGGCCACAAATTAATCTTTTATTAAAAGTATTACTTTAGGTGTTGGCCATCATTTATTGTGCCATATCAATTTCGTCATATTTTCACCTACTTCTCTGAAATTGCATTTACTATGAATCAAATCTAATTTTCATGTGCAACTTTTTTTGATCTGTTTTGATTTGATTTTTTTTTTCAAATTGAATTCTGAGGTCGTCGGTGCACCATGCAGTTCACTGCACCTAGTCATCCAATTTGTAGTCGGCAACGAGATCAAATTTTTATTTTGTAAAAATATTTCTAATTTAATTAAGCAAGGAAAATAGTCTACAAACTTTGATAAAATTTGGTATTTCTAAAAAATATTTAAAAATCTCCCAACCGAGTCAAATTAAATTTTAAATTTGATTCGAACTCTTTTAGATTTTCAGATTGGTTCGATTTATTTACAAAATTTTGTTTCAATCTAGATTTTTAATCTAAAAATCTAAGAAAAATATATGTACATGAATTATTATATTTATGATTGTATTTAAAAAAATTATTTTATTTCAATAATACTTCATTTAAATATATATAAAAAATATATGTACATGAATTCTAAATTTTCAAATCACATCTACCAATTTTACAATCCTTAATTTCCAATAAAATACATTATCGACTGCCATGCTATATCATTCTAACTATGTCGCCAATTGTCAGAATCAATGTTTTTACTTTGTACAGGCATGAACGATTTAAATATAATGGCAGTGTTTAGATTTAAGGAAGGATTATTCCATTCTAAATTTGGGTTTTTATAGCATATTATTTAAATTAAGACCCAATTATATTGACCATGTTAAATAATTTTCTAATTTGAATTATTTGTTTCGATTTAATTCTTAACGTTTTTCAATTTGAATTATTCATTTCGATTCTTCTCAATTGGCCTAGTAAATTACCCAACGAATATTTGACTTTATTATTATATGCATAAGAGCAATAAATGTGTAAGCATAATAATACTAATGAAATTATCCGACATAACATACATCCCAATTAGGGTCATTAATTCCTAATTACAATTTAAATTTATAGCTATGCATGGTTTATTAATTGTAATTACACTTTAATTAGAGTGTCCTAGACTCCTAGTAATGATCATGGTGTTGCATAAGAAAAACACAGGCTATCAATTACTATAAACAAAATTCTTTTAATTCTCCATATGTCTCATTTAGTAACTCATTTTCTTCTTCTTTTTTGACGTGACACTCTAAATGACATATTTTTTAAAATAGAAATATCACTTTTTCTGCTTTTCCTCATCTCTTACTTTACTTTCTCTACTTAACTTACAAAATAACACTACATAAAATCTTGCACCGAAAATAAAATGCTCCACTTAAAGTGGGACGGAAGGAGTAATTATTATTCCATATATTACTCTTATATAACTAACAATGTACCCCCAAAATTAATTAAAACTCCAATTTTTATTTAATCAATTCATTTATTTCAATTTTATTTTGTCATTTAAATAATTAACATCTTAAAAAGCCCAACAATGGTCTAGGGGTGGTCGGTATGACATACCGCACTGAAACTGTCATACCGTATATCATACCAATAATTTGGTAAAAGTAATACTATATATTTATACCTTACTAAAAATCAGTATTTTTTAAACTAGGATTAGTCCGGTATATTGTTATTTTTTTGGTAATTTTATCAACCCATAATCTAATTCAAAAAACACAACAAAGAGTAGAAAAAGAAGAAAAGAATTCGGTCGTTGTCTCCTCATTTCTTGCCTGAATTAAAGTGGGGGCTTGAAAAACAGCACGTGGCGCAAGAGAAAAGCATGTAATAAGTCAGTTAGCTGAAAAAGGTGGTTTCAATCTAAAAGAATTGGATGTGTAAAAGTCATGCAAAAATGTTGATTTGAGATAATAAAATGATGATATATTTAAATGAGAGTGTGGTTAAATGCAGAAGAAACACAACTAACCACACCTGCTTATATTTACTTCACTCTCTCTTTAAATACTCATTCCCTTCATACTCATCTTCCTCAACACCACCAACACTCTCTTCTTCCTTCTTCATCTTCTCGGCTCCACGAAAATGGAGGGGAGGACGACTAGGCGCGCCTTCCATTGGGCTGCTTTCGCTGTGCTGCTCTCGCAAAACTTGGTCGTCCGCGTCGTTTCCAAACCCGAACACTTGGATGATCAGAAGACCTACTACACCCCCGACCCCAATGCACCTACTCCTCCTCCTCCTATAGGTACAAACTTGTAACACCTCTTACTCGATTGGTAAACCAACTAACTGAATAAGTAAGTGATGTCACAATTTTAATACTATAATGAGCTAACATTTGCATTTTGTTGTGACAGTTACTCCGCCACCGTCTCAAGGAACCCCGCCTCCCAACAACTGCGGAAACAACCCCCCAAGTGGCCACCACCCTTCAACGCCTTCTGGAGGAGGGCACAACCATTCCCCTCCGCCAACGGACCCCACCCCGACTCCTACAACGCCTACCACCCCCGACCCCAATGCACAACCTCCGCCTACCACTTACTGTGGCAACCCCCCAAGCGGAACCGGTCCACCATTTGATCCCCACCCAACTCCCACAACGCCTTACCCGACTCCCTCCACGCCTTACACCCCGGACCCCAATGCACAACCTCCTCCTGCAGGTACATTCTCTCTCTCTCTCTCTCTCTCTCATGAGCTAACATTTGCATTTTCTTGTCACAGTTAGTCCCCCACACAGCTCGCCACCTGCTTACTGTGGCAGCCCCCCAAGCGGAGGCGGCCACCACACTCCCCCCCCTTCCGGAGGAGGAGGATACTACCATTCCCCTCCACCAACAACGCCTTACACCCCGACCCCCTCCACTCCAACCCCCACCACACCTTACACCCCGACTCCCACAACGCCCACCACTCCAACCTATGGGACACCACCGAGCACTCCGATCGACCCAGGGACCCCTACCACACCCTACACTCCGACACCAACATATGGGACACCACCTAGCACTCCAATTGACCCGGGGACTCCTACCACACCCTACACTCCGACGCCAACATATGGGACGCCACCGAGCATTGGGACCCCTACCACACCCTACACTCCGACGCCAACCTATGGGACGCCACCGAGCACTCCGATCGACCCAGGGACCCCTACCACACCCTACACTCCGACACCAACATATGGGACACCACCTAGCACTCCAATTGACCCGGGTACTCCTACCACACCCTACACTCCGACGCCAACATATGGGATGCCACCGAGCATTGGGACCCCTACCACACCCTACACTCCGACGCCAACCTATGGGACGCCACCAAGCACTCCGATCGACCCAGGGACGCCGACCACACCGGGCATCACGGTGCCATCGCCTCCATTCTCGTTTGATCCCAACTCCCCACCTTTCACCTGCAAGTAAGTACCATGGTTCAAATGAAAGCACTACATTACCAAATGTTACTCCTTCCGTCCACCGTTAATCGTACCATTTGGGATCGCCATGGACTTTAATCATGAAAACCGCTAGCGGAATGCATGTCCCAATTTTACATAATAATTTAATAATGAAATGTGAGTGAATTGAGTTAGTAAAATGTGAGATGTAATCATTAAAAATAGTAAAAGTGGAATGTAACGAAAGAAATCCCGAAACGGAGGGAGTATATTATATCACTCACTGTTTTGCACTTTGCCTATATTCCAGCTACTGGAGGAATCACCCCCAGCTAATATGGGGCTTATTCGGCTGGCTCGGAACCGTGGGAAGTGCGTTCGGAGGCGGTACTGGTACCGGTACAGGTATAGGTATCGGCACCGGTACCCCACCAATCACGGGGGCAAACATGAACTTACTCGAGGCTCTTTCCAACACTCGCACAGACGGCTTCGGAGCACTCTACAGGGAAGGCACAGCTGCTCTGCTCAACTCCATGGCCAACACAAGGTTCCCGTACACTACCAACCAGGTCAGAGATAGTTTCGTTCGAGGACTGAGCTCGAACAAGGCTGCGGGAGCTCAGGCGAAGCTCTTCAAGATGGCTAATGAGGGTAGAATGAGTCCCTGAGCTTGTAAAAGGAAACAAAAACACCATAGTGTTGTTTATGGTAATACTCGATGTGTGTGTGTGTGCTACTTTCACTTGTTTGAGGTGTAATATTATGTTTATTAGTACTTTATTTTTACTGTAATATTAGAAAGTTAATGTGGTGGAGCTATTTCCTAAACTTGCTATATCAGAATGGCAAAGATACAGAGGAACAGAATAGCATAATCCATTATTATTTTTACTGATGGACCATTTCTTGTTTGGTATGTGATTTTATGCAGTGTTGTTTTGTGAGTTAAGTGAAGAGAGAACTAAGTAGAGAAAGTGATGTTTCCATTTTAGGAATCGTATCACTTTAAGTGGGACGTTCCAAAAAGGAAAAACGAGTCACTTAAATGGGAATGAGGGATTCATTAGCTAGGCAAAAAAGAAGGATTCTAAACAACATCCTATTTCTTTAGTATAAGTAAAACATAGGATTCCTGCCAGAGAACTATGGTCATGTACAGACAGATTCAATAAATAGGGAACACGTACACTTTGATGCATTAAACCAGGCAATGACAGCGCCACGTGATGCTACAAGATCTATCTTAATGTCGATAAACAGATGAGTCCATCCTATAGTTATGTCATAGTAGTATTTACTATTCACCTGTGATAATGAACTATTATGCAAGTGGTGAATCCAGCTCTAAATGTTATGCCTAAGAACTTAAAAATAAATCCAGGCTATATAGTTTAGCTCATGATTCAGTCAACAGCATCAATAATGCAACATCACCTGATTCGGAACGGGATGATGCTGGTTCAACTACTTGACATGTTGGTCCTGCAAAATAAAACCTCGTGGAAACTAACAGTTTAAAGAGAATTTTGGGTTTTCAAGCAATATGAAGCAGTTTCTTCTAAAGTATACCTTTTTCCATGAACTCGGGGATGAAAAAAGTGATGGAGTTAAGAGCCAAAAGTGTGACAGAAGATTATGCAATGTATTGAACAAGGAACTCGGTCCGGGAATGAGATCTTCCCATCCATTTATGTGTTACATGGAGCATATCAGAAAGTTATTTGCCAACTCTTATAGCAGTAAAAAAACCCATAAAGCTTCAATCTTTAAGAGTTTACCATCAACACAACAAAACAATGCTAATCAATGACTCGGGAAATTTCTGGTAAGCCTTCTGCTAAAGAAAGAAATAGCTGTGGCCCCTCAGATATATTTAGAAATCCCATTGTGAAGAAACCACAATGTATGCATAAGCTCAAACGAGTAAAGTAGGTATCGTAGACAACTGCAGCAAACAACTCATTTGGTAATAGCTTTAAATCATTTCAAATAGATGGTGGTCAGCAAATTATGTGCTAATTGGCCAACAATACAATGTGGTTTTTGACAAGTTAGTTGTAAAGATCTCTATGCATAATTCAAGAAACAAGAAAACTCCGCCGTATCCGGTAAAACGAGAAAACTGTCCTTGACAGCAGATAATTGCAATCTGCACAGCTTCATACTAAACTGTGTAGAGCTTTGGCTTTCACAACTCACCCAAATTGGCAGACTGATCAAATCTGCTAGATTTATGCATTATTCTCCCAAGCTGTAATCACATTTGTGGAAAGAGGAATCGGAGACTGGTAATAAGGTTAACCGCTCGTCATCTCTTATGAGATTCAAACCAGTCAAGGATTTCCTGAGATTGCAAGCTAGTCATTTCATGATAAGCAAATGCAAGATTCATTTCCTCCTGAATATGATTGACCAATGACTTCTTCGGGAGAATAATATTCCTCTCCTCGATGGCTGTTTTCCACGGTATCACACGCCCATCATCCCTCATGTAACCGTTCCCGTCAATAAAGCCCTTATCCTGAAAAACATCGAACAGCTTCACTGACAAGTTCAGACTGAGACCCGGAATCCTATAGGCAAAAAACCGAGGTGTCAAAGGGAACTCCATACATCTAACTTCTGCAACATCGATACCCTTGTCCCTCATCACCACTAGATACTTCTCTATCTTCCCGTTTCGTTTTTCATCTTTAGGCATGTGGACAAAGAGCGTAGCCGGGTAGTTCTTCCTTATATCCAAATTACTAAACACCCCTTCAGCGATCATCAACGCGATAGCCCTAAACTGGAACTCTGCAGCGAGAGCAGAGACGAAGTATCCACCAGACGAGGCTCCCATTGCATAGATTGGCAGCTTGTCCATCTTTTTCTCAGAAATCCACCACCAGATCATACTTTTAACGACACCCCGTTCCTCCCCTAGCGACCAGCATACACCTTTACTCGATATGGCAAATACAGCAAAATTTCTAGCCAAAGCATGTAGCACAATGAGCCTCTCTTCAGGTAAACCAACGCAATCCGGACACTTGGGAGACCTATCCCAAAAGTTAGCTGCTCGGCCACTACAGCCATGAGCCAAGAAGAGAACAGCCTGGGGTGAATCAGGAATCTGCCAGATCAAATCAGTCCCATTCCTCAATTCAACGGTTGGATCCAATCGAACCAACGAGTCGAAGCTACTCCATTTTTGGCTACTGAGGTCAGGCATCAAAGTGGACTTACTATCACCATTCTTTCCAAAGAAAAGCACCAATGCAACTATTACTAAAATCAGCAATGCAAAGAAAACTGGAGACTCAATCTTTTTGGTTACCCTTCTGTTTCCACGCCCAAACATAGCTGCAAAAAAACATAAAATGCACCATTTTTTCACATCAAACATGAAAAGAAAGTAAAACAAGCGAAACCCACAAAGAGCCATTTCAACATCATAACACCAAAACTAAAATCGAAATTGGAAATTGCAAAAAGGTCAAATCTTTGGGCGATCGAAATAGAACTGAAACGAAATCAAATTAGATGAGTAGAACTAAGTTTGTAACCGCAATTACCTAGAAGCATCGAGAGATTTGAAAAGGGGGAGAACCTTGGATATCGGAATTCGGAATCAAGAATTCTTGATAGATATTTTCTTCTCTGATTTCGGCTACAACGGTGGAAACCTTGTCAACATCTACCTTGATTCCGGCTCAAATGTGAATCTTTATTACTCCTTTTAATTTAAAATGTATGAATACATAAATCGCACGTGTTCTATTCTTATTGGCCAATAATCATCTGTCAACTCTGGCCAAACGAGACAATTTCATGGAAATAAAATCTAAACTAAATATAATTAGTGAAGTAATCGTTATAAATCTTGACGATTTTGATAGTATATAAAATTTCCATTTTTCACATTTTTACCCTTTTATTGTTCCACATTCTCCCCTGATTACAAATTTACAAATCGAAATTATTTCCCGTTTGATAAAAATATGATCTTGGAATGTGGGACAATTTCTTTAATTGATGAACTTAATCTTTTCAATGATTCGAAGTAGCTGATTTTCAGGGAAACTAGTCGAACTCCGATGATTTTTCTATGTTTTAAACATATATGAGTGATGTTTCTTTTTTTTATCTTTCTCCTAGAACTTGTGAAATCTTGCATGGCGTCAAAAGCTTTAAGATTTTTCTTTTTGTGATTTGAAGCTTATGATTTTTTTTTTGTTGAGTCTCTGACCTAGCTTATGTTATTGGGGAGTTGTAATGCTGTATGTATGGTTTTATTTATCCATTTATTAAATTCTTATTTCATAATAAAATTGCTAGGAAGCTAGTGATGATTTGATTTTAGTTTCAATTCCCAAAAAAATTGAATCTTGAGTTAGGGTTCTTGTTCCATTTGCTCACTTTGAATCTTCGGTGTTGCTTTAAATTTCTGTAAAAACTGATGATTTTCTTTTGCTGGTGATCACATTTCTTGCCCTTTGTCTGCTTCTTTTACTGAATCAAGTTATTGTTATTCTAGAGATCGAGGGCGCTTTCATTATCTTGATTCAATATGGAAAAATATAGACCTATATATAAGAACATCTTGATTACTAGATTACTGCTCGACTTGAGGAACCTCGAACTAGCGATTTTCGCCTTAAACCAGACCACAATCAGAGTATACCGGTTTTGGTTCTAGTTCTGGTTCAGTCCATGATAGGCCATTACGGTTTTCAAAAACTCGAACTGATAGCCTATTTCCATACCAAATAGGCGGGTCTAGTTTAACCATGCATCGCTATTACATGTGGGCTAAACACATCCTTGTCGACTTGAGGCGACTTAATACTCCTACCATCCATGAAATACTAATATCTTATTTTTCCATCTCAGGACCGAAATCACAACAATTTTAATTTTTCATTTTGGGTAAGTGAATCTCAATTCAAATAAATCTTTATACTCACATTATTCTCCGATTACTTGTCTCATTTGCCTTTTACTAATTTTGGTAAATCGACACACATTTCACTAACTTATTTCATTCATATTTTATTACTAAAACTAATGAAGTATATAAAAAAAGTACTCACTTCACTAATTATTTCCATTCATTTTCTTTTACATTTTAAAAACTGAAGCCTTGTCAAAATTAGATATGTAATCGCGGAAAAAGGGGATAATATTTTAAAATATTATACTATAATTTTTTTGTTATCAACTTTTCTTTCACATTTCATAAAAATCATATAAAGAGTTTAAAGTGAGTCTTTTTAATCGTGAATCGGGAGAGTATTATATTAGAATTTGGCACATCATATCTTCAAAAAGACTTTTAAAGAGGTGATTATGCGACTAGTACATTGAAAACCAAGTTATGATCATAAATAGAGCTTCAACAATACATGTGCTATTAAAACACAAACAAAAATTTGATGGATTGATATTATAAGTGTAAAGTGTGTGATGCTTTGCAACTCAAACAATAATGTATATTTGCATTTCCTACACGTAGCACCAATGATTGCAAATCAATAAAGATTATCATTATAGATTGCCCAAGTAGCATGTGTTTCCTCTGTTTAAATTAAAGTAGGCAAAAACTAAGAAAAATGTGTATTTGCTCCCCACAGTTTATTAGAGCATCCGCACCTGCAGATGTCCCGACGGACTTCCCAAAAACACCTCCTGCCACATTATAAGGACCTCCTACTGCACTGCCACGTCATAAGGACATCTCACTGCACAATGGCGGACATCCAAAAAAAAATCAAAATCGGGACATCCGCCGTGGCACCGCAATGGCGGACGTCACGACGGACGTCCCAGAAAGCCGCGGATGTACGGTGTCCGCAGCCGACGTCCGCGTCCGCCCCTCCCTCGCCTAATGGCGTACGTCCCGCGCGGATGTCCGGCACGCCGATCCGCCGGGACATCCTCCATTGTGGATGCTCTTATCATTTATTTTCATTGATGTACTAGTATATTATAGATAGCTTATTTGTCACATATTAAGAAAAAGGTGCATTTGCTCCCCACAATTTATTAATCATTTATTTCATCGATGTACTAGTATATTATAGATAGCTTGTTTGTTGAGTAGTACATATTAAGAGAAATGTGCATTTGCTCCCCACAATTTATTAATCATTTATATTCATCGATGTACTAGTATATATTATAACTAGATAGCTTGTTTGTTACATATTATAGCTATATTAATTTATATACAATATAGTATTTGATAATGACATACGTCATACGTCGAAGGCTTGCAATATAAATGAAATATGACATTTGAATAGTACTTATGATAAGATGTGTTTCCATATGATAAGAATTTGTGACTTTGTTGTCCAGCATGGTTGAATTTTCCTCCATCTTTTTTCAATAATACATCCACCGTCAACAAAATAAAAAAAAATCAACAAATAGCATTCACATAAATTAAAGAGTAAATTATTGGAAAAATTATGAATTTTAATCAAATTCTGGTATGTCCCATGAAAAACAGTCTTACAAGCAAACTTTGAATTTTATGTTATAGTGACAATTTTTCTTAGTATAGGAGTAGTTTATTATAAATCGTTTTTCACATAAGTGGCCTATGTCGAGTTACATGGCCGGTCTATTTGGTCTTCATAATTAGGAACAACAATATTGCAGTGTTTAAGTAGCATTGGTGTATATATACCTAATTTTAAGTACTGCTATTATTTGATAATATAATAATAAGTAAATGTTTGGTCTAATGTGAACATTGAATATTGAGTTTATAAGTGAAATCATATCTATTGAGAACTGTTGGCTGTATTGGGCTGTTAAATGCTGGACTATTATTTGAGCCTGGAAATTAAATGGCCCAGATGACGGTGGGCTTGTGACTTGCCCTAGCCCACTTCCCAGGTGATATACACCCCTCTCCTCACTCTTACCGTCTCTTGATTCTTATTCTCTCTCTCTGCTCTCTGTGTGTGTCGATTGTGATTCCCTCTCCTCTCTCATCTTTGTGATGATCTCCAGTTGGTTTCCACGGTGATCTTTCATGGTTTTAGAGTGATTGATCTTATGTGAGTGATGGTGAAGGCAACTGCTTCGTTTGCCTGAGTTCTGGAGAAACTAGGGTTTCTTATCTTGAGAGTTTTCTGTGAGGTTTGTTCGGTGAGAGGTTAGATCCAGTGTTGAGAAGTGTTTTGGGGTTGGTTTCCGGTGTGTGAGGTGATTCACTTGAGGAACCTTCGGTGCTCCCTTGGATCTTGGTTCTGGAAGAATAGATATGTCCTATTGGCGGGTGGCTGAGCCATATTTGTGATCTATTGTGTTTCCAGTTGCTTCTTCTCTATTTCTTTGATCATACTGCACTTGATCTGAGAGGATCCTACCTATTGTACTAACTAGGGTCTTGAAGTGTGCAGGTTCTCGGAGGCTCAGAAGAGCATCCGGTCAAGGAGTGTGCGGTCCGAGTTAGTTAGCTATAATCTGTTGTACTAACTAGTTCATTTGTATAAAATCAGTTGCGTGGGTGATAGTTTGACTGAGCTATCTTGTACAAGAAAAAAGAGGTCTCTGTAATTAGTGAATCCGGATAAGTCTGATCCCTACAAGAACAATGTATAAACTTTACGTTATTTTGTGATTTTTTTAATAGTTTATCTATTGATCTTGTAGATTAATATGGAGTAATAGTAACGTAGCAATGATAAACAAATTTACAAATAATGTTAGGCTATATACATATTTCTTTTACTTCAAGAGATACTTAATTGATAGAGACACACGAATTTATTTTTTTATATGCCATTCATTTCAATTTTGTCAGATAAATGAAAAAAATGACTGTAGATTTCCATGAACACAAAAAAAATAGTACTCGATTCTGTCAGATAAATGAAAAAAAATAGTACTATATCCATAAGGGAATAAAAAAAAAGAATAAGAGAAAATGAAAGGGATTGTTCTCGATTACTATTAAATATTGGTAGTTGAGGCGATTAATTACGACTTGCCTTCATATATTTGACTAAATTTAAATGCAATGCAAGGGATATTCACCTTTAATCACTATATTAATGGCTTCAGTCATTTAAGGTTTGAGTTATTAGAATACGGTAAATTGATGTAAAAATCATAATTCTGATTTATTAAAAAAAAATTGGAATTTTTTTTCATAAGCATCCTATATCTATTTTTTTTTTGTAAAATTATAGACACATGAAATCACATGTATATTAAATCACTTTGTCTATTCATATAAAACAACATTGTTTGATTTAAAAGTTCAATAACTTAAATTAAATTAACTTGTTAATAATTTATTTTTAAAAATAATAGTAGTGTATTAAAATCTCAAATTTTTAGGATATTTAAGTAAGTTAGGTAAATAAAATTAATTTAGTTGATAAAGACGTTTCACTCTTCAATAACTCTATATATTAGTAATATAATGCACACTTATTTATTAGCATATGCTTATTGTGAAGCATATTCATGAACTTCAATGCAGAGCTCCATTGAAGCAGCAACTAACTCACCGATTGCTTCCGCAAATGCAATTTTCGTTTCGATTTCGCAATAAATCCTAACCTCAGATAAATTATTGAAGCTCAGCTGATCTCTGTGATGCAATTGTTTATCGAGAAGAAGAAGCGGCAATCGGAGATCGCGCTATGAAGCTCTACATATCGGCGACCGGGATTAAGAGATTGGCTGCGTCCGGAGGCGTTTTCCGGCGGATGAAGTCGAGTAAACGCCGATTGTCTCCCCGGACGATTAGGTTGCTCGCCGGCCTACTTTTGCCCTTCCTTTTTGTTAGGTCTGCTCTTCTGGTCCTCGAATCCGCCGCCCTATGCTCTTCTCCTATCGGTAATCTCTCTCTCTCTCCCCCTCACACACACACCTAATTCGATTTATGCAGATTTGCAATTTTGTGGTTTGTGGGGGTAAAATTGTAAATTCGGTAGTGTGAAGCTTCAGGTTGTCTCACATGGCGGTTTTTTGGCGGGAGTGACGCTGCCTGGGTAAGTTTCTGTTGATAAATAAATAAGTAATTAATTAATTTGTCTTCTGTTTGTGGTTTTATTATTGTTACTTGATTCCAAATCCATTTTCAATGAATTGAGTTCCTATATTTATCAAAAATAGTGAAATACTAAATGTTTACTATTGGTTGATTTACAGCTGACATGAATGACCAAGACCATTATATTGTCTCTGTATTTATTACTATTGTACCTGAATGACTGAATTGAGCTACTTGATTTAAAATCCATTTTCTATAATATTTTAACTGAATAAATGAATTTTTTTTAGTCAAAAGTGAAATAAAAGTTAGACTTGCTTTTTCGTGGGTGATTTACAGCTGACATGAGTGACCAGACCAATATTTTGTCTCTGCCTTGTATATCAACAGCCCAACTTATTGTGAACATTTAATGGAGGAAATTTTATAATCTGTCCCCATTGAGAAAACCGAACAAACAAGAGTAGGAAAAACGTTTATTTTGAATAGTCAACAAATTTTTTGACTATAATTATTGTTTGTGTTTTGAGTGATTGAATAAGCAGTAACTAGACTGTCGGCAACTATTTTCATTCATCAACACAAGACATGCTGTACTGTCACAGACCACTTGATTTTGATGTAAACTTTTACTAGTAATAACTAATGATATATGAAAATTATATGATTTTGTTCCTATGCTTACAATTATCTTCTCTAATAATGCCAAAAAAGCTCAGAGAAGAGCTGGTGAGGGCCTTGCTGGAGTCCACTGATGGTGGTGGAGTTGGCACAGTTGATGGTTCAAATTCTGAACCGGTTTCATTCAAGGATCTTGTAAAGGACATGTCTTTAAACAGACAGGACTTAAAAGCCTTCGCTTTCAAGACCAAGGCCATGGTAATTTACCTTAATAATCTTGACATTTCTTTAATTTACTCTGTAGTTCTTGAGTGTTTGCTGAGATTTATTGCTTGCTAGACATGAAAATGGATACTAGAACATTAATTCTTTATCCTATCATATATTGCAAAGATGGACAGACTTGAATATTAGTAATTCTTTAGTATTATAAAGTTGAATAAGTCAGTGGCATTATTTCATCTATATTCTGAATGATGGATTTGAGAATTAGTTCTTTATCCTATTGCAGATTGCGAAGATGGAACACATTGTAAGAACAGCTCAATGGCATGAATCTATGTACTGGCATTTAGCTGCTCATAGTGTGCCCAAGGGCCTCCATTGTCTTTCACTTGAAATGGCTGAGGAGTATGCTGTCAACACTGCAGCGCGATCTCAATTTCCTTTGCCTCAATACATTCATCGCCTCACAGACCCTTCGTTTCATCATGTTGTTCTTTTAACTGACAACATCCTCGCTGCCTCTGTTGTTATTTCCTCTACTCTCAAAACATCAAGCAATGCCGATAAACTGGTCTTCCATGTGGTGACTGATAAGAAGACATACACTTCAATGCATGCATGGTTTTCAGTAAACACGGTCGATTCTGCTGTTGTTGAAGTCAAGGGCTTGCATCAATACGAGTGGCCTCATGAGGTGAATGTAGCTGTTAAGGAGATGCTAGAAATTCATCACCAGATCTCGAATCACAATTTCCGAAGCCTGAAGGAGGATCTCGAATATGGGAATGGAAATCATCACAAGCTGGATGTCTTAAGTCCCAGCTCCGTCTCCCTCTTAAATCACCTCTGTATTTATCTACCCGAGGTAGTTTTTCGACTGAATTACTGTTAGTGAGTATAGTCTTCAGCCTAATGATGAATGGAGGTCCATTTTCTCATATTTATTGATCTTTACAGTTGTTTCCTGATTTGAATAAAGTTGTGTTCCTGGACCATGATGTCGTAGTACAACGTGACATATCGTCCCTATGGGACTTGAATCTCAACCAGAAAGCTGTGGCTGCAGTTGTTGATTCATGGTGTGGAACGGACTGTTGTCCGGGAAGAAAGTACAATGATTATTTCAATTTTACGAATCCAATCATATCGTCTCTCTTTGACAAAAATCGATGCGGATGGCTTTATGGGGTAAATGTTTTTGATCTACAAAGATGGAGGAATAGCAATATCACTGCAGTGTATCATCAATGGCTTAAACTTGTAAGTATGCTTCAGTTTATGCTTAGGTCCTATTTTGTTGGTGTTAATGTTACTAGAAAATACAGACGTTGATTACTTAGAAAATCTCCAGTAATATGATTTTCTTTGTTACGCAGAGCCTCAATTCTGGTTTTGAACTATGGCATCCGGGAGTACTTCCACCCGCCTTACTTGCCTTTGAAAATCATGTGCACGCTATTGATCCTTCATGGCACATAGCTGGTTTAGGGCACCGGTACCCACAACTAGACGAGCACATGCTGGAAACTGCAGCTGTTGTGCATTTTAGTGGACCGGCAAAGCCATGGCTCGAAATCGGGTCATCAGAGGTAAGAGATCTGTGGACTAGGCACATAAATTCATCGAATCATCATATTAGAAAATGTGGAATAGCGAGCTGAGAGGGTCGCTACTTATAGGAGTTGTCTGAGGCGGAGGGAAGAAGGTCGAGCCTTCAGTCTCTTTTCAGGCATTGCTCCTCTGTTGATAATAACACATATATACGTATATATATGAGACGCTAGCCGAGAAATACCTCTATATATATGTGTGTGTATAGCCTTGATATCTAACCTACACAGCATGAGTAGGGGTGTAGAATATGTTAATGCAACCATATTATTATTTTGTAGCTTCATCTACGCACAATATCAATATTGTTACTCTTCTATTTGAAGTCCTGCTTTTATATTTTTGCATTTTTTGTTGCTAATCATATTGTTAGTTCATATATATTAGCCCAGAAACATAAGATATGATAACACATTGTAATTGGACATTATATATACATACTTGTTAGGACTAATATCACAATAAGAACATCATAATAAGTTCAAATGTAGTGAGTGTTTTACATAGAAATCTGCTGGTCAGCCCCTAACTTTAGATCATCATCATCACTTCCATAAAACTATAGATATATATATAGGAAATTACAGCATCCATCATCATCCATCTCCAAGATTTTTAGCTGCAGACATGAACATGAACTAGTTAATCAAAAATCATACTAAAATATTAGTCTTTCATTACTGGATAATCCGAAAATGAAATAAAGATGTAAGAATTGGGAGGGAAGAGAGGATCATACACGAGTTGGAGCGGGGTTTGGTCAGATCGGGTGTAGGAGGGTGGTTCCATGAGATTCATGGGGAGGAAGCTTCGGAGATCGTAAGGTTGAGAAGTCATGGGCTCATTGTATTCAGATTCTGCAGGCATCAAACTCATCTGCTGCTGTGCTCTCTCACTCTCAGCTATCTGCACCAACCACCAAAAAACATAGTCACCTTTTCCCAATCTTCATTACTATTACTATTAGAAAATAGAAACACACACACATGACACATAGGGACATATATATATGTAGTGACCTTCGATCGAAGAAACATGTTTGCGTTGTGCAGCTCTATCTCCTGATACATCATTAGTTAATAAGTCATGTAAGTTTAACTCGAGTTATCAATCAAGAAAAAGGAGAGAAAACTTGTTAATTAGTTTACCCTCCTCTGCATAAGCTCAATCTCAGCACACAGCAACTCATTCTGCACAAAAACATCAACAGTTAACTATACATATAGCTTCTCTTGTGCCAAGATTGTAAAGTTGATTCGATTTACTTTCTTGGCGCGAATTCGGCTTATGGCTCTCTCCCCTTTGCCTTCCATGCTCTTGAGATCCTTCAGTGGCAAACTGGTCACTCCCTCTCCCATCATTTGTCTACACCAGCAGATAAATATTTATTTCTTACACAATTCCTATGTTAATAAACATGAAAAAGAAAGACGTTTGAGGCTGCTAAATCAACCTGTTTGAAGCCTGCATATCTCTTATTTGTCTACGCAGCTTGTTGGCTTCTTGCTGGTAAAACTGGTGATCAAATGAAAAATCAAATACTATAACATATACTACTAATAGAGTTCACTAATACATTACCACTCAAGAAAATGCCATTTGAAAGTTGAAAATAAATCAAAGATTAGATTATGGAAATAGGGTTTTTGTGACATAAGAATATCATTCTCTCTATTTTCCAAAAGTGATTGTCAAAAACTATGATCGGGTTTAATCACTAAGCCATATTCAAATTTCAAACTCTCTAAAAGAGCCTATAAACTTATCCAAACAATCTCAAACACTACTTTTATAAAATCTTGAATTAATAAAGATACTAATTTTATTGCAGTAACATAAATTAATTATACTTGCCTGGGTGTTAGCCTCGGATGTAGACACTGCACTTGTAGAATCAGCAGTTGCTTTCTTGTACCTATCAATAGTTGCCCTAACACTGCAACCACACAATTTTTACTTCAAAACATTAATTCATTCGCATAATATAAACTTCCTATAAAGTTAATTACTTGTGTTAAAACTCAGTAATTTGCTTTTACATACTATAAATTTCAGTGGTTTGTGTTTGCTTACTACCTCTTTAGAAAGAAATTTAAGATTTTGGGATACCATTCAATTCAGTAAAGAAGCCAGAGTCAAATTATTAATCTCACAAAATTCCACTACACATTAGTATTATTCAATAATCTCCAAATTACTTGTCTATTTCTAGTTTTCTACACATACTCTCAAATTTTATTTTCAACACAAAGTACATAAAAAAACCAATTAATCACCATATAATATGGAAAAGACATGCAATTAATATCCAAGTTAATATACATGAATATACTCAAACAAATAATATTGGTAAATTATTCTCTGTGGTCCTTTCATTCAATCAAGTCTCATTCAGTTTCAGCCATACATATTCTGAAATTAATTTAAAGGTTGCTATTTAAAGGTTGCTTCCTCACTCGTCAAGGGCTCTGCTGTTGTTTTGCGTCACAAATTTCCAAATAAGTATGCCTAAGACTTCAAAATAAATCAATCAACAAACTTTTAAGCAAGAATCTCTTTCTATAGCTCTTGTCAATGACTATATGTGTCAGTGTGTTACTACTACAAGCATACATGAACTAATCACCTTTAAAAAGCTCATTTGTATGCTAAATGAAGGGGCGGATGCAAAAATTTGTTTCATCTATATCCAAAAATTTTGAGTTCAAACCTTTAAAAAGTACGTTTCTATGTTTCGTTATGACGATTTGAAATTTTACACAACGATTCACATAAAGTAATGAAAATTCGATGATATTATATAAATAAAAAACAATTCTATGTGTGATCGAGTTTTGATGGAATACACATTGTACTCCCTCCGTCCCATGTTACTTGCACTGTTGCTTTTCGGCTCGTCACTAACTCCTTACACTATCTATAGCTTAAGTTAGAATTAATGCATTTAATTAATATGTTAGATTAAGTTAAGAGCTTATTTATTAAGTGATGTCTCATTACACTTAAAATTCTAATTTAATTACACTAAAAAATCAATCTCAAATTTATGGCCAAAAATGAAAAGTGCGAGTAACATGGGACGGATGGAGTATAACTTTGATAAAGAGACACAATAAGAGTGAAAAATTTGAGTACTTTTAACTAAGAAAATAGGATTATACTAAGTGTTAGTGAGGTGTAACACCAAAATCAAATCAAATCATAATATTTGATTTCATAATTTATTGAAACCAAGTCAAATTGTATTAGAAGCAGAAATGGACAATTGTTACTTGTACTCCTACAAAAAAAGCAAAATAACACACAGTGAAAACACAGAAAAGCAAAAAAACACAGTGAAAACACACACATGCAACCTTAATTTCGTCGAGGCAGTGATTGGCCGTCACGCTGGCACGAGATCCCACAATATGATTGGCTCAAATCTCTCTCCTATAGAATCCCGCCATGTGTCGCCGACCGGCGGTTAATACCCGCGGCAACACCTCTTTAACCGCCTCGATTCATTCAAAATCCCGATATTGCTCCTCTCCTCACCATGTTATAAAAAATTAAAGACTTGCTTTTTATTCTCAGGAATCTGTTTTTATATACACCTCCGTCCTATTGAAGATGACACACTTGCCTTTTTAGTTTGTTCCAATCAAGATGATTCATTAATAAAAATAGAAACACCTACTTTATTCTCTCTCTTACTTTATTCTCTCCACTTAACACACTAAATAAAGCTATCTAAAATCCCGTGCCACCCAAGGAAGGGGTCATCTTCCTTGGGACAGAGGGAGTACAATAAGTCTTGTTTGTCTACGTTGTTTCGAGGCCTGTCTGTTCAGAGCAGCCATTATCCGCCATTGATGAAGAAAACCCATTTCCTCTTCCAAGTTTTATTCTTTAATTAATTAATTAATTACTAGTTTTGTATGACCATTAAATGGCCTTTCTCCATTTCGATTTGGGTTCAAGGCTAATTCAAGAAAATTTATGAATACAAGAAAAGAAAGCACTTTTTTTTAGCTTCAATACATATAAATTTAAGGTTTATAACAAAAGGAAAGTTTATAATGAAAGAAGTCTGTCTGACTATTGGAAATGACACAAGAAAACCCATTTCAAACCCTAATCCTCCTTTTTTGAAGTTCTCGAAAAAAATTGTTTTGGTAGAGGTTATATGGAGTACTAAATTTGAGTTTAGAATTTCAAGGCAAAATCGACCTATAGTTCGTTGCGACGACAAATGCTTATTCACAACGATTTGCACACAATACCGAAAATTTGACAATGCTATACGAATAAAAGAGGAATCTTTAGGATGGTAACTAGGGGCTGAAGCATGAAGCACGCACTTAGTGCGTAGTTTATTTGCAAGTGCACAAGGGCAAATTGTAAATCCATCTTATCTTGTGAGTTTCAAGCAAGCCCCTTAATTTGATGGGAATTTTCAACCCTAGAAATCTAGGTTTTAATTAGGTTTAAAAAATTGATCTTTCTGATGATTCGATAAAAAGACATTGGATTAAGGAACAGTCACTAGGAAATGAGCTAATGGCAACTTGACAACATTGGGCTGACATATGACATGTGCACAGAGAGAAAAAGAGAGAAGATTTACATGACTTGTTCCATAGATCTTATTACCTGACTTCTTGCTTTTGTTTGATTCAAATTTCACTTTTAAAACTCACTATTGCAGATTGTGGGTAACTAACTATACACCCTTCCATTTCCATCCATCCCAAACAGATCTTGAAGATCATCAAACAGGAGAAAGAACAAGAAACGAAAATCCCAAAAAAACAATCTAAAAAAAGACAAATCAACCTAATTCAGACAACAACATAAAAAAAGGCAAAATAAAAACAAACCCTAGTGATAAAAACTTCAAATTAACAAGAAAATCATAAAACAAAAAAGGCAAAATTAGTTCCAAAAAAATGAGACCTGTTGTTGGAGTACTCATAGAGCCTTCCGCGGCTGGAGAAGACGACGAGGGCGACCTCGGCATCACAGAGCACGGAGAGCTCGTAGGCCTTCTTCAGGAGGCCATTCCTGCGTTTGCAGAAGGTGACTTGGCGATTGGTGGTGCTCTCAATTCTCTTGATCTCAATTTTGCCTCTCCCATTTTTCCTTTCTTGGTTGCAAAGAGCCATGGTGGGGTGTGGGGTTTGTAAGCTGAAATAAGCAAAAACAGATGTGAAAAAGCGGATCAAGATTATAGGGTGGTTTAGGGAATGGAGCCACCAAAAATTTGTAGGAATCCAAAATAAGGCAAGCAAGAGGAATTACTTGTATATTTTTTTTCACCGAGAGTTGTGTGAGTTTGCCGATGTGTTGGTGAAGGGGGAGGAATTTGGAATTTGAGGGAGTGGGGAGAGAGAAGATATGAGGAAGAGGGTGAAACAAGGCCTCTCCTTTTCCTTGATATATTCACTGTTTTTCTATGCTATACTTGTGAAAAGATAGAGTTGTATATATTGGGGTTGAGTTTTATAATTTCGGGCCGTGTTCGGTTTGATGGATTCAACGCAACCGGGTCTTGTGAATGTTGTTCGGTTGGGTAGATACAGTGTGTTACTAATTGTGAGATAATGTCGCTGTCGGATTAGTCTTGGCTTGAGTCTTAGTCTTCCCAGTGTGACAATATTAATCTCGAGAATTAGAGTTGCGGAAATTGGGATTGAATTGTTTCAAGTTGTGTTCGATTTGATGGATAAAAAAAGATTGAATTTTTATGAATATTGTTCGGATAAATATTACTATGTGGTAGTATTTAATTTTGGGATAGTGTCGCATAGGATTAGTGTTAGCGCCTCCCCCCTGTCAAAATTAATCTCAAGCAAATAAAGTTGCAGAAATTGGGATTGTGAATTATTTCAAGCGGTGTTCGATGTGATGGATAAAACAAGATTGAGTCTTATAAATGTTAGTATTCGATAGCCAAACACGGTCGGATACTTAATCTTAAGATCATGCCATGTAAGATTAGTCTTAGCATTCCTCATGTAATAATATTAGGCTCTTGCTCATTCAATCTCAAGTAATCTCGAAATAATTTAATTTTGAGCAACCAAACACCTTTAGAAGGCGAATATTAATACCTCTCAAAATTGACCATCCAACCACACCCTCAATTATTTCAGGTTTAGAGCTTTGCCTACCTATAGCTATATGCTAACCCACCCCACCCCTCTTTGAATAATTTTTATACTGCATGCAGGGGCGTAGCGCAGTTGGCAACGGATGGGCAGATCTTGCTGCAATGAGCCTGGATTCGAATCCCACTGTTGTCGTGTAGTTGCTTCCATCTCTCAGGCACAAGTGTGAGGCCTTGGGAGATGGGCTTCTGGCAACCAGTGGGTTAAGGCCTCCCCCTTAACGGGCTACTGCGTACCCTGATTGAACCCCCTCACATGATGTCGGGCCGGAGTGTGGGGCCGCCAAGGCGACATAATCGCCTTTTTGCTGCAATAATTTTTATACTATGCTTTCCTTTGCACTCTAAAATGGATGTACGTTGGGGTTTTTGATTCAGATTCATCTTATAGATCAATTGGTGCTATTCTTATGAACTGAGATGAGAAAACCATTTATGTAAACACATATATTTGTCACAAAGTGTAAATGTAGGTGGCCACAAACATAACTCATCCATGTATATACTAGTTTAAGAGAAGTGATATTTCTGTTCCAACTTCATGTTTTATCTGAACTAGTTGGATTTGTCCATGATTGTGTGGTGAAATAGCTGCAGATTATAAATGGCAATCAAAAATAGAAAAAAATTGAAAAAGTAGCCATCACCCCTCTATAGATGACTATCATAATGAATGTTGGAATATTTTTGCAAGAAAAGAAAAGGTTGTAAGTTGTAACAAGGAATTTTACCATGTTATTATATGCAAATGACAATTGACTACACATTGAGAATGCAAAAAATGAGATAGTATGTTACAGTACCTTCCATTAATTACCCTATCATAATTGTTAAGTATGGGCAACACATCTTGTTTTAGAAAGTCACTATTATCATTATGGAACTTTGTTTCCAAGCTTTAATACAAACGAAATTAGTAAGTAGAAGCAAAAGTTGATTCACAATTATTAATAATTTGAAGGATTATGAATTTATATACAAATTTGAGCATCCTAATTCTTTTGCATGTTTCAGATACAAAATTTGAACATTTTTAGATACTAATATTAGGGTGTTCAATTGATAATGAATGTTGGGAGAACAAAAAATTGATTTGATTGATTTAATTATTTAAATGTTTAAAATCATGACATTGACTATGTATAGCATATTTGAAAAGATTGTTGAGACCAACGGAATAAGAATCAATCTTTATTTTTTTTTCAAAACATGGGATATGGGAAGTCGTGGTAGGAAAATGAGATGTGAAACTTAAAGAATTGCTTTAAAAAGATAAATTCAATTTAACAAAAAGTTGAGCATTGCGTTTGTAAGTTTTTAGACAAGCATGTTAGCCCTAATACACTATACTATACGTAATTAACACGAAATTAAAATCGTGAAAATTGTGCAAAAGTTTAGTGATTCATGACAATGTAACAAAATTACCGTTGAAAAAGCTTTATCGTGAAAATTTGAGTTTAATTAAGTCTTATTGAGACACTGACATATACAACAATAAACTAGGAAATTCACATTATTCTTTAAAAATAAGTAAATCGCGTGTTTTTTAAAAATTACAACTCTCGCACTTCCATGCTCACGCATTTGACAAGACCATAGCCCATTTGTTGGACAGGAACGTCTCACCAACTAAATTGCACCACTACCATGTACTCTCAAAAAGTAAAATGTGTTTAATGATTAAAACCCAGAACTTGTTTAACAATTGAGACCCATTGATTTTTGTAAATAATTTACAAATATTGATTGAGACTCATGCCAAGTAAATCACTTTCATTAAATGAGAATGAGTGGTGGAGTCCTACTTAGATGCACCTCCACTTTTTTTATTAACGTGCAACTTTATATTAGTACAGTACTATTTAGGCCACAATGCATTTACTATGGTATTGCATTTTATAAAATCCTTACACTAATTCCAAAGGTAACTTGACAGAAATATTATGCTACATGCTTTATGTAAACATTATTAGTTAATACTCCTTTCTTGGTTTATATTTATTTGTTTTGTTTTTTTAGTTTTGTTCAAATACCTCAAAAATTATTATTAGTGTTTCTACAAATTAAATAAATGTTTCAAAGCTCGGATATATTCATATTTCTCTATAATTTCAAATTAATAAATAAAATAACAAATCAAGGTTTGACTTTAATTAATCTATAGAAGTAACGACGTCAATAACAATTTTTGAGGTATTGGATAAAATTAAATGCATAAAACAAAATAAATAACTCTAAGATGGTGCATTTATTTGAAAGGGAGGCATTAAAGAAGTAATTACCCCTTTATTAACTTTCAATTTTTTCTTTGAAGGGACCTACTTAATAACTTTCAATCACATGTCTTAGATCATAACCAAGAACCAAATCACAACCCTTTTTCAAGGTTTCAAAATTTGCAAAAATAGAATCTTAAAAATGATCAACTCAAATACTATACAATCATAAGACTACAAAGAAAGCACTAACAAAATATGTCAGAAAAGAGAGAGACAGTTATGCTTAACATAAAAGGGATTTTCCCCATAGCAAAAGATGGAAAAAACACAAAATTTCTATTAATGCAAAAGAAAAAGACTCCCACTTTTCCACCTTCGTTGAGCAAATATCTCCACACAATGGCAAAGGATATTCTTTCAGCATAACCAAAGTGTGTGTGTTTAGAGGTTAAGAGTGGAGGGCTCTCTTCAAACTGTGCACAACCATAGTGCTTGTATTGACATAAACGGAAGAACGAAAGCAGACAAGAAAACAACGGATTGGAAAGGTCCCACGAACATTGTACCTACTTTGGGTGCTGAGCCTACCTCCAATAATTCTCAAGCAACCATGGGGTTGGGTTGGGGGAAGATATATGCACTGACCTTTCTGTCGTCTCTGATACCGTTGTACGTGGTCAAGTGTTGTATGTGTACCTCCATGAACAAGAACTCGATCGATGGACTGTTCAGAACTACAGAGTGTGAGAATGAGTGAACTAGTGTTTAGCAATTACTTTAAACAAAAAAGGTTAGACATTGAGTCATTGACAAAGGGAGGTGAAAATAAACCTCTACGTTAAGCAATATGGGAAATCATCAGCGCGGACTTCAGTTTTCCAAGAAATATTGGGACGCATGAACCACGAAACGTTAAAATGCTTGGAAACCATTGCTATCCTCCTTATTTTAAGATTCTTAACAGATCATATTCAAAACAAATTGATATATCTCCCTGCATATAGAACTCCGACAAAAATCTGGTATGTATGCAGTTCCTTGAATATCAGATTCATCTTCAGAGGAGGTAATAGCTGAAACACAAAGAACCCCTCCATATATAATCGAATGCTAATTTCCATAGGTGTTATATTTTCTTCTTTCCATAGAAACAGACAGTCAAAGTAAATAGACAAGACCACTAGATTTGGGTCTAACACCTGGTTGACCAGTCTCCATCATCTGTTACCCACAAACTAGTGAAGATCTGCACTGTGCAATTTTCTAAATTACAACATCCTCTCCCGTACAGTTTCTTATTATATTAGTAGATTCGCTAGAAGCCATGAGAGTCCTCAATTCCAAATGCAGACCCCTATGAAAACATAATTAGCTTTCACTTAATATAAGGAAGAATCCAAGTGAAATGCTAGTAATACATGAAAGTTGGTGCTAAATGAATTTATGGCAGCTCGGGAACTATAGCACAGCTTTAAAAAATACTCCAATCATAAGCACTTATCATAATTCATAAGGTGAAAACAAATCATGTTTAATACTCCATATAGATGGAGCATGTAGGAAATACCATACCATAGATTTGCCATGTTGCATCGACGGGTAAAGCAAACACCGGAGTTTTGGGATCTGTTGCCACAAAATGCAGAGGATATGAGCAGCAAGTACATAATATTAAAAATCAGAAATATGGTAGATACCTTCCACTTCATTTCGTATCCAGTTTTGAGAACACATCAAAGCTTGCAGAGTATCAGACTTCTCGGCACCCCAAGAATGGTGAAGGACTCTATCTCCAATATCAAATAGGGACTCCGGTGCAACTTTTGATATTGGAATCCCCAATATGTTGCGTGCCATCATTGAAAGCACAGGATATCTTGGTTCATGAACTTTCCACCAGTTTAATATACTAAAATCAGCACTACGAGGGAAGAGTGGTTCCTCTAAATATTTGTCCAAGTTTGATTTTGTGTTTTGGCTAGCTGAAGTTTCATGGAGAAATCTGTCGAATCCACTAAGCCTGTCCTTAACAACACTACCATTACTTTCGGAAGATGAGTTTTGACCGTGAGCAGCTAAAGGTGAATAGCTAGCATGACCACTGTAAAGAGCTTTCATACAATTTGAAACAATGTCTATGCAATCAGGAGCACTATCACCATAGATTTGGGGATAATAATACTCCACCAGTTTCATCTTGAATCGTGGATCTAAGATGGCTGCAATAGCCATAATCAAGCTGCATTTCTTCCAATACTCATCAAATTTTGATTTCAATTTCAACGCCAAAGAGCTGATAAAATCATCTGACTTGTGGCACCATTCTATCAGCTGTAAATGAATGTCACAAATCTCAGCAAAATAGGAATTTGCAGTGACAAGTTTGTGCCCAACAAAGACATTAGAGACTTCGTGAAAGAATTTCAAGATGCTCGTAATGCCCCTCAATCTATCCCACTATACGCCAGAAGGACACATTGAAAAGCCAGGATCATGTTCTTGCAGCTGAGGGAAGGCTTCTTTATACTCTAAAGCAGTTTCGAGCATCAAATATGTAGAATTCCACTGAAATGGATTGTCAGTGGACAGCCATTTTTGTCCATTGATACCAAGTAACTGTACTATTTCATTGAACTTTTCTTGTGTTTCGTGAGAACCTTCAATGTGCTGTATGGTTTTCCGCACTTTGTTGGTTATCTCAAGTGACGTCTCCAGGACATCTTGGACCAATAACTTCACCATACTTGCCGCACATCTTACATCAAATAATTGTCCTTCACACATAAGGAAGCTGTGCTGACAGAGTTGGTCTCTGATTCTGCATACAATTTTGTCGTATGTCACAAGATTATCAATAGTCAGTGAAAACAACTTCCGATCGATATCCCAATTCCTAAGACTTGTCATGATCAATTCTGAGAGCATGTCTTCCGCTTCAGAAGGATCAATTGAAAAAAAGTCCAAAATCTTTTTCTTTACTTCCCAAGAATCATCAATGTAATGTGCTATCAAGCAAAGATAATCCGAGCCTCTATTTGTAGCCAATCTATCTGCGCTAAGGCTGACCTTCCCAGGTAATTTATCCAACTCCTCGTAGACTCTTTGTTTCTCCCTTTTATATAACTCAATACAGTCAGCCTCAATTCCATTAACTGTCACAAAATCAAACAATGGCTGGAGGTTTTGAACAAAGGTCTTGAAGCCAAGATCCTCAACCATACCCAAAGGATATCCGTGCATTATAATCATACGCGTAAGATCTAGCTGACTCCGCCTTTGATCAAGATTTAAGCTTCCCACATTCATATTCCTAACTTCCACCCCTTGTTCAAAATTTGCACTTGCAACTGTTACCATCTCATTCCCCACCGCAGATTGATTACAACTAAAGTTGGCAACGGCAAGAGTGGTTTGCTTCCTCTTTCCCCTCGTCAACAACTGGCTTATATCATGGTTCGAACGTCTACGACACCTGATCAGATGGTTTCTCAAATGAGATGTCCCACTGGTACTCGACCCGCTGAGCGTTCTTTTACAGTGGCGACAGATAGCACCAAAAGTTTCGCCTTTTTTAACTCTGTCGAAGTCGTTCCATACAACAGACTTCATTCTACTGGAATTGACAATCACTGCTTCTTCTTCTGTGATCTCCATCAGCTCACCACTTTACCTACTCAACAAATATGAATGAAAATAAATAAACAAACCAACTTCATTCATGGAAATTTGACATGATAAATGAAACAAAGCCAATTAAAAATAAATCCAATACAGAAACCAGCTCTTTTGGACCCAATTTGAAATCAATCATCGCATAATTAACGATACAATCAAATTGAGAAGCTATACAATCAATTCAAATTGAGAAGTAAAAAACCCTAACCCTTTGCTCATCAATCAAATTCTCTCCATAAATTAAACGAAAAACAGGATTCTGACTTCGGATTTATCCATCCAAATTTCACGTGAAACCACCGAAATCTGTCAAAAAAATCAGAGAAAAAGCGAGCAAACTTTACTACAAAATCTCCGAATTGGAATTATGCATATAGCAGAGGTGGCGTTGCATTGATTTGGGAGAATGTCTGTCAGTGACTGTGTGTTTTGTGCGTGTGAGGGAGAGAAATTTGTGTACAGTTCTTTCTCCTAAATGGGCTTCTTATTGGGCCTTATTGGGCTGCGATTATGTCGCTTTGTGTGAGGATTATGAGAATTACAAGGGGCAAACTATGAGCACTAAAGAATGAAATTCTCTTTCTTAAAAAAGTTTTACATATTTATGTTTTATTATTACTACTATATTAGGTATATTATTTTTAAGATCAAGTCGCGATAGATTCGAACCTAAATTTAAAATATTTGGTCTCAAATGTTAACCAAGTGGGGTCAAAGCTTTAAAATTTTTGTTTATTCATATCGAAGTAAACTAACCGAAAAAGGCAGATAAAAATAGCGGAGGAAGTGAGCAATACATGGATAATACTATTAAACAATTACATAATTAAATTTCCAAATGAATCAAAAATACATAAACATTTGCAATATCGTAATTAGTAATAACTCTAACCAATCTCTCAAAATGTTGAAAATTGTTTGAAAACATTTTCAACCTTGACTAAACTAATGCAAACAAAAATAATGTTTTCAATCATGTTGCAATATTAGAAGGGACTAACTATAGATAAAGAAACAAAGATGGCTCCACACTTATCAATGATATACGTATACCTGATTGGGACAATTTTGATTGTTGGGGCAATAATTCTGGTCAATGATAATAGGGTTTTCAGCATTAACCATAGTGAGATCCTCATAATGTACATTTCTAACATATCCATTACTACGCCTTGCCAATGTCTTTATTCTCACATTTTCCACTCCTGCTTCAT
This sequence comes from Salvia splendens, assembly GCF_004379255.2. Classification (NCBI taxonomy): domain Eukaryota; kingdom Viridiplantae; phylum Streptophyta; class Magnoliopsida; order Lamiales; family Lamiaceae; genus Salvia; species Salvia splendens. The sequence continues at coordinate 1,567,898 of NC_056042.1, forward strand.
TCATTACACAACCTAGACTTCCAATGCTGCACAAAAGCAAAATTTGATGTTTAATTACAACAATTTTCATCAAATATTAAATGATAATTTTATAGTTAATGGGGCACCTTATGCCGTGGCCCGGGCCGCATGCGACGTTTTGGACGAACAAGTTGGAGGTTCCGGGGCTCACGGAGATGCAGTCGTCACCAGTGGCGATGTGGGAGATGGTGACAGAAACTCCCGACGACCGCCCAATGTGAATTCCGTCGGTGTTGCAGAGATTTTTATGTTTGGGAGTTCTGCGTCGTGGCAGCCGTTGATGACGATGTGGAACATTTGGCTCATTGGCTGTTTATGGAAGTTAATCCGTTGATGCTTATTTTATCCGAGTTGAGTGACTGGTCATGAGAGAAAATAACGTAGGAAAATGATTAGTATTAACTATGTTTTTAAAATTTAATCGAAAATATAAATTTTAGGTGCTTCATATCAAAGACGCCTTCACAAAATAATTTATACTACTAGAATTTGAGACATCTACACTTATACAACTAAGTTAAAAACTAGAGTTTTACCGTTGCTCCTTTTGAACACTTCTTGCTGGAAGCTTTGCAGGCGACCATCTAGGGTTCCGGCACGGATAGAAACTCCGGTGACACTTTTGAATTTCAACCAGTGGACCACATAGAGCAAACAATTCCACATTACATCACTATTTTTGGTATTCTTTTTCAATTTTATTAATGATACTCTCTTGTACCACGTGTAATTTTTTAATCAAAGTTTATTAAAAATAAATATAATTTCATTATTTAATTGGATAAATAAATCATTATATACTTATTTGGAAACTTTGAATTGACTAATTATAGGTTTTAGGTAACATATTATTATAATGATTTCAAATATACTACTCCCTCCGTCCCGGCTAAGATGACGCATTCCTTAGCCGGCACGAGATTTTATGAGTTATTGGTTAATGTATTTGACTAGAGAGAGAATAGGTGGGTGGAAGTATTAAAATAGAGAGAGAAAGAAAGATGAATATTTTAATAGGGGTAGAAAAAAGTGGTTGGGTGTATTAATTGGAGAGAGAAAGTTTCAAAAAAAAGAATTGTATCATCTTAGTTGGGACAAACTAAAAAGGAAAACGTGTCATCTTAAGTGGGACGGAAGGAGTAATATATTTAGGATTTGAAAATCTGGAAACCCTAACTTTGAAATTCGGGTTTTGGGCTAGTCCACTGGACTATTCGGCCGCTATTGGTAAAATTAATACTCCTTCCGTCCCTCTGTAACTGAGTCGTATTCCTTTTTGAGTTGTCCCACTGTAATTGAGTCATTTCCTCTTTTGGCAAAAAGTACTTTGTTCTCTCTTCATCTTTCTACATTTTCCCTTTCTACTTTGTTCTCCTTTTAATTAACTCATTTAAAACAATTTTTTTAAAGCCGTGCCGAAAAGAAATGTCTCTACTAAAGAGGGACGGAGGAGTAATATAAAGCATAGATAGACTACAAAAAGAGAAACGTGGTCGGCAGGATTCGAACCTGCGCGGGCAGAGCCCACATGATTTCTAGTCATGCCCGATAACCACTCCGGCACGACCACATCTATTAATTTTGCAATACAAATATATATTAGTAATCAACTAAGAAGCCTTTTGCTCTCCCTGAAAGATATACTTTACCTACATTTCACACAAACTTCCATTTCCTAGTTAGGAAAAAAGATACTTTTACTATACTAAATAGTTGTCCGATTACAGTTTTCCATCAGTCACATACATAAAAATTAACTAATTATGAGAAACGCTTGAGTTTGGTTTCTCTCTTAATTTCTTGCCGCCTTCATTTTCTTCCAATGTTGGTGGAAGTAAAGAAGCCTTTGGCACCTTCCATAAAGAGATACCTAACTTGGGGTGTAATAACATTGAATACTAAACCCCATTTCTCTATAAAAACACTTTGAATATGCCTATATTTTCAAACTTCAAACAGTTACATTCTTTCCTAACTTTCATCAACAATTCAAAAAAGAAAAACACCGTATTTTTACAGACATGGGTTTTTTTGGAGCACTTGCAAGAAATTTGGATGCACTTCTTGGGTAATTTTTATTCCATTTTTTTATGTATTTATTTTTTGAAGCGTTGCTTTTTAATAGAAACTTTTGTTTTTGGATGTTACAGGCCTGGAGTAATGCTTCTTTATCCATTGTAAAAATTCTTAACGCTTTTTTTTCTTATTAAAATTCTTCAAATTTGATCAAGCACACACATTAATTGTAACTTTTTTTTAAAAAAAAATTATTGATAATTTGATGTAGGTATGCATCGATGAGAGCAATTGAGAGCCCATCAACTTTAGATGATCAACAATGGCTGACATATTGGGTTCTCTACTCCTTTCTTACATTGTTTGAGCTCTCATGTTGGAAGATCCTCCAATGGTAATATATTTTTCAATTTCAACAAAAACAAGAAAACAATTATATGCTATATAAATGTGTTATATGTATATTATTATTATTATTATGTAGGCTGCCGTTTTGGCCGTACATGAAGCTTATTTTCTGCTTGTGGCTGGTTCTTCCCATTTTCAACGGCGCAGCTTACATTTACGAGAATTTTGTACGAAAATACGTTAAGGTCGGGAGCTATGTCGGCTCGAATGTTCCAGAAGGCCAGAGGAGGGTTCTTCAGATGATGAGCCTTGATGCTAGGAAATCTGTTGAGAGGTACATTGAAAAATATGGCGCCGAAGCCTTCGACAGGGTCGTCAAAGCGGTGAGACAATTATTCTCGTTTGTTGATATGGTATTTGAGCGGGTCTAGGTCGATCTAAAATTTAGTTGTTTGATTTTTTTCATAAAATTGAACATGGTGAAAAATAATGTACTTGTCTTGAAAATAACAACCTCACAAATAAAACTTGAAACTTGGATAGGGGTATAAAGCGATTAGACAACTATCCTTGTTCGCTAAAAGACTAGTATCCAAGTAGGTTTAAATCGATCTTGAATTAAGTTGTTCAGACTTCTTAATTAAATTAAACATGATGAAAATCATAATTTGTTAAAATATGGTTAATATAGTTGTTTTGAAAATAATGACCTTGTTAACAAAATTGGAAGCTTCCATAAGGTTGCCAAAGTGATGAGACAACTATAATTGTTCGTGAAATAATTCTAAGTTAATCTTGAATTAAATTGCTCGGCTTTTCAATAATATGGAACATGATAAATATCAAACACGATTAACCGTATTAAAAAGCTTTGTCAATATGGTATTTGAATAGGTTTAAATTGATCTTGAATTAAGTTATCGACATTAATAAAGTCAACCACGATGAATCATAACAACTTCTAGCTAAAATGGTAATTAATTATAATATACTCTAGAAAAGAACGACCTCCTTAATATTGGCTGGATTTTTCCTACGTGAAAGATTAAATTTAACTCCAACAAATTCAGCCCTTTGGAAAAAGAAAAACTATTAAAATATGGTGGGCCCCAAAATGTTCGACTTTAGTATATTTTATGTGGAATCTTGATTTCAACCAATTTATTTGAGATTTGTGTGTTCGCACCTTTGCTTGAGTAGTAAGAAAATAATATTTTTGTTGCAGGCTGAAAGAGAAGCAAAGCGACATTGAGGAGTTGTGATATTCTTTTATTTCCATAATTATTAAATTAAGGATGTTGTTTGGTAAAATGAATTGGAATTATGTTGTAATTGCAATTTTATGAAATTGAATTTGTTTGAAGTTATGATATTCAATTATAAACCTTTTGTTTGGTAAAATCAGTGAACTGATAAAATTTAATTGTAATTGCAAATGATATTTGGCGTTATGTAAAAAGTAACTAAGAACTGATATTGGGTTGAATTAAATTGATTATTTTATTTATTTATTTATTTCGATAAATCTTGGAACTCTATGTGTTTCAAGTTATCAGCTCAGAATAAGTAAAATTTGAGAGTAAACTATTAGATTAGGGTAATATGAAATTGAGTTCAATTTAAATTAAAATGAGTAATTATTTTTAGAAAGCATACAATATAAAATGTACCAATTGTCGGTGGCGAGTATTCAATAATGCATCGATATCCATATGGCAATGTCGGTGGCGTCAACGTGTACACACCATTTTGCAATAATAACATATTTTTAAATAATTGAAAACATTTTTTTTTTTGTAATTTGTAGAACACATAATTCAAAATATATTTCTACAAACTTTCAAATTATTTTGAATAATTTCAAAAGTTTCAAGGGGATGCAACCTACCCCAGTCCGGCCCACAGCATATACATGCGATTATATATAATTATCACTTTTAATTTCGTTAGTCAACTCGTATTACTATTTATGTCACTTCTGAAAACAATTAATTTGTTATCATACTTTTAAGGGCATATCGTGAACGTTTTTGTACAATTGGCTAAGAATAATTAATATTCTCTCATCCCATAATTCATGATCATGATACCTATTTTTTAGTCATCCCACAATACACATAGCATGTTCCCTTTTTCTTGACATAGTTTGATAATTTCGTAAGTATATAATTAGTAATTTTTTGTCCATAGTTAATAATCACAAATTTTCATTTTAAATTATCCATAAAAATTAATAACTACTTTGTTGAGTTTATTTTCCACTTATAACACTTCCATTATTTTTTTTATCTCTGTTCTTTTCTCATTTTGTTACAAATTAATACAGATAATTATGAACACAAAAATATGAATTGTTTACGTATCCAATTCAATATAACGTATATTTACATCTAAGAGTAGGGATGTCAATGCAGCCCGCAACTCGTGAGCTGACCCGAATAACCCGCCAAATTTATAGGGTTATGGTTTAAAATTTCTAGCCCGATAAAATTACAACACGATTAACCCGCACCCGATTAACTCGCAACCCGTTAGGGTCAGACCCGAAAACCCAATGGGCTGGCCCGAAAACCCGATAAAATTTCTATTGTTCTATTTGTTTGACTCCTAATTGGACAATTTCATTGATTATTTTTATAATATAGATAACTAAAAAAATAACATTCAATTTTATATTAAACATATAAATTATATATTAAATTTTTATTAATATAATAATAAATAAATAAATTAGAAACTTCTAATTCATTAATAAATATATAAATTTGTAAAACATGTTTTAAAACATGCTTTAAAATATTTAAATTTATGTTTTATTTTACACAAATCTCAAATATTAGTATTTGATCATGTTTGTGTTTGAGTTTAAGTATATATCTCAAATTTATCATAATTAAATATTTATATTTTATAAATATAACTAATTTTCGTCATTATTTATTGGATTGATCCCATGTTAATTTTATAGGTAGCAACCCGATTAACCCGCTGGGCCAGCCCGAAACCCGAGTGTTTAGGGTTAGGGTTGAACTTTTATAACCCGAAAAAATCTCAACCCGATTAGCCCGCATCCGATTGACCCGCAACCCGAGTAGGGTTGGCCCGAAACCCGGTGGGCCGGCCCGATTGACATCCCTATCTAAGAGCAATATTAAGCCAAAAATGAACGTTCTCCTATATAATTTTCCGATACAGTTAACAATGAGATGAGATGTAATATACTATACCGGTAGAAAAATGAATCATAATCGTCTCCACCATATAAATTGCACCGTTACCGTGGTCACGAATTGACATTGAGTTGAGCATAAATATAAACCGATTAACTTCCTTTCAGACTTCGTACTTTAATTCTGCAGTAAACTCGTGTCATTTCCCACCAAATTTACTACCAATGAGCGGAAGGAATATAATTTTTAACACCAATTTCCATTTCTTCTAGATAATATACCCAAAATAAACGTAACACACTAAATCACAACACCATTTTAATGCTCAATAATTGTTAGGATGCAAAAATTAACGCGTTACGTCGTTGAGTTGTCTCAAACTAAATTTTAAATTGTATAGACAGCTCTTATACAGTTCATGCAATCAACCCCTCTCTCTCTCCACTCTTTCCATTTCGTCAACCCCTAATTAAATCACCTATATACACACACACAATCTCCAATTCCAAAACCATCCAAAAACAAAAATAAAAAAAATGGCAATTTCCAAAATTCATGCAAATTCGATTCTACTTTTCCTAGCAACAATAATCGTAGTGGCGCAGGCGAACTTCAACCGCGACGTCGACATCAATTGGGGCGGCGGCAGCCACGCCCAAATCGTAGATGGGGGCCGAGGCTTGCGCCTCTCCCTCGACCAATCATCCGGCTCGGGTTTCCAGTCCAAGAACATTACTTGTTCGGGAGATTCGACATGATGATCAAACTCATCCCCGGGAACTCAGCTGGCACCGTCACCACGTTCTACGTAATTTGATCTCAACTATTTTATGATAATTTTAATTGTGTGAAATTATTGGAAATTTGGGCTAATTTTGAGTTTATGTGTGTGTAGTTGGCCTCCGAGGGTCCGAGCCACGACGAGATTGATTTCGAGTTCTTGGGGAACTCGACTGGCGAGCCCTACACTGTTCACACAAATGTGTACTCGCAAGGGAAAGGTGACAAGGAGCAACAATTCCGTCTCTGGTTCGACCCCACTGCCGCCTTCCACACTTATTCCATCATTTGGAACCCTCAACGTATTATGTAAGTAGCGGACGCAGAAAAAATATTGATAATAGTAAATTTATTTTGGATAACGATTTGCATAAAGTTAAAATATTTTTAAAACTTTATAGATAAATATTTAGAAAGTAAATTCGTCTGTAATTAAGTGTCTCATTCAGAATAAGTGTAACTTAAAAAAAATGTGTCAGAAAAAAGTTACTAGGACGTGGGTCCTACTTCAATTTATAGTTGTTTATAATGGAAATATTATTGAATTAGTTTAGTAGAATGTGCGACATACTTATCGATTAATTTCTGAATGCAGATTCATGGTGGACAACATTCCGATGAGAGTGTTCAACAACCACGGGGCGTCAGGGGTGCCGTTCCCGACGAGCAAGCCGATGAGGGTCATATGCAGTCTATGGAACGCGGACGACTGGGCGACGCAGGGCGGCCGTGTGAAGACCGATTGGACGAAAGCTCCGTTCGTCGCACACTACCGGAACATTAAACTCAGCGGAAAGCCCTGTGACACGGCCTCGTCGTGCGGGTCCGGGAACGACACGGTCAGCAACGAGGCGTGGCAGACGCAAGGGCTCGACGCCAACGGCCGGAACCGGATCCGGTGGGTGCAGCAGAAGCATATGATCTACAATTACTGTAACGATCTTCCTAGATTTCCCCAGACTCCCCACGAATGCAAGGGATCCAGATTCTGATCATTTTTCGAATTGTATTCTTTCATTTATTTATTTCTATTTGAAAATTGATGAATTTGCTTGTTGAATAAATGTTGATTATTTATACTTATATAATGTTTGATTAAAGAATTAATCCACATGAGGATCCGCGTTGATCGGTCTGATGATGCTTAGTCAACCAAATTTTTATAATATTATTCATGCAAAATTAAGGAACTAATGATAAATTAGAGTAAAAAATTACTCCCTCTGTCCGCCGTTAAATGTCTCATTTTTCCTTTTTCGTCCGTCTGTCAATAAATGCCCCATTTTACTTTTATCATATTTGGTAAATGGACCATACATTCCACTAACTCTTTTCACTCATATTTTATTATAAGAGGGAACATCTTTTTTGGTCCACGAATTTTACCAAAGTATCATTTTAGGTTCGTGAACTTTGAAAATATCATTTAAGGTCCACCAACTATGAGTTAATATCATTTGAAGTACTTTTTACTATTTCTAAGTTTTTTTGGACGAAAATACCCTCAATACCTTAAAGGGTGTATATTTTTAATAAATTTATCATATACTCATATTTTTTTATAAATATCTTTACAATATATTTTTGACAAATTTTTTAAATATAATTTGACCTTCAATATTATCATTTAATTTTGTGATATGCAAGAAAAAGATCTTTATTCAATTTTTTATTATTAAAGAAAAGTTCTTTATTCAATTTTTAAAAAAATTAATATAAAAAATTAAAGAAGCAATTTTACTTGCATGTCACAAAATTAAGTGATAATATTTAAGGTCAAATTATATTTAGAAATTTTTTTAAAAATATATTGTAAAGATATTTATAAAAAATATGAGCATATGATAAATTTATTAAAAACATATACACTTTAAGGTATTGAGGGTATTTTCGTCCAAAAAACTTGGAAATAGTAAAAAGTACTTCAAATGATATTAATCTATAGTTGGTGGACCTCAAATGATATTTTCAAAGTTCACGGACCTAAAATGATACTTTGGCAATGTTTGTGGACCAAAAAAGATGTTCCTTCTTATTATAAAACCAATATATAAAAGTAGGCCCCACATTCTACCAACTTTTCTACCTATTTTATTTCATAAAATCAAATATTTTCTTAAACTCATGCCTGTCAAATATGGGACATTTAATGGCGGACGGAGGGAGTATTGAATTGTTGATGCCGATGATGGATTATTGGTAGAATGAAGTAATATGTAAAATAAACACATGATTTGGAATATCTGAATTTAGTGACGGACGTAGAAAATAATATTAGTAGTGACGGACGTAGAAAATAATATTGGTAGATGCTTTACTGATCCTATTTTCTTAGGGTCAATTAAATATTTACATATTACAAATAATATATAGTACAAAAAGTTATACTATCCCCCGAACTATTTGATACATTGATTAAAATAGGATGACACGGAAATTTAAAAGATAGTTATTTAATATAGTAAGCACATAGATATAGTAATTGAATATATGATAATACTATTAAAGTTATGAAGTATAGTCAAATTCTGGTCAGTCCTCGCTCGCTCATTTCAACTGTGTACAAAACAATGCATTTTGTAATGCCCAAAATGGCATTGATTATTAAGGAAAGAAAAAATAATCAAAGTTTCGAATATCACTAGAACACGTCGATTTGCATAACTCAATATTATTTTCCAAAAGTTACGAGTCTGGTCAGAATTTGACCAATATTCGTGATTTAAATGACTAATGTCCCTTAGATACATATGAATGGAAAGATATGAAAGTATCTACCAAAACTGAAACTCATCCTCATAAGTCATAACCCTAATTTCTTCCAGAGCATCCGCAAGTGTTTGCATCAATGCTTTTTTTCAACAGAAAGCTCGTAGCACACGAGCCCCGTTAAAAGAATCGACAAACACCCGACCTCGACCACCAGACACCTTCTTTCCCACAAACGCACACTCTTCAGGGCTCTGATTCTTCCCTCCAATTGCTCAATCTTCTTCTTCAAAGCCTTGTTTTCCACCACCTTCTCCTTCTCGTACAATTGCTCCGTCTTCTCCTTCACCGCCTTTGCGATTTTCAAGCTCTCCTCGAATTTATTCGTCAATATTCCCGCGTCATGAATCCCCTTCTCCACCGGAAGCGAGCTCGGCGTGTAGATAACGACGTTGGGGTGGAAACGGAAGCTGGGGAATTGTCGAAGAAAGGAATATGTCGCGAGGGGTTCGGTGTTTTTGCAGTAGATGAACAGCTGGCCGTGCTTGGTTTTGAATAGCTTGTCGTTGTTTTCGAAAACGATCGCGTGGAGAAGTTTGTGGATTTTTTCGAAGGTGGCGAAGTCAGTGCCTTCTATTTTGTCGCGCCATGATTTGCAGACGCACTTGCACCTAATGATGGTTCTGATCGGGAGTTTTTCGAGGATCTCTCTCATTATGTCTTGGGGTAGATTTGTCAATAAGACTTCCTTGTTACCTTTTTCCAAAAATTTGGTGATCTTCGTCTTCGTCTTCGTCATCATCAATAAGTTGGCCAATTTTATGAATAAGTTGGGGATCTTTATCAATAAGTTGGCCATCTTCATCAATACCTGTAGTGGTTGTGGATGAAGAAACAATTATCATATTTAAGTTATTTTTATGTATAGACATGGATAAATTATTGATTTTCTTCAATTAAATGAGATTTTAAGTGGAATTGCTGAATGTTACAAAGCAAAGAGAAAAAGGTAATTGAATATATGTTCGGTTGGCTAAATTATATATCCGATTAAATATATATTGTGTTTGGGTTACGAGATTGAATCTCACAACTTAATCCTAGATTGATAGTAATGTGATAATTATTGATAATTAGTCATAGTCACTCCCTCCAACTAAAATAATCTCACAACTCAATCCTATATATTACCATATGATAATTAGTTATCTCAATTGAACAGCACTCATATGACTGTTCGGTTTGCAAGATTATATCTCAAGTTAAACAGGTAGTATTGTGTTAGGGTCATTTGATTGAATTTCACAATTTAACCCTAAATACATAATTATTTGATAATTAGTTATAGCCACCCCTACAACTCAAATAATCTCACAATTCAGTCATAGATAGATTATTATATGATAATTAGTCATGACAACTGAACAACACCTAATAAGATAGAGGAGAAAAGAAATTTTGTTAAAAGTGTGGAAAGATGACATATTGATCGAGACAAAACCAATTAAACGAAAAATGTGAATATTTTGAATGACACGGGAGAGTGCATAACTAGACGAAGTCAAGTATAGTACTCAATCCTCAAGTATATATATATCAAGTACATAAATTGATAAAATTATAGAGATAATATTTCAAAATTGAATTATACTACTCACCGTAATTCAGTCGCCGCCGCCGGAAAGATATGACTTCAGGGAAATGATATAGGGAACTGAATAAATTTTCATTACATGTATATATATAGAGAGAGATCGGGATACTGAGGGGAGAGATTTCTTTAGATTATATGCTAATTTATAGGAGAGAAATTTGCACACATATAACAAATCATAACCTAAGATCCTAATAATTTGCGAATTTACCAATTCTGTTTAGACTCGTGTGAGCCGAATTTTGTTTTGGAATAAGAGCTTAAAATATGGATTTCCTTTTACGAATACAAATATATTACATTTATATACTAATTCAAATGGAGTAATAAATAAATAAAATGATTGTCAATGAAGGTGGCTAATAGGATAAGTTAACACTATATGCGCTGGATTGTATTAAGATGACAACTCTTCTTAAAGTGACAACGTACCACCAATCTCGTGCTGCCACGTGGCACGTTATCCAACAATATTAGGGGTGTATCCAGCAATATTCATTTAGTAAGCGTTTACAGATTGCATGATAGTAATATATGGATTGCAGTGTAGATTGTTGAGTATTGCAGTATAGACATAGAATGTTTCAGTTGCAGTATATATATAGACAGATTGCTTTTGTATACGGCTATTTTGAGTTATAGACAATAATGTAATACTCAACAATCTACCCTTCAATCCACGTAGTACTATCATGCAATCTGTAGAAATCCATCTAAAACGCCTGCTATGATATTGCTGGATACGCCCTAATATTGCAGGATTACGTGCCATGTAGCAATACGAGGTTGGTGGTACGTTGTCACTCTAACTATGGTGGCACTCTAATGCTCCCCTATGCGCGTTATGTGTATTTTGTAAAGTAAATATCAACTCAATTGTTTCATTTTTCCAATATAATCATCCTAGTAGTCTCCAATTTTACACTCCTATACTTTTTTTTATGTATCCACAACCACTACAACAGTTATTGATGAAGATCATTAAATTGTTGGAAGGGGATGATGAATCTGAAACGAAGGAAGATTTGTATCTTCCGGAAGAGATTACGAGAGAGATCGTCCAAAGACTTCCGATTAGAAGCATTATAAGGTGGAAGCGTGTTTCTAAATCATGGCGCGATCTGATAGAAGGGGGTGAGTTTGTCACATCGCATACTCTGCATACTCCGAAACTTGCTTTCTCCTCTGGTCATAGGGACACCTACACGGTCTACGATGGTGAGGCCTGCAAGCCACCTTTTGAATTTGGGGCCCATCTTTCTTATATAAATTTTCCACGACTGGTTTCTCGTGCATTAATTAATTCAGTTAATGGTTTAATTCTGACGTGCAATGGATGGATTGATAAATTGTTCGTATGCAATCCAATTACTCGTGAGTATGTTAAACTTCCTCCTCTACCAACACATTCTCTCATTGTTGGATTTGGAGTGAGCAAATTAAGTGGTAAATATAAGATTTTTATGGTTATAAATTTGGCTCTTATCATATATGTACCCTAGGAGAAGAGTCCTGGAGAAGCATCTCAGATGTAGCATTGGGTAATTTTAATTTGGAATTTGATACTGCAGCATTTTTGAACAGGAATCTTCACTAGTTGGCATCTGATTGCGAGGGGAATAAATTGATTTGTTGCTTTGATCTTGAAACTAAATTATTTTTTCAGTCTTTCTCTTCCTCATGGTGTTGATCTCTACCACATACTTCACGCGTATAGACTATGCATTTTGGAAGGTCGGCTATGTTTATGCATATGTTCTTGGGATACTTTAAATCGTTTCAAGTTTGTTAGTTGGTGGATGAACAAGTACGGAGATGAGAATTCTTGGGTAAACGAATATACCTTCCACAGTAGACAAATAGTTAGTCGGTCTTACATTGTTTGGCCGCTCAAAATTTTGGCAAATGGTGACTTATTGTTCTATACTAGTTGCCCATTCATATACTCAAAAAAGACCGGAGCTGTTGAAACTTGTGATAGTCTTCTTGGGCGATCTAAAGAATATTATTCTAACATGGTTAGTTATATCCCAAATTTTGTTTCACTCAAAGCTATGGGAATTCACAATGTTCAACCATTGTCATTCTTAGATCCAGCTAATAATATTCAGTCTTTACGTTTTTGTTAGACAAAATGTATTCATAAATTCTTGTATTTTTATATATTATTGTACTACCTTTTCATTTTAGTAGGCCATTATGTATTTTTAAATTTTATTTGATCCTTATTTCATTATATCCTTCTTTATAGAATGATTGAATTTTAATTACGTTGTCTATAATATATGACACGCCATCAGCTGTTATTTAATCAATTTCCACGTCATATCCTACTTGTAAAAGTTGATGGTATAATTATTATTGAAAAAACTCATAACCTATAGTTGTATCATAATTGCTCAGGAATTTTTATTGTGCTTACAAATTCGCAAGTTAAATTGCAAGCATCGATTGGCGATTAGTGATCTGTACACTTTCTCATATTTTAAAATGCAACATGCGCTTAAATTTTCAAAGCTATAGTAATGTTTAATAAAATATTACTCCATTCGTACCACAATAAGAGTCACATTTTACCATTTTGGTCAGTCCAACCATAAGTGTCACATTTCATTTTTACCATAAATGGTAAGTAGGTCCAACTCCACTCACGTTTTATTATAAAACTAATATAAAAAAGTGAACTTCATATTCTACTAACTTTTTCAACCAACTATTCTTTACATTTATTAAAATTCGTGCACACATTAAATGTGACTCAGGGACGGAAGGACATAGCATGATAACAAATTAAATAAAAAAGATAAATTGTGATTTTGGTGGTGGAATTATTATATACTACATCCGTTCCACAATAAGAATCACATTTTGCCATTTCAGTCATTCTCCGATAAGAGTTATATTTCACTGTTACCATAAATGGTAAATAAGCCCCACATTTCACCTACTTATTATAAAACTAATATATATATATAAGTGAGACTTATAGTCCACTAACTTATTCAACCTATTTTCTTTACATTTTTTAAAACTAATGTCTACACTAAATGTGACTCTTATTGTGGGACGGATGTAGTACTTTTAAGTAAATAGAGGCGGCAGTGCCTATTTCTCGGCAGCTTCTCACACTACCCTTATAAATTTAGTAAGCTATTCGGGTTAGTTTAGGATCGGAATGACATGCTAATGACCTAATATGTAGAAACCAAACCGGATGCAACCTTAGAAGGAATTTTTTTTTCCAAACACGAACTTGACCTATTATATTTGAATCCGGACACGATCCAAAAACAACACCATATGATTCGTTTTGACATGACATGCTAACAACACAATACCAGAATGACATGATAGCAATATGAATCTGGCACAATAATTTAATTAAAAATGAGAAAATGATAACCCAATTTTAACTACTCTATTATAAAGGAATAAGAAACATAGTAATAGTATTAATTATTGACAGGTTATTCAAATTCGACCCGAAATTATATTTTCCTTAACCTGCAGGTTTTCACTCTGCTTTAACATTCCTGGTTGTGAGCAAAAGGAAAATCCGGATATAGTAAATGGCAACGGTGGAAGAACCGAAGAATAATAATATATCTAAATCTATCTCAATATAAAGTTTCATTCGTTCAATTGTTTCCTTTTTCCAATACATCCCTATATGTCAACTGTGTATTTATTAATTTATTTATTTTAGGTTAAAGATTTTATTTTACTAATTTGGAAAAAAAAATCTAATGTATTCCATAATTAGTTCAACCTATTCTAACCTTATATAATTATGCGCTCCCAATATATCAATATTTACTTAAGTCTTCGAAAAAAAAATTAATATATCAAGTTATTAACCTATTAAAAGTGAACAATAAACCAATATAGCTATAATTAAGGAACCAAGTAAATGAATAGAAAATATCGCTCGATTTGAAATTTACTTGACATGATTTACACCGTTTCCATTCAGAAAAGGACTCATTGGTTTATATAAATAGAATTAGAAGAATAATTTTTACTTCATTCCCTAGTCTCAAATTTTATACTCCTGTTTTTTTTTCAATATTTACAATTACCACTGCAGTTATTGATGAAGATCATTAACTTGTTGGAAGGGGAATGCTGAATTTGAAACGAAGAAAGATTTGTATCTTCCGGAAGAGATTATGAGAGACATAATCCGAAGACTCCCGATTAGAAGCATTATAAGGTGGAAGTGTGTTTCTAAGTTATGGCGCGATCTGATAGGAGGGGGTGACTTTGTTATGTTGTATACTCCAAAACTGGTCTTCTCTTATAGAGACACCTACACAGTCTACGACGGTGAGACCTACGTGCCACTTTTCAAATTTCGGACCCATTCCTATTATGTTCATGTTCCACAAGTTGTTACTTATCGCATCGATTCAGTTAATGGTTTATATTTGCTGAGGTATGGACATGCTAATACTCTATTAGTATGCAATCTAATTACTCGTGAATGTGTTGAACTTCCTTCTCAACCTACACTTTCTTGCATTTTTGGATTTGGAATTAGTAAATTAAGTGGGAAATATAAGATTTTATACGGTGATGAATTTGGATTTTATTATGTATGTACACTAGGAGAAGAGTCATGGAGACGAATCTCAGATGCAGCATAGGTTATTCCTATAGCAAATTATGACACTGCTGCATTTTTGAACGGGAATTTTCACTGGTTGGCATCTGATTGTGAGGGGAACAAATTGATCTGTTGCTTTGATCTTGAAACCGAGTTATTTGACAGTCTTCCTCTTCCTCCTCTTTTTTATGTTGACTACATACACACCTATCGAC
Organism: Salvia splendens; assembly: GCF_004379255.2. Taxonomy (NCBI): domain Eukaryota; kingdom Viridiplantae; phylum Streptophyta; class Magnoliopsida; order Lamiales; family Lamiaceae; genus Salvia; species Salvia splendens. The sequence continues at coordinate 1,583,417 of NC_056042.1, forward strand.
TATGCATTTTGGAAGGTCGGCTATGTCTATGTCTATATCTACGGGAATATCGACTATACATTTTGGAAGAGAAATTATAATCTCCAAAAAGATTTCTTTCCTAACAAACAAACGGCAAATATTCACTTAATTTAGACCGTTTCCCATTCACAATAGGATTAATTGGTTATAAATATAAGTTAGAAGAATAGTTTTTTTCTTCATCTAATTCTACTATTCTCTAATAAACGTGAGTCTGAGATGGAGGAGGTTTTCTTTACAAAACTATCGGAGAAGATGATGAGAAACATCTTGGGAAGACTGAATATTAGAAGCATTATAAAGTGCAATTGTGTCTGTGACACATATTACAAATATGTGTGGAGATATTTGTTGATTAAGAATGAAGAAATAAAACACTAAATTTTTATCATTCTCACGCCGGGTGATCTCATTTAATATTTGAATGGAAATTCTTCACTTGTTTGTATTGATTTCGAGAACAATCTCACGTTTATTGTTTTGATTTTGAAATCGAGCTATTGTAATACAATCAATAAAATACAAGTAGCAAGATAATATAAAAAGAAAAAAAATGTACTACGAGAATCTAATGAAATAAAAACATCAAGGTCTAAATAGGTAAGAGATCTAGCAAAAAGTACAACGTTTCCTTAATAATTCAATGTTTTATTACATTAAATTGTGATAAATAATTTAGTAGCTCTAGTTATTTTTACACAATATAATTTATTTTTGAAAATTAAATAGAAGACATAAAAATAAATGAAAGAAAATAGACATTAAAAATCAAATTATAGCATTACTGTTCAAACTATAAACTATACTCCTAATAATCATGAGTTTGAAAACGTAGTAATATCTTGCGATAAAGTCCAAACGAATATATTTAATAAAAAAGAATTTCAAATAGTTCACCAAATTAACAAATTAAATACTAATCAGCAAACTAAATATCCTAACTACATGATTAGTAATCCCTAAAAACCAAAGAAAAAAACAAAGTAATAAGAATAAAGTAACATTATATTAGTATTCTTTTATAAAGAAATTAATTCTCAAGAGAAATATTAGTATATGTATGTGATGCATCAACTCTACTAAATGGAAAGGGGCCCTCTCTTCTAAAAAATTGGTCTCAACTCAAGGAAATGATCAGAAGTTGGTAGACTCTTTATAATAAGAGGCTGCCAAGAAATTGCCACCGCCGCCTAACATTCTGTATTAATTTCTATAAAATATTAATTCTACCAACAAAACTTACAAATTCATAATTTATACACTAATGCCTTTATCACTTTATTATCATTCTATGTGCTCTAACTTCTATTTTTTAAAACAATTGGAATTTTATTTAAACGGCACCTCGTTTAAAATTAAAATAAATTCGCCTTCATTTTAAACAGTGAAACTGTGAAAGTCTGGCAACACAAGTTCTTAATTAGTGATAAAAAAAATATACCCCCTCCGTCCCGAAAGAGTATGAACATTTGGTTCGCACGAGTGTTAATGCATATTTGGAAAAATAAGAAAGAGATAGAAAGAAAAAGTTTTAAAAATATTGTTAGTGGAGAATGAGTCACACCTTATTAGAGAAAAAATTAGTTTCAAAAATTAGAAAATTCATAATTTTCAGGGACGAACTAAAAAGGAAATAGTTTATACTTTTCAGAGACAGAGGAAATACAATTGTGATTGAGAAAACATATCAATCTAATTTTAAAAATAAATTCAGTATAATTATTTACGGCACACCTAAATTAAAAAATTCTGGATCCGATACTGGACGCGAGTGAGAAAGAGCAACGTTCTTTCATGGTCATATGTATGTGGTGAAGACATGTTCCTGTTGGTATAGGCGCCAACCGAATCTAATAAGTAATAACAATGGGTGGAAATGACCCATTGCCTAATGAATAACGCGTTCAATAATTGTGATTGCCCTGCAATAGCCAGCTCACACTTTCCCAATATATATACTCTTCCAAATTCCATGCCTCTGCATCCATAACCATATCTCTTTCTCACTCTCATTCCACTACACACAAAAATGGCAGCATCAATTCTAGCATTCCTCTCTGCCTTTCTTGCCTTAGCCTGCTTGACCGCCGCCGATTTCTACCACGACACCGCCACCACATTTGGCCAAGGCCGCGCCAAGATACTTGAAGGCGGCCGCGGCCTCTCTCTCTCCCTCGACCAATCCTCTGGCTCCGGTTTCCAGTCCAAGAACGAGTTCTTGTTCGGCCGCTTCGACATGCAGCTTAAACTCATCCCCGGAAACTCTGCCGGAACCGTCACCACTTTCTATGTCAGTATTTTCTTATAATTGAATAAATTCAAATCTAGAATTTGATTTCATTATTGAAACCATTAAGGCATTGAAATATGACTGACTTACAATAAATATTTATAAACAATGCAGTTGTCGTCTCAAGGCCCGGGCCACGACGAAATCGACTTCGAATTTCTTGGAAATCCGAGTGGAAATCCCTACACAGTCCACACAAATGTGTTCTCGAAAGGAAAAGGCGACAAAGAGCAGCAGTTCCATCTCTGGTTCGACCCCACCGCTGCCTTCCACACCTACTCCATCGTCTGGAGCCCCAACAAAATCATGTAATTATACATCCACAATCAATAGTTCTATTTTTTTCATTTTAGTCTGTCTAATTAAAAAAAGCCTTCCTTTTTTTAGTAACATGTCACTGTCATTTTATTTTTACTTTCTTATTTTATATTAAAACGTGCAGATTCCTAGTGGATAATAGCCCCATAAGAGTATTCAACAACCACGGTAGCTCTGGCGTGGCCTTCCCCACCAACCAGCCGATGAGGGTATACTGCAGCCTCTGGAACGCGGACGACTGGGCCACGCAGGGCGGCCGCGTGAAGACCGACTGGGCACACGCTCCGTTCACCGCTTACTACAGGAACTTCAACATTGGCTCGTGCGCAGCCGGAACGCCGTGCGCGACTCAGGAGCTCGACGCCAAGGCGAGAAACAGACTCAGATGGGTGCAGCAGAATCACATGGTTTACAATTACTGCGTAGATTCCAATAGATTCCCTCAGGGATCTTCTCTCGAGTGCAAGCGTTCCAGATTCTAAGATTCTATCGTCAATTTATTTAATATCGTGTCATATCATTCTTGTGTGTCTATATTTGATTCCTTTCATATTCTTATTCAATGTAACTTTATGTTATGAAGTTCTCACCATAATAAAATATTTCACACTTTATTTATTTAATTATTTGGGATTATTAAGAATACATTTTCTATAGTTAGTATTGTGTGAATCTATTAACAAAAAAATAATAGTTGAAATGATGATGAAAGTGCACATGTGAATAATTATTTGGCCTAATGTGTAAAGATATTAGAAACGGAATGGAACATATACTATTGTCTAAAATAGAATATTTCTAAAATGTAACAATACCTCAGAACTGAAAACAAGTCATCCTCATCAATCAATGATAGAAACAGTGCTTGAATCATTGTTTCTGCTCGTAGCAATTGTCGAAAATCCGACCGCCAGCCGCAACGAACACAGTAGCAATCGTGAAACTCCGACCGCCAGCCAGTTCTTTTCCTTCAAATCACCAATCTTCTCCGGAACCTTTTCTAAGGCTGCATCAAATTTATTCTTCAAGATTTGAACATTACGAATACCCAGATCTCTAGCGAAATAAAGCTTGGGGTGTAAATAACGACGCTGGTATATAAACAAGAATAGGGAAATCGCATAAACATAGCCGACCCTCTAGAATATAGAGATAATATCCAGTACTGATATATGTATCATATCCAAGGCTACCATAATCACGAGAAGGAATAGAATATCTGATAAAGAGCTCGGTTTCAAGATCAAGACAACATACAAAAACAAAAAGATTTCATCACGACACATACTAATGTTGTCTGGTGCTGCTGATGATTCTCCACTACCCTCTTTTTCCTAGAGTATATAGTACTAAACATGACATGTGATTGCTAAATAAAATCTTATATTGCTTACTTAATTTGCTCATTCCAAATCCATATACATAGTTAAAAACATATGTACTAGGCAGGGCAGGAAGCTCAATATATTCACGAGTAATTGGATTGCATATGCAAAGAATCTCACAAATATTATTGACTGTAGCGCACAACAAAATAAATCCATCAGCTGATCCAATCACATAACGATAATTATAGCCGTGACAAAGAGGCAACCAGAATTGGCAAAGTGGTTGGAGGGCCTCATCGCAGACCGTGAACCACCCCGTGTCTTCATTAGCGAAAACCAGGCCCGATTTCGGGCTATACGACGTAGCAAACTGGCGTCATGACTTACAAACACACTTGCACCTCGCAATGCTTCTAATCGGAGTCTCCTGAGGATCTCTCTCGTGATATCTTCCGGGAGATTTGTAAACAAACCTTCCTTCATTAGTTCAGTTAACGAATATTAGATGGATTTATGTTCTTAATATATTTTGGAAATTTAATGTTGCTAACCCTAGTGATAGTTATATAATGATTTGAGTGGATTTGGTTTTTTTTGAATAAAAGTCTATCCACGTAACTATTTTAACAGCGGAAGAACGGTGATGAGTAGATTGATTTAAAAGATTGAGATGAATATGAATAAAGAATGGGATAGAGTTGTTCCTAATTAACACTACAGAATTTGGGAGAAAATTTGGTAATCCTAATAATTTGTTAATATTGTATCATTGATGTTGTGTTTCTTGCAGGAAGTGATTTGAGTTGAGCAAAGTTCTGAGTTCTTGCATTAACTTGAGAGACTAGTTTTTCCTCTAACCCGAGTCACTAGGCCTGCCTAAAATCCCATTCATGAGTACCGGAGGGAAAGAAAAAAACGTGTGGGGGCTTCCTGGAAGGACTAGCCATGCTAGGCTGTTTTCTTCTTCGTTGCCCATCTTTTTTCATAAGAAGCGTAAGTACGAGGAATTGAAATCTTGATGTCATTATCTTGATTTTCTTTTATTCTATGGTGAAGTGAAGTATTAGATATGCTTGTTTCTGTTTGTAGTTAATTTTAATGAATCCAACCGAAGTGGTTTGTCGCTGGATGACGAATTTCCTAGCCTTAGCAAACTACAATTACAAGATGAAGTACTTGAACCACTGCCTGGTGATGAAGGTGAACTTTCTGACGATTTCGATCTCTCTTGGTTGCCAACTCAACTTGAGGACTTGGATGATGATATTTTTGCAAGTGGAGGTGGAATGGAAATCGAACCCGAATATCTACTCAATGGGACATCAAGGATGAGTCCTGACTCTATTGGTCCCAGCAGCATTGCACAATATGGCTTTGCAAATAGCGTTGGATCGGTTAGTAGTGAACATCCATACGGAGAGCATCCTTCAAGGACATTGTTTGTTCGCAATATCGACAGTAGTGTGAAAGATTCTGAACTGAAGTCTCTCTTTGAGGTATGTGTCAGTGTAACAAGATTCAAATTACTATTTTTCGAAATATCCTCAATATCGTACGAAAAACACTAATTCATGCTCTACTTTTTCTTTCTGCTTCTGCTTAATAGCAATATGGAGATATCAGAACTCTTTATACAGCATGTAAGCATAGGGGTTTTGTGATGATATCTTACTATGACATCAGAGCTGCTCGAAGTGCAATGCGTGGCTTGCAAAATACGCCCCTGAGGCGAAGGAAACTCGACATCCATTTTTCAATTCCAAAGGTGAGAACCCCTGCCATCTGTTGATTTCGCTGTGTTTCGCTCAATTACTTATACCTTATACGACTATCGTTTCTTGGTACGTGCAGGACAATCCATCTGAAAAAAATCTCAACCAGGGAACTTTGGTGGTGTTCAATGTTGATGATTCTGTATCTAATGACGACCTTCGCCAAATTTTTGGTGCTTACGGGGGCGTGAGGGAGGTAAATCTTCTTACCGCGTCGAGTAGTATGATGCATCTAGAGATGTTACTTTGTTTGCTTGTATTTGATGAACTGAATTGCATTAACTGTAGATAAGGGAAACGCCACATAAACGACACCACAAGTTCGTCGAGTTTTATGATGTTAGAGGTGCAGATGCAGCTCTTAAGGCTTTGAACGGATGCGACATAGCTGGAAAGCGCATAAAGCTTGAACCTAGCCGGCCTGGTGGTGCTCGTCGCAGGTAACCTCTAAAAACCATGCTTGTTTTCGACTACACTGGCACTGTTTTCCACAAGTTTTTGTCATGATTTTTTTACTGTGAAGTTAAAATCTTGCTTCTTTAACTCATCATGCCTCTCCTCCAGCTTACTGCTGCAACCGAGCCAAGATCAGGAACTAGACGAAGCTCGAGGTCTCTGCCATCCAACAGGTTCACCCATAAGCAACTCTCCTCCAGGCATGTTAATGGAGAGTTTGTGTATTAAAACAATCTGTTACAGCTTTAATTCAAAAACTAACAATTGTGGTGTCTCTGCAGGTATTTGGAAGTATTTTGGCAGCCCGGTCGAGCAAAAGTCCTTGCACGGTTACAGTCAGTCGCCTCTTTTTGGAGGAAAGCTCAGCCCTGTAGGTAGCACTCACTTGTCTGGTTTGGCTTCTATTTTCCCTTCTCATGTATCAAGTCCTGTAAAGATTTCACCCATCGGTTCAAGAATAAGTCATTCGAACCGGGTATTTACCAACGGGGAGCATGGAGCACCCTATCAGCAACACTTTTCTGTTCCGGACTCGATGATAAGTTTAAGTCCTGGAACCGCTTCATCGTTTAGTGATTCCAAGCCGTCCAGTGTAGGAACGCTTTCTTGTCCTCAGTTTCTTTGGGGAAGTCCCTCTGTCCGCTCAGACCTCATTACCTCACAGAAAGGGCTCCCATTTCCATCTAGAGCACATGGAACCGGCTTCCCATTTCATGTTGGATCCGCTCCACCGGGTATTCAGATGGAAAGACATATTGGTTTTTTCGTTGAAAGTGGTTCTTCTAGCTCCCGGATGATGCCAATGTCCAGAAATGGTCCTATGTGTTTTGGAGGCAATGATGGAGCAATGGATCGTGGTCGAAGAAGGGCTGACAGCGGAAGCCAAATGGACTGTAAAAGCCAATACCAACTCGATTTGGATAAGATCAGAAATGGTGAAGATACTAGGACCACTTTGATGATTAAAAACATCCCGAACAAGTAAGAGTTCGTAATGCTCGCCTTATACGTGGTTTTGTATTCTGAATGCTTACTCCTGAACTGTTCTGTCTTCTCGTCCATGTCTAAAGGTACACTTCGAAGATGCTTCTTCTAGCTATCGATGAAACGCACAAGGGTGCATACGATTTCCTCTATTTGCCAATCGACTTCAAGGTAAGTACTACATGTTTAGTTTGAGCAACTCTTCCCTCTTCTAGTGATTCAATATCGAATCTTTGATTCGACATCAACTTTCTTGATCCAGAATAAGTGCAATGTTGGATATGCCTTCATCAATATGGCCTCTCCTCTTCACATCATCTCATTTTTTGAGGTACTTCATTCCTTCCCTGGTTGCATAAGGCCTTCGTTTCAATGAATTCCGAATAATAGACTAATTTGACTCACACCACGCGTCTCTCAAGGCATTTGATGGCAAGAAATGGGAAAAGTTCAACAGCGAAAAAGTTGCAGCGTTGGCATATGGAAGAATCCAGGGAAAAGTCGCTCTCGTTTCACATTTTCAGAACTCAAGTTTGATTAATGAAGATAAGCGGTTTCGACCAATTCTTTTCCAATCCGAGGGCCAAGAATCTGATGATTTGGTATGCTGTGTTTGTGCCACAGAGTTATAAACTCCCATTTAACCAGATTTTCATAAAGTGTTCATCAAATTTCTCAGTTGTGCAAGTTATCGCTATTCAAATTGCTAATTCGCTGTCGTCTTTGATGGCTCAGTCGAACTTCTCATCCAGCAATCTGAACATTTTTGTCCGCCAGCCAGACGGATCTTACACAGGAGATGCTCTCGACAGCCCAAAGGGTGATCAAGATCAGAAGCCGTATGGTTTTTGGAGCAACTGATTCTAACAAGACTCCTGTACAGTTTTTGCATTCATTAAAGTGTTCGGCAGTCTTCACTTTCGCATCCACTTTTTTGCGATGGATGCTCGTTTCTCGAAGGGAAAGCTCAAACGACATAAGCTAATGGTTTAACAATCGGAGACGAAGAAATTGGTATAGCTGTCCATTGCTGTTTGCTTTGCTCAGTCCTTCCACAGTCTCTGCTTTTTTTAACTACTAATATTTGTTTTATTGTTCTTCATTTCTGATTTAGTATGTATAGAAGTTTATGGAATTGGCTGAGGTTCAATGAATTTAATCTTTTGATTCTTTGTTTATGTCTGTTTTATCCACTTTTCATGAAAAGATAGATCTTGGCAATAATACTCAAATAGTCAAATATATATCATCCAAAAAATACAAGATTACCAAATTCTACATTCAAAAATGAAAACTATAGTGTAACACAGTCATAGTTGAGCAATGGATTCCTCCGGTGGCCGTTCGGGCCTTAGATTTGGAGGGCGTCGGATATGGATTTAGCAAGGCTCAACACTTCGAAAGGAGCTTTTCCGGAGATGGCTTCAACGGTCAGGGGGCACGAGTCACTGATCCAAAAGTGGGTGAACGCCTTCCCTGAAACTTCAGATGCATCATCACAATGAGAAAAACGTAAAGGAAACCCAAGAGATTGAACATAAGCACGAGGGTGAAGAAACCCTACCATTGTCGTTCTTGTGAACGAACCGCTCCCAAGACTTGTTTGGAAACACACCATGAGTGACGTATGCGCTCACCTTTGCTGCACCTTGTGCTGCCAAAACTTTCTGATAAAACAACAAAAGAAATATTATTGAATTAAATCTATGATCAAACAGTAAAAGCCTCAAGAAATCCAGCCTTTCAAGGTATTCAAAGTCGAGAAGGAATACCTGACACTCGATCAAGGTGCCACCTGATTGCACTAAGTCGTCAACAATGACAACATGGCAACCTGCGGGATTGCCCTCTTTTATCCTCACTATTCTCTTGTCGCCTTCACGAACTTTGTTGCAGATGATCTAAAAGGCCAAATAAGGGGACGTGAAATGCTCGTATCAGAAAATGCAAAACAAAAGAGGAAAATGTTGATAATTTTTCCAAGGCCAACAAACCATAGGAAAATGATCAAGCAACTTGTGAAAACGTTTCCACGCTCCATCATCTGGAAACGCAACAACTATCTACAAGGAAATGGAAGTCAGGCAAAACAGCCTCCAACATAGTTGACAGAAATAAACTATCCTGATTGTTTTTAAGATCATCAAAATCATTGAGAAAAGCAACAATAACCTTATCCGATTCTGGAAGTTGCTGAAGCCGTTCCTTTAATAGTGGGATCCCACTCTCAAAAACAGGTAGAATACTATCACCAAAATAAAACCTCTCCTGCAGAGAAAGGAGCAGACGTAAGTAAAGTATGCTATTCCCATCTCAGAGATGTCAGACAATATGTTTCAAGTTGGAGTCTTCGTAAAGGACTAAAACCATTCGTAATTCACTAGCATTCTTGAAGGGTAACAGATAAGGCCAACTTTTCTTAACACTAATGGCAGATGATAAGTGTTGTTGGGAACGAAGGAAGTGTAAAATCATAATATCCAGATTAGTAAATTAACCCTGTTTATGAAAACACTGCAATGATGCACCCAGAGAAACGGAGAGAATAGATACAAAAGAACGACATAAACAATAGAATTGGCACAAGAGAGGAACCTGCAAAGCATGTATATCATAGATAACCAGACTGGTTGGACCACCCCTCGAGATAGGAGTATTAGAAAGCATTCTAGCCAAGGTAAACGCAGTTGCAACGTCACCCTCTTCTTCGATTCGCTCAAAGGAGCCAGTCGGAAAGAAAGGCAACACAACGGAGAATGAGGCACAGAACAACATTGGAAGTGCATAAATGACCGAAAGCTGCTCAAATATGACCGAAGGGGAGCTGAACGATCCTAGAAACGCAACGTGTTGGCCTCGTATGTCATGTGCATTTTTAATGAACAGATTCGGAAATCCATCAGCAAAGCTCCTGCATAAAACAAAACACAACAATCTAAACAAAGCCCTCACCAATACTGCAGAAAGTAACACATAAGAATCACTCTCCCATCACTCAGATTAAGTTCCTAATACACAAATAATCACTCTGTGAGTTCAAGAAACAGAATAGAACTTAATCAATTCTTATGGTGAGAACATAACTCCTGCAAAAAAACTATTCTTTTAGGCGTGAGGCCAAGAAAAGAATGATTTACACCAAATCTCTCTAAGCAAAGAACCAATTCAATCTAAATAGAGAATAATTGCATTGCAAAAAACAACAAGAACTCATTGAAAGAAAGAAAGAAAGAAAAAAAAGACAACACCCCACTTTACATTAACAACAGGAGAAGAAAGGGCAGTGTAGTCTCTTTCTCCAACCAAATAAAAAACGAATCTTTACATAAGAAGAAGTCTTCGAAACATAATTCGTACAAATTTCGGATTCAATATATATATCCAAAGGTTGGAGTTTTGGGTTTACCTCCAGTTGATGGATTGAAGCTGGATGAGATTGGATTGAGCAGCAACTTTGCGAGCCAATTCCTCAGCTTCCACACAGTAGAAAAGCAACACTTTCTTCTTTGACCTCTCCATCTCTCTCAAACACACTGAGCTGCAGAGTGGAGAAAAAGTGGAATTGCAATGGCTATTATTCGATGGCATAATTTACAAAGCTAACTTTCGGGCCGGCCCAGTATTTTGATGTTCGGGACAAGGCACACCATTTTTTTTCGGTAGGGGTCCCACTATTATACTGATTTCTCAAAAAAGAATTATAAAATGAATTTAAAATTCTATTTAAAATAATTAGTGTCTTACATATTTATTTTTTGCGACATTATAGGAAAATAATATTTTCTTGAATTAAATATATGTAGATTTAGAAAAAAAAATACTTTATCCGGTGTGAATTAATCCCATATCTTCGTAATCAAATCCTTTTCAATGATATTTTAAAAATATAATAGAGGTGTATTAAGAAAATAATATATTACTCCATTTAAATAAACATATCTGCTCCACATTTAAAATCATGGATATTGGATACGTATCTTGCTAACTAATTACCAATCTAAAATTAGATTAATTTTTAATCATTTTGATTAGGAGATCTCAGCTGTTGATATAATATTTTAAATTTAAATCATTATTAAATAAAATTAAAGGGTATTAATATCAATTTTCTCTTATTAAAATTATCTCAAAACTTTAAATTTACATAACTCACTTGATTTAAATTATTTTTTCCCCAAAAACATATCAAATTAAAGGTAATTTTATAAGGATTCTAACGAGATCTCAATTGCATATCTTACGACGACGTTCGGATGATGAAATTTAATGATTTTTATTTTAGTTTTCGTATATGTTGATAAACAGATTTTTATCAACAAATACATCAAAAAATCTAATATAATGCATGTAAAATCTCAATTAAATTGTGTTGATATTCTCGAGTACTTGTGTTGAAATACTCATGTCATTGTGTTGATATTTGTAACACACTATGTTGATATAAAAAATACGAAAATTATGATATGATAATAAAATGACGATCTTGCCATTTTGTTGATATTTTGTCTATTATTTATTGAAATTCGTAAGATATAATCTAATCCATTCATTTTGAAATTTAATGATGGAGATATGATCTTGATTTTGGATTATGATGGTATAAGTATTTGATCTTGATTTTGGAATTTGGATTATGATGCTATAACTAATAGAAGAAGACCCAATTTATGAATATTTATCTTAATTTGTTTTAAAAATTTACAAGTATCGGCAACGAGTGTCAAGACATGGCCTCGCCGCCGACTGGCAATGACAGCCAAAAGTTTTATTGAGGGCTTAAAACGACATACATTTCACACTTAAAGTTAAAATGAAAACACAAAAGTAAATCAAATTATAGGTTTCCAAGTCTCCTACTTTCCTTTCCTTCAACAAAATCAACGTATAGACTACAGACAAAAAAAATACTGTATTCATAAGTAAAGAATAAGAGCAGCAAAAGAACACAAGAACATAGAAGAAAGGGAGCAAAGGTGCTTCAACACAGTCTATAGCATATAATTCAAGTGTTTGTCTAATAAAAAGCTATGGTGGCTACGAATTTACATACAATTCTTGAGCGTGTCTCCAGCTCCCTGGAAAAAGCAACAAGACAGCGCGAAATCCGCAATGAAAATCCCGACAAGGGAGACGACAACAGCCGATGTCGTTGATTCTCCAACGCCCTTCGCACCTCCCATGGTGGTGACTCCCCACGCGCAGCTCACAATTGATATTATCAAACCAAACACTGCCGACTTGATCATTGCACTGATTATATCCCACCCTCGGAGAGCTCTCTGTGCGGAATCCAAGATTATGTTGATGCTGATGCCGTAGACGCTATCAGCTAGGAAGGCGCTTGAAACCATCCCCAGGGTGAAGCACATTAGCGTTAGCAAGGGGAGAGCGATGCATGAAGCTAGTACTCTTGGCGTCACGAGATAGTCGACGGGGTTCGCACCAAGAACTCTCAGTGTGTCGGTTTGCTCTGAGACTTGCATCGTCCCCAGCTCTGCAGCGAAGGCGCTTCCGATACGCCCAGCAACGACGATTGATGTGATTGATGTGGCCACGGGAGCGAGGGCCAGAACCCCACCGATGGATCTGTTCAGCCCGAGTCTGGTGAATTCCCTCACGAACTGGATAGTGAAGGCCATGCCAACAAAAGCGGCTGTGAGGAGACAGACGCCCACTGATTTAGGTCCAACTCTTTCGAGCTGCTGAAGGGTGTTTTTCCGGTGAATCTTTCCTTTCACAGTTGTAGCAACCACCTGCCCCGCCAATATCAGAACGGTTAATCCTCGCCATAAGTATCGAGGAGGTGACCATTTGCTCAAGAATGTATTCGACTCAAGATTCAATACGGATACTTCACTTATTTCTTCTTCTTCGGATATGGATACACTTGCGTGACCATCTGCGTCAGAACAAAACTATGATCCCTCTTTTGAATCGAGGATAAAAGCTTCGAGGTCTTAGCTCCTTCAGCATATCCAACTCCCCTGTCAAGGTACCGGAAGCGAATGGATGCAACTTTTGCAGGATTTCTTACATTAATAAAGCTTCCTCTGCAGGATTTCAGAGAGAAGGGTTCATAGGATTAAAAAACCATATTGTTTTATGCTGTGACCCCAGATAAAAAGAAAGCCAAGTAGACAAAAAAGTAGAAATTAAACCTTTTGGAGGCATTGATAACAGGGTGGATCTGGGTAGCTGCCAGCATGTTAAGTTTTCTCTATAACGACACACAAGTGTGCTGGCAGAAGCAATATCAGAGCAACATGACTCAACACTATAGTAGTATTCTAGTGGTTGTAAAGACTGCTGATTCCATTTCCATACAATGAAATCAACTGCAGCTTCCAAATAAAATATTCTAGAAACCTGCAGTTGCAAATGAAATATTCAAGAAAAGATTTAGCCATTATCACAGTTACATAAAATAAATTGCGTCAAATAACCATGGAAAACATAACATTGTAACATGTATCATTCATAACAGCCCATAAATACACCACCATTAGCACTTCTTGGATGCTCTTTATATAATAAAGCTAACCGGGGACAATGAAGCAATGAAGCCACGCCCATCCTTCATCAAATGAATCCCTTGTAGTTTAACCAAACTCATTGTTAACAAGGAAACAATGGTAATATAATGAGGATTAAGCTTTTGGAGTAATCAATTTACCACCCTTCTTTAGATTATAAACTTGTAAGAAATGTATTACGTCAATGATTCTATCAAAATGTAGACTATATCTAGTAGCACGGTCTAAGTTCCCAACTTCCCATGATATGAGATGTCGAAGGTTAAGGTATTTAAATTCAACTTGTTTGAACCCTACTCAGTGAGTATTCAGATTAAGGAATGGGCTCATTTTCCAATTAGCAATCATAGAAATCCATCTCTGCAGTCTGCACTGAAATAGCAGCATACTAATAAAGCAGTCAGCAAGAATGCATCTTATTTACAGTTCCAAAAGAAGTACTTATAGTTCCTTCATAACCATAGCATTAGCAATCAACCAAGACTTTCTCGCACCAATTCAACCGAAGAAACAAACACTGTTAGATTCCAAAGATGTTAATAAGCAATTCATAACTCTTATTGCTAGATTAGAAACGATAACGATATATAGATCCTGACAGAATATCAAAATGCATTCATCAAATTCAGCAGTTAAGTTTGACACCAATTAATAAATATACAAAGAATTAAAGGCATGACAGAATCTAATTAGCTGATAGCAGCAATCTGTAGAAACTACAAAAGCCAAACTCATCCACCATCCACCAAATTCTGTTGGATAATAGCAGTTAACACACATGAAATAAAGCAATGGAGCTTAAAATTACGGCACTTCATACTACAAATACATGTGTCACCTAGACTTTTTCTCACTCATTTCTGCTCAACACTTTCAACTGTAAACATGTATAGATCCAAGTCAATTCAGTACTATATCACAAAGCTTCCACCAAAAATGCAAAGCATAAATCATTCAGTGAAAATATCAAACACTTGGCATCAAATTTTAATATCTCACAAATCTTATCAATCAATTTTTTGAATCCATATATTCCAAATCAGGATATAAAGAGCAGACTTCAAGAAGAACTTGACCTGAAAAGAGGACGGCGACTTCAAGCCAACGACGGCAGCGGCGGTGATCTGATGCGGTGGTCGGGAAATTATGAAAAGAGAGATATAGAGTGAGTGATATTGGGAGAGGCCAAAGAGAAAATTATTTTTATTAAATGAAATAATTATCATTTAAATTTCCATTTTATAATACTACTATTTTTTTAAAATAATTTGGAATTACAAAATTAAATATTGATATAGCAATAAAATCACATTGTTTTAGTTAATGCACATAATAGAATGATGTCATTTTGTCAAAAATAATGTCCTTTTATTGTTACATCAGTATTTAAATTTGCAATATTAGTTTTGATTCTGATGATTATGTGAAAATTGCAAAATATTGAGAAATAATAATTTCATTTTAATTTCAAAAGTTATGAAATTTGTAAATTTCCTTTTTAGTTATGGTATTGGCTTTTTCTATTGAGAGTGGGCAAGGTTTGGGCTTTTAAATGAAGTGTTAATATATAGAGACAGAAAAAGGTATTGGGCTGGGCCTTGCAGAATGAATATTGATAGGGCTTATAGCGAAAGATATATATGGGCTTAGGACATTCAATTCTTCTTCATGGACCTTTTTTTTCAAGATTGAACAAAATTATTTTTGTGTAAACTCATGATATTTTAACTCATCACTAATTATGCATATATTCTTTACTTTGGAAACATTACAAATCCAATTCAAGAACATGCATGATAAATACAAGGCCATATGCAATTAAAATGGATAGAAGTAGAGTAAAGAAATCGGTTGAATGATTAAATCAACACAAATAATTAGGATTTGAATTATATCGAACTATGGTGGAAAATAATTCTTTAGAAATTTATTGTTATATTATTGAAACTGATTATAATAATAACTTTAAAAAAATTAAAAAAGAAAATTAATCAATATAAAGTTTAAAACAAGAATGGGACAAAAGTAATAGAAATGGAGAAAAAGAAGTAGAATCTCACTTTGAAAAAAGAAAAAAGGGGGGAAAATGATTTAACATGTAATAGCTTCAAAAAAAGAAGGAAATAACTAAGGCAGCTTTCTGAAAATAAAGGCATATTGGATAATATAATTATATACAAAGAAAGTAGTAACAAGGTAATAAAAAATTAGTCAGTGTAACTTTACAATTTGAAGTTTGAACAATCGAGTTTTGATTTCAAAGAATAGAAATTCGGCTATACTGGAAACCCTTTGTATTAATTTATACATAAATATTTTTAATTCAACATGATTGGGTGACAAATTCAAATTCACACGTGTTTCAAAAGTCGAACAAAATCTAGTAACATAGATATTGTCGTGAATGTAACGCGCAATCGTTCTTTAATTAGAAAATTGACGTATTATTTTTCCAATATACATATATAACTATATAAGCACAAGCAATAACAATCTAATTTTTGAATTGGAATCGAATTTTACCTGAAATAGCTCAATATTTGATTAGCTTTGTTGATTGATGTATCAATATGTTTTAGACTGAATCTTACTTTTCTTATCTTTACCACTTTTCTCACTTTGCTTTAGACAAACTTAGTTCATGCTGTCAAATTTCCCTACCAAGATTCACATCAAAGAGAAACATAAATGAATTGATAAATCTATCTATATTTCAATCAATTTCTCTTTCGAATTCGTTTCGTTTATATGGATTTACACGGTTTTTGGCAATTCCTCAATAGTGAGATGATGTTGTCCCAAGTCAGTTTGACCAAAAATGTACAGACACTATACTCTCGAGGAAGTACGTGCAATGGAAAGAGAAAAGTCTTGAAAGAGAAAGAAGGAAGTAAAAATAAACAGTTCTTATCAATATTTCAATCATTTTCTCTTTCAAATTCATTTCACTTATATGGATTTATACTGTATTTGGCAATTTCTCGGATGGTGAAGACTAAAGACGATGTTGTCGTCAATCAGTCCGACAAGTACAAACTAGTCAAGACAACCTCGAAACGGAAGGGCATGCAACATTATAATCCTCCACAAGGAGTTTAGAGTCGAAGTGGCCATTGGTCATGTTCGACATAAAAACCTCGTGGAGGATTATTTCTCCGACAATCCGTGATAAGGGCGGGTCTATTTCGCAGACACAGTCAATAATCCTGTCAAATTTGATCTACACACATAAAAGAAGACTAAAAAGTTACACATTTCCCTACCAAGATTCCCATGAGAAAGAGAAAGAAGTGATAAAGTGGCATCACTAAACCAACCAACACAAGTCTCAATAACTATACTATACTTTTCAAAACTATACACTCCAAACATAGTACAATCTCACTACATGAAACATGTCAAATGATTCAAAAAATGAGCACCAATTGACATCAATCTTCACCTCTACATTCATACAATATAAAAAATCTCATATCACATCCCAAATATTACCATAACAAAGCTACTACAATAGTAATAATCAAATATGCTAATGTGTAGTGAAAACAAGGGATGCAGCTTGCTGAAGTAGCCGGTGTGATCGGTCGACCCCCTCCAAAAACTCTCGAACCACTCGAGTTGGTTATATTCAGCAGAGATGAACTTGTACTGCAAAAATTAATACATAGATTGATCATCAACTTAACTAATAAAATGAAATTGTCACAAGTTACATAGTGTGATAGTAAAAATATTCACCTAGTTGATGGATATTGGCATGTCTCGTAACCTGCACGAGTTTTAATTCAAAATTAGTAAAATAGAAATAGTTAAAGTTAAGAGAGAAAAAAACAGAACTATTGGTCGTGGAAGAGGGAGTAACAAACTTACTTGGATCAATGCTGGTGGTGACGGCGGCCCCACCAAAGTTGCAGCTAGTGGGGATGGGATTCTTCTGATAATAGCTGTTGAAGGCGAAGGAGGCGTGGTGGCGGAGGGTGTTGGGGGCGAAGCAGCCCCCGCCTTGCTGGATGGGGGAGCAGTCTGCCCCGTGGCCACAGGCGTAGTCGAGGGCGAGCTGGAGGGCGGCTTGGGAGACGGAGGAGGAGGAGGCGATGCACCAGCTCCCGGCCGAGGGAGTGGGTGAGTTTGTGGACAGAGGAGTCATTTGGGGATTGGCAGGGTTCATGATGGTTGGGGATTGATCAGAGTTGGAATCAGTTGGATTTAGCATTGGAGTTGTTGTGTAAGGGTTGTTGGCTGTTGGAATTGTTGTGATTGGGGTTGTTATGTCCTTTTGTGTGCTGGAGATTGTGTCTGATTCTTGCAGTTTGATTTGGTCCGTTGGTTTGGAACTTGAACCTGAAAAACACAACAGAATTAAAAAAAATTATAGTAGTACTTCGTTAGATAAATCGTCGAAAAACAATATCATTTGGTTGAAATAACGGTACAAAATTCAAGGATTATAATATGATATAAAGGAAGCAACGTCGTTTGATTGAAAAATATAATCGATAAATGTGTTGATTGGGGAATTAGTTTGACAAATTGGAACTGATGTTGTAATGCTCTAACAATAAACGGCGTAACAGAATGTGACATCACTTATTCAGTTGATCGGATCACTTATTTAATTCATTGAATAAGTATTTACCATGTTATGACACTATTGAAAAGAAAAAAAAAGATAACATAGTCTCAAATTGAAATGATGGCTTTCCAACAAAAAAGAAAAACAAAACAGCTATTCACCAATTCAAAACTTGGAATGACTAGTTAGATGTGATGATGAACAAAAAGCATGATAGTTTTTGAACTAAAAAATCAAAGAAGCAATAGTTTTTTAAATAACTTGAACTGAAGCAAGTTGGAGATAGAAAACTGACATGTTTCAGAAGTAGAAGAACACAAATAGAATCACATAAATTTACAGTATAAAACAAAATAAAATCCATTAGAATTATTGTAAAGAAGAGGTGTCCTTTGTTTATAAGAAAGAAACTAAGATGGAGAAAAAAGAGAACCTGAAGAGAGGAGAAGAGAAGCCATGTGAAGGAGTGTGAAGCAGTAAATGGTTACTCTGTTTCTTGCCATTGTTGCCAGTAATATGTGTTGCTTTCTCTCTCATGTGTTGGTTTTGCTTTGGTTATGATAAACCATGTCCACCATCCAAACAAGCATCATTGCTCTTTGAAAAGAAGGGGCTTTGTGTCATCCATTACCATATATAAATACAAACATTTCTAGAGAGAGAGGGGAATAGTTGGGAGTTTTAAAGTGGGGTTTGCTTTATATAAATATCAAAATAAACTTTTATTGCTCCATCTTATGTTGGGGACTGATTCTGCTGCCTAGGAGCCAGGATAGTGGATACACTCACTATATTTAATTATTTTTATTGGGATGCATCGTTGAATCAGAACGTTGGTTCGACCTGGCAAGTGTCAGTTTGGAATTAATGATCTTGGTTTTGAACTAAACCTTAACCTAAATCGCGAACTAGGTGGTCTGATTCCATTGCAAAAGTTCTGAATTGTGAACCGATGATTAATAAGGAAACAAAAAAAAAAGAGAGAGAGAAAGAACGTAAAAAATCTACATATTTTGAACTGTATATTATCTTTCCCTTCTTGAGCTGATTACGATTCCAATTCTACCTTAGGTCGAACTGGAACCCGATGGTTGGGAACATAAACTGGATGTTTTTAATTTATGCGATGTTATAAGTTATATAGTTGATATGTGAGTTTTATTTTCTTTTTAATTACAATCAAACGCAACCTATACTTAGGCATGTGAAGTACTCCATTTGAATCATGAACCTATTAATATGATATGTGAGTTTTGTTTTCTTATTAATTAAGTTGCGCTTCATTATGATTGTATATTTGGTATGTGTAAATATGGTTTGATTACGATATGAAATTGTATTGAAAGATGGAAAAATACTTAGTATACCTTAATCATTTACTCTATTTTGTACTTACTCGGATTTTTTAAGTACAGTAAACTATCTTCGCCTTATTCAAACTTCAAAATGACACATTTTTTTGGAATATAAATATTAATTTTTCTATTTTATTTTCTCTTTTTACTTAGTATAGTAAAACACATAATGAGAGAGAAACGTTTGACATTAAATGATAATACCAACACAATTTGTTCTTAACCTCTCCAAGTTACATGATAAAAGAATAATTGCCAAACTTAGGTTGGGATTTCAACCTTTTTTTATTTTATGAATGTATGAATGATAAAAGAATAATTTGAGTTCCAACTTAATAGCTAGAATAATTTAATAATGGTTAGTGGAAGACTCTTATCAGTTATTGCTATTATTGTTATTTCGCAAAATTACAAAAAGGATAGTGATCGATTTATCACCATAAACTGAGTTAGAAAGTTGAATTTCTTTTTCAATATCTACTTTAATGTCCTTACTTTCAAAACAACATTATTGATATTTTAAAATCATAAAGATGGGTAAAAACACTAGTAAAATCATAACGATGGGTAAAAACACTTGTAGAATTTGTGTGTGCTTATGTTTTATTGTATCTGATTGCTTTTTTTATTGTATAATGATTTTTAATAGAGTGTCTGCTTCAATCCATATATTGTTTTCATTATAACATTGTTAATTTTATTTTCAATACTATTGCTGATTTTTTGCTATGAGCTTGTATAAAATACAACTTACACAAAGATTAATTTTCTCTAGTTACTATTAGTCATTATAAGTAATTAGATACGCTTTATAAAATATTGATTATACGCTTTGTGTTTCTTTAATTTGTTGGAGAGTCAATTTTTCTTTCACTAATTGCAAGATGATGTTGGCTAATTATTGTTTAAATTTATCTTTCTTTTATTCTGTTCTTTTTCTTATAAGGGATAAATATTTCTCTCATTTTATATAAATCTCACTTTTCTTTAGGGTACACATTAAAAAAAGATTTGGGCAACTATCTTGTTAAATTTCCCTTTATAAGATAGTGATTGATTGCAAGTTTGCAACAGGCTAATTATTTCAACCGTTAAACATAATTTAATGGTTAAAATGTTTCTCCTTCAATCAAAAATACAGGGGTTAAATTACCACGACCACAAAGTATATGATGAACCATTATTGACCATATGTATATATAAAAAATTAAGATACCTAGGCATTTGAACGGTTGTGTGCTGCCTCATTGTACCTGTTTTCTTATGTAGTGATTGTGATAGAACGTTTTTTTAGAGCATTCATAGTAGTGGACGAGCCGGCGGACGAGCAACAAGAAAGACGCTCGTCCATCGCGCTCGTCCACTA
Source organism: Salvia splendens (assembly GCF_004379255.2). Taxonomy (NCBI): domain Eukaryota; kingdom Viridiplantae; phylum Streptophyta; class Magnoliopsida; order Lamiales; family Lamiaceae; genus Salvia; species Salvia splendens. The sequence continues at coordinate 1,604,413 of NC_056042.1, forward strand.
CTATTTTGTCATTGTTTATATTTTGAACTATTTATGTATCACTATTTTGTCATCTTATTGGCTTGATAAATTTGTAGTAGTACATAAAAACAAATAAAATATTTTGGAATCTCATTCCTTGTCCTTCTACAATTGAAAACAATAAATGATCCTTCTTCTTGAATTATTTCATTAAAATAGTAGTACTACTAATTTCCTTTTCTATACAAAATAATAATAAATCAATAAAAGAAAAGGTATGAGATAGATATGGTGGGTCGATTGCAATAATTGCGGCCAACCTTTGTACATTTTGGGGTGTCTTGGTTTATTTTTGTATCAAAAGTAGGGTAACATTTATCCTAACCTAAATACGATTAGTTTGGCCAAATCATATTTTATGTTTAAAGTCTACTTAGGCTTGCTTTATAGTATACACCTCGTCTCACTTTACTATAATTAATTCATTTCTTATGCTTCTTTTTGAAGCAAAAATAAAGTGGCTTCTTGACTGTAGCGAAATTTAAATAATGTTGCAATAAATAATAAAAGAATGTTTCCGAAAGAGCCACTAAAATTTAAAATTTAGGGTTTGTATTGGTACTAAATTAAAAATAAAGAGTAATGAAGAAGCAATCATATTGAAATAAATGAGGATAACCGGATAAGAGAGAATCGACACGAGAATACTTGAGATTGAATTGACCGAGATTAATTTTATCCTAGAAGAAATGCGGGTGTTCATAATCGACCCTCGTATTTAGTGTTGAGCGAATCTATTCAACCGAATAATATTCATAACATTCTATCCTGTCTAATCTAGCAAACCAAATATGCCTAATCTGCATTAAACATTATGAAAATTTACTGCCAAATTACAATGACCTTCCATTTTTTAAATTATTATATTATATTATATTTATTGCATAATTATAATAACAATAATAAAAATAATAAAGATTAGAAGTCCTGAAAAATCAAAAGGGTTTTCCCATAAGCCCAAGTCCAATACATCGAAGCCCATTATGCCAATGAGTTAAATAAATAGCAGGCCCATTTCGATTTTTGTGGCTTTTTGTAGCTAGCAAAAAAATAATATCAACTAATTTTCAGTCGCTTTATGACAAGATTAGTTCAATTGATGTATAAACATTTTTGTTCATGTTAATACGAAGATTTTGACATATTACTCGATTGTCGCAACAATACTAGTTCATCACTCTTTTCAGTGAATCTATAGTTCACTAAGCGATTTTCGATCGCCTTATAACAAGATTCGTTCAATTGATGTATGAACTTTTTCGGCCAATATTAATATGAAGATTTTGACATATTATTCGACAATTTTGGTCGAGTATCGAGGACACATTTTGGCGAAGCTGCAACAATAGCAGTTCGTCGCTCTTTTCAGTGACCTTCGTCATCACTGCTCAACCGAGATCATTGAGCATTACGTAAATCTTCGCCTTAACATACCCGAAAAAACTCAATTCATCGAGCAAACAAATCTTATCCGGTTAGTAATTTTTATAAACCAATCAACCCCCCTCTCTCTAGTCTTAATGCAAGAAACGATGTTTTCTGCCAAAAATTTATATAAACCGGGAGGCCGTAAATCTGCAGGAACGTATCCTCACCGTACCAACGAGAGACAAAATGAAGTCGGAAATAGAATGACAAACCATAAATGTTACAAAAGACGGGCGCTTTGATCCGCCCACCGGAACCCTAAACCCTTACCGCACCACATTATAAACATTTAGATATGCTTAACAAAATATTGATTATACGCTTTGTGTTTCTTTAATTTGTTGGAGAGTCAATTTTTCTTTCACTAATTGCAAGATGCTGTTGGCTAATTAATGTTTAAATTTATCTTACTTTTATTCTGTTCTTTTTCTTATATGGGAGAAATATTTCTCTCATTTGTACAAATCTCACTTTTCTTTAGGGTACACATTAAAAAAAAGATTTGGGCAACTATCTTGTTAAATTTCCCTTTATAAGATAGTGATTGATTGCAAGTTTGCAACAGGCTAATTATTTCAACCGTTAAACATAATTTAATGGGTAAAATGTTTCTCCTTCAATCAAAAATTTAGGGGGTTAAATTACCACGACCACAAAGTATATGATGAAGCATTATTGACCATATGTATATATAAAAAATTAAGATACCTCGGCATTTGAATGGTTGTGTGCTGCCTCATTGTACCTGTTTTCTTATGTAGTGATTATGATAGAACGTTTTTTAGAGGATCCACAATAGTGGACGAGCCGGCGGACGAGCGATCGCTCGTGCAACGCGCTCGTCCACTACTATTTTGTCATTGTTTATATTTTGAACTATTTATGTTATCACTAGTTTGTCATCTTATTGGCTTGATAAATTTGTAGTATTACATAAAAACAAATAAAATATTTTGGAATCTCATTCCTTGTCCTTCTACAATTGAAAAAAATAAATGATCCTACTTTCTTGAATTATTTTCATTAAAATAGTAGTACTACTAATTTCCTTTTCTAGACAAAATAATAAATCAATAAAAGAAAAGGTATGAGATAGAAATGGTGGGTCGATTGCAATAATTGCGGCCAACCTTTGTACATTTTGGGGTGTCTTGGTTTATTTTTGTATCAAAAGTAGGGTAACATTTATCCTAACCTAAATACGATTAGTTTGGCCAAATCATATTTTATGTTTAAAGTCTACTTAGGCTTGCTTTATAGTATACACCTCGTCTCACTTTACTATAATTAATTCATTTCTTATGCTTCTTTTTGAAGCAAAAATAAAGTGGCTTCTTGACTGTAGCGAAATTTAAATAATGTTGCAATAAATAATAAAAGAATGTTTCCGAAAGAGCCACTAAAATTTAAAATTTAGGGTTTGTATTGGTACTAAATTAAAAATAAAGAGTAATGAAGAAGCAATCATATTGAAATGAAGGAGGATAACCGGATAAGAGAGAATTGACACGAATATATTTGAAATTGAATTGACCGAGATTAATTTTATCCTAGAAGAAATGTCGGTGTTCATAACCGACCCTCGTATTTAGTGTTGAGCGAATCTATTCAACCGAATAATATTCATAACACTCTATCCTGTCTAATCTAGCAAACCAAATATGCCTAATCGGCATTAAACATTATGACAATTTACTGCCAAATTACAATGACCTTCCATTTTTTAAATTATTATATTTATTGCATAATTATAATAACAATAATAAAAATAATAAAGATTAGAAGTCCTGAAAAATCGAAAAGCCCAAGTCCAATACATCGAGGCCCATTATGCCAATGAGTTAAATAAGTAGCAGGCCCATTTCGATTTTTGTGGCTTTTTGTAGCTAGCAAAAAAATAATATCAAGTTCACAACTAATTTGCAGTCGCTTTATAACAAGATTAGTTCAATTGATGTATAAACATTTTTGTTCATGTTAATACGAAGATTTTGACATATTACTCGATTTGTCGCAACAATACTAGTTCATCACTCTTTTCAGTGAAACTATAGTTCACTAAGCGATTTTCAATCGCTTTATAACAAGATTCGTTCAATTGATGTATGAACTTTTTCGGACATGTTAATATGAAGATTTTGACATATTACTCGACAATTTTGGTCGAGTATCGAGGACACATTTTGGCGAAGCTGCAACAATAGTAGTTCTGTCGCTCTTTTCAGTGACCTTCGTCATCACTGCTCAACCGAGATCATTGAGCATTACGTAAATCTTCGCCTTAACATACCCGAAAAAACTCAATTCATCGAGCAAACAAATCTTATCCGGTTAGTAATTTTTATAAACCAATCACCCCCCCCCCCCCTCTCTCTAGTCTTGATGCAAGAAACAATGTTTTCTGCCAAAAATTTATATAAACCGGGAGGCCGTAAATCCGCAGGAACGTATCCTCACCGTACCAACGAGAGACAAAATGGAGTCGGAAATAGAATGACAAACCATAAATGTTACAAAAGACGGGTCCGCCCACCGGAACCCTAAACCCTTACCGCACCACATTAATTAGCCGTCTTGGTCTCACACGCATTTCTTCGTTATCTTTGGAGGTATCGGCAATGATTCAAGATTCCAATCCTGTTCTTCACTGGAGGAATCTTTCCAGTTAGAAAATGTGAATGGTAGAGAGATATACGTCTAAAAAGTCAGTTTCAATCCATTGTCTTAGAAGTGTGGCTTTCTGATGGCTCCCCCCTGCTTTCCGAATCAGCCGAACCACTAGCCTCCTTCATCGACTCGATCTCCAAGCTCATCGTCCTACTTTTCCTACTCCTTCGATCCTGCAGGTAATGAACGTTAGAACTATTGAAACGGTTTATACTACAAGGCGAAGAATCCATGGAACCGAAACCTTATTTGTTCGTGGACACGAAAGAGTTTGTGACCTTTTGGACAAAAACCATTTAATCGACTTTTTTTAGCTTTAACAGAATCTAGATCAGAGAGAAATGCTTACCTCGCGATAAGGAAGATCGTCGGTGTCCAGCATACGTACGACCTGGCTCATTTTGGGCCGTTTCTCCGACTCGGGATCTACACATCTTAGCGCAACGAGAAGTGCACGTTTCAGAGCACGGGTAGTAGGCTTGACTTCGAGAATAGGGTCTACAACTTCCTCGGCTCTCCTGTTCCCTACCATCATTTTAAGCCACTCGACGAGATTAACCTGCCACAGGCACAGTTATGGACTGTTACGACGAGAATTTACTAGCTACTTTTACCCTTTAACAAAAAAAATTAAAATTAGCACCTCGTTGGCTGGACGTGCGTAATCTACTGGATCTCTTCCGGTGACGGCTTCAAGAAGCAGAACGCCAAAACTGTAAACGTCGCTTTTTTCATTTAGCAAGCCCGTATTTGCATATTCTGGAGCCACGTAACTGAAATTTGCAAAAGCTCATTATGAACAAAAACTACATTAGAAATAGATCACAAAACCGGAAAAGGAGCAAACTTCGAAAGGGAAATATACCCGAAAGTTCCCATCACCCTCGTTGTTATATGGCTTTCTCCAGAATCCAGCAGCTTAGCCAAACCAAAGTCGGAAACTTTAGCGTTGAACTCGCCCGTGATCAAGATATTACTTGATTTTATGTCGCGATGCACGACTTTTGGTTCTATAGCTTCATGCAAATACGCTAGTCTGTATAACAAAAACAGTTGCAATTTTATCATCATCCAATTATTCAACATTGATGGTTCAAGGAAAGAAAACGAAAAGAGTCCACTTACGCCTTGGCGGTACCAAGTAGAACCTTCATTCGGGCTTCCCACGTTAGGGAGCCGTGCTGCCTCATTGCCCCATGAAGCCACTGTTCGAGATTTCCGTTATTTACATATTCATACACCAACATCCTGAAAATAGATTTCATGCCGCCTCATCTCAAAATGCGAATAAAGATCAACGAAAAAAAAACTAAGAGAAACGGAACCAAAAGCTAACCTCTGAACTCCTTCTATGCAGTAGCCGAGAAGTCTCACGAGGTTTTTATGTCGAACATGACCAATGGCCTCGACTTCGACCCTAAACTCTTTCTCCGCTTGGCCTCTGCAATTCAACGCATCATTTATCAAAAAAAGATTTCGCACAAGCTTCGGATAAAAAAAACTAATAAGGATACTCACAGGTTATTAAGAAGCTTCTTAACTGCCACCTCCGAGCCATTGGCCAATTTTCCTCGATAGACGACCCCATAACCACCTTCCCCAATGATGTTTTCGGCTGAAAAACGACTTGTTGCGATCTCAAGATCTCTGAGCGTGAACCAGTGGCCCCACCCAAGATGAGATATTTCCGGCAAACCAATCAACGGAGAAGCTGTGGCAATCCCGTACGACATTGAAGACTGTTTAAGGGCATGACCAGAACTCCCCTCCTCTCCCGATTGAGAGCTACCGCCCATCTCATAATGGTAAACCGAACTGCTCTGGCTGATATTATCAGCATCACTTGATCTGCTCCTACCCAAATGGACTAACATCTTCTCCGTTTTCTTATCGCTAGGTTTATCGTTTATCGTCAAGTATAAAGCTTCTGGATGATCGTGCGTGCTTTCTTCCCCAACTCTGTCTACGATGATTTCTTTTGAGAAGTTAGGAATCTGGCATGCAGAATACTTGTCGGAGGCTCTTTTAGATCTCCGTTGGAACATGATCCATATCGATAAGATCCCCAATATTAGAACTATAAACGCACCCACGCATATGCCAATGAGAACCCAAAGTTTCAGAGCCCCATACTTCTTCGACAACTCAGAATATAAACTTTCGGAAGCCATTTTTCTGATATTTCAGCACAATGAAGTAAATCTGCACCAATCAAACCTGAACAAGGACAACATCATTTCAGAAAAACACACCAAATTCAATACAAACTCAGACAAACGAGAAATGAGATGACTGTGATCACTAGTTAGCGGCATCAACACACGCATCTCTCTTTCATTTCAAGAATACTCCATTTAACCAATTTCAAGACAACTTCTCCACATATAAATGCTACAAACATAGCACAATCAACAACATAACAAAATTCTATGAGCTAAAGAGAAACTAAACCACCATTAATCTAAGTTCCTAAACAAACTCAATGCTGCTAGACTTCCTAAGTTCCGAAACAAACTCAGCTAAACAAGAAATGAGCCGACTTTGATAACTAGTTAGCAGCATCAGCACACACATCTTTCTTTCTTTTCAGGAGTACTACATTTAACCAATTACAAGATCCCCAAAATTAGAACTAGAAACACACCCACGCATATGCAAATGAGAGCCCAAAGTTTCAGAGCCCATACTTCTTCGATAACTCAGAAAATTAACTTTCAGAAGCCATTTTCCGAGATTTCAGCACAAGGAAGTAAAAATACACTAAGCAAACCTGAACAAGGACTACTTCATTGAACTCTGAATTCGAGGGTCGTATCACATTATCAGAAAACACAAAATATTCAATTGCTGCTAGATTTCTAAGTTCCAAAACAAACTCAGACAAACAAGAAATGAGCTGACTGTGATCACTAGTTAGCAGCATCAACACACATCTTTCTTTCTTTCCAAGAACACTACATTTAACCAATTTCAATAAGCCTTCTCCACATATAAACGCTATGAGCTAAAAAAGCCAAACCACCATTTATCTACACAGATTCCTAACTTCCTAAACTAAACCACCATTGATCTAATCTCCTAAACAAACTCAGCTAAACAAGAAATGAGTTGACTGTGATCACTAGCTAGCACTTAGCAGCATCAACACACAAATCTTTCTTTCTTTTCAACACTACATTTAACCAATTAACCCTCCTCCACATATAAACACTACTATCACAACACAATCAACAGCATTACAGCTAAAGAAAAACCAAACCAACATTGATCTACACAGATTACATGCTCAAATCCAACCCCAAATTTAACAGCTGAATCAAAATCAAGAAAGTGTGTGTCTTTCCATCCAATCAACAGAAACATAATGGGACAGAAAGCCCTCACCTTGGCCAGTGATCTGAACTCAACCCCCCTGATCTTCCTCCTTGATAACCCAAAGAAGCAAAAAAAAAGGTTCTTTTTTGCCTCAACAGATGCCCAATTTGCATAGATACGCCAATGCAGAGATGAAATGCCACAAACCCACCAAGAATAAAAAAGGGAAAAAAGAGAAGCTCAAAAGAAAGAGTAGTTTAGAAGTAGAAGGTTTGTGGTGAAGAGTGGGCCAAGAGAAATGATAACAATCATGCAAGTGAGAAAGTGAATTTCTTTTTCTTTCTCGAAACAATGGCAGACCAAAAATCCAATCTTTGGGAGGAGGCGGAGGAGTTCATCCTTTTTTACCTTATTTTGTTGGGGTTTTGAGTGATGGGAGGAAATCAGAGATGTGGGATTTCTAATAAAAGGGGAGAGGAGAGAAATGGTAGGTGGGATTTGGGAATGTGGGGAAAAGAGGGAAGAATGCTTGGTTTGCAATGGAGGAAAACCAGAGAGAGAGAGAGAATAGTAAAGTGAAAGCAAAATGAGGTTAGAACTTAGAAGCAAGCCTGCATTTATAGCAATGGTGGGAGAAAATAAAAATGAAAAAAATGAGAAAAAAAGTTAAATCCAGACAAAAGTGGAATGTGAGTAATAGGAAAAAAAAAGATTTATGAAAGTGTGTGGCTGTGAGTCAACATAATGAACAGTAAATCTATGACTAAAACAGATCTGCATTTACAAGTTAGTCCTTTTTTAGGATGTCATCTGTCTGAATCTGCTCTGAAAAATGATTTAATTGATTTATTTACCTTTTAAGGATATTTCTTTTATATACCACCGCATTCGATTTTTGAACTTCTATCAATGTAGTGTGGAGTATCCTAGAAAACTGAAAAATGAAAATTGAAAATTGTTATTAGAGTACAAAATGCTAGTAGTATATGATAAATTTTGGTAAAATTCTGACAATTCTTTAATTTTAAAAAATTAGCTAATTATATAAAAAAAATTAAGATACGTGGAGCGTCAAAGGTTATGATAAAATTAATTATTTTTACAAATTGTGGGATTAACTTAAAGTTGCCGATGTGATAGTCTTTTTGGTAATTTGGTTTATTAATATTATTATTATTATTATAATTGCTGTTGTTATTGTTATTAAATTAACATAATTTATTTTTACCGTTGAGAATCATATATACAAAATTGTTACTATGTTGTAAAAATTATTATTTTTAAAAATAATGCTTGAATTGAAATTATTCTAAGTATCGTCAAATACTAATATGCAAGTCTAATTATTAGGGGAGGAGGGGTGTAGCACCCAACACGGTTTGCATTGTGAGACCATGAGCCATACTACAATACATTTTTCATTTTTTTGAATTCAAAATTTGCATTTCAAATAATTTACTATTTTAATGAAATTTTAATTATTAATTAGTTTTTTAATCAAAAAAATAGAAATTTAAATAATGTAATTTGTAGGAAATTTAATTATGTAAACTTTTGGTATATAGTTAGTGTGATTTTTTAGGTATTTCAACGATGTAAATTTTAGTATTTTATCAATTCCATTTGTAGTAATTTATTTTAACTTTACTTTTTATGAAAAAATACTTCATACAATTAGATAATAATTAAAAATAAATAAATAAATAATGATGTGGTATGAGTATATGTATGAGGAGATGGGTTGTAGGCGTTTTGGCCTAATGTAGAAATTAAAGAATATGATGATGCGATACATAATACGTATGAGTCGTAAGATAAAATGCGCATAGGATGTACATGGCCTCAATCACAACGTTCATCTTTATTAAAAAATGATATGCTAAAAAACATTATTATATACATTTAAAAAAATTACACACATATATATACTATAAGAAGTACTAATACTAGTAATTAATTTTTGTTTTATTTTCAGAGTATTTATGAAGACATAGAGTCATGACATCCACAAATCCACGATCTATTCAGCAATTAATGTGCATAAAAAGCTTAATCAATGTGTAATCAATTATTTATTTTTTTTCCTAATAGCACATTAATAAGGTATTTTTTCAATGTAGAGCGTGGAGTCGCAGTAATTTGTCCTCAATTTCCTCATATTAATAAGCAAATTCCAGACCTCAAACTTTGTGTATTTATCCTCATTTTCCTCATATTATTAAACAAAATCAATAAACTATGTGTTTGGCACATATTATGTATGTTGGCCATTTTTATATTTATTCTTTAGATGATATTTAATTTATAAGCTGTATTAATTTATTTATAACATTATCACCACAATGTATTTTAGTATAGTAGTATTGTTTATTATCCATATTTGTATATATATTTCCTTTATAAATGTCAACTCTTTGTGTGATAAATTGTCTGTTTGAGTTTCGTTCTCAATATTTTTCTCAACTAAAATATTTGATTTCTATTATGCGAACATTAATGGGATTTGATTTAATATTCATAAAAGTTAGTTGTAATCTCAAACTTACCATGCATGCTTGTTAGTGAAATGAATTAAGTTGTTCACATTTTAAGTTTATAACAAATAAATTTCTATTTAATTAAGATACCCATTTGAAATTGTTATCAATGAGTTTCTATGTAACAATTTTAGAACAATAAAATACATAAATGCAATAGAAATTTTATGATAGTCAATTTTAGTTATTCTTTTACTGATGCAATATTTTTTCAAAAAAGTATAAATTTATTTAAAATTTAATTTTAATCTACATATATTAAAATTATAAGAAACTCTGAATATGGAATATGGAATATGGAATATGGAATAGATTTGACCTATTGGCTATAATAAAACAAACACATATTGATGAATCCGCGAATTATTGATGATGATAAATGCTCGTAAAAATAAATTACGACACGGTGAATTTACGTGGTTCGATTTACTGAAGTAAATCTACGTCCACGGGAAGAAGGGAGGGCAAGATTGTATTGCTTGATCTGGGATTACAGCTTACAACACAGACTTGCTATATGCTTTTATCTCTAGAGAGCTTAACCCTTTTCTATCTGATCTAAGTTCTATTTATACATTGAACTAAGGTCGTGGTTTGCAGCCCCACTAACAAGATCGTGGGTGAGCAATAACTGCTCAATAACTGCTTCGTACCACTAAATAGATCGTGGGTATAGCGGAGGTCGTGGAGGCCTTTCATGAGTCCACTAACTCCTAGTTCGATCGAATGCTGAGACCGAACTGCTGGACTTTACCGATCAGCTCTTGCCGATCTGAGAGGAGAGCTTGACTGGTCGGCTTTTACCGAGCTGTAGGCTGAGTCCGAACTCTTGGGTCGTGCCGAACTCTTTGGTGCCGAACAGATACTCTTTCTTGGGCTCTGGGCTGATGGGCCGTCACTGTTATTGGGCTTGCCATTAGGGTTTAGTTCGTACCCCATCACTACCCCCCCCGAAAAGCGAAGTGAATCACTTCGGCGAGGTGAGTCACTTCGGCATTCTGGATAATGGTAAGGGGGAGGCTGACGTCAGGGGACGTGCCTTGCGCGTGCCTGCATTAAATGCGACAGTAAAATCCGGCCGTTGAATCCTGAAAAGGTGGGATTCGAAACGGCGCAACGATCTCGAAATCTTTCCCGAATCTGATAAATATGCTCCTTTCTTCATCATTGAAGCACTTTTGCTGTTGCGTCTTCTATACTCTCTCTTTTTCGAGAAATTTTCTTCCGCTTTCAAGAGCTTCTTCCGACTTTCTTCATCTTCAAAAAGTAAGAAAAATGTCTTCTTCTTCTTCGGAGTCGGGTAGCGGTAGGAAAGGGGATAAGGGGTCTTCTGGCCGGAAAGAGTCCGGGGAGAAGACTGTAGAGTATTTCCATAGTATTTTGAGTAAGGATACTGTGATATCCCTACCCGAAAAATACTTTTTTCCTGGGGGGAAGGCGGTGGTACCTGACGGTGATCATAGGGCTGACTCCCCGCCGGAGGGGTACGCCACCGTGTACGAGGCCTGCTTAGAATGCGGGCTTCGTTTCCCCCTCCCTTCTGCCTTTATAGATTTACTAGATTTTTTTCAGCTTCCTTTAGGCCAAGTGACTCCGAACTCTTGGAGGCACTTGTCGGCCTTCGCTGCCGAACTCCGTAGGTTAGGAAGGGATTTGTCTTTGAAGGCGATCCTTAAATTCTTTCAATTTAAGAGGAAGGGGTCTTGGTTTTACTTGATCCCTTTACAGCCCTTTAGAGCCTTTTGTAAAACGAAGTGGCCGAAGTGGCAAAATCGCTTCTTCTACTATGATAGGACCGCGGCTCCTAGTTTTCCCTGGAGAGGGCCGGAGTCCGTTATCCGTCACCCTCGGCCTGAACCGTTGGACGAGCTCGATGGCGAGCTCAACAAGATTCCCATAGTTAGGAAACAATACAAGGAGTCTGAGCTCGTCAAGGGCGACGTTGTGTTCGACATCTCGTCTTCGGACGAAGAGGCCGAGGGTGAGGATTTCTCTTTATCTTTATGCTCTACTGCTTTAACAAAGAAAATCTGACTTTGCTTTCTTGCTTTTTGGCAGTGTACATGCTGAGTAAAGCTAGCCGCAAATCTTCGGAGTCCAAGGAGCCGGAGAGGCCGAAAACCACCAGCTCGGCGTCTGATGCCGAGAGGACTCCGAAAAGGCAAAAAACCTCTTCGGATCCGAAGAAGCCGGAGTCGACTTCGGCAAAGGGGAAGGGGAGGGCTCAGAAGCCCCCGAGAGCGCCAGAGAAGGACGTGGTCTTGGCGCCTCCTTCGGAACATATCTGTGAGCCGTTTTTATGGCCCACGGACTTCGCCGAGGTGAATTCTCTTCTTGATTTTCTGGCCTTGCTTTTTTCCTGTATTTTTTGTGGCCCCTTTGTTGACTTTTTTCTTTATTCATTTTCAGAGGAACGATATGCTCTCCAAGCTCGTCGCCGTCGAACTCTCCAAAGCGTCCAATGACTATGCCGAGATGCAGAGGAAGTTGGCGGCTGCTTGTCATCGGGCCGAACAGGCTGAGGCTAACTTTGAGAAAGCCAGAGCTGCTAGGATTTCGGCCCAGGATGAAGCTCAGTTTGCCAAAAACCAGCTCGTCATCCAGCGAGAGCAGACGAAGCGGAGCGATGCTGCTGCCGTGGTTGCCCAAGGGGAAGCTCTCCGTGTTTACACGGAGAAACTCTTTTTGAGCAGCCAGTTCTCGGCCTTTGTCGGTAGCCTGGTAAGGCTAATTGCCGATAAGGGCGAGCAGGGGGCCGACGTCGTGCTGCCTCTGTACAGCCGAGAGATAGCAGCTCGGCTTCAGAATCTGCCGCTCCTTGAGGAGCTCGCTTCATCCTCGGTCCTGCTTTCTGCAGACCGAGTCCGGGGTTGTCGAGCTGATCGGGACGAGAACCTGGAGGCTATCTTTGCCTCCGTGGGACCCGTTTCACCCGCTTCGACTTACAACGGAGAGGGTGAGGCCGAACCGCTGGAGCTGGAGGCCGAAGTCGAGCGGGCCGGGCATCCGGAGAAGGAGGCCGATCAGGAGGCGGAGGCGAGGCCGGCGGGAGGCGAGGCGGAGGCTGAGGTGGTTCAGGAGAAAGAAGCTGAACCAGACCAAGGAGCCGGAGACGAAGCTGGCGGAGTATGATTTCGTCTCCCTTCTCTTAGTCCAGTTTCTTCTTTGTAAAATGGCCTTGAAGCCCTCCTAGTGTAAAAAATTTTCCTTGTGAACGAAAAATTCTCTACACTTGTCTTCGTATAGCTTTTCGTACTCGCCTTTATTCCTGTAGTATTTTACTATCTGCTCGGTACATCTGCCGAACTAATATAGCTGCTTTGTACCCAAGGAGATGGAGATACTTCACTGGAAACGGCTGTACTCTTCGGCTTTGGACGAAGCTGAGAGAAGAGCTATAGCCGATCAGACGAAGAATGACGAGCTTCTGGCTCGTTTAGTGAAGCTGGAGGCCGATAATAAGGACTTAGAGTCCGATAAGAAGGATCTGGAGGCCGAGCTGAATACGACCATTGCTGAGAGGACTGCGTACGAGGATTACATCCGTGTGCGCGGGGGCTTGACCATATCAGATGTTCAGAGTCGAGTTGACGAACTGTGGGAGGAATATCATGTACTCCGGAGGAACAATGCGCTGGAGAGCTCGGCTTGCCAACAAGTTGTGAAATCATTACGGCGCTGGGCTTCTCGGTACGACATTGTTCTTTCTCGGCGCCCCTCCATAGAAAGATTCCTTCGGCATATCGTGGCAACAGATGCTCGCACTCCAGATCAAACCTCTGGTTCCCTTGTTCAAAATCCTACTCCCAGTCAACAACGAACTCCGGCACAGCCGGAAACGTCAAGACGAGAACGGGCTCAGGAGCAACCGGAATCGTCAAGACAGGGACGGACTGAAATTCGCCGAGGAGTTGTGACTATGAGCGAGCACGATCAGCAGATGCTTATTGCAGAGACTCTTCATCGCCGAGGTGTTAGGACTTCTCGGGCTCGGGGAAGAGGCGTTGGGTCGAGGATAGCATCTCGTCGACCTGCTTATTCTTCATCTGCTCGGAACAACCGAACTCGGCTTCCAGAGGGTTTTGCAGATAGGTGGCTTAACTTCAGCAACCCTGGACAGTAGAATAGTCCTTTGTAATAGCGTAACGCCATTTTGTAGGGTAGCGGAGTTGTATGCCGAACAAGATTTGAAAAATGAAATTTGTTTTCGCTTCTAACACTGTATTTACAGCTTAGCGAAAAAATTTCATCGTACTTGTCCTCGGTCTTATGAAGTAGACTTCTTTGACCGGACTTGGTCCTTGGTCTTATGAAGTAAACTTCTTTGACCGGACTCGTCTTTGGTCTGATGAAATAAACATCTTTGACCGGACTCGTCTTTGGTCTGATGAAATAAACATCTTTGACCGGACTCGTCTTTGATCTGATGAAATAAACATCTTTGACCGGACTCGTCTTTGGTCTGATGAAATAAACATCTTTGACCGGACTCGTCTTTGGTCTGATGAAATAAACATCTTTGACCGGACTCGTCTTTGGTCTGATGAAATAAACATCTTTGACCGGACTTGGTTTGTGTTCTAATTTGGCGATTTTTGTCGCCGGGATCGAACTTTCCCTTGTCCTAATTCGGCGAGTTTTATCGCGTGGATCGGACTTTCCCAGTTAACCGAAGTGGTCTTATGCAGTAAACCTCTTTGACTGGACATGGTCGTCCCCGGTCTTATGAGGTAAACTTCTTTGACCGAACTTGGTCGTCCTAATTCGGCGAGGTTTATCGCGTGGATCGGACTTTCCCTTATTGCAGTTCGTTTCAGACGAAGTGCTTGTTAAGCTGAATTGCGGTCTTGTATCCTCCTTGGAAGCTTGGACTCACAATCGTTGGCTTATTGCAGTTCGTTTCAGACGGACTGCTTGTTAAGCTGAATTGTGGTCTTATATCCTCCTTAGAAGCTTGGACTCACAATAGTCTTTAATAATCGATCTAAAAAGGGGATCAGTCTTTAAAGAACGATATACCTTGGTACCATTTGTAAGAGACGACAAGCACATAGAGACAAAACACATAGAGAAAAAATGAAAAAGACGAAAGAAAAAACTTTAAACTTTTTATAAAACGACAAGTAAAAGGTACAAGTAAAAACAAACAAATAAAAACATGTACCCCTATGACCGAACTAGACACAAGACAGACTGACCGGACTTTGTCTCTTACAAGTGGAACTTCTTGAGGTTGGAGACGTGCCATGTTCGGGGTACTTGTTCTCCTGACATGTGAGTCAATTTATAAGACCCTTTGCCGAGGACTTCTGACACCCGATACGGACCCTCCCATGTGGGTTCGAGTTTGCCCAGCTTTTCTGCTCGGCTTACTTCGTTGTTTCTCAAGACGAGATCTCCCACTTGAAATTGAAGCTTTTTCACCCTTTGGTTAAAATACCGGGCTACTTGCTCCTTATACTTGGCTGCTTTTATGCACGCCAATTCTCTTCTTTCTTCGGCGAGATCTAGTTCTGCTCTCAGTCCGTCGTCATTCATTTCTGAGGAGAAATTTAGAGTTCGGGGACTGGGTATGCCGATCTCCACCGGAATTACGGCTTCAGTGCCGTACACCAGACTATACGGAGTTTCACCGTTGGAGGTTTTGGGCGTAGTTCGATAGGACCATAGGACTTGAGGGAGATTTTCTACCCATTGTCCTTTGGCTTGTTCTAACCGAGCTTTTAACCCTTTCACCAGAATCCGGTTCGTTACTTCCGTTTGTCCGTTTGCTTGGGGATGGGAGACCGAAGTGAACCGCTGTTGAATGTTCAGCTCTTGGCACCAATTCTTGAACGTCTTGTCGGTGAACTGAGTCCCATTATCCGAGATGAGGATGTGGGGTATGCCAAATCGGCACACTATGTTCTTCCAGACGAAGTCCAATGCCTTTGAGCTCGTTATCGTAGCTAATGGTTCAGCCTCCACCCACTTCGTGAAGTAGTCCACGGCAACGATAAGGGATTTCATTTGCCGAGGAGCTTGAGGAAGTGGTCCCACTATGTCTATGCCCCATTGCATGAAAGGCCAAGGGCTTTGCATAGTGTATAGATCGGTCTGCGGCATCCTTGGGACATTTGCATGAATTTGGCACTTCGTACACTTCTTGACGAGCTGCACTGCCTCTTGTACCATGGTTGGCCAATAATATCCCCATCTCAGAACTTTTTTAGCTAAAGCTCTGGCTCCGATGTGGCTACCGCACGATCCTTCATGAACTTCTCTGAGGATGTAGTCCGTCTCTTCTGGTCCTACGCACCGCAATAACGGCTGGAGATAAGACTTTCTAAAGAGGACTCCTTCATGAAGTTCGTACCGAAGTGCTCGGCATGTGATCTTCCGAGCTTCTCTCTTATCCTCGGGCAATTGTCCTTGATCCAGATACTGCAAGATCGGCGTCATCCAGTTCGGCGAGCTGGATACTGAATGTACCTCGGCTTCATCAATGCTTCGATGCATTAATTCTTCCGCCTTTGAGTTCGGATCTGAGGCCAACTTACTTAAGGTATCTGCTCGGCTATTTTCCGCTCTGGGAATGCGGATTATCCGAAAATAGGAGAAACTTCGGCTGATGCTTTGCGCTTTGTCCAAATACTTCTTCATTCTCTCGTCACGGGCTTCACTTGTACCCAACATGTGATTTACTATGACTTGTGAATCACAATGGACTTTGAGAGATTTGACGAGTAGACTTTGCGCTAACTGGAGTCCGGCCAGGAGGGCTTCGTACTCGGCTTCATTATTAGTAGTGGGGAATAGGAACCGAAGTGAGTAGGTTACCTCGTGTCCGTCGGGAGCGACAAGTAAAATACCAGCTCCACTTCCCATCTTGTTTGAAGCTCCATCTACGAATCCGCTCCAGCAGTCCGGCGGCTCTACTTCGGATTCCAAGGGCTGTGCTAGTTCGGCATTGGCAGAATTCTTCTGTTCGGCAATAACAGGAATTGCTTGATCGAACTTTGCTTCTGCAAGAAAATCTGCCAAGGCTTGTCCCTTGATGGCTTTCCGAGGTAGATATTCAATTGTGTGCTCTCCCAACTCTATAGCCCACTTGGCGATTCTGCCTGATGCTTCTGGTTTGGTCAACACTTGCCGAAGTGGCAGATCAGTTAAGACGCATACCTTGTGAGCATAGAAGTATGGCCGCAGTCTCCTTGCTGCATTTACTAATGCCAGAGCAATTTTTTCCAGAGGTTGATACCTTGTTTCTGGACCTCTTAATGCTCGGCTTGTAAAGTAGATGGGAAGCTGCTTTAGGCCTTCTTCTCGTACAAGCACCGCGCTGATGGTTTGATCCGATGCCGCTAAGTATAAGAATATTACTTCGGCTTCGGTTGGAGCAGAGAGAATAGGAAGCTCGGCTAGATACTCCGGCGGGGAGTCAGCCCTATGATCACCGTCAGGTACCACCGCCTTCCCCCCAGGAAAAAAGTATTTTTCGGGTAGGGATATCACAGTATCCTTACTCAAAATACTATGGAAACACTCTACAGTCTTCTCCCCGGACTCTTTCCGGCCAGAAGACCCCTTATCCCCTTTCCTACCGCTACCCGACTCCGAAGAAGAAGAAGACATTTTTCTTACTTTTTGAAGATGAAGAAAGTCGGAAGAAGCTCTTGAAAGCGGAAGAAAATTTCTCGAAAAAGAGAGAGTATAGAAGACGCAACAGCAAAAGTGCTTCAATGATGAAGAAAGGAGCATATTTATCAGATTCGGGAAAGATTTCGAGATCGTTGCGCCGTTTCGAATCCCACCTTTTCAGGATTCAACGGCCGGATTTTACTGTCGCATTTAATGCAGGCACGCGCAAGGCACGTCCCCTGACGTCAGCCTCCCCCTTACCATTATCCAGAATGCCGAAGTGACTCACCTCGCCGAAGTGATTCACTTCGCTTTTCGGGGGGGGTAGTGATGGGGTACGAACTAAACCCTAATGGCAAGCCCAATAACAGTGACGGCCCATCAGCCCAGAGCCCAAGAAAGAGTATCTGTTCGGCACCAAAGAGTTCGGCACGACCCAAGAGTTCGGACTCAGCCTACAGCTCGGTAAAAGCCGACCAGTCAAGCTCTCCTCTCAGATCGGCAAGAGCTGATCGGTAAAGTCCAGCAGTTCGGTCTCAGCATTCGATCGAACTAGGAGTTAGTGGACTCATGAAAGGCCTCCACGACCTCCGCTATACCCACGATCTATTTAGTGGTACGAAGCAGTTATTGAGCAGTTATTGCTCACCCACGATCTTGTTAGTGGGGCTGCAAACCACGACCTTAGTTCAATGTATAAATAGAACTTAGATCAGATAGAAAAGGGTTAAGCTCTCTAGAGATAAAAGCATATAGCAAGTCTGTGTTGTAAGCTGTAATCCCAGATCAAGCAATACAATCTTGCCCTCCCTTCTTCCCGTGGACGTAGATTTACTTCAGTAAATCGAACCACGTAAATTCACCGTGTCGTAATTTATTTTTACGAGCATTTATCATCATCAATAATTCGCGGATTCATCACATATCTCTACCAAATGAATTGCATTTTGTCGTCAATTAGATAGATGTACTGTATAATTAAACTTAAAGCCACCGGCCAAACGCGTGTTTCGTTACGGAGGGACGGATCGGTGGCGGGACGCGTTGCAGCGTCTCGTCCCATCACTATCACGCCGGGCCGCCCGTCCCTCCGAGACCCGTTGCGTGACGGCTCGCCACGCGCTCCCGCAACATGGCGAGCTCCCAGGCCATGCGTGACACCCACTCGCCGGCCAACGAGTGAGATTCGTCACGCTAACGCAATAAATTATTTTTTTTTAAATTCGAATTAAAATTAAAAAAAAAAATAAAAATTTGCAAACGGTAATGTTACCGTTTTTATAGCCGTTTTCATTTTTTTTATTTTTTACTCTATAAATACTCCTAATTCATCCTCATTTCACACATAATTACACATCTATTCTTCCCAAATCATCTTCATTTCCTCTCCAATTTTCATCTCAGATCATCTCTCTTTTATTCTTCCCCCAAATTTAATCGATCTCATGGATCCGTATGAGCAAATGCGTTGAATAATGGAATAATCACTTGAAGAAGATCGACGCCGGGAGGCGGAGGAAGCCACGCCGCCCCAAAGACGCTCCCGGACTTACATCCATCGTAACCGGGAGGAAGCCGCCGCAAGGTTAGTCCGCGACTACTTCTGCGATAACCCGGTGTGGGGAGATACATACTTCCGTCGTCGTTTCCGCATGCGGCGACCGCTATTTCTCCACATCGCAAATACATTGGCGGCCCGAGAAGAGTTCTTCCAAGAAAGGTTCGACGCCGTCGGACGTCCCAGCCACACGACGCTGCAGAAATGTATGGCAGCAATCCGTCAGCTTGCGACTGGACAAACGGCGGATGTGTTCGACGAATACCTCCACATTGGAGACAGTGCTGGGAGAATGTGCTTGCTCCAATTCTGCAAAGGCGTCCGGGCAGCCTTCACCGATGAATTTCTCCGGAAGCCAAGCACGGCAGATTGCCAGTTTCTGCTCCACCTTCACGAACAAGTGCACGGATTCCCCGGAATGCTTGGCAGCGTCGATTGCATGCACTGGCAATGGAAGAATTGCCCGGTGACGTGGAGAGGGTCGTTCACGAGCGGCCATAAAGGCACCCACCCCACCGTTATACTCGAGGCCGTCGCCGACTACCAGCTATGGATCTGGCATGCGTACTTCGGGGTCCCCGTCTTGAACAACGACATAAACTTACTCCACCAATCCGACCTCTTCGCCAAAGTTTTGGATGGTAAAGCGCCGGCCATCAACTTCACCGCTAACAACCGGCGCTATAAAATGATGTACTATCTTGCCGGCGGCATCTACCCGAAGTGACCAACCTTCGTGAAGACGTTCCCCATGCTTGTGAACGCAAAGAATGCATTTTTTGCGCAGAAGCAGGAGGCTGCTCGGAAGGATGTGGACCAGGCGTTCGGGGTTCTCCAAGCGCGCTTCAACATTATCAAAGCTTCGGCTCGTACGTGGTTCATGGAGAGCATGGTCGACATCATGTATACGTGCATTATCTTGCACAACATGATTGTCCAAGACGAAGGACCCGAGGCGGGAAATTGGTTCGACCCTGAAGCCCCCCGGAAGCTCAACCACAATTAGTCCGGCTCGAAGTGGAGTGCATCCCTCTATACAAGAACGGTTGTCTATTCGGGTAAGGACACGCGACTCTTCCGCCCACGCCCAACTCCAAGATGATCTAATGGAGCACATTTAATGAAGTGTGTTGTTTATTAATTGAATTTGTTAGAAAAAAAATAAAAAAAAATGAAATTAAATGAATAGTAATTTAAGTGACGGATGGTTGCAGGTTTCGTCCCTTAGTTAAGGGATGGAGTAAAAAAGTACAGTGGGGCCCGCGAATAGTAATTTAAGGGAAGGTATAGTGACAGCGTTGTGGATGACCTAAGATATTGTTCTGTCTTATCTCCACAACCAGTGTGACGTAGAAAATGAACTGTGTTTTGTCGTTAGTTTGATAGATATATTGTAAAATTAAACTGTAGATATTGTTCTCATTTATCTCTACATCCGCTATGACTCAAATCCCAATCGATTTCTCGAAGGAAAAGCGTCTTTAACAACTAAATTGTGATTTATCATTACAAATATTCTTTTTTTTTTACTCGTGTACCTTTTATATAAGGGATAACAATCATTTGAATCATGAAGTTTGGTTAAATTATGGTTTATCCCATGAACTCTAAAATTGGAATATTAAATCATGATGTTTCAATTTTTCTCAATCATCCCACTCATGCACAAACCGACATCTTTTTGTGATGTTAAAAATAATAATATTTCAATAAAATAAGAAGAAAAATCAGAAAGTCTAGGAATATCAAAGAAAAAATACTTATTTTAATGAAACACGGTTGTTTTAAATATCGTTTAAGACGACATTTTGTGCATGTACGAAACAATTGAAAAAAATTAAAATTTCGTGATTTAATATTTCAATTTCAAAGTTCATGGATAAACCAAAATTTGACTAAACTTCATGCTTAAACGACTATTAAATCTTAAACGACTATTAAATCTTCACAGTATAATGGTATCCAAGGACAATAAGGTCATTTCATATTAATTACAGGAATGGGCTGTAATTTTTTGTTAAGGAGAAAAAGTCTTTGATTTGAAGTTTTGAACCATAACCTATTTATTAAAGTATCACACGCAAATCCCTTTCCATCTTTATGTCATACTTAATCAACAATAATTAAATAGTTGAAGGATGCCATTTTCCATTCTTAATTCAATTTAATTAATCTACCCCAATATTGTGGTTTATCACTCCAAGACTATATATCAACTTCTCAAAGTTAGTTAGCTAATTTGTCCTCTCTAAATCAATTCACAACCCCTTAC
This sequence comes from Salvia splendens, assembly GCF_004379255.2. Lineage (NCBI taxonomy): Eukaryota > Viridiplantae > Streptophyta > Magnoliopsida > Lamiales > Lamiaceae > Salvia > Salvia splendens. Next base: position 1,625,831 of record NC_056042.1, read on the forward strand.
CCCATTGGCACCAGGCACACTTTTTATAAAAGACAAATTTAGGTTTCAATACTCACAAATAGGGATAAATTGCTATACGAAACTCGTGGGTTGATTTGAATAACCCACTGAATTTGAAAAGGTTAAAGTTGAAAATTTATAATTTGAAAAAAGTTCAACCTCTTTAGCTCGTATTGATTAATATCCGACTCTAAGACATGGGTCCAGTTGATATCCAACCCACAATTTGCTTTTTCCTAATTCATAAAACTAAAGAATAATATGAGCCTTGAACCGTGTTGCTTATGCTTACCGACCGAAGCTACACCACTTGCATGTCCATTTAAGGTCTCTAACAACTAGGTAATTTAAAAGCTAAGAAGATTTAGTTATAGCAATGCCTAAGATCGAGACATCATCATATTTAATGCAAAACTGATTCATTGAACCAAGATGAAAGGTGCACAAAGCAAATTTAAACATTGCTCGCGCAAGATACAATGCAATCAAACTAGAATCTATGATTGAAACGTGATCTCTCCTTAGGCCTCGTTTGGTTGCCATGTTATCCCTAGACAGTCCATTTTATCTATGCTTTGGTTGCCATGATACTACTATCTCTAAGCCCAAAAATTTGCTAAAAGCCTGCCTAGGCCCGGTGGACTATCCACAAATTTGTGAATACACTATACCACCCAATAGCAGCGATAGTGTACTGTTTCTCTATGATAGTCACTATTGCCCCTCTCTCTCTCTCTTCCACTTTTACTCACTTTCTCTCTCTTCTGCAACTCTTCTCTCACCCCCACTAGATTTCTCAACCGTCTCTCTCATCTCCCTCTCTACGGTAGCGGCTGCCACCGGCGGTAGCAATGGTTCATTTTGGCCGATTTCGTTAAAATCTAGAATTCACATCTTCGCAGCTGCCGTCGCACCACAATAACTTGGCAAAATCTTGTTACTATCGTGGAAATAATTGGCCATTCGCATCTTCGCGATTGCCACGACCACGAATTTGTGTACGCCTGCTTCGAGAAGCCGCTCATCCTCGCGTAGTCAGCTGCACTGCTCGAGATCCTCCACAGCCTGGCCAGAATCATCAGATCTCCGGTTACCTCCACTCTGTCGTAGGTCACCTCACCGATGATCACTAAGATAGTTAGATACTCGTTTTTCCGATTGAAAGAGGCGTTCGGATATGCGCCGTCGGTGCTGATCTGCAGTACAACACGTTTATGATGTTGTACCCTACCGGAATCACGAGCGAGGTGCGGCTGATCTCCTAAGCACTAACGTATTTGAAGGAATCAGAGGACAAATTCAGCATCAGGATGCTGAATAGGTGGACAAATTCAGTAATTTTTGTTAATCTTCAAAGCTCATTCTATTGAATGATTTTGGTGGTGTTTTCATTGTATTTTTGGAGTTGGGCTTCTCATTAATTGAAGTCAGAATGTTATTTCTTCAAAATCAGTCTTTTTTTTCAAATTTTCAATGGAAATTTTAATTTGTTCATCTTTTCTTGGGACATTTTAATTATGATTTGTATTAACCTCGCATTGTGTCTGGTACTTACAATATTGATTATCGTTAATAATTTTGTTGATAGCATGATCATTAACACCCATTTACTTAACTTAATCATAAAATAGAGATACACATTTACATACAAATATATTTAGTAACAAGGACATTTTTGTTATTTTACATCTTATCTATAAAACACTATCTTGTCAATCAAACAACATCATAAAAATACTATCTGACACTATCTCATTTTCAGCCCGAAAATGCCATCTTAAGATAACTATCTTGCTATTTTCTATCATGGCAATCAAACGAGCCCTTAGTGTTGAGTCTTACATGGAGAATAATATGATACAATAGTAATTGATTTCACTGTTTCACAGTGACTATTTTGTTTCCTTTTTTTCATTTTATTTTGGACCCTTAGTATATTTTAATTAAAAACTTATTTTCTTCTTACCATCTTAGATAAGGTAAGAGCATCCACTACGCTGTCCCCCACCGTCCCTTAAACTACTATTTGAGGGCCCCATTGTACTTTATTCCTCCATCCCTTAACTAAGGGACGGAACCTGCAACGCTCCGTCCCTTATTCCGTCCCTTAAATTACTATTCATTCAATTTCATTTTTTATTTTTTTTTCAACACAATTCAATTAAAACAAACACACTTCATTAAAATTAAAATAACATTATAGCATAAAATAAAAATACAACTTAAAATTTAAAAAAACATAATTAAAATCTTAAAAAAATAAAAATGACATAATTTAAAATACAATTTTATATGGACATCCTTGAATGTTTTATGTTTCACTTTCGATGTTTTATGTTTCACTTTCGATGTGGGACAAAATCATTCTTGGATGTCTCTATAAAAGAGAAACAACCAAGAATGATTTTGTCCCACATCGAAAGTGAAACATAAAATATTCAAGGATGTCTCTATAAAAGAAGAACAACCAAGAATGATTTTATCCCACATCGAAAGTGAAACATAAAACATTCAAGGTTGTCTCTATAAAAGAGAAGCAACCAAGAATGACTTTGTCCCACATCGAAAGTGGAACATAAAACATTCAAGGTTATCTCTATAAAATAGAAGCAACCAAGAATGACTTTGTCCCACATCGAAAGTGGAACATAAAACATTCAAGGTTGTCCCTATAAAAGAGAAGTAACCAAGAATGAGTTTCATAAATTCGCAAGCCCATCAAATATATGTGGGCTATTACGAATTTCTTGTATTTATTTATTTGTAAAAATTGTTTTTAAATATAAAAATTATTTTTATAAATAAAAAGTATTTTTTTTAAAATTCGATTTTTTTTTAAAAAAATTGATTTATTGCGTCAGCGTGACGACGCCCACTCGCGGGCCGGCGAGTGGCGAGGCGGCCCGTCGCTTGTCTAGGCGAAACGGGACGCGGGACGGGACGGCGAGCTGCAACGCGTCGCGCGACGGACCCGTCTCTCCGGGACGGATCGCGGGACGCCTCGCGCGACCCTGACACGACGCGTAGTGGACGCTCTAACAATAAGTGGTTGAATTGAGGAATATGTAATCAAGAACGCGACTGCTCTTTAAACGTGTTTGTTGGCCAACATTATAATTTTGGAGACAAAAGCGTCGATTTGGATGGATCTTACTAAATGAAAGATAGTAACAATATCATTAATATCCATCTATCTCATCTCATCTCATTTATTTAATTAATGAGCAGTTTTCAATTATTTGGTTACAACAATTTATACATATAATGACACTATTAATTATTTGGTTAATTCAAAAACTCTATGCCAATCACTTTATATGTATTAGGTATATTTTGAGATATTTTAAAATAAATATAGTAAATGCATTATTTTATGCTAGTTGTCACGTATGAGAAATACTCATTAAAATATCTATCAGAGTACTATGAAAAGCATTCATCTCAGTAATTCAATTAACTGATAGAGGTAGCTAGTAATTAAATTGAGAATTTCATAATTAATTATTGATAGAGATAATACTAATACTATAGATAATAATAGTAATAATAAATTACTACTATGACCAAAAATTTTAAAATGACAATAAAATTTACTTAATAAGTTATTAATTGAGAATATAATAACAAATCGTAGATAGTAAAAGTTATTCTAATAATAATTATTAATTGTGATTCGTAATATTAAAAATCACAATAAAATTTAATTAATGAGTCATTAATTGCTGATTTAATAATAATAATATGAATAATACCAATAATCATTATTATTATTATTATTATTATTATTATTATAGTTGTATTTTAATTAAAAAGGAGAAGTATTAATATTTAAATGCATAAAAATTCTGAAATAATAAAAGAGAATATTTTAAAAAACTAGTGAATTAAAATTCTTCAAATTACACGTACTATTTTCCTTATTTTCAAAATCCTTATTTTGTTGTTGTCTTATAATATAAAAATCAGATAAAAACAACAATTTTAAAACACATTAGTCAAATTATTTTTACAAATGAAAGGGTAAATGAGTAAAAAGAGTGGGAATAGGTCCACAGACAAAAAATGGCTGTCACTAACAATTCTAACACCATATAAAAATTGTATAACTGCAGTTACAAATTTTATATATAATTATAAAAGAACAACCATTGAAATGTTGTTACATGGCCAGACTGTTTGAGAATTTCATAATTTGTTGTTTTGTTTCTGTCCATTCTCCACTTTGCAATTAGATGCTTATTTTGTTTATTCCATGTTTGGATGTCATTCCAAATCTAATTTATTATTGACACATCACCTATTTTCATATACATCTCTTTTTCATTGTTTCACCAACTTTTCAAAACATAGCCAAACATTGCCCAATTGACTCAGCAATCATTCTGAAAATCTTTTGTATTATTGCCATTAAGGGATTTCATATTGTTTATTATTGACTCATTTAATTTTATAGATTCACTTCTCTTATTAGAGTGCTCTACACGATGCATATTTAAAAAAGTCAATAAATATAATATAACTAATAAATGGTGCCGTTTTATGTGTAGGGTTGGAAAAAAGTCACCACAAACTACAGCAAGATAAATCAATTTCTTGTCACCAGATTAAAGGATATTTAATGAAAAATGAAAGTTAGAAAATATACTCCATTAATAATGATAAAAATTAGTACTACTAGTACATAGATGTTTAAATTTCTAATTTGGGCTTTGCGTAATGGGCTCTCCACTACACAAGCAATTAAAGCCCAATTATGATTAATTCACTTCTTAAACTTGTATTGCCCAACTAACTAATACAATAGAATTACACTTCACATTAATTAGTAGAAGTTGAAGCTTAAAATAATTTGAGATGAAATCGTGAAAGCTTAAGAATCGATTTAATTCAGATCAAGGCTTAAGAATCGATTTAATAGCATACACAATAATATTAAAGTTGAATGCAATAGCCAAACATTAGCCTTTATGATTAATTCGAAGAGGAGATGGAAGTTGCCGCAATCTGGTTCAAAATATTTGGAGCATACGTGACAAGAAATTATCCATTGTGGTTAGACAAACTATATTACGAGGCTAACTCGGTTGCAAATTATATGACAAGATGTTGTCGGGACACACGCACACGCGTATAAATATCATAAATTATGGTTTGAAATTTGTCCTTTAGTAATAGATCCAAATCTTATATTCCACCCGTCTCTCAAAAGTATAAACTATTATTATTTTAGTCCGTCCCGGAAAAGTATGAACCTTATAATTTTGAAATTTTTTTAAAAAAAAATTTCAATCTCTCCCTCTCTCACTTTATCAATTATGCATTAAATCGGTACAGAACCAAATGTTCATACTTTTCATGGATAATGAGAATATATTCGATCTGATTAAACTATAAATCTCATAAAACTACACCATTTCTTGTAATAATAAATAATTTGATCAATAATAAGAAAATACTATCCACGTCGGATACAAAATTTTGGCTCAAACAAAACAATTTCTCTCCAAAATCACAATTTTAAAAAGTAGGAAAAAAACAAAAATTTCCATTCTTTCCCCCTAACAATAACACAGTTTGAATGTCGTAAAGCGCTGACAGTGAAATGTCGGAGCAGAATCAAACCTAGCCACGCCACAACCGGCAACGGCGTCGGCGCATCCATCACAATTCACCTCCTAATTCTGAAACTTCCTCGTACGTATCAATCAAGAAATCACAACATAACTAGTGCGCTTCTGATTAAAGAAAGCCCCATAAAGCAAAAACACCCACACTAAGCAAAAGCAAAGACCAAAAAGCAGCCATTTTTATCACACTCCAAAACAAACACTTCCACTCTCCCTTACCCCACATTCTTTCCTTCCTCCCTCAGGAATCAAAAGCACCAAAAAGCAGCGCCACAAAAGAATGAATTTTTCCCACTCCTCTTTTTTATATATACACTCACAAAAGCATGGATTTTTACCATCTCCGTTCAATCACCGCATTATTGGAAAATCATGGCGAGTTCCAGTGGGACCAAGGGCGAGCTCAGCCCCAGATTGCCTTACAGGAGGGGCTCCTCGAGGGGCCCCACCATGGTGGACCGCGCCGACGACAGCGCCGCCGTAGACAGCGAGCTCGTGCCGTCGTCGCTGGCCTCCATCGCCCCCATCCTCCGTGTGGCTAACGAAGTTGAGAAAGAGAATCCTCGAGTTGCCTATTTGTGTAAGTAAACACTGATTTAGCTTTGGAGTGTTAGTAATGATTGTGATTCTATGGAATATTTTGGCCCTTTTCTTGCTAAGAGCATTGATTCCTTTGCTAGATTCAGGCGGCCAGCGTGGCCCACCCCAGCCCCCCTGTTTTTAATGAGTGCATATATTATAGAATATGCCATAATTTGTAGTTTTATGTTGAGCTTATATATGCCATTGGTTTTGGGTGAAATGGACAGTAATAATTGGGATTCTGTAGAATATTTCGGCCCTTTTCTTGCTAAGAGCATTGATTCCTGAGGCTGGTGTGGCCCACCCCAGCCCCCCTTAATTTTTTCTTGATTGCATATGAAATCGAATAAGCCAGTATATGTAAATTTCAATCATCTTCCTGTTTATGTATCCTACCTGGCTCGGATATGGTTTCGTTGTATTTTGGAATTATGCTAGAGTTTCCAGCCTTTTGTGAGTGTGTGAAGTATTAGGAATAGGAAATCATACGTGGTGCGTGGATAACAAAGTTGAGACTAGAGTCTTCGAGTTGCTTGTTTGTGTAAGTAGTGTTGCTACTGAAGGTTTGCTGTGTTTTGGATTAAAGGGTTAGCAATGATTGTGATTCTGTGGAATATTTTGGCTTTTTTCCCTTGCTAAGAGTGTGAAGTGTTAGGAATAGGGAATCAGAAGTGCATCTGCTCTTTTAAGTATGCACCCCTCCCGGGGACCAAGAATGAAACACCTTTCATGATTGAGGAATCTTACTTCTTCTCCCTTTCCTCATCTCACCTTTTGAAGAATGCATAGTTCATAGTTTACACTTGGAGGATCGATTTCTTATACCTTGATTGCTGACCAAGTTTTATGGTGATGTGGAGTTTTCTAGTTTTCTGGTGATGTGGAGTTTTCTAGTTTTCAAGTGGGGCCCAAAAATTTTGAGAAATCTAAAATCTTGCATCTGTCACAGACTGAACGTTGAGAAGTTATTATGGCTATTGCTTTTATGCATTTATAGCATGCATGGATGTTTCCTACTTATTGATTTCTTGTAACTATGGATCAGGCCGTTTCCATGCATTTGAGAAAGCACACCGGAGTGACCCAACCTCAAGTGGGAGGGGCATTCGGCAGTTCAAGACGTATTTGCTGCACAGACTTGAAAAGGTAGGCCTGATGATGTTGGTTTTGGTTTTACTAGATATCAACCCATCTCAAAAAGAGAACTTTCTACTTTTCTGTTTGTGTTTGATACCGTCGTTATTCACAGATTCTTGTTGCATTTCTGATCATTTTGTTATCTGCTCATTTGTTCATCATTGGATACTGTATGGTTGCAGGAAGATGAAGAGACGAAACCCATACTTGCCTCGAATGATCCAAGAGAAATTCAGAGATTTTATCAGATCTTCTACGAGAAAAACATCCGAGAGGGCCAATATACCAAAAAACCGTAAGCCTCATCTCAAGTTAATCATACCAAAATAACGCTGGCACATCGTGAATAAGCACGTTTCGACCTTAATATTGTATTAATTGCCTTGACAGGGAAGAGATGGCTAAGATGTATCAGATTGCTACTGTGCTGCATGATGTCCTCAACTCCTCATTACTGTCGTACCTCCCGAGAAAGTCGACAATAAGGTTTGGCTTCTGTTGGTTTTGAGTAGTTCAGGTCTAATAATTACTCGTATTACTCAACTCAAGATGTTAAATGCAGACTCAACGATATGCAAAAGATGTTGAGGAGAAAAAGGAACAGTACAAGCATTACAACATTCTGCCGTTGTATGCTGTTGGCGTGAAACCAGCAATCATGGAGCTCCCCGAGGTTTATTTTGTGAAGATTCACATCATTTACGAAACCTTATTATCGAAAGATAAATATGGATTTGAATGACCAGTCTTATTGTATCTGTAATCAGATAAAAGCAGCACTCAGTGCTATCCAAAGTGTAGATGATCTTCCCATGTTTCAAATGCCTGACGGCGAGGAAAGAAGAGTAGTTGATATCCTCGAATGGCTTTTTTTACGCTTTGGTTTCCAGGTACAGTGGAATGCTCATTTATCCTTCCAATTGGCTTTGTTTACGTTTTGGCTGTTAACTCGTAGATAAGCTGACTTGAGTTTGTTTGATCTCCTGTTGGTGTTGAAGAAAGGGAATGTAGCGAATCAGCGGGAGCACTTGATATTGCTTCTTGCTAATATGGATGTACGGAATAAGAGCCTTCAGGACTATGAACTCGTAAGCGTTTGTTTATTGCTCAATTGCTCGCCTCTTCTTTGTAGCGAACTGCTTCTTATTATCATGCATTTTTCTGTCGAACGGTACTGCAGTTGGATAGCAATACAGTGGAAAAACTGATGGAAAAGGTATTCAAGAATTATCAATCATGGTGTAAATACTTGCACACTGCATCTAATCTGGAGTAAGTTCACTGATTTGCGGCTACATTATCACGTAATGCCTTAACTAAGCAACGATCTTAACTTTATCGTTCTGTTTGCAGATGTCCGCGGGGTGACAGGAGGCAACAGTCACAGCTTCTTTACATCGGACTCTATCTCCTTATCTGGGGTGAAGCTTCAAACCTTCGATTTATGCCAGAATGCCTGTGCTATATTTTTCACCGGGTATGCCTCTATATGCTGTCAGCCCGATGAATCGATAAATCGTTTTGGGATGAGCTGTATTTGAATAAGATAACTTTATATTAGTTGAAAATAGTAACTCTTTTGCATTTACCAAATCGCAGATGGCCCATGACATGTATGGAACTCTATTTAACAATGCTCAACATGTAATCGGAGCTACATCTCAGACAGTAGCACCACAAGGCGAGGAGTCGTTTCTGAGGGATGTTGTGACACCTATATATGAGGTTATGCAAAAGGTAAAGAACTCTCTCTTTATGCTATGTAGTTTAGTTATTTTGTTTTTGTTTCAAATCTTGTATCTCTATACTTGAAGGAAGCTAGGAGAAACAAAAATGGGAAATCAAGCCACTCGGAGTGGAGGAACTATGACGATCTTAACGAATATTTCTGGTAACTTTACTGTCTTGTCTATTTTGTCAAAAATTAAGGTGATACTTATCTATGTTTTTGAGAGCTTAATTATATTTGCTTCTATTGACTTCATTTTCCCTTTGTTCTTAGGACTGACAAGTGTTTTAAGTTGGGGTGGCCTTGGGATCGGAAAGCTGATTTCTTCGTGCATTCCGATGTAATAAAGCCAGTAAACAAGGTATGCACGGTGTGTTATCGTACAAGAGAAACACAGAGATAATTTAATCATTCCCGTCTCTCGATTTCTTGGCAACAAAGGCTCAAATTCTGTTCTTAAAACATGGCATTTTCTCATGTACATAGGAAAACAACAAGGCTGTAGGAAAGAGAAAACCAAAGACAAATTTTGTTGAACTGCGAACGTTTTGGCACCTTTATCGGAGTTTTGACAGAATGTGGATCTTCTTCATATTGGCCCTCCAGGTAATTCAAATTGCTTCTGCTAATTAACTGTTATGGCTTTTTATTAGTCATGATGTATATGAGAAATTTTCGATACGTTCCTCAGTTTTTTTCATGACTTCCTTTGGTTTCCTTAACTAATCAACGTATCCTTATCAGGCTATGATTATCATTGCATGGCATCAACGTATATCCTCAAATGCTCTGTTTGATGACAATGTACTCCAAAGTGTCTCGAGCATCTTCGTCACAGCAGCTATTTTAAATTTTCTACAAGGTAACCTTTTTACCCCCCATCCGTCATGTATGTTTATGCAGGGCTTTCTCTCCTCCTTTCCTGTCTCGAATGCTATTTCCATTGTAAAATGATTCATAACATGTCTACCATTTATTCTCCAGCTATCTTGGATATCGTCCTCAGCTTTAATGCCTGGAGGACCCTGAAATACACTCAGACATTCCGCTACCTTCTGAAACTCGCATTTGCTGCATTTTGGCTCGTAGTCATGCCTATAGCATATTCAAGATCTGTTCAAAACCCAAGAGGGATTATAAGATTCTTCAACACTTTGGGAGGAAACTGGCAGACGCAGTCTCTCTACTACTATTGCGTTGCAATATATTTGGTGCCCAATATACTCTCTGCCATACTATTTTTACTACCTTGTTTGCGAAGATCTATGGAGCGTTCGAACTGGCGCATCATTAGCATCCTAATGTGGTGGTCTCAGGCGAGTCTCTAAGAATTAGTAGTCCTATTCATAATGGAAACTACCCTTTACTTTATGAACTAATGGATCTCATCATATTCCAGCCAAAGTTGTACGTCGGAAGAGGAATGCACGAAGACATGCTATCCCTTTTAAAGTAAGATAATCACCTTTTATAGTTTTGCTATCTGTCTTTGGTTTTTGTATTGCAATTTTATGTATGACATACATGATCTGTGAGCCTTTCAAGAACATACACCTATTAAGAATAATGTGTTCGAAGACTTTTTAGATTACATTTGGATTGCGCCTTACCTTGATGCAAACCTTCTTTTTGCTAGATACACACTCTATTGGGTTACATTGATAATAAGCAAGCTTGCATTCAGCTATTATTTTGAGGTAAGTTCCTTCTATAAAAGGGAAATTATATTAACGTTGCTCATCGAATAGTTTTTGTCTTCTCCTACAGATATGCATTTTCTTGTCTTCACTACCTTTTCATGTTGAATTAGATATTGCCATTGATTCAACCAACATGGATTATCATGAATCTCAAAGTCAGTAGCTATGACTGGCACGAGTTTTTCCCAAACGGTAATAGCATTTCGATACAAGAGATATTCTGTTTCGTGTTGCTTTTTAGGCCCTGGCCTAACTCATCTAGCTTGAACTGATGCAGTTACTCACAATTCTGCTGTCGTTATTGCAATATGGGCTCCGGTCGTTCTGGTATGTGATGAGAAACTCTAATCAATGTAATACTATCTGATAAAAATGGCTTTGAAAATTAAAAGGTTTATTTGCAAACAGGTCTATTTCATGGATACGCAAATATGGTATGCGATCTTCGCTACTATCATTGGTGGGATTTATGGAGCCTTCAGCCATCTTGGAGAGGTCAGATATTTCAGCCATTTGTCATATAAAATAATAAGCGTATCGGAAATTTCATTCATCCTTTTTACTGCCGTGTTTCCAAATGTAGATAAGAACTCTTGGTATGCTAAGGGCAAGATTCGAATCTGTTCCCTCAGCTTTCAGCAGGCGCCTCGTTCCATATTCCAAAGATGAAAGCAGACAACACCAGCAGGTATGTAGGTATCGTTGGTCATTCGGTGCTCTGACGTTAATACATTGTAATAAATGATTGAGAAACTGCTATGGCACAGGATGACACGTTGGAGAGAATAAACATCGCAAAGTTCTCTCAGATGTGGAATGAGTTCATTTTATCCATGAGAAATGAAGATTTGATAAGCCACAGGTATAGTAATGCTTTAGTTTCAACGTGACTTCAACTACGTGGAGTCATCGGAGAAGAAACTTCTACCTAACGTTTTAACACGATTCATGAAAAATTCCATAATCAATTTACAGGGAGAGAAACCTGCTGCTTGTGCCATATTCATCAAGTGATGTATCTGTCGTCCAGTGGCCTCCTTTCTTGCTCGCTAGCAAGGTAAATATATGTCTAATTTATGCGTCTTACTTTTAACGCACTTTTGGCATGACTCGTTATCTTACTATTGATAGATTCCGATAGCATTGGACATGGCTAAAGATTTCAAGGAACGGGAAGATGCTGACCTTATCAGGAAAATTAAGAATGACGATTTCATGTATTTTGCAATAATCGAATGCTATGAGTCGTTGAGAGACTTGCTTCTCGCTCTTCTGCAAGATAAAGGGGATAAGAAGTAAGTCCACCGTTTGTTTTGCTTGTTTACATTTTCTATCACGCTAACACGAGTTGCTTGTATTGTCGGTTCGCCACTCTAGAATCATATTGCAAATTTGTGAAGAAGTGGAAATCAGCCTCCAGCAGAAAAGATTCTTGAAGAAATTCAAGATGAGTGGACTGCCAATGTTGAGTGATAAGTTGGATAAATTTCTAAACCTTCTAGTAAGTTGCACCACTGATTTTTTCAACTTTTATTTAATTCGTTGAAGCAATTTCGATATCTTGCTAACGTTATATTCTGTGTTTTATTTTGTAAATCGGAAGATGGAAGACCATGAGGACGATGATATACAGTTATATCGGTCTCAGATCATCAACAAACTCCAGGATATTGTTGAGATCATCATTCAAGATGTCATGGAGAACGGGCACAAGTATGTCTATCCGAAAGTTCCCACTATCCGCTAATGTACTAGTTATTGTCAAAAGTTTGAGAGTTATAGATGTTCTTTTTTTTTGCGTAGAGTGTTGGCATTCCATCAAGACGAAAGGAAAGAACAGAAGTTCGAAAGGGTAAACATCGACCTCTTGCAAAGTGGGCCTTGGATGGAGAAGGTATTGATGGTTTCGAAGATAAAATCTCCAGTGTGCTTTTCGCTCCCGTCTTCCTTTGTTTCACATTCTGTTATACAGGTTGTCAGGCTTCATTTACTGTTGACTGTGAAAGAATCAGCAATCAACGTGCCCATGAATTTGGAAGCTCGTCGTAGGACTACTTTCTTTGCGAACTCTTTATTCATGATCATGCCAAATGCGCCTAAAGTTCGCAATATGCTCTCTTTCAGGTTAGTTATCAAATGGCTGATTACTCATATTTTCAAGTTTCTCTCGTTTCATATTTCACTACATTTTCTTACATGTTGCTAAATGTTACTTCGTCTGTTCAGTGTTTTGACTCCTTATTACAAAGAGTCCGTACTTTATTCAACCGACGAGCTCAACAAAGAAAACGAGGATGGAATCACAACCTTGTTTTATCTTCAGAAAATATATCCCGGTGAGTATTAAGTTTATCTTTTTTTGTATAATATCTGTGACGGTTCACTAAACTCTTCTATTCTTCTTAACCATTGTAAAGATGAATGGAAAAACTACGAGGAGCGGATCATGGATCCTAAATTCGATGCTGCCAATAAAGATCGTTTAGAGTTGGATCGTCAATGGGTGTCTTACAGGGGCCAAACACTTGCCCGTACAGGTCAGAAATTTATAAATGTTATTATTTCTGAACATTGTTTTATGTGTATATTAACTTTTTTATTTCTCTTTTCGGGGGTCGTTGAATCACCAGTGAGAGGAATGATGTATTACCGCGAGACTTTGGAGCTTCAGTGTTTTCTGGATTTTGCTGATGATAATGGTTGGTTGAGACTTTCTATAGTTAAGTTTTCTGGTATTATGCTTTTAGTGACAAATATTTTCGTATTCTTGGCAGCCATTTTTGGTGGATACCGGGCAATTGATGTAAAGCACAGGGACTACCGGATCCTCAAGGAACGGGCAGAAGCTCTAGCCGACATGAAGTTCACTTATGTTGTATCTTGTCAGGTTTACGGGAACCAGAAAAAATCTAGTGATGCACATGACAGGAGCTGTTATGTCAATATTTTGAATCTTATGTTGGCGTAAGTTGAAGAGTTAAACTCGTGTGTGAGTGTGTGTCCGCGTCTATTTGAGTATGATCTGTTGACAGTATTTCGAAATCTCAAGGTATCCATCGCTACGGGTTGCTTATATAGATGAGAGAGAGGAGACTATTGGTGGGAAGACGAAAAAGGTTTACTATTCTGTTCTGGTCAAGGGAGGCGAGAAGCTGGATGAGGTATACGATTAACCTTAACACCGGTCGTACCTATGTCCTTTGGTCTAATAGTCATGCATTGCGATTCCAGGAAATTTATCGTATCAAACTTCCCGGTCCTCCTACAGAAATTGGTGAAGGGAAGCCGGAGAATCAAAATCATGCTATCATTTTTACTCGAGGGGAAGCCTTGCAAACCATAGACATGAATCAGGTCTGTAATCTCTCTCCCTCTCCCTTTCTTTTTCTTTTTCGAATTTACATACACGAGCCTGATTATGTTTCAATAGGACAACTATTTCGAAGAGGCTTTCAAAATGCGCAATGTTTTGGAGGAGCTTTTGAAGACTCATCATGGAGATCGAACACCAACGATATTAGGACTAAGGGAGCACATTTTCACAGGAAGGTCTGTATTTGCATTTTGAGGACTAAAGCACATATAAACACTATTATGAATATGCTTTCATTTTCCTTTGATCAGTGTTTCTTCACTAGCTTGGTTCATGTCCAATCAAGAAACCAGTTTCGTGACAATCGGTCAAAGAGTTCTAGCAAACCCCCTAAGGTAAATCTGCAGCTGCGTATTCGTTAGTCTTCGAATCATATTTTGGTTGCACATGTCGTGCAATTGCTAATCATGCTTTATCCTTGTTATTTTGCAGGGTAAGGTTTCATTATGGACATCCTGATATTTTCGATAGAATCTTCCACTTGACAAGAGGAGGCATAAGCAAAGCTTCGAAAACGATAAACTTGAGTGAAGACATATTTTCTGGTAATACCTACTCAAAGCTCATCCACTTAAACCCCACTGTCATCTCTCTCTATCTAATGTTTGATCGAGTTACCAATTTCAGGCTACAATTCGACACTTCGAAGGGGATATGTCACACATCATGAATATATTCAAGTAGGCAAGGGACGAGACGTTGGCATGAATCAGATATCTCTTTTTGAGGCGAAGGTTGCAAATGGCAATGGGGAGCAGACTCTTAGTCGAGATGTCTATCGACTTGGACATCAGTTTGATTTCTACCGGATGCTGTCGTTCTACTTCACCACAATTGGATTTTACTTCAGTAGCATGGTATACGAGTTCAATTATTTGTCGAATGATACATATCAGGCATTAAGGCTTCTCTCGCTCTGATACCAAAGGTTGTTTCGTAATTTCTTTCAGGTTACCGTGCTTACAGTCTATGTTTTCTTATACGGAAGATTATACATGGCGTTGAGTGGATTGGAAAGGCGTATATTGAGGGATCCGTCCGTTCATCAGAGCAAAGCTCTTGAAGAGGCTTTGGCGACACAGTCTTTCTTTCAGCTAGGCTTGTTGCTTATTCTACCCATGGTGATGGAAATAGGCCTCGAACGAGGTTTTCGCAACGCTATTGGTGATTTTATCGTTATGCAGCTCCAGCTAGCTTCCGTGTTCTTCACGTTTCAGCTTGGAACGAAAGCACATTATTTTGGCAGAACGCTTTTACACGGAGGCTCCAAGTACCGAGCCACAGGCCGTGGTTTTGTCGTGTTTCACGCCAAATTTGCTGATAACTACAGGTTGTATTCTCGTAGCCACTTTGTGAAAGGGCTAGAGCTCTTCATATTGCTGATCCTTTATGAGGTCTACGGGCATGCTTCCAGCAGCTCGTCGCTGTACCTCTTCATTACGTTTTCAATGTGGTTCCTCGTGGCGTCCTGGCTGTTTGCTCCGTTCGTATTCAATCCATCTGGTTTTGAGTGGCAAAAGACGGTAGATGACTGGACGGATTGGAAGAGGTGGATGGGGAACCGTGGTGGCATTGGGATCGCACCTGATAAAAGTTGGGAATCGTGGTGGAACGAAGAACAGGAACACTTGAAGTACACGAACCTACGTGGTAAACTGCTTGAGATTCTCCTCTCGTTTCGTTTTTTCATCTACCAATATGGGATTGTCTATCACCTCAAGATATCACAGGGCAACGACGACTTCCTGGTAAGAACATAGCTCTGTTCATGATATTTCGTTTCTTGGATTTTTCTACATTTGCTCATCGTTCCATTCGAATACGTGTAGGTTTATGGGCTGTCTTGGTTTGTTATGGCAACTGTGCTTCTGGTACTAAAGGTACGTATCTTTACTTGATTCGTTGCCTTAAATCGATACGTTCTGTTTATGCTAAGATAGTTTTCATCCATTTTGGAACAGATGGTGTCAATGGGGAGACGAAAATTTGGAACCGACTTTCAGCTCATGTTCAGGATTTTGAAAGCACTTCTGTTCCTCGGATTCGTGTCAGTGATGACCGTTCTATTCGTGGTGTGTGGCCTAGTCGTGGGCGATATTTTTGCTGCCATCTTGGCCTTCATGCCCACCGGATGGGCCCTTGTTCTGGTAAGCACACTCTATGCGCGTTTCTCTTGTCATGGATCGGATCATATCTTGCCTCGGAGCTTGTCTTTTGAAGTTATGCATATTTATGATGCGGTTTTGCATTAGCATATCTCATATATGAACCATGGTTGTGCAGATTGCTCAAGCATGTAGGCCTTGTTTGAAACGAATCGGGGCATGGGACTCGGTGAGGGAGTTGGCTCGGGCATTTGAAGCAGTGATGGGGATGGTGATCTTCATGCCCATCGTGGTGCTGTCATGGTTCCCCTTCGTGTCCGAGTTCCAGACGCGTCTCCTCTTCAACCAAGCTTTCAGTCGTGGCCTCCAGATTTCGATGATATTGGCAGGGAAGAAAGACAAGGCATCCTTCACTTGATCATTGTTATCGCTAGGGATGTCAATTGGGTTAGCTCATCGGGTTTCGGGTCCGCCCTCGCTGGGTTACCATGTTTCTGCATAGGGCAACACATTCTTGTGTTGATTTTTTAATTCTGTATGGGAAAATCTTGTAGATGTTAGCTATCTATAATAAGATGTAGCACTCTTACTTAGGTGAAATATATATAAGTTTGTACATTCTTCACTTAATTAGATAGTATAAACCATAATGAAGATGTTTTATCTATTTGAGAGAGAATAAAAAGTAAGAGAGATAAGAAGAAAAAGTAGGTAAAATATAAGAGAAAATTCCATTTTTAAAATGACACTATTGTGCACACTCTAAAGTGACAAAATGAGACTGTTTTTTCATGGAAGGATTGGGTATATAGTACTAGTATATTATTGATGTAGTAATCAAATTGACATTAATATATTGTTTAGTAAATGTTGCTTTCAAATAAATGAAACGCCGATTTATATGGAATAATGGTATGTGAAAACGGCTATATTAATAATAGAAAGACAGCCAACGCCAAAATTCTAGATTTGGATACTGTATTTATATACCTAATTGAAAAGACTAATATTATAATTTAATTGTTTGTCTTCGTTAGGGCATCGTTAACGCAAGTGGCCGGGCCGCAAATCGCGAGTCCCGGCCCGAGACGCGCTTTGGAGGCGGCGGAGTTCCGGCCCTGGCCGGCCCCGGGGTCCGGCCTAGCGGGCGATGGAGCTTCCGGTTGGAGGGGGTTCGGGCTGCTACTGTTCACCAATTTCTGAATTTTTACAGTTCGGAAGAGGAAGAAGAGGGAGGGGGAGAGGAAGAAGAGGGAGAGGCCCGACATCAGTTTTTAATTTTTTTCATTTTTTATATTATAATTTTTAGTTTTTTAGTTTATAATTTATTATTTTTGAATTAAGAATGAATTTCTCGTATTATAATCGTTCAACGTTTTCAATTTTTACACATAAAATAGGTCGAAGTTGTGAATAGTGTCATTTATTAGTTGCGGCCCGGGTCGTGGCCTGCAGGGTTAGAGAAGTTGGGGCCTGAGCCGCAACTGTAAAGGAATGATGACGTGGAGGAGACTTGGGGCCTGAAACCGGGCCAGGGTTAATGATGCTCTTAGGTAGAAAAAATTTCCTCCTTTTATCATTATCATCAGCATCATTATCTTATCATTATCATCGTAGTATAATATTACTATAATTCCTGATTATTAATTCGTTAATTCTTCACATTTCACACCTAATGAGCATCAAAATTCTTACTCCCTCTGTCCCATAGTAGATGTCACACTTGGTAGATGACACGAGATTTTAGGAGATGTTATTTTATGTGTTAAGTGCTGAGAGAAAATATAATTTTATAATTGATGTGAGAAAGAACTTTTTCCAAAAGAGGAAATGTGACATCTTTTATGGGACAAACTAAAAAGGAAAGTGTGACATCTACCATGGGAATGAAGAAGTATATACTTCATCTTTCCATAAAAATGTTTTATTAATGGACGATAAAAGTTTAAAGAAAAAATTGTTAAAGTACGAGAGAGAAACTTTCCAATTTTAAAAAAGAGATTATTTTTTTATGGACATCCCAAAATGACAATGATAGTACTATTTTTCATAGATAGAGGGAGTATATTTTTTTACTCCCTCCGTCCCATAGTAGATGTCATACTTTCCTTTTTAGTTTGTCTCACAAAAAATGTCACATTTCCTTTTTTGGAAAAAGTTCCTTATCACATTAATTATAAAATTATATTTCTCTCACCACTTAACACACAAAATAACATCTCCTAAAATCCCGTGCTATCTCTCAAGTGTGACATCTACTATGGGACGGATGGAGTATTATTAAATAACCCCTAAATCATACTCCCTCTGACCCTAAAATTTTGTCATATTTATTTGTGCACTCGTTTTGTAAAAATAATAATACTGTGTTGACATTTTTTGTTAATGTTATTTTATCATCTGTTAACATTTTATAAGATCATAGTTTGAAGTTTGTACAATAATTAGAGTATGCATTTTATCATTTCCATAAAATTCCATATGTTCGTATTATATCCATACTCTCATAATGTTTTTCCCAATATAAAACTGTAACAATTTTCTGTCTCATCTTAAACAAACAAACGCACACATCCATGTGGATGTGTGTGTGAAAATGGACAATGTAGTGAATAGTTTTATCAGCGTGCCTTAGATGTTGGTCTACCTCACACCATACAAATTAAATAAACTATTTTTAGGATATTTTGTAATTTTCCCACAACCTCAGCTTCAAGAGTTAACCTTCATGTCCACGCACCACGTTTACAAACTCAAAATTTTGCATCTCTACAAAACTGCACCAATTAGAGGAATATAACGACTTTAAAAACCTTAATTAGTAAACAACATCAATTAGCGGAATATAAGTATATAGAAGTAACAAAAACTTAGAGAAAAGTTGTGTTGCAATCTATATTTCAATGTGAGCAAAATACATAAAATCATAATTTAGTTTGTGCAATTATTAATTGTTTATTATATTTTCAAAGATTTTTAAGCTAAAAGTCGTTTAAAGTAGCATAGGAAATTTGATGTTGTAAAACTTTACACTAATTCACAATTAGGGTTTATGAAAATTCAATGTCGCATACACATAAAACTATGAAGAAGCTTCCAATCAATTATTTTTAGCATTAACACCGTCGAATTTTTCATATTTTGCGTGAACCGAAACTAGGGATGATCATCTCTACTTTTTTTTTTTCCCAAATAAAATAAAATAAAATAAAATACAGCTAGTCCATATATATCATCACCACCTTGTATCCTCCGTTACTAAGCAAAGTAGCCTAAAAAATTTCCAAATCCAAACAACCTAATTCTCTTTCATCAATCTCCAAAATCAAGAAAATGGGGAAGAAATCAAAGCAATCATCTCCATTAACAAAGCAAGAGAAAAAGCAGCAAAGCAATAACACCTTGATGAAGATGCTGAAGCCCAAAGTCTTCATCACAGACTCATCCAACTTCAAGAGCCTCGTCCAACAACTCACCGGCAACGAAGCCTCCTCGCCTCCACCGCCTCCGAGGATCCACTCAGCCGCCTCTCCTCCTCCGCCACATGCATACCGTGATGTGTCGTTTGATTCGTCGCTGGAAGGGTCGCCGGATTTGAGAGCCATGGATTCTTTCGACTATGGTTTCGACTTGTCGTCGCAGATTGTGGATTTGGAGGAGATTTTGATGGGGATTGATTCCATCAATTATTCCAGTTTTAGTGGTTTTGATTCTTGCTCTTATGCCAACATCCAGCAAGAGGTCTGCAAGTATGATTATGATTTTTCCGGCTTGATTTGATTATTGATCATGATCATGAACATATATATATATATATATATATATATACCTATATATATATATATATATATATATATATATATATGTATATATGTGTGTATTTTGTATTATGTATGTGTAGAGGAAGCTAGGAGGAGATTAGGCTTGTAAGATTTTGTATATTTTGATACTCCTTACTATGTTGATAATAAATAGTCTATTGTGAATAGTCTTTTTTTTTTTCATATTATTTGTAAATTGGTTTGTTATTGTTCCTTATGTTTATATGTAAGTTTATTTTGAAGGTTTATTGATCGATATAATGCAAAGCTAGGTGAAGATGTGTTATTACCTGCAAGGGACGTAATCAAACGCAAACTCAAAACATTGTACGAACTCCAAACTATGATCTGGACCGTTAAAAAATGTCAACCGATGACAAAATAATAGCAAAAAAAATGTCAACACAGTGTCAACTGTTGATGTTGTGTTGACATTTTCTGTTGCTATTATTTTATCATCTGTTGACATTTTCTGACGATCCAGATCATAGTTTGGGGTTTGTACAATATTTAGAATTTGCATTTTATCCCTATCCTTCCATGCAGCAATAACATGATGTTTTTCAAAATCTCATATACTACAACTACTATAAATTTGTAACTGATTGCATAATTTGTGGTTGGAACTTGGAAATGGTTTTGTATAAGTTGTATCGTTGGTGTTTGTTGCACAACGTCAAACACTAATAAAATGCTTATAAAATAATGAAAAAATATTAGAGGATGAAAAATATACAAACTTGTAGTAGTATTAATTTCCCTGATATTTACATGTTACTCATTTTGATGGTAAATACTTGTCTATATCAATATCACATTTGCTACGTGGTTTGTACAACAATTTGATCAAATGTGAACTAGTAAAAAAACTTGTTATATTCAAGAAACATCAAGCAAAGACAGGGAATGAGAAAAAAATTTATAAATAGCTATGTTTTTGTTTATATAGCTATAGACTTACAAGAATGCCCTTCAGCAAAATGATTCGTGTATTTACATTGATGGAAAAATACACGAACCAGATCGATATGTGTATGCGAGTGCAAATGCACAAATTTATGTTCTACTTTAAAAACCTATTTAGTACATTCGTCTCTGAAAATTTGTCACTTTTACCATATTTAATAGTTGACCCCATATTCCACTAACTCATTCCTACTCACATTTTATTATAAAACTAATATATAAAAGTAAGACCCACAATCCACTAACTTTTTCAACTCACTTTCCATTACATTTCTTAAAACCCGTACCGAGTCAAAGTGGGACAAATTTTTGGGGATGGAGGTAGTATTACTTAAAAAAACAAAGAATGAAGCATCAACGCATTTCATATATTTTTTGGGTATAATAGCTTAAAATTGAGGAGTATGTTCATTTACATATAATATATATATATATATATATATATATATATATATATAGGAGAGCGTTATTCTCCTATTCATCTCTTAGATCCTTTATTCTTCTTAATATGAGCCGTTAAATCTCATTCATCAACGGTCCAGATGATCTGCATTATTACACTATAATGGTGCATTATTAGACGGTGTGCATTATTCAGCTGAGAATCTGCATTATTACACTATAATGGTGCATTATTAGTCGGTGTGCATTAATCAATGGAAAATCTGCATTATTAAATGACACGTGGCACTAATCTAACCGTCGGATGAAAAAATCGTGGGACTGAGATCAAGAAGGAAAAATGAGAAAATATGCAAAAAAGTAACTGAATACATCCCTCTATATATATATATAGTCATAGCTGAAAGGAAGCAACAAAGACTCTGTGGCCCAATGGATAAGGCGCTGGTCTACGGAACCAGAGATTCTGGGTTCGATCCCCAGCAGAGTCGTTTAATATATGAATTATTTGGTTTTAATTTTGAATCTTCATTAACTTTTTTTCTTAATTCATTATTATTGAATCTTCATTTATTTTCAACCAACTATTATTTCAATAATTCTGCCATCAAAGTAAATATCTGAACTTCATTTTTGCATCTTCATTTATTTCCCCCCAACTATTTATCTCATTAATTCTTCATGTGAATTATTTTCTGAAGGCTATTCTTATAAGAGTGACTAGTTTTCCTATATATTACTATTAAGTTTGTGGCTATTATTTTGTTTTCATTAAGAAAAACAGACTTGTTTTATTTCAAGTTGAATCCGCAAGTGTCTATTTCAACAAAAAAACCTTCATTAAATATTTGCCCCATTGTTTAAATCAAACCAGTTTTTTGAATTTCAATCAAACCTTCATTTAATTTCTCTGTCTCCACTATTTCAACCAAACCATTGTATTTGAATTACAACAAGAAATAGTTTCCTTAAATCTTCATTGCTTTCCCCCACTATTTCAATCAAAACCATTTTAATGGCAACAAGAAATAAATAATTTCCATAAAAAAAATGAAACTGATATACATATATAATCAAATGAATCAAATATTTAGTACAGTAATAACCAGAAAAACAAATGTGAGATAATCATCAGATCATTCAACACAAACTTCTTTTCATTTCTCAGTTCCCTTTGAGGAACTTTGTATGATCAAATTCTTGAAAGTAAAACCAAACCTAATCACAGTTTCACATGGCCGCCGCCGGCCTCTTGGCCGGCGACTGCTGCGTCGTCTCTGGGGCACTATACAACGACTTGAGCTGCCGGCTGATCAGCTTACTATTGTTAACAGCCATTTGCAGCTCCAAATCATCCGACCACCACTGCTCCAACCCGTGCGCCTCCATGAACTTCTGCTTCCCCTTCGAGAACACGAAGAGCTTAGCCGCACATGGCGTGTTCGTGTTGGTCTCCGGTGGCTTCGCATTCTCCTTATCACCATTATCACCACCACTCCCCTCTGCCCCAACCGGATCATCACTATAGTAGCAGCAGATGTAGTCACTGTTGTTCACATACAAATGAGGCACCCATTGCTTTGATCCCAACGTGACGGATGATTGTACCTCCTCGA
The DNA here is from genome assembly GCF_004379255.2 of Salvia splendens. NCBI lineage: Eukaryota > Viridiplantae > Streptophyta > Magnoliopsida > Lamiales > Lamiaceae > Salvia > Salvia splendens. The sequence continues at coordinate 1,648,889 of NC_056042.1, forward strand.
CACCATTATCACCCGTGCTCCTCGAGGGCAGCATCGCCCTGACCCTCTTCCACATCATTCCAGCCTTCTCCCCCATGTTCCTCAGGCTCGAAGCCAGCGACAGCGATGGAGGATTGAACAAATGCGCCTCCACAAACACCCCTTCTTTAGCTAGAGCCTTCCCAACTTGGAGAGCAAAGCCAGCACCCAAAGAGTGCCCTGCAATACACACATTGCTGCTCCCATACTTATCCGAGATGGATCTCAGCGCATTCAACGCGCAGCTGAATCTCACAGACCCCTTGAGGCTCTCCCAGGCCAAGAAACGGAGATCATCCTCTATATCGCGCCTGATTGTGGGGCTCTTGAGCAGAGTCCCCCTGAGCACCAGAACGGCCCTCGGTGCACCTTTGGGCCTCAGGAGCACAAAATCCGCCAATGCAGCTGCTCGGTCCCATTCTAGTATCGCCCCGAATATCGATCCATCTCTCTCGTCTATCAGCGTCTCGACCAGCTTATACTTGAAAGGCGTCCACCATTTAGGGGCAAGACAGGTCTCTTCGCTTCGGCTCTCTTGCCTGTCCAGTTCAAGCAAGTAAACTGCTTGTATGAAGCAAGCAATTACTGTCCTTTTATATTTCCCATCCTTCCTGTTTGATTCAATCCTAGTTAGAGAAGGAAAATAAGCTCAAATTCCCAAGTAATTACACTTGAATTTATGCATTTAAGATCAAAATTTCGAAATGCAACGGATCAGACTTGAATTTAGGTATCTGTGATTCAATCTAATTCTAACCTAACTTTTCAAATTCCTCACTGAACCAAGCAAGAGAGACTCAGCTACAGAAAAAGAGAGTAAAATTTATCAATTTATACAGCCACACAGCACAGATCAGTAATTCCCTAATTTCACCACACAAAAAGAGAAATTGGCAGAACGCCCATTCAAACATTGCAATCAAAACAAAAAATCAACAAAGGGGAAGATGAATCGCGGTTACCAAGTGGAATTGATGAGATCTCTCCAGTTTATGGTAGGAACATTGCGCGGTCCTGATACATGAAACGCGTAAGGATGCTGCTGTGGTTGATTTTGAAGCGCTAACTGATTCGTGCAATCTAAGTCTCCTCCTGCTTCTTCCACCACCTGCAAAACCTCGTTTTTCACCTCTTCTGCGCCTTTCTTCGCCATTCCTTCTATCTCTCTCTCAAACGTTAAACGAAAATAGCACAGCTCCTGAATCTGCTAACACAGGGAAAGAATTGGAATGCGTAAAGATGGAAAAAGGAAGATTGAATGGAAAATTGTGTTAAAACATGGTTGAATGTTGAGAGTGAGGGATGAGGATTTATTGCGTTAGATTTGGGGGAAAAACTAAAGCCATTATTGCTTAATTTAAAAATGGGATATGCTTTTGAATAAGGAAGGTGGGAGTTTCAGATGTGTAACGGTCATATTTCGTGCTCGTTGGTTTCCAGGTGGATGCTAACGTAAGCCGTATGTGCGCTGGATTTAGTCTTTGGATTCCAACACGGCTAATGAAAATGCATATTCTTTAAAATTCAATCTCAAAATCGAATATCCAATCCGAACCCAAATCGAAAAATAAAAGTTTTAAACTTTTGACTAATTTTGATTTTTTAGTTCAATTTGGTTTGGACAGAAAAAGATCAAAAAATAAAAAAAACTGAATTATTTTTTAATATTATACTCCTTCTGTTCTCAAAGAATATACACTTTGAGTTTAGTACATGTTTTAATGTAAAATTGAGAAAGTAAGAGAAATGTAAAGAAAAAAAGTAATTAAAGTATTGTTAGTGGAGAATGAACTTCACCTCGTTAGAGTGAAAAGACTTTCCAAAATTAAAAAGTGCATATTCTTGTGGGATAGACTAAAAAGGAAAGCGTGCACATTCTTGTAGGATGAGTAAGTAGTATACTACTAGTAAGTACATAAAAACAAACTCTATTTGTGTTTGTTTATATTAATAAATGTAATAATGTTTAGATTTTATAAAGATTTGAATTGTTTGGATACGATATAATATGGGTGTTAATTATAGAAAATTAATTTTTGGATTTTTGATTTTTTTTTTCAAATTTTTTTGATATGTTGTGCAATTTTTGTTTTCGGGGTTTGGTTTTTGTTATTTGAATTTCGGTTTTTTCGAATAGTTTAGATATATTTATGAAATTTTGGTTTTTCGGTTGGTATCGATTTTTATAGTTTGGATTTTGGTTTTCAGAAAATGTTGCTCGGTTCGATTTTCATTTCCAAAAATTTTGATTTTTGGTTCGGTTCTGTTTGGCTAAAAATCTAACCGAAAACTGAATACTCACCCATTATTCCTCGTGTTAGAGACTATGGTTATTCTTAACTCTAGTTTGATTGTCCTATCTGTCGAAAATTTTGATCGTGGTAATGTATCTCAGTCAGCTCCACAATGCTAAAGTTGCACAATATCTCATAATATTATTCATTCACACTCTCACCCATCTTACTTTTGGTGTATCTCACACCATATCTTGATATTATCTCGTTTAGCATATCGAATATATATCTGCATCTTATATAAAATGAAACATTAATATTTCAGCATATAATTTTATGCTTAGAGATAGTCATGTTTTTTTTATATAATTGTGTCACTTTGAATAAAAGTAAGAAAGCACTACTAATCTTTGGTATATTCAAGTAGTGATGCCATTGTGGCCTCAAGATGCTTTATAAGAATACAAAAGTGGCAAGTAAAAAACAGTCTTGCCAACTTCTTTATGAATAATAGATAAATGCATTGAGTTTCTAGCTTTCCTACCTATGCCTTGAAACTGAATCGCAATGCAAAAAATGAGCAACATAACTAAGACAGGGCTTGGAACAATAAGCGGTCGCGAAGAGTATCAAAGATCGAAGAACCTCCAGCGTTTTGTGAAAACGACTGTCTTAATCTCGATAGCAGTTCGCTATCCCTGGATTGAGATGCTGCATCTGCAGCTTCCCTGGCCATCCCGATTTTAGCGTAAGCCTGTTTTCCAGTTTCAGCACATTCAGCTAGTGAAAGAGAAGACACAAAAAACTAAAGTGAAAATTGCATGTTAGTTTAGTTACTTCAGCTCTCTCTCCCATATCTGAAAGCTTTGGTATGTACTTCAGTGCTTCATCTTTCTTACCCGCCTCAACGCAAGCTTCCACAAATGGACGATAACCTAGAGACGATGTAAATATATGTCAGTAGCATGAAAAGAAACCAACTAAGAAAAACAAAATCAAGTTTAGTGATAAAAAAGCATGAGATACTAGCAAGAAAAATTTGGAATACGCATAACCAGCAGAATTTGCGTCCATCAGTCAATTACTGCAGAGAAAACAAGCTTAGTCTCGAAGTAACTCGTGCAGCCAGGAGGCACAAAGAAAAAGATCATCAATCGAATCGACATGTATCTTAGTATTGGAAAGGTTATCATATATTAGGATGCCAAGTTTATTCTCATTATGCAAAATACTGAAGATAACAGATGGAAAAACAGAGAAAAAGAATACCAAAATAAGATGAAGATATGAAAAATTGAACATAAAATATATACTATGAGCGTATAACACTGACCAATTGGTGGTCTCTTCTCTTTCGAAAATTTTTCCAGCGCATCCCAGTCTTGGATTGTCGCCAGAGCAAAGCATTTAAGCCAATACCATCGCTTGTCAGCAACCTGAATAAATTCATGAATTTAAAAAATATCAATTGTGCTAAATAAAAATCATACCCATCTATGAAAATGCAAGTGTGCGCCCAAAACGGCTAATTATGAATCGCTGTTACTATATGTAATATGTTCAACAGGGAAATGTGTGGATTATACAAACCTTGAATTCAGCTCTAACTTTATTTGCAGCACGATGATTTCCCAGAACAATGCATGTGCGAATTGTGTCGCTGACACTTGAATCCAGAAAAATAGCCTGTTTTGTTGTTACCTCCAATTCACGTTGAATTCTGCAAATAAAAAACTATGCATGGTTCATTAAAGTAGAAATAGAAAAAAAAAGGTTTTCAAAGGGATTAGATAGGATTGTGGGGAAGAGGATCAAAGAAGAACAAAATCATGTTCTAAATGTCACAAGCCCATAAGGGCCACAACACAACAATTACCTTAACAGTTTGGCATGTTCCTCAGCTGCGTTGCACTCAAATATATGTTCTTTTGATTCCGCAAAAAGATTGCTAGCCTTTTCGATTAGTTTTATGCGTGGACCAAAAGATGATCCTTTGGCCCTTGGATCTTTTGCAAGTTCCCACGATTCTTTCCACAAGAGGTAAGCTACCTCCTGCAAAATATAAAACCTTTGATTTCAACAAATATTGTATAAGAGAGGAGGCAATAAATTTTGCCTTTGGATCGAAAAAGATCTGTGAAAAACATCATCTAGAAACCATCTTCATAACAGAAAAACTGCAATAGGCAGCAAGAGAATGGTGCAAAAATGCAAATATCTAAGGCATTCCAAAGACTATTGAAACCCCAGCAAATATATCTCCCGTATCATGGAATTAGAAAACTGAAATGACAGAAGTAATAGGAATTGAAGTTTTGAAAGACAAGCCATAGAATCAAGTTTCTACTACAGTACAAGTCAGTTTGATACTAATAATAATGATTTAAAATAACCATACTGATTTTGTAAACACGTTGAAAGTGACGAAAAGAGGCTGTCAATATATAATGAATGTAGGGAAAAACCAAATGAATCAGGTTAGTTTTAATTAACCTGGAGTTGCCCAGTGGATAGAAAGAAGTCCTTCAAGAACTCATGCTTGTAACACCTGGAAGAAGATCAAAGAGATATCCTGCATTAAAGAAACAAATTTCTTCCCTTCCACGTGGCATTTGGGAAGATAAGTACTTTACCTACCTTGCGTATTTGATAAACAAATCACGTGCAAGAGGTCTAGCCTGTATTGTTGAAAAAAACTCCATTGGCGAACTCTGAAATTTTGCAATTTGTGAATCAATAGTCTTTGACCAAGAACTCATGTAAGCATATATTAGAGCTTGCTCCTGTATAGATGTGTGAGGATATTAATCTTAAACGATACTACACCTTCTTCCAGATATGAAACATGACAAGATAAACAAGATCAGTGTCTCCACTTTCGGTAGCCTTCACAAGTGCTGAATATTCTTCCCCAATACTTAGCAAGAGAGGGACCTGACATACAGGTACGTCATATAGGAATTTCTTAAGACTGTCAAACAAGTAGCTTTAATGATAGAAGATATCAAGCCAATATGTAATCATGTCTATATACACACGTAATGATGGAATAGGGCATATAGAACGGAATAGGAAAAAATAGCTCAAAACTCTACCTGTTTAGAGGAGCATGGCTCATGTTCAACTAGCATAGCAGCTAATTTCCTGCGGCCACGCTTATCAGCATGAGCAGCAACAGCTGCATAAGATATTCCTTTGCATATCTTCAACTGAGATCTAATAGATAATTATATTAGACAAAACATTTTGCAACCAAACAAGTGGTGCAAATAATATAAGGTATTCCTTTGCATATCTTCAAGCTACTGTTAGCAGTGAAGCTGCTGCAAAACTAACTATATGTTCTTACATCTGGCAGCCAACAATCAGGGTAAATAAAACTAATCATGAAACTTTGTCAGTAACAAGATTCTTATGATCATGTTCTTGTGGGGAAATAACTAAAACATAGACTACTGAAAAACTGACCTTGTCAAGTAGAATCTGAAGAAGAGTGGCATCAGGAATCACTGCAGAAGCTGATATCTTTGTACGCGTCCAGTGCATTATTACAACTTCCTATACAAGCATCAAATTATAATGATTTCCATTGCAAATTTGCTCAGTTCTCTTATTCCTTTCCATCCATAAATTTTGTTTCTTATAAAAAAAATACTGTACTAAGTACATTACTAGAAGTTGATAGCATACTTGGCTTAAGCCGAGGTATTCTGATAGTCGCAGAGCTAGAAGGTGTTTGTGGGCATTAATTAGACGGTTGATCAGAACTGATGGAGTAAGTAACTGCAAAGAAACATTTGAAAGACAAACAAGCAAATAAATAAACTAACATTTTGTAAGATGCCAGGACATGAGATTTTAGTGTAAGGTAATCAGATGCCAACACCTTGTACTGCTGAAGGCTTAGAGGAATTCCAATGTCGACATCACGTACAGCATTTAAGACACGGAGCATCTGACATATCTCTCGTAAACTGTCACGTCGAACATGGCTGCCAAAAAAGCCAAATGGATATCAATAACATGAAAAGAAAACAGAAGATATTGCTTTTTGGAGCATTAAAAGCCATATACTACACCAAATTTAGACTACAACAGCCAAGTCCAAGTTATGGGAACACATAAATCAATATATGTTCAGTTCACTCATTCAAATTTCAATACTTTATGATGGTATGGAGTCAAAAATATGAAAAAGTAGAGCACAACAAATATAGTTTGTAAGATTTTTTTAGACTATCATCTACTCTATAAATCAACCAAAATAGATTCTCAATATTGTAGCAGAATTTCAGTTCCAATCCTTTCTTAACCAATTGCAGAAGATAACACCTCACATTAGGAATGGAAATCAGTGTTCTCGACCTGTGCATAGATACTGAGTACTCGTCTATATAACGAGGAGTATTTAAATCATGAACTTCTGCATATAAAAACTAACAATCAAATAAATGATGAAATGCACATGAAGATCACAAATCACCCGGAAGATCGAACGACTTAACATATCAATTGCAATAGTAGATCATCTAATAAAAATTAGTCATTAGCACAACTTGAATAGGTAAAAGAGAACCTTAAATTCATTCATATGAGGCAAATTTCAGCACTAAATATACCTAGAGAAGGTTTGACCATAACTTGCAGCTCTCAATAGTGTCCTTTGCAATGAAATATCAAATTCATAGCCGGCAGCATCTACACAAGACTCAACAGCTTCAGGCAATGAAGACTGAATTAATTTCAAGTTCTCAGCAGCCTGCAAATAATAGAATACAAATATTCAAAAACCAACAATTTCTTGCATAATTTTGGAATACAATCCCAATCTTATTAATTAGCATGCATCTCTTTTTCCAAATTTTTTACTTTTCAATATTAATCATATTAACTTAATAGTGATGTAGGGGAGGCTAGCAGGATAGCGTACAACCTCAATGTGCCACATTTCTACTAATTGGGCATACATAAAGTTGTGGCAACAGAAAAGTTTGCATATATCAAATTAAAATAATAGAAAATGAAATCCAGGACAAACTACCTTTGCACTTCGCCTGTCGAAATGCTCTAAGGCATCATACAACAAAGCAGGAGGCGATGTGCTTCCAATATGAAAGATTGATACTGTAGAGTCTGGAACTCGATGCAAAAACTCCATGGTTGTGTTAGATAATATACGCACCCCATCGCATTCTGGAATAAGAATAATTGGCTCATCATAAATGTAGCGCACCGGCTCATCATAGGGACCCACCATCAACAACATGTCATCCCAGTAGAGTAACACAGCATCCGATCCGCACCAAGCTAGTTGATCTGGTGGGAGGGCTGACTGAAAATGTTAAAAGTGATAGTATAATTGTTTGCAATTACATAGTAATCACTAACTGTTTCAAGAGTCAAGACAATTGAATTAGCTACACAAAGACAACTCCATTGCAATTGAATTTTACACCGAATTAGCTAAACGAAAATGCTTATCAGAGCACAATGTACCTCACAAGTATAATCAATGAACTCTCTGGAAAAATCAGAGGACATAACCAAAAGCCTTCCATCATGAGTGAAGGAGGCGACAAATTCCCCTTTCCTCGACAACACCATCTTCTGCAACGGTCCAATTCCGGCCGCCAACGGCTTAATTCCACCCTCCTCCACCAACAACACATGATCCCCAACCCCAAGCAGCACCTCCACACCCCCCGATTTCGCATACCCCGGCTCGATCACCGCCATACAATGCGGCAGCTCCTCCAATCCACAATCCGCCAATTTAACCGCCCTCGGCGCCTTAAAATCCGGCACTGCGAGAATCTCAAGCCCCTCGGTGATGCAAACGACGCCGTTCCCCCAAAACACGCAATCGACGACGCTGTTGTCGAAATTGAAGCACTCCTTGCCGAGGGAGAAGGTGGAAAGGAGCTCGGCGTGGACGCTGTAGGAGTAGACGGTGCCGTCCTGCGTGATGCAGGCTAGGGTTAGGTCGTCGGTCCAGGACATTCCGATCAGGCGTCCGCCGGGGTTACGCCAGACGCACTCGGCGGTGAGGCGGCCGGAGGAGGTGAAGATGCGGAGCTTGCGGAGGGCGGATTCGGCGTAGAGGTGGACGATTTTGGCGTCGTCTCGGATGGCGGCGATGGGGCCGGCGAAGGGGGCGCACGCGATTTTGTTGCGCGTGAGGTCGACTTGCTTCCACTCCATTTGGTAGAGCTCCGGTTTGCGGTAGTAGCGGTTGTAGAGGAGCTGCCATTCCGCCGCTACCGTGACTCCTGCCATCTCGATTTTGAGATTCGGTGTGAGATTTCGCTCGAATCTTGATTCACATTTGATCTGCAGAAAACCGTTATTGAGTGACGAAGAAGAAGAGAGCAGTTAAATAATGTAATTTTTTAAATAAAATAACTAATTTTTTATCAAATATATCATTGAAAATTAAATTGAGTTTGATTTGTTTATTTCAAGCTCAATGTGAGATGATATACTGATAATTCAATCATGGTTTTTCGACATACCTATTTTTCCTACTTTTTTAAAAATCTGTAGTATCAAATAAATTCTTGTGAAACGCTATCAAATGAAAACTTATATACAAAAATGGTAGTTTAGAATTTCAATCAAAAGTTAACATTTAATTAGCAAAAGTGATCAAGATTAATATCATTAATTTGAATTATAGTAGTACTACTAATTTTAGTTTCATCAAGTTAAATTACTCAGAATATACATATAAAAATTATGTAATTCATATTATATGACCATAAAAACATTGTGAAAAAAAATAATTAATCACGATGAAAAGTGACTTCTCTTCGAATCTCGATGGGGTATATGTTAGTTTAATTTCTACTATAAATTTAGGATTGATACAATCGAAATATACCCTTTTTATTTCATTTAAAAAAATTAATTTATACTTGTAGGCATTTCTTTAACTAATTTATGAATCACCAAATTCAGTGAAAGCAAAAAATATGAAGAATTTGATAGTCATTCAATCATGTCCTTGGAAGTACTCTATGAAATGCTTGTTAATAATTCAAAATAATTAAAATACCCTCCTTGATTTTCACTAAATGCAAAAATAAAAATAGTTACAATTCATATTTGCAAGAATCAATCTCCTCAAGCTCAAGTTGCATGAATTTCTCAATAAAATTTGGTAATTTCCCTAGTTTTGTTTCACAACAATTGGACTTCTAACATAATGCCTTCCATCACTCCATATCAGCTGTCCAAACACATAGTCCTTCACACCTCCATACTTCTTAGCACTCAGTGTCACTCTAAAGGCCTTCTCCTCCCCTTCTCTCCCGAACACGAGCGTCTCCGGCTCGACCCTCACTGACACGCCACGAGGGCTGCGCACGCGGGCTCTGTAGGTGCCCGGGGACCCCACATTCTTCACCCTTCTCGCCACGGTCACCGAGCCATTGAGGTACGGGACCGTGATGGAAGGGTAGTTGAAGTCGATGAGGCTAACGGCTCTGGTGCACGCGTACGCCTCTTCCAAGAAGAGCTTCATCTGAGTCTGGTTGTACCCAATGGCGCAGAGGAAGTCCAAGTAATCGTTTACGGATAGATCATAGACTAGGCCGGGGTCCATGGCGCGGTTGGGCTGCACTTGGCCTCCTCCGTAGCTGAATGGCGTGGCCTTGACATGGGACGCGTTAGTCACGGGCTTCAACGTGTTGTCTCGTGTCCTTGCTGCAGGAGGAAACAGAGTGAGTAAAGGGCTAATGTGGTTTGGTTTGCTACTGATCATGTTTGTTTTGATTTGTTACCTGTTGTTGTGATGGCGGATCGGATGGCTGCAGGGCTCCATTTAGGGTGGAGGGTCTTCAATAGGCCGACTACTCCGGAGACGTGGGGGCACGACATTGAGGTCCCCGAGACTGAGTTGAAGAGGACGCGCCGTGTGTCAAAGTCTTGATTGGTTGGCCCCTGAGCCCACGTGTAGGCGGCTATGATGCTCACTCCCGGAGCAGTGATATCCGGCTGAAAACAAACGGTGTTTCGAAGTTTAAGCATACATTGTGATGGGTCAGTACCCTATACCTTACTGAAATTGTCATACTGTATATATTATCGAAAATGTCATTACAAATAAATAATCATACTATTACCATACCCGATTTTTCGATATGTTAAATTTTTATTTTATTACCATACTGAAGTTCGGTATTACCATACCATACTTATGTTATAGTATTTGATTTGGTGGCATTACTGAAATACCGTTATACCGAAATCTTGTTTCATACCGTTAAGATAAGTGCGGTATATCAGTGTTTCGTTAAGATAAGTGCAGTAATTGCATTAGGATTTAAGGATTGAATGCATTCTAAAGTCTAAACCTTTACGATTTCTGGTGTGATGGTGTTAGGCCCTTTCGAGGAGAAGGCAGCCATGAAAGGCGCAGGCTTCGCGCCTAGCTGAGTCGTTGGTTTGCTGATGTACGCCACGGGCGACCTGACAGTTAAACGCCGTGCTAAGAATAAGGATCACACATAGTTAGATTCATCATTGATCAGTGTTTCTAACCTTGTTGAATTGATGTAGGAGAATAGAGTGACTCCATCAGAGTAAATGATGTGTGAAGCAGGCAGAACATGAGGATCAGCAAGGATTTCATTACCAGAGGCCTCATTGTTTGCTAGCACCATCCCCACCGCTCCGGCCAAGGCGGCCTGCTCGCCCTTGTCGACTCTCGCGTTGTCCCCCCGCAGACACACCACGATCTTCCCCTTCGCCTTCCGCGGATCCAGAGTTCCCGGCTTGCAGAGCAACCTGCATCACCATTTCCTTGATCAGCAAACAGCAGTGGTTATCATTCAGCGTCCGCGTATAAGTAACTTACGCCTCATCAGCTGTCGCGTTGGCAAGTTTGGCCGAGACAGCAGAGATGACGGGATACGCCTTGTGCTGAGGCAACGACGTAGCTGAAAGGCTCTCCCCCTTTGAAACAACAAAATTTGTATGTTAATGATGATATTAGTTGACCTCATAAAATATATCAGTTCGATAATTCATGATTCATGAAGTATCAGGAAATGATATGTTTTGTGATGCCAACTGATATTCATATATTTGTGAACTGATATAAGTTTTGTGTTCTGGCTTATTATATACCTTGAAGCACATTCCGTTCCCTAGCGAGACGAAGCTAGGGAACTGGCGGTCGATGGTGCTCGCCCCGACCGTGATCTGCCAAGGAGCAAGGTTCGAAGCCGTGCCAGGGTCGGGCCCCGAGTTCCCAGCCGAGCAGACCACCGCAATGCCGTGCTTTGCTGCGTGGAACGAGCCTATAGCAACGCTGTCGTTGTAGAACGGGACAGGATCTCCTCCGAGAGACACAGACAGAACATCGACCCCATCATGTATGGCCGTGTCGAAAGCAGCCAGGATGTCCGCATCGAAGCACTCGTTTCCGCCCACAGGCGGCCAGCACACTTTGTACGCAGCCACCCGAGCCCTTGGCGACCCGCCTTTAGCTATCCCGTTCCCATACCCAAAAACACTCGCCTCGCTCACGAAATTCCCACCGGCCGTCGACAGCGTGTGGGACCCGTGCCCCTCCGTGTCCCTCGGGCTCGCGAACGTGGAATTCAGAGGGCCGGCCACGGCACTATACCCCTTGTTGAAGTACCTTGCTCCAATCAGCTTCCTACACAGCTCCAATCAATTGAGAGTTATTATACTAAAACAACAAAGACTCCCAACATAAAATGCAAACTACTAAATGAAGAAACAGACAAAGTGGTGTCTGTCTCCACATGACAACAAGATGAATTTTGGTAAGAAGTTGGATGAGATAAAGGTGCTAGAAAAGGGTAACCTGTTGCAAAGAAAGCTGGCATCCAAATCATTTTGGCAAATTCCCCTCCACTTTGAAGGAACTGGTCCCAATTCTTCATCACTAAAGCTTTTTGAAGATGGCCACACACCTTGTTTCAACCACACAACGGTTAGACCCTACACGAAGCTATGACAACGAACGAGACACGGCCCGATTTTCCTCATTCTTGATACCTCTAGCAGCATTTCACTCAGCAAAGCCATACTCACTTCCACACTCACAATATGTGTTTTTTAAATCATAATTACTAAATTTATCTGATTCTGGTTGTTATGGGGAAGGAATCTCAAATAAATTAGTAAATGAATAAACTAAAAATGTCTTCTTTAACTCAACACAACAACCCCACATTGCTATAAACAATCACAGAGGTCAATAATGCTCTGCAGCAAAGCTCCAAAGATAGATGGCAGAAAACAATAAAATAATTACACAACCTAACAGATTCAAACCTCATAATTAAAGCAAACTAAACACTGACTTAACTAACATTAGTCTTAAAATAAATGGATCCAGATAAGGCTTCAAGACTCACCAGTATCAAGATTGGCAATAATAGTATCTTCCCCAAATCTAGCCTTCTCCCACAGAGAGCCGGCTCGGATTTCGCCATTGCTTTCGAGCCCAAGAAAATCCCATGACCTTGTTGTGTGCAGCTTCTTCCCCTGATTCAGAAACACAGATACAACCTTGGGATGCTCTGACATAAAAAAAACAATTAGAACTCCAAACAAAAAACAAAAACCAATCAGACAAGAACTGCAAAACACAATTAACTTTTAGTCTTACTAGATATTCTAGAAGCTTCTTCATCTTCAAGGATTGCAGCAAACCCATTGATGTGTTTAGTGTATGAGTAGAAAATTGCATCTTTGGCCTTATCAGAGCTACATGGGATCAATCAAGATTAGATTTTTATGATAAAGATTGGATTTTTATCACAAGAAAATCCCACAAATCTTGATTTCTGCAAACCTGCCAAGGAATGATCCAAGAAATTGATAATGGGACTCTGTGACAGCATCATAATCATGAGATTGGAGTCCTATTCCATGTGAATGAGCTCCCAAATACACAACATAGGACTAGACAAAATTCAAGAAAAAAAAAATCAAATCAAGCTCTATTATTAACCAGAGCAGAGAATTAGAGAATGCTTACCTTTTTGGTGGCAAATGTGGGTCTAAGCAATAGTGTTATTAGAAATAGTGAGAGGAGATAAGGAGCTCTACTAATTGCCATTGCTCTTCACTTTAGAGATAACACTCTGCTTTTATTTTTTTATTTTAGTTATCCACTCACTTAGCTCCCACTAAAGGAGGAGAGTGTAGAGTGATGGTGAGCAGTTTGTATTGGTGGTTGAAGCAGCTATTTAAAAGATTCTTGAAGGCTGTGGTGTTGACCTTTCATGGGGCAAAAAGGTGAGAAACCCATCATTGTTTGACTTCATTTTAAAGAAATGATCTAAGCGAGGTGATGGTGTTTGGAGCTTTAATTGGATCGCGTAGGGGAATTGTGATTTGCATGTAATTAGTAAATATATTAAATGATAGTAATATGATATGTTTAGTGAATCTAAAGTAGTTAATTGGTGTTAAAAAGTTGTAGTTTGGACTTTTCTGTTATTAGGGAAAAATGCAATTATGTTATTCTTGTTACTACTAAAAAGTTTTCAATTTATGAGATATATTTTGATATTTGAAATTTCGAGATTCAGTTGACGACGGACATACATTCTGGTCGTGAATCCTAGTGGAAATTGGAAAGATAATGCTGGGGTTTTTTGGGGCGATGGAGTAGATGCAAAGAAAGAGAGATGAACTATCGTATGTAAGTGGGAAATGAGATGATCGTCGCTGAACAGTGGGACATGTATACAATTTCAAAAGTTTGGGGTGGATTATTTTTTAAACGGGTGACATGACTTGATGCTTGAAGTAAAAAAAAAGGCTTCGAACAAATCAGGTGAGCAAATCGATTCGACGTATAAAATTCACCAAGAGAAAAATGAAACAACAACACGAAAATTCACCAACATTACATATCAACAATCACATAAATTCAACATAGCTCATATCCAATAACAAAAATAGCAAGAAAAACCCTCGATCAAACTGATTCAACAACGATCTACTAGCAAAGATAAAATTAAAGAAGGAAAGAGACAACAAAATCAACTATGTATATTTCATGAAAGCAAGCACTAACTCTTCCAATTGTATATATTTTGACCAAAATAGTTAATCAACAATACCCATATCTAAAGGAGATCATATGATTAATTATGATGAGGTAAGATTAAGTGACAAGTGTTGTGGACTTGTGTAATGTGTATGATGATAATCCAACAAAGTTAATGAGCAAAGTTGGTCAACTTTTTTAGTTGTGTGGTGTATGACTATGATCATTTAATTTTGTCACCAAAATTTGTTTTCCAACTCATTTTCGTTAGTATGAAATACTCCATTTTTTTTATTATACTCGAGGAATTAATTTTTACTAGAGATCTAGGTAGGAGTATAAGTTGCACAAGCAATGTGATATACTATCAATGAAAGAGCACATGTCTTGTTCAGAATTGGTGAAACTTTCATATGGCATAATTCAACTTTGAACTTGTATATATGTACATATTTATTGATTATTTGATGAATCCCTTACCCCTAGTAGCTGTGATGTAGGCATTGACCCTATATAGGGACACTGTGAAAAATAGATAAAATGAAAATGATCACACTTGTTCATCAATAGACAATAAAAATATTGTCCAACTTTTGTATCAATAAAAAGTAGTAGTACTAATTAATTTAATAATTTGTATCAATAAAAGTAATCAATGTAATATTTTGTATCAATATAATCTATTGTTACAGGTTATATTTCAGATTTACAATGTACTGGAAATTTATAATATACGTGCACAGGGTTCGTGTGGCATGCGGACGACCTGACGATTTGAGCTGTGCTCGACGAGTTACTTATTAAATTAATGTTAAAAATCCGAGTACACTTTTCTTCGTACTACAGGAAAATCTCAGGACCGTCAGCTAGTGACAGAGCACAAATATTAGTGCTCGGAATTCTATGTGATGCGCTCCGAACATACTCAGTATTTTACCGGCGAACCTAATGTAGAGCACTTGGCATGCTCAGAAAATGCTTAGTATTTTATGCTTACAGAGCGCTATTGTCTTATAACAAACTTCGTTTTTTTGCAGTCTCATAGGTGTCGATTTTTAGTGGACGAGAAAAGTACAATATTTATAAAAATTACAAACTATTGGGGTCATAACAAACAATAATTTTCATGAAAATAGTGAAATATTTCTCATGGAGCAATATAAAAGAAAATGGGGATATGAGTGGGTGCTTTTGATAAAAGAATAAAGAAGCACATGACCATGCCCTAGGTGAGTGGGGCTTATATATGGATGACCATTAACATCATGGAGGGGACCCTTATGCTACTTGATTCTCAATTATTTTTTCTTCTCATATTAATACACATTGGACTTTGGAGTTCATTTAATATTGGATTCGTCATTGAAGCAAACATGACAATTGTCATTTATGATTGGAAGAAAATCGAATTGATAAAGGGAAGAATAATTCATGGAAATGCGTAATGTTATTGACGATGATAAAGTTATTTGGGACAAAACATATTAAAAGATGTGGTACACATACATAGTTTGAATTATTTTAAGACAATATTGAAAGGGATATATGATAAATGCATCCAAAAATATAGTTGGAAAGAAAGATTGAAGCTTTGAACATTGAAAAACTGCAAATGAAAGCCGCTCCACGATGTGAAATAAGTCAACTGGTTGGGATTCGGTTTCCACTAGAATAATTAACTTTTTAATTTCATCTAAATATAAACATGTGAAATATAGATTGAAATTTTTTGGTTAGTTGTGTTTAAAATTTCTTTTGAATCAAAATAAATACTATAAAGCTTCATTTATAGAAATTTGTTCATATTGATCTTAAATGAAAATTGAATAACAAAGATAGAGAAATGAACTAGCCAAAAAATTGAAGTTTCGGAATGAAGTAAAAAAACACTTGATTATAAATTTAACATAATCGTTGGGGCCTCATGGCCAGTCACCCCACCATGTAGTTTCGCCAAAGCTAGCACCCCATGTGTGAGCCGCGGCTCAGAGGCCAATATGTTTTCGATTGAGTAGAATACAATAGAGAGGAACGGCAATCAAACGCACCTACGTACATCAAGACAAGACACAACAACACAATCGAATGATTCAAACGCAAGAAAATTAAGATAAAACAGTAGCCCTACACCAGCATGCCACTTGATAACAAATCAGGCCTCATTAATATGATAATATCCATGTAGTGAAACATACTGTTAAGAGCACAATTCTCTTAACGAAGAAATCCTGTCGATTACACTCGCAATACACACCAATCCGGCGCCCCTAGGTGTGGGGTCGGCGGCTCAAACTCGCGACTGGCGGAGAGAGATTCCTCCGTCGGCAGTGATTAGGTTTTTAGGAGTATTGCACAAGTAATGTGGGCAAAATAATTCTTCATTAATTGAGTACGTAATTAATGAGAAGCCCTATTTATAATACTAAAACCAGCCCTATTTATAATACTAAAACCCTAGGGTTGGTTCGACCTAAACCTAGACATCGGGAAAGAACCAACAAAGAAAACCCGACGGAGCTTATAAACGCTCGACACAATAAAGAAAGTAAAAAACAATAAAAGAAATAACTAAAATCAAAAGACTAAATTCAGGAACTCTTTCAGGCGTTTCGTCGAGCAGCTGGTCCGCTATTTGGAGACGAAGTCTTGGTAGCGCTCCGGCTGCTTGATTTCCTTCCTCGGCCTCAACTTCCTGCCCGTGTCCTCCTTGGTGACTTCCTCGGGCTGTTTCTCCAGCTCCCCAATTGGTAATGAATCTTCCTCACTTTGTGTTGACGATGAAGTCGGAGTCGGAGCTGGGTCAGCCATGTCTCCATTTGTAGTCTCGTCCGTTAACCGTGATTCTGTTGAGGTCGTAACACATACTCAACAAAATATAGAATTACATTTTCATTCTATTTAACAATCATAAATATCTCTTTGATCCATATTGTTTAATGGTGTACGGATATGAAACCAAACCGAAGTCACAGTTTTCACAAATTCCGATTCTTCTCCCCATGTTTGCTTCATTTAAATACGGCTAAGATCACGCAGCACATTAATGTCCAAGATTTCTTATCTACAAATTAAAAATATAGAAATGAAAACAAAAATAAAAATAAAGAATGTGTGATTTAAAATTAAGAAAAAGAATTCAATTTATGTGATGTGTAAATAATTAACTATCTTAATATTGTTTGATAAATTATTGATAGTTTTGACCAACTTGGGAATTTGATAAAAAAAATTAAACTAGTGAGGATAAAAAAATTTTTGGACCATTTCTCGATTTATGCGTGTGTCATCCTTGCTAATTTTCTCTGTATCGTTCCAATTTTTATGGGTGTCATCCTTGCGCAGGGGCCATGCTAATCTTCTCCGTATCGTTCCAATTTTATCGGATGTCCCCTAGGGACAACATGTGTAGTTAGGTGCTGAAATATAAACACACATAAGTCATTGTTTCTCCGATGTGGGAAAACAATAATTAAAACGTTGGGCAATATGACAAGATTTGAGACTTCTTTAATATTCTATTCTTGGAAATGAATTTACTAGAAAAATATGTTATAGTTAGGCCTGTAAATTAACTCGAAAATTTGAGTACCCAACTAGAAATCTCAAAAATAGCATACCCAATACCCGACCCGTATGTGAATTCGGGTACCCTAATACTCGATGTGGGTTTTACCCAAACCCAACTAATCGGGTACCCATAAACCCAAAATTATTATATTTTAAATTTGTTCTTTTATATAAATTATATTGTGGTGGGAATAGAAATTATTAAAAATAACACAATACTACTATTTATTGACTATTATTAAAAGTCAAAACTCCAATTAAAATTTCTAATGTTTTAGCTTTCTCTAAATTTCTAATATGTTTAAAATATACATTAGACAAATAGTCAACTAGACACTACTTAATTTAAAATAATTTTTTTTTCATAAATTGAAACATAAAAGAAATTAAATAAATTTACCCTAGATCTACCCTACAGGCCTATGGCCCTATACTAAATAAAAATATTTATCACATATACATAATCAATCGGGTATTAGTCGGGTACCCTAATACGGGTTTCGGGTAACCTAAACCCGAAAAATTCTAACACGAACTACCCAAACTCGTACCTGAACCCATAATTTTAGGTTTCGGGTTCCCAAAACCCATCGGGTATTGGATCAGGGTCGGGTATACCCGAAACCCGCGGATTAAATTTGCAAGCCTAGATATAGTCATTTCTATACATTCAAGAGCCATGTGAGACACCACATGGCTCGCATTCGCACTTTGATCTCACAGCTGCAGGTCATGTTCTCTCACATCTATCGGGAGGGCAATCGGGCAGCCGATTTTTTGGCAGGTAGGGGGGTCCAGACCCCTGCCATCACCTTCTTTGATGCAGATTCAGCGCCTTGGTATTTGAAGTCGCTCGTGAGGATGGACCAGTTGGGCTATCCGAACTTCAGATTCAGATATCGAGATGGATGACTACTTCACATGGTTCATGGTTTTGACTTGTGGTTTTTTTGTTTTCCTTTGGATTTGGCCATCATCCTTGTTATTATTTTGATGTATAGCTTTGTTATGTTTGTCTTCTTCTTAGTTAGATGGTTAGTACCCGGTCTGTGGGGATACCATATTAGCTCTGTTAGCTCTTGTGATTTGTATCTCTCGTGCGAACCGAGTCACTTTTGGGCTTGGTTGATGTATGCTCTTTTGATGATTTTTGATATATACAGGTTGTGGGTCAGCCTTAACCCCCGCCGTGATGGTGTTTGAGGAAAAAAAAAAGAGCCATGCTAATTTTCTCAGTATCATTTTAATTTTATCGAATGTCTCTATAGGTAGTTGGGTGCTGGATGATAAACCCAAAGATTAGCTATGTTTATCCGATGTGGGTGAAAAGGAGCTAAAATTTGGGCAATAGGCTTTGGATATGTGGAGATTGGGCTGTTTAAAGTTCTAATTCTTTTAAGTTTTTATTGGGAGTTATTAAAGTCTTTTTAATACTACCAAAGATGATAGTTGTTCCGTATTTATATTCTCTTGATTACAATTGAATATTTGGCAAATTTTATAATTATGAAACAATATTAATTTAAAGTAGATCGATTATTCGTGTGATTGTAATTGTAATTAATTATACTTGAATCTATATGTGGATATAAGGGTATCAAACACTACGTGATAGTTTTAGATGGTTGTATAAAATACGATAATTTGTTTCAAAATTGAAAAATATGGAGTATATTTATATGGTCACAAGGTACTACTAACTCATTAGTCAAAGAATTGGCCCATATTTTGTGTGGGTCCCACACTCCTTTTCAATGTAATTTCGAGGAAGATAGAGGTCATCAATGATGGTTGTTAGAAACGTAGACGACAATATATGGTCAAGCAATAATAATAATAATCAATAATAATAATAATAATCAATATTACTATTATAATACTAAATGGAATATCTAAAGTATCTTATCCACGCCTAATTACCAATATATGAAAATTTAAAGTTTATAATTTGTAATTTAAGGCATGGTACTTTATTAGTTTTAGTGGAGTAATTTGTAGTTTCAATTTTCAGGCACCACCTAAAGCAATTGTCTGGTTGTACATCTTTTTTTATTAATAGCTTATTTATTAATGTAATTTTACGAATAGACTAAATCAAATAATAGTATATATATTGAGTAGTCTATGATAAGATCAAAATTATTAGTATTATTAACTTAGTTTATTCAGTAAATTTTGATTAAATATAATATTCTATGAGTTTAATTATCTCAATGTATAAACTATTTCAGCATTTTGAATAAAATACACCGCAAAACAAAGGCATCATATGTTACTTAAAAGTAAATTTCTCGAAAATACAACTTACTGTACATATTAAAATTAATGTGTATTGATAATGAACCGTGATATTTTAGGGAATATTTTCAAGGCCCAAATAATAAATTCAATTAGTGATCATTCTCAAAAAAGATTTTAATCAGTGATCACATTCTTTGGTTATTTTTTATCTTTAGAACCTAACTTTGCCAAAATCCTAAAACTGTTATAATGATATAAATAATAATTTTATGAAAATAAATATTCTTAATTTATTCGTTAAAGTTGGGGGTCTAATCCCCAATCACACGGTTTACTTGACAAAACACTTTTTTTGAAAAAAAAGTTTGGATTGTTTGTTTGGAAATTTTGTTTGAATTGTTTGTTTGGAAATTTTCAGTATAAGAGCATGAATAACGCAAGGGGCCGGGCAGCAAATCGCGAGTCCCAGCCCGTCCCGCGCGTTGGAGGAGGAGGCAGCACGGCCTGGGCCGGTCCCCGTGCCGCGATCCCGGCCTGGTGCCCGTCCCGCGGCCCGGCCTGGGCGCGCGATGGAGAGGGAGGAAGAAGAGGCCGGCCGCTACTGTTCACGAATTTGCAGATTTTGGAAGAGGAAGAAGAGGGAGGGGGGAGAGGAAGAAGAGGGAGGGGGAGGAGGGGGAGAGGAAGAAGGAGGAAGAGGAAGAAGATGGATAGGGAGAGGGCCCGAATCTATGTGCATTTTTTTTTATTTTTTTTGCACTTTTTAAAAAAAATAATTTTTTTTATAATTTTTAGTTTATAATTTATTATTTTGTATTAAAAATGAATTTCTCGTGTTATAATTGCACAACGTATTCTATTTTAATTGTTCTACGTATTCTATTTTACGAGTAAAATAAGTTGGAGTTGTGAATAGTGTCATTTATTAGTTGCGACTTGCAGGGTTAGAGCAGTTGGGGCCTGGACCGCAACTGTAGAGGAATGACGACGTGGAGGGGACTTGGGGCCGGAAATGGGGACGAGGTTATTCATGTGCCCTAAGCATAAAATCAATATCTGTTTTTACAAACTCCCATGCAAAGAAATAGAAACTATATAAACTACCAATCACACCTCAATTGATAAGAGGTCTCAATCCCAATACCAAATTATCATCTTCAACTCAACTCAATAATCAATTTATACTAGTACACAAACTCTCGTGCAAAGATATCAAAACAACAGAAACGATCAATCACAACTTAGTTATCTACCTCCATCCCAACAAATACGTTACTATTTTTTGCGTCATCAAATTATCATTTTATATTTTCACAAAACTCCTACATATCTAATCAATGGCAGCTCAATTGATTAAACGTTTCGATTCTCGACCCATTACGTTTAGACTTTATAACCCCCAAAGCTTTATTAAAGCCTATATTACTAACAAAATTGAAAAATGGAACTCAAATTTTCCCCAATTCTTCACATGATGGTGCACGCCGGGTCGCTCGACCGCGTTTCGTAAACCAGGTCGCTATTATACCCGGGATAGCTCGGCGCGTACGACCACACGAATGGCACCGCCGCCGCTGCCGCGGGTTTCTCCTCCTTCTTATCCTCACCGACGCTCACGAGCTCAGCGTGCCCCACGCCCTTCCGCAGCTGGCGCGTGAGCACCACCGCGTCGATGCTCTCCCCCACCACCACCACCTGATCCTTCTCCGCCCCTGCCAGAGCCGCCGATTCGACGCCGGAGATTCCGACTGTGATTTTTAGGGCTTTGGAGCGGGATTTCTCGTCGTTCATCGACACCCTCACCACAATCTTAACCTGCATCAAATTATCGAAATTAATCACCTAATCGATTCAATTAAGTAGTAGCGGAAGAGGAATTCAACGATTTCGCAGTGAATTTACCTTCATTTTGTTGATTGATGAACGCGATCGATGAAATTTGAGTGAATTGAGGTGAAATGTTTTTGGTAGAGAGCAGTGAGTTTGAATTGAGATGAAATGGAGTTGAGAGAGCTGTATTTATAGCTATAGGAAGCGGTCGTGAACCAATTTACACGCCTAAACTAATTTGATTTTATTTTTTTATTTTTAATAAAGTTGTAGGGTCACTAATAAATGTTAATTTGTTGGTAATGTTACATTCAAGAAATTCGAAGTAGTTCGAGAAATTCTTCTTATATAAAACTCAAAAACAAGACTTTGAATTCGAAGTTCTTTGTATAGTAGACATTACAAAATCAAAATTTATAGCTTTTAAAATAAAAGGATTAGCCTACAATGGGTTGGGGTTGTGTTGTTTATATATAAATTTTTTTCTTAATCATATTTGCAACTATACCTTGATTTTTATTAATTGTGTGAACTACTATTAAACAATTGTTCCTAACAATTCGATTCAACCCATTGCATTTATGTTAGTTTGCTTTTGTCAAGTATAAATATCATTGTAGTTAGCATTCTGTACCCACTTCAACATCAGTGGAATCATTTATTTTTTCATTTATACCAATTACCAACTAACTGAATAATAAACAATCATATATATAAAAACTAGAAAATCGTGTAACATTGAAATATATACTTATGTAAACTGTGTTTTAAGCTATTACATGTGTAAAGGCTATTTAAGTGTTTTAAATACTACCAAAGATGATAGTTAATCCATATTTGTATTCTCTTGGATACAAATAGTCAAATACAATTGAAGTGTATGGTAATTTTTACTATGATGAAGCAAAATAAATTAATTAAACTTGGAATCTAAATGTGGATATTATGGTATCAACCACTACGTCATAGTTTAAGATTGTATAAAATGGAGTACGATCATTTTTCAAAATTGAAAAAAATATGGAGTATATTTATATGGACCTCATAAGTCTAAAGAAATAGGTCCATAATTTGTGTGGAACCCACAAAGTCATATTCAATGTAAATTCAAGGAAGATACAGCACATTAATGTAGGTTGTTAGGAAAGAAGACCGAGTATATATGGTCAATAATAATAATAATAATAATAATAATAATAATAATAATAATAATAATAATAATAATAATATCACCAAAGAGAAATATGTTGAAGTAGGCTAAATGAAATCCTAGTCTATTTGACTTAATTGTATTATATTTGAAGTAGTCTATGAAAAAATCAAAAGTATTGCTATTATTAATTTAGTTAAATTCTGTTTAAATTTGTTAAATATAATATTCCACGAGTTGATATAATTTAATTTAACTGTCTCAATGTATAAATTATTTCAGTATTTTGAATAAATACCCCACGAAAAACAAAGGCACTATAGAATACTAAAAGTACTTAGTAAATTTCTCAAAAATACAACTTACATATTAAATTTAATGTGTATTGATAATCAACCGGGAATTTCATATTTTACGGGATATTTCAAGGCCGAAATAATAAATTCAGTAGCGATCATTCTCAAAAAAGATTTTAATCAGTGATCACATTCTTTGATTATTTTTTTTATTTTCAGAACCTAACTTTGCCAAAATCCTAAAACTGTTATAATGATATAAATAATAATTTTATGAAAATAATATACTTAATTTATTCGTTAAAGTTGGGTCTAATCCCCAATCACACGGTTTACTTTACAAGACTCTCTTTTTGAAAAAAAAAAGTTTCTTTTCTGAAAAAAGTTGTTTTTCTTTTTGGGCAACGTGTGAATGCAATTCAATAATGAGTTAATAGAGTCACGATTGCTTATTTCACCTGAAATTTTGCTTACGACATATTAATAATTAACATAATATCTTTATTCGAGGACGTTCTAGGGTGAGATTTGTTTAATATTTATATTTAATTAATTCAATTAATGTTTAATAAACTACTAAAAAAAGACTTCTTGTTTGTGCGTTTACTTTGAGTTTGAAATCCGCCCTTCTCGATCAAGCATTGATTGTTTATGACTATTGGGGGCATAATTTTGTATTTTTGTACCTTGTGTCACAAATATAAATTCATAAATCTTAATAAAGAAGCTAATGTCATTTGGGTTCAAACAGCCAGTGAAAAACGTTTCTCAAATTAAAAAAAAAAGTAGCTAGCTAGTAAACTTCAAACAAGATAAAAACACAACCAAAATATTAGTAGCTATAGATATACTAAATTAACTTATGTAAATATAATTGAGTAAACACAAAACAATGTCTTCAAATGATAATCATCCTATAATTATATTTATAAAATTTCACTAGTATTATGCTTTTATGCAAATGTCAGTGTCAGTGACAAATTCATAAATGGAACCCGTGAGATCGAATACAGTGAGAAAAGGTCGTTACTGGCATCGAAAGACATAGACATCACAAGCAATGAATGACAGGCGAAGAATGAAAATGAGCCCAATTTTGAGATGATGGGGTTAAGCTATTGTACTATACAATCGACAGCAAATTCAAAAACCAAATTTAATGGAGTTTTTCAGTTTATTGAATTGAAGGTGGGGTCGGCTACGACTCCATCTAGATCTATCATTCTGCAATAGAAAGTCCATAATCCTTTGGTTGTTAACAATTTTAATTTGATTGATCATTTATAAATAATCTCTTTAATTATAGTGTTCTTAATTATTAAAAAAGAAATGTGAAATAAAACCGCTAAAAGTTGAATGGGTCAATATCACTCGTTGTAATCACCCTATCAATTTGTGGTTCAACTTTTCAAACCAAAGATGACGTTCCACGAAATATAAAGCCTCACGGCTCATGAAATTTCCACATAATAACAACAAAGACTTGGATTTCATCTTATTTTTATACATAAATATTGATGGTGATTTATATTTGGGTTGATTCAAGGGAGCAATAAACTAGATTATGCTACTAATGTTACTTTTCTTTTTCAAATACAATATATTGAATAATGTGACCATTACATATACTTAAAAGGGGTTTATTGACCAATAAGTCACCACCATTTCCGCTCATTTCGTATTATTCAACTTAAAATATAAAATCGAGTGGGTGTTGAAATTAATTTTTAGTAAACGATCGAACCATTATTGTCAAGAAAAAGTAGTATTGATATTGAATTAGTCCATTGCACCTAAAATCACAACCTCTTACATAAGTTACAAAGTAGATTGAAACTTTCAATATATGTAACTAAGTTCCCACTTTTCAATCTTCATGTTTCCAAACATCCCCAACAAAGTGTCCCCCTCAATTGAAGTGAACACAAATTCCTACATACCACGATTTCGAAAAGCAAAACCACTTCGAACATGGAAGCAGAGGCGGACGCATAGATTTGTTTCGACATGGGCTATATATTCTAATTTCGAGTTCAATTTTGATACCGTAATTTTCCTATATTTTGTTGCAATAATAAGGACTTTTGCACAAATCTTCATGCAAAATATAAAAAATTCAACGATATTCTATAAACAAAAAAAGAATTTGTATATGCATATAATTAAATATATGAGAGAAGCATGATAATATTTTATGAAATTAAACTAATAAATTTAGAAGGATGATTAAGAACATACCTTGAGAGAGAAGAAGAAGCTCATTACCCAGCTCCAATACATTTGAGTTGGTTTGGATAGAAAAATACCAATCACATAATTTATAACAAATGCTAACGCGTATCAAATATGTGAATTGTAACGAAATTATCTTGATCAAGACCTAAATATATTTTACATATATTGTAAATTTCATTTGATGCAACTTCTAAGTTTTTTTGAGGGTGTTGATAGCTATGTTCGATTACTAGGAAATTGGCGGGAAACCAACAGTTGTTGACATATATTCAGATATAACGTGTATTTTTGTCCTTTCGAAAATGGGTCCAATTGCAATTTGCAAGAAATGTAAATATTTTTTTTATGATTTTATAATTTGGGTATGAAATATTATTGAGGGCTGAAACAACCTATTTTACTAAATGGGTCTTGGCTTGGATATGAAATGCAATCGCAAATCAAAACATTTTGTAGTGTCATCGAATCAATTCTATCAAAATTTATCAATTCCATCTCTCCATTGTAATTTATCAATTTTATTCCAATTTTTCACAAATCAAATGATTAGAATCTTTTTTACTACCAGGAAATAAACTTGTAACAAAACAAAACATTTCATGATAATGTGCTTACATTGTAATAAACATTGATCGAATACGCCTCTAATTAGGTACAAACATAGTTCAAAAAAGGTCAAATCTTTGATGATTCCATCATTTACGATTGAGTCATGAAACTTTTGGATAAGAATCCTACATCTGTACCGAATTCTTTCTAGTTAAAGAATCTCCTTCTAGATTTTTGGGAAAATGAGGAGGTTCTCTAAAAGAAATATGGCTTTCTGAACGCGATTACATACAAAAAGCTGCAAGAGGTCAAATTCACCGAGTTCAAGAGAAGCATATATAGGCTATAGCCCCGAGTTGCTCTGGCTTACACCAACACTACTCCAATTCTTCATGATAAAGATGAAGTCCCAGCCCTAGGCGAGCACAAGCTCGGCGAAATGCCATTGCTTCAGCCTTTTGCACAGGACTCCCGTAGCTTGTGTCTCTAGCTGAAGCACTGCCTGTTGCTTCCCTGAATATCTACTTCATATGAAACAACCACGTCGGTAGGATGAGGATGAAAATTGCATCGGACACGAGGCTCAACTAGTTTGTGAGCTTACTTGGTAAAGTATATCTGTAATATCCGTTAAGACTTTTCTTGTGAAAAATTTAATGGTGGTATATCATAATTTATGTATGTGAATATTTAAATTAATTATGAAATAATTGGAAAAAAATAAAATCCTAATTAACAAATTAAACCCCTCTCTCTCTCCCTATCTCTCTCTCGGTTTCTCTCCCTCTCCCCCATTATTTCCTCAACCCCTCCCCACTCCTCACAACCGATCCAAAGAAGAAACCATCTCCTCTCTCAATCTCTCCCTCTCACCATCGCTCTTTTCTCTCAATCTCTCTCTCACAAGCAATCAATCTCACTCAATTTCGCGGTTGTTAGCTTTCGTTGTGAATCGGAGTCGGAGGAGGAAGTAAAACGTTCGAACTACGATTGAACTCTCCGGGAAAGGTAACCCAAGACCCTAACTCATGCTAATTTCGAAAACACATGCATATAGGACGAATTTGAGTTGTTTAGATGCTGAATAGGACTTGTGGTTATGTGTTGGTGTTGAGTATGATTTTGGTTGTGACTGACAGTGGGTTCCGAACCCTTTTTGACGAATCAAACGATCTCCTTTTGGTACAAAATTTTAACTGTATAAACCTTGGTGTGTCTTCTGCGTGGTATTAAAATTTCAGCTTCATTGGAGGTCGGGTGATTTTATAATGATTTTTGTAAGTAAACTGCTCAGTTCTGCGGGATGTACGTTTCTGGGTGATGTATTTATGTGAAATGGGTGTGAATCTGGGTGTTTTGATATTGTGATGTATGTGGGTGTGATTGGCCAAGAGATGGCTCGGAGGAATCAGCGTTTGGTTCGAGTGGTTTGTGTGTGTTGGCCGAGAGACTTAGGGTTTGGCCTAGGGTGGTGTTGTGGAGAGTTTTGGAGGTTTGATCTCATGTTTTCAAGTGTTTTCGGATTGTAGAATGTGTGTTGTGAATGTCGTATAGGGTTTGAGAAGGTTTGGTTGGGGAAACGTTGGTGTA
This sequence comes from Salvia splendens, assembly GCF_004379255.2. Classification (NCBI taxonomy): domain Eukaryota; kingdom Viridiplantae; phylum Streptophyta; class Magnoliopsida; order Lamiales; family Lamiaceae; genus Salvia; species Salvia splendens. Next base: position 1,676,636 of record NC_056042.1, read on the forward strand.
TGCGTGTGTTCGAGCCAGGCGGCCGAGACAGCATCCGAGCCAGGACCGAGCCAGGCGGCCGAGACATCCGGCCGAGGTGCCGAGCCAGGACCGAGCCAGGCGGCCGAGACTTCCGGCCGAGGTGCCGAGCCAAGACCGAGCCAGGCGGCAGAGACATCCGGCTGAGGTGCCGAGCCAGGACCGAGCCAGCCGGCCGAGACAGCCGGCCGAGGTACCGAGCCAGGCGGCCGAGACAGTCGGCCGAGGCACCGAGCCAGGCCGAGACGCCGAGACAGCAACCGAGCCAGGCTCGGCCAGGACCGAGACAGCCGGCCGAGGTACCGAGCCAGGCCGATACGCCGAGCCTTTTTCCGAACCTTTTCCGAGCCAAGTGAGCCGTTTGCACAGTGAGGGTATGCCGGGAGTGTGAGTGTTGTGTGTGTGTCGTGTGCGAGTCGTGTGCGCGTCTTGGGTACGTTGTATGCGTGTCGGGTGCGTGCATGGTGTGATTCGGACGTGTGAATTTGTGTGCTTGACTTATAGGATGTTGTTAAGTGTGTGTATGTGTAACGTGCTAGATATTGAAGTCATCCACGTAGAAATCATGCATTGTCGTTTAAACCTCGTCTTCCCTGACTCTAATCATGATATTTATTTATCTTTCAAAAAGGGTGATCTTTTAAGAGGAAATTGTGGTTGAAGAAGGAAACTATTTAAAAGCTAAGCAATTGAGGTGGGCTTTTCTACCCTACTATACTGTGGGTTATTTTTTCAGTTTTATAGTAATATATAACTATATAAGTGTATATTTTGTTAATTCCTTTTATATTAGGTAATTCCTTTTCATATTTTGTACTATATATAGGTAAAACTGAAAAAAAGGTAAAAAAATAAATAAATAAAAAGAAAAACGCTCAAAATGAACATGAATGTGTGTGTTGATGCATCTATATATATATATGTACATTAAATTTGATAATATGTTAAATATAATTACAAGCATGCGTGTGTGTTTTTCCCAAGTTTTATACTCCAAATGATATAATTATAAGAGAACAAATATATCAAATATATCAAATATATGCAAAAAGTTCAACAAAGAATGTAATGAGGAAAAGATAGAAATGTGTGGATTATAAGCTATCAAATGACATATATTTATTGTAGAAAAATAGTAGTAGAAGTTAATTTCTTTCAAAACCTTTCACTTCCTCCACTTATAACTAAAATAAAAATATTAACTTCCTATAATCAAAACCTATAAATATGAAGAAATAAACGTAAACGCAAACGCACCAAAACCTATCAAAACCTTTCTACTCCTAGAATCGCAATTCACCACCGACACCAAACCCTAGCGGCGCAAACGCACCGCCACCACAGAAACCACACCGCCACCACAGAAACCACACCGCCACCACAGAAACCACACCGCCACCGCCACCGCCACCGCCCCCAAGTTCTGAACATCATGACTGCCCACCGCGGAAAGTACGCTGGTAAGATTTTCAGTCTTTGACATTTGAAAATTTCAATTTCTCGCCCAAATCAATTGTCTTTCCCATTTCCATTCCAGCGTTAAATGAGATTAAACCAATGATATGCACTTTAATTTGTATTCTTACTCTAATTCTTTAAATATTTTCACTAGACTTACATTATTCAAACTATGATTTGCAGATGAGCTTATTGCCAATGCTGCAATCTTGGGTACCCCTGAGAAGGGCATTCTTGCTATTGATAATTTTGCTGAATTCGACCCTGGCTTTATATCTCTCACCCTTTTTGGTTACTATCATTACCTGAGTGGTGTGATCTCTAATGAGTCTCTCTACATGAGCAACAGTCCAGGTATATATATTTTTTTCTAAAACTGTTTGAATGATTAAATAAATAATCTAACATTTTGTATGTGTACTCGCAGGCGAGAGTTTAGTTAATCTTTTTAAGCGTAATGGTGTTCTTACTGGTATCACCCTTGACGAGGGTACCATTGAGCTTGCTGGAACCAATGGTGAGACCACCACCAAAGGTCTTGATGGCCTAGCCCAACGTTGCCAAAAATACTATGCTGCTGGTGCTCGTTTCGCTAAGTGGAGAGCTGTGCTGAAGATTGGTGCGTACGAGCCATCACAGCTTGCTATCCAGTACAATGCCAACGGTCTGGCCCTCTATGCCATCATCTGCCAGGAGAATGGCTTGGTACCAATTATTGAGCCTGAGATCCTTGTTGATGGCTTCCACGACATCATCAAGTGTGCTGAGGTTACAGAACGCGTTCTTGCTGCTTGCTACAAGTCCCTCAACGACTACCACGTCCTGTTGGAGGGAACATTGTTGAAGCCCAACATGGTCACCCCTGGCTCTGATGCTCCCAAGGTCACCCCCGAGGTGGTTGCTGAGTACACTGTCTGTGCCTTGCAACGAACAATCCCCCCTGCCGTCCCAGCTGTTTTCTTTTTTTCTGGTGGACAGAACGAGAAACAGGCCACCCGCACCCTTGATGCCATGAACAAGCTCAAGGCGAAGAAGCCATGGACCCTGTCTTTCTTCTTGTATGGCAGAAAGACGGAAAATAATTTGATTTCTTGGGATCTGGTGCTTAGAAGGTTGAGGGACAACTCAGAAGCCACACTCGGAGGCAGCCCGGGCGACAGCGCTGTGAGCGCAAGCAAGAGCGAGGTGCTTCTGAAAGCCTCCACGTCAAGGACTACAAGTAGTAATAGATTGGACTTTCCTTGATTTTCTGAAATTTTCATCTGTATATAGAATATTTCACTACTCCTTAACTGACTTCATTATTCAATATTTGCAGATGAGCTTATTGCCAATGCTGCAAGCGACCAGGGCGACAAAGCCTCCACGTCAAGGACTACAAGTAGTAATAGATTGGACTTCCCTTGAGTTTCTGAAATTTTCAACTGTATATAGAATATTTCACTGCTCCTTATCTAACTTACATTATTCAAACTAGGATTTGCAGATGAGCTTGCAGCCAATGCTGCAATCATTGGTACCCCTGGGAAGGGTATTATTGCAGTTGATGATTATGTTGAATCAGTTGACCACGATCCTTGTTTCTTGATCCTTTACTGCGCCACTCGGGGCCTTCAATACCTGAGTGGTGTGATCTTTAGCCACGCGTCTTTCTGCGGATCAGAAATCAAAGGTATATGCATAATTTTTATAAAACTCTGGATCGAAGATGATTAATAAATTATCTAACCTTTAGTTGATGTATACTCGCAGGCAAGCATTTTGTTGATGTGTTTAACGACGCTGGCGTTCTTGCCGGTATCAGGCTTGATAGGGGTACTATTAGGCTTGCTGGAACCAATGGTGAGACCACCACCAAAGGTCTTGATGACCTAGCTGAACGTTGCCCAAAATACTATGCTGCTGGTGGTCGTTTTGCTGAGTGGAGAGCTGTGCTGAAGATTGGTGCCAACGAGCCATCACAGCTTGCTATCCAAGACAGTGCCAACGGTCTGGCCATCTATGCCATCATCTGCCAGGAGAATGGCTTGGTACCAATTATTGAGCCTGAGATCCTTGTTGATGGCTTCCACGACATCAACAAGTGTGCTGAGGTGACAGAACGCGTTCTTGCTGCTTGCTACAAGGCCCTCAACGACTACCACGTCCTGTTGGAGGGAACATTGTTGAGGATCAACATGGTCACCCCCGGCTCTTATGCTTCCAAGGTCACCCCCGAGGTGGTTGCTGAGTACACTGTCCGTGCCTTGCAACGAACAATCCCTCCTGCCGTCCCAGCTGTTGTTTTTTTATCTGGTGAACAGAGCAAGGAAGAGGCCACCTGCACCCTTAAAGCCATGAACAAGCTCAAGGCGAAGAAGCCATGGACCCTGTCTCTCTCATTTGGACGTGCTCTACACCAGGGAATCCATGAGGTTTTTGCCGACAGTCGGAATCCGATTTTAGCGAGGGATGCGTTCCTTACAATGATGAAGGCAAACTCAGAAGCGCTCGGAACAGACCAAGGCGACAATGCTTGAGCCTCCACATCAAAGTTTGGAGAATGAACATTAGTGGAGATGCAAATTCTATACCAAATATCCCAAATAAGGTTTTGCCCTCAAAATGGTGACTTACTGTTCATAGTGAATACGGAGATCGACTATTCTTTTGTAGTGATTACTGTTCATAGTGCATACTGAGATCGACTATTCTTTTGTAGTGATTACTGTTCGTATTGAATACTGAGATCGACTATTCATCTAGCCTTTGATCATTAAGTTTTTATTAGGATTTTTTATACGACACGATAATATGACATGGATCTGCACGAAGTTAATACGACACTTGGGTCGGGTTGGGTTTGGTTTGGTTTATATATTAAAAAAATACTTAGTTTTATTAATTTAAAATTTATAAACTTTAATTTTAGTTATTCTTGTTCCTCCATAATTATAGGACGATTAGTTGAATTAATTAATAAACAGATTAATTTTTTAAAGTTAAAAACCACCATATGTTAATAGTCGACGTGATCCGTCAAATATGTGATTAAATTGGATTTTGACCAATTAAGCATTTTACTTATATTTTTTAATATTATATAAAAAAAAGAATGTTAAAAAATATTGACTCAATCCTCTAAGAGCATCTCCAGTGGGCGGACATCCCACTAGGACATCCCAAAAACACCTCCTGCCACGTCACTAGGACATCCCATTCCACTGCCATATCACTAGGACATCCCCTACACAATCCGCCCTTCCCATCGCCCTTCCCACTAGGACATCCTGCAATAAAAAAAAATCATACATTCACAAATAAAACAATTTACGTTTACGGAAATAAAATTTGACTGAAAATACGAACGGGAAAAATTAACTACTTCATCGGAAAAAACATACATGATTCGAAAAAAAAATATTACATACTCAAAAAAAAAAAATTCATACATTATCACGTCCACCCCTCCGAGTCCAAATCTCTTCGATGATATCCTGCTGAAGTCGAATATGGGCATCTGTTTGCCGCATATCGGCAAATGCACGCAGCCGCGCGACCTCTCCATGAGGTACCCCCATATTCACATTCGCGGTGGCCACCCCGTGACTTGGACCTGCACCCGTATCATCTTCGTTGGTCCACTGAGTCAGTTCCGCAGCTTCATTTTCGACAATCATGTTATGCATTATGATACATGCGTACATGACATCGCCGATGTTGGGAATATACCACTGCCGTGCAGGACCCTTCACAACCGCCCACCGACTCTGGAGCACACCAAATGCCCGCTCCACATCCTTACGCGCTGCTTCCTGACGGCTCGCAAAGTATGTCTTCTTTTGTCCGAGCGGATGCTTGATTGACTTCACGAAGACGAGCCAGCTTGGGTATATCCCATCCGCCAAATAGTACCCCATATTATGCTGGTTGCCGTTGGCGACGAAACTGATGGCGGGACCAACGCCATTGCACTGAGCGTTGAACATGGGCGACGACTGGAGAACGTTGATGTCGTTGTTGGACCCGGCGACTCCAAAATAAGCATGCCATATCCACAGCCGGTAGTCAGCTACAGCTTCAAGGATCATCGTGGGATGCTTCGCTTTGAAGCCGGTAGTGTATATCCCCTTCCAGGCGGCCGGGCAGTTCTTCCACTCCCAATGCATACAATCTATTCTGCCCAACATCCCAGGGAACCCGTGCACCGACCCATGCATATCTAAAAGCATCTGGCAGTCTTCGGGGCTCGGACTCCGAAGATACCGCTCCCCGAATATCGCTCTGACGCCCGCGCAAAAATTCTGCAGACACTCGACGGCTGTCGACTCGCCAATGTGGAGGTACTCGTCGAACATGTCGGCCGCGCCTCCATACGCCAGTTGTCTGATTGCGACAGTGCACTTCTGCAAGGGCGTGAGTCCGGGTTTGCCAGCTGCATCCTCTCTGATCCTAAAATACATGTATCTTCTCTCTAAAGCACCCACGATGTGCAGAAACAGTGGACGATGCATCCTAAAGCGTCGCCGGAATAAGGCTTCCCCAAAACGCGGTTGCGGAGCGAAGTAGTCCGCATACAACTGAATATGTGCAGCAATGTGGTCACGAGGTACTTGAGTTCGACGATGGATCGGCCGAGGCACTGCCGCCTGCTACCGCCGCTGCAACCTCTGTTGTAGCAGCCTCTCTATCGCACCTTCAACAGCGACCTCCAACTCATTCTCGCTATCACTTTCACTAGACATTCTAGATATACTTGAAATTACAGATGTAGAGAGAGAAACTTGTTAACACAAGTGGTGCGAATGAAATAAAATTCAACGAGCCATATATATAGAGTTTTAAAAAAAAAAAAAAAAAAGGGACGTCCGACCGGACGCCACAGTGGCGGACGTCCTCCCGCCCATCGCCGGGACGTCCGAGGACACCCGACGTTCTCACGGGACGTCCGTATCCGACCTTCGACGCTCCAATGGCGGACGTCCCGGTCGCCCGTCGGCACGTCCGACCGGACGTCCGCCATTGGAGATGTTCTAAGTTTCTTCCCGCTGCTGCTACCCTCTCCCACCGCTCCATTCCCCGACCGACTTTCTCGCCGAGCCCTTCTATTTTCCGGTGCAGAACACCAAGAGTTTTGCTTCCCTGTGGCTGATCAGAATCCCAATTTTATGCTGAGTGAGCAGTAGTAGATGTAGGAGGCAAGGAGGAAGGTGGAGAAGAGGGCGATCGCGTAGCCGATGCCGATGGATGTGAAGCTCAAGGAGGAGAATTTGGCGTTGGCGGCGGAGGTGTACGTTAAATATTGATTTTTACATATTTTTTTTATTTTATTTTTTAAAATAATTAAAAAATATAATCAAAATATTTAATTGGGTCAAAATTTGATTTAAACATGTTGACAGTTAATATTTAACGGATTCGTCAGTTTTGGACTAATTGTGGTCGGAGTTGAAATTCAAAAGATGATGTTTATGAGTAAAATGACCGATAATGTTTGGAAGGGGCGGTTCCACGGCGACCGCCGCGGGTGAATATTATTTTTTTATAAATACATCAAATTATAATTATTTTAGTCCGTTCATTTTTATTCCAATTCAATGAAAATAAAGGATTAAATAATGTTATTGGGCCGGATATGAATGGGCCGAGAGGGAGTAATTTGAGCCTATAATAATTTCAATATATAAACCCAAATACCTAATACCGAAACCTAGGTATCGAAAATGAAAAGCTCTCGAATTCCGGCGCAATGGAGCGAACTTCCCCAAGATCTGACGGCGAATATATTGCAAAGGCTGCAGCCGGAAGAGATACTGATGAGTGCGCAGTTTGTGTGCACTAGCTGGTGGAGAACCTCCAAGGATCCCTCCATGTGGCGCGTCATTCATTTGGATATTCGACGCCGCCATTTCTGGAACATCTGCCGCTGCGGATTTGATCGTCTTTGCCGTTGCTATAACTGTTGCTGCCCCGTCCACGCACGTGACAATATTTCACGCTGCAGAGTCAACCTATATGACACAATTTGCTCCTGCGCAGTCATCCAATTTGAGAACATGTCCCGTTGTGCAGTGGACCGTAGTCAGGGACAATTGCTCCATCTAACGCTCGCCGGTTCTCACCTCGATGCCTTGCTAAACTATGTAGCCCACCGGTACATTACAAACTGCTCCCTTTTTAATTTCTTCTAATTAATCACCTAGGAGATGTTATTTTGTGTATTCGATTTTATAATTGATGAGAAATTTAATCACAGAATGGTGTATGTTGTGACAGATCAAGTCAACTTCGATGCCTTAAGCTTGTAGAGTATCTAAGTACTTATGGAGGAGGAAGTACTCCTTTGACTTTGCATATAACAAAATTGCAACAATTGGAAGAGTTGCACCTTTTCATGAAGCCATGGGTCGATCCCCAAGATTTTGAAACCATTGGCATTGCTTGCCCACTGTTGAAATCATTTACCTATCACAACTGTGAAACCAAGGGTCCGGATTTTACAGAGTATGCTGCCGCAATTGGGAAAACCATGCCTAATCTGCACCATCTCCGGCTTTGTCAATATATGACTGGAAATAAGGTACTAGAACCCATTCTCGATGGCTGCCCCAACCTCAAATCACTTGATCTTCGGCGATGTTCTGGTTTTGACCTTAGAGATTCGGGAAAAAGATGTTGGGAAAATGATCTGTGGCTCTATTCCGACTCTATCAGTTTCGTGGATTGGGTTAAGAAATGGCAGGATAACTATGATTCTGATGCTCCATATCCTCCTGGTGTTACGGATGCTGGTGCTTTTTGTGATGTTTTTTATTGGAATTACTTTTATTGTGCTTTTTATAAAAAATTTGTTGCTATATATTGAAATTTACATGCTATGAATCAATGATTATTGCTATTATTGTGTAGACTATCAACTATATATAATTATATTCTCAAAATCTTGATGTTATGTTTTATGCTTTGAATGTTTAATTTTGGTTATTACTACAAAATTGGACGAATTTCATCCCTAGTAAGACATGTCTCAAAACAATGTTGAGCCCTGTTTCATTCTAGGAACATTATTAGTTAAATTGAAACTCATCTTATCTATGACACCAAAAGAGCATTTCACATCTAAAAAAAAGAGGTGAAATCATTCATCCTCTACTATAAAGTGATTTTAAAATCATATATTCGATTTCACTTTTTTTAATTATATTACTCCTATTACTAGTAATAAAAAACATTAATACGAGTATCTCCAATGGCAGCGAGCGGGCCGGCTAGCCGATTCCAGGCGCTGGCCGGTCCGCTCGCCGAACCATTGCGGCCGGCGAGCGGGGAATCGGCGGAAAAAGAATTTAATTTTCGTACTGGAGCGAATACCCATTTGCGTACTGGAGCGAAAAGAATTTAATTTTCGTCAAATTTGCATGTCATTATCTCTTATTCTGAAAAATCAGCAAATTTAATTTTATATTTTTCTGAAATCTCTCGGTCATCATGCCATCATATTTATATGAAACGACTATAGAATTTTTAATATTATTTCTATAGATTGTTTCTGCACTTCTGATAAATGCCTACACAATTAATCTTGTCTTGTGATAATGTTAAGTAATTCCTTGATCAATAATTCTAAATAGTACAATTAGTTAGCTTATGCACACGGACACGGCACACCACATTAGCAAATTTTATAGCGTTTTGTTATAATTTTTTCAAATTTTGTATATTCTGTTTATTACTCCACAAAGCTTCCCATTTATATATACTGTCTGCTTCAAAAATTTTGATAGTGGCCACTTTACGAAACATTTTACTTACAATTATATCATGTAGTAATTTCTTAAATATCCACTAATTAATTTAATTTTTAATATTAATCTTCATTTGTATTAATTCACTTTGGAACTATTGATTATGTTAAATAGGGAGTAATAAACATTTGAATTGTTATCCAATAAATATTTGAGCATCTTGACGTGTGGATTAATACTTAAGCATGCTGCGAATTATCTACGTTATAGTTCACGTCTATATATTGTGCTAAAATTGGATGATAAAAGATTGATTTGGGATTGAGAGGTTGTAGGAAGAATGATTTCCCTCCATCTTCTCTGGAATTTACTTAGTGATTGTGAAATGATTGTGTGTGATTTTTGCAGTGTGGTCTTTGATTGCAACGAAAAATGAATGATTTAATTGTGGAGCAATTGTGGTTGACTTTGTTGATTTTTGGAGCAATTTGTGGAGACATTCAAATTGATAGTAATTTCTTATGTGTCTGGTTCTAGCTAGTTTCTCAGCAACCATAACATTATGGTCAGATATCCAAAATGATAATTTAACAATCTTTTCTATTGTTGTATTGCAGACTTTATTATAGTGTCATAACATTATTTTGAAAATTATCATTAATTTCAAATGTTAACTCTGTATTTTACTTACTTTATATCGCTATATTTATATTAAATTATTATTTATTATTAGTGTAAAACATGACACTATGGCATGTACAGTAAAAAGAATTTAAATGTTTAATTATAATATTATACTTAATATTGTTACTAGCTCTTACTATATAAATAAAATTATGAGAAAATAAATTAAAAAGTATAAATCTTAAAAGCTAAGAAAAATATAGCTGGATGAGTTAAGGCAGAGGGTAGAATAGTCCCGGAAATTTTGATACTTAAAATAAATTAAAATGTAGCTACTATTATTTGTCAAATATTATTATGCTACTTCCATTCTATTTGTTGTTTCTGCATTTGGAAATCCAAAAAATCACACTTCATAAAAATATAAATCAACATAAAAATATAATTCAACACTCCAATCACTCGCCTATAAATATGCTTGTAAATTTGCATAGACATAGCAACATGAGTCCTCAACAAGGCTTTATTACTAAAATACTAGTAAATCTTTATAAAAGTCTGAACACTGTGAAAACTAAAAACAATACTATAAAATCACTTCTGTGTCTTCAATTTCTTTACTTTAGTCGGATGTGGAATGTCTGGATCCATCGACACCAGAAGCTTGTCGATTGTTCCATATATACCCGCATGCTTGTTTTTAAGATGCTCGATACTTTCGTCAAGCACCTTGCATTCTCTTATAATTATATCAAGTGGAGTATAAAACTTGGTAAAAACACACACGCATGCTTGCAATTATATATTCAACATATTATCAAATTTAATGTATATATATATATATATATAGATTCATCAACACACACATTCATGCTCATTTTTGAGCGCCTTTCTCTTTATTTATTTTTTTTTCATTTTTTCAGTTTTATAGTAATATATAACTATATAAGTGTATATTTTGTTAATTCCTTTTATATTAGGTAACTCCTTTTCATATTTTGGGAGTTCTGTATCGGTATTGTTTCCTTTCTCATTGTTAATGCAGATGGATGTGTTTTTTTATAGCATAGCTGCTGCGACTTTAGAGTGTGTGCACTGCTAATCTTGTGGCTCCACTTTCAACAATACAGATGGTGTGTTTGTAGCTTGACTTCGGCTCGGCTGCTGTATTAGTTTCAAGGTCGCAATATAGAGGAATTTGAGTGCTAAAGAGTGTATCAAGATCTTGCTCTCGTCTTGGTTGCGATTTTATAGCTTGACTTCGGCTGCAGTGTTAGTTTCAAGGTGTGACTCGTATCCCTTGTTTTAGGAAGAATTTAATTTAATTTTGGCGCAATAGATCGTATTAGATGTTGTTTGTTATGCTTCACGTTGGATGTGATCCTACTTTTATTACATGGGAATAAAGTACAAAAGATTGATAAATTGTTATTGTGATTATTTGGACCAATTAATTTAATTAGGCCTTGCTTGTATTTCTATTGGATTGTGACATTGTTCTGATATTTCTTCAACAGGATGAAGTTGACATTCTTCGTCTTTCCATCACCAAAGATTGATGTGCCATGCGCAGCAAAGAAGTTGAGATATAAAAGAAAGATCAGAGAGAGTGGAAGAAAAGAAAGAAGAGAATGAGAGCTGTGTGTTTCACATTTTCATTTTCTGAGTGAAAGTAATAAACATCTCATCCCTGGTAGCATTTGTTCTTCCATTCATCTTTTATTGAATTAATTAAATTGTACAATTGTGATCGACTATTCAATTTTATAGTCTGAATTTTGAAATAATTTTATAAATCTTAATAAATTATAAATTTTGGAATAGTTTCATACCCTTCGAGGCTTCGACATATCCATGATAATAGGAGTCAATTCAATAATTTCCCCCCAAAAAAGGAGAATTTGCAAATAAAAAAGTTTATACTACCATAGTTTCCCTAAAACTCGTATAAAACCAAGCAAAGTAATATGGAAACAAAGGACAGCGGCCATCTAGCGGAGAAAATATTTCCTAGTATAGGAATATCAAAGTGGCAAGTCATGGCCCAATCTATAATTATTTGACAAATTGAATTATAAATGCCAAAGGGGGTCCACCTCCAAGTGTATAGGCATGATATTAAAGAATGGAAACTCTATGGAATTATTATGGAAACTATTACATGTATATTATATATACATAGTCCCGTCAAAATTAATATTAGGTACTGGATACTCGATATTCAAACCTGAAATTCTATTTTTTGGGTATTGAATCAGAATTGGGCAGTGAAAATTTTCGATTATCGGGTATTGGGTTACCCGAATTATCCGATTTATTTTCTAAAATTAATAAATTATGTTTTTATTTTAGTTAAATGTAATTTAATTTCTTAACTACATTTTAATTAATACTTAATAGTTAGCGTATAAGATATGTAATTTAATTTTCGTAATTACATTTTAATTTCATTGACTTGTGATATTTTGAATTTTGAATCTTTGATGATGTTATGGTTAGATCTTGATATTTATGAATAATTAAATTGTGATGTTTATAAGGGATGGATGTTTAAACTTATACTTATGAATTTTGATGGTTATTGATTTATTGTGGATGGATGAAAGATGTTAATATGTATAACTTATAAATTTTGTATTCTTAAAAGTTTGTAGCTATTTTCTTTTAAATTCGAACTACTACAAGAATTTTGTATTCCTAAAAATTTCTAGTTAGTTTCTCTTAAATTCGAACTATTGCAAGAATTTTGTATTTCTAAAAGTTTCTAGTTCGTTTCTCTTAAATTGTGATGTTTATAAGGGATGGATGTTTAAACTTATACTTATGAATTTTGATGGTTATTGATTTATTGTGGATGGATGAAAGATGTTAATATGTATAACTTATAAATTTTGTATTCTTAAAAGTTTGTAGCTATTTTCTTTTAAATTCGAACTACTACAAGAATTTTGTATTCCTAAAAATTTCTAGTTAGTTTCTCTTAAATTCGAACTATTGCAAGAATTTTGTATTTCTAAAAGTTTCTAGTTCGTTTCTCTTAAATTCGAACTACTACAAGAGTTTTGTAGTTATTTTCTCTTCAATACTACTTCAACTTTTTATTAAATTTGAATTAAATAATATTAAATAAATTCTAAAAGTTTGTAGTTAATTTTCAAAAATAAAAAATAAAAAAAAATCAAAATCACAATCGGGACTGGGTACCCGATTTTTCGAGACTGAATACCCGAGTCGGGTATCCGGGTACCCGAAATTAAATTCGGGTCGGGTATTGGATTTTAAGAATTTCGGGATCGAGTACCCGAAAATTTTAGTTAGAGTATCCGCGGGTACCCAATTTGACAGGCCTAATACACACACATACTCCCTCCGTTTTTGAAAAATAGCAACTATTTCCATTTGAGTGACCCCTTAAAAATAGAAACTTTATAATCTTCTATTTTAGGATATAGACCTCACAATCTATTAACTCTATTTTCACTACTTTTTCTCTTTCTATCTCTTACTTTACTCATTTTTCTTTTCCTCTCTCTTACTTTACATATTTTTCTCACTTACTTTACCAATCCATGTTGTTTCAAATGTTTCTATTTTTTAATACGGAAGGAGTATATGATTAATGTAATAAAATTTATTTTCAAATCGTCTTGTTACTGGTTTTGTATTTTTAACATATTATACAATTACTATGCAACGGTAAAATAAATAAAAAACCACACTATGTACTCATTCATATAATGAAACTAATTTATCATGTGCAATGTTATCAATAAAAGTAAAAGGCAGTGCTATCAAATAAATTATACTTCATCCATCCCATAAAAACATACGTACTTTCTCTTTTTTCTCCATCCCATAAAAAGTGCATTCCATTTTTAGAAAGTTGTCTCAATTTATTACCCTTAGGCCTTATACATTAACTTATTCAAATTATACCACCATTAAACACTACTAATAATCTTTACCAATTTTGTCTGAATTCTTTTTCAATATTAATTATTTATATTTTTTATGGGACGAAGAAAGTATAGTTAATAAAATTATATCATTTACCGTTGAAACTATTTTTTGTGGATCGAGGGATTTCTTATTAATTTTAGGGCTTATATGTTTTTCTTCTACTATAAGTTTTGGGCTTTAAATTCTGTAATTGGACCTTGCCTTTTTTAATTGATTTTTTTTGGCAAGAATCTTAATGTAGAGAATATGTTCTTTAAATTATTTTTGTGGAGTGTCCACTATTTGATATTAGATGAGGATTTTTTTTAATGTTAGAGATTTGTGCACATTGTTATTTGTATTCGTTATTAATTATGGATGAGTGCAGTTTCTTCTATTATTGTTGTGTGACAGGTGTACGAGACCAAATTAAATCTTTACTTATTTGTGTGATTAAATTGGTCATACTTTTTTTGCTATTTAGCAACACTATATCACTAATTAGAATGAAATGAATTGCCTGTATGGTAAGTAAATAACAGCCGTCAACAATATTACATAAATCCTATTATCAAAAATCGAAAAATATGAGCTGTAATACTCTGGCCAGCCTTTAATTACACATATCAACCCCTTATATAACCCCCTAATTCCATACCATTTTCTAATTTTCTCATCTTCTAAAAGCATAATTACTTTTTAAAATGTCAGGCAAGAGCAATCCTATTATCAAAAATCGAAATATGAGCTGTAATACTCTGGCCAGCCTTAATTACACATATCAACCCCTTATATAACCCACCATTTTCTAATTTTCTCATCTTCTCATAGCATAATTACACCTTAAAATGTCGGGCAGAAAATCTCAAGAGCCGAGCATAATAGGATCCATGCAATATTTTGACCAAAACATTTCGAATTCGCCACGGCAAATGAATATACATGAGGTGATAGAATAAATATATTCTACGAAGTTAAAGGTTGAGAAGGAAAGATGAACTTTTTTTTTCTACAACTTTAAGGAGAGATCAAATGTTAGAGATGACAGACCCAATATCCTCGCCAATATCGCCATGGCTGCCCCTTACTTCTAGATGGTTGCGTGGCTGTGCCCGAAGAAGAAAGATGGAGAGAGATGGAGTTGTGACGGAAAAGATATTAAGCTCAGTCCATCTCGTGTGTTATTCATGTATTCAATTATTACTGTTTAACCTTATACTTATGGTACCGTGCAGATTTCAAGTAACCGTGCGAATTTCAAGTCACCGAGCAAATTTCAAGTCATTCTTTTACAGAAGCAGCAATGCGATTAAAATACATATAAATTATTCAATTATTAGGGTTTATCCTTATATATATGGTATCTTAGAATGACTTCTCAGCTCGATTTGCAAGCACCGTGCAAATTTCGAGTAATTCTAACACATAACGTTTTCGGCCCATTTCGACGTCTACTGAGGAACTGCATCACTTAATTTAACACTTAATTATACCATATACATAATAAATCAAGTTATCACAAATGCAAAGGACTTCCACTGTCAACAGTTGTGATCGGGGGTTTCTTGCAAAATCCAGCAGGTCAAAACTCAAAAGAGTACTGAGAGAATGTATTAAGAGGCATAAACTCAATTATGAAATTAGATGATGATGATGGTGGTGGTCTTTGCTTGAATGTACTATCTTTGAGCTATACTCGCTTGCATCTCCATTTAAAACCGTGTTTTCTTTATATGAGAATTTTAGAAGAAGATGAACAGATTGGTGTATCCCGACTCATCAAACTTTTTGTTGCTGAGGGATTTTTGAGACCAAACAAAATCCAAAGCTTAGAAGAGATTGCACAGGATTACATGAAATATCTTGTTGACATAGATCTCATCTCAGTTTCAGAATGGAGATGGAATGGAATAGCTAAAGTTGGTTACATTCATGATCTTATAAGAGAAGTATGCTTAAGGGAAGCTGAGAAGGAGAAGTTCCTACATGTGATGAGTCTGTTAGATGTTACAGACATGGAATGTTGTCATCGTACATTTAAAAAAGAGAGGGATCAAAGGACACTAGGGTGTTTGATGCTTTATTATCAGCAGAAAAGTGTTCATTGATTTTCAAAGGCTTAGCAACAACAACAGAACTATCAGAAGAAGTTAAGCGTTCATTGATAATCAAAGGCGACTTTGCTACTTTTCAATTAGAAGCACCTGTGCAATCATTGATACTAAAATACGGCGCATTCCCTTCCAAATATCGTTTGTTGAAGGTGATCCAATGGAAACTGTTTTTCAGCAAGTTAACTCATGGTACCTTCTTCGAACCTTTTGGAGACTTGGCAGCCTGCATTCTAAGGAGTCATTGGAAGAACAATGACACCACTTGAAATATGGAACATGAGACATCTTAGGCATCTTGAGTACAACAAAATTTGTCTTCTTGTTCCTCCAACAAGTGATGACTTTGTTCTGCAAAAACCTGCGCACACTTGTGGATGTCGTGAACTTGTGCTTCAGTAAGGACGTCTGCAAAGAATCCCCAACGTCAAGAAACTGCATATAAGTTATGACGAGTTGTCAAACGAGTGTCTCAAAATTGATATTGGATCCCTAAGTAAGCTCCAATCACAGAAATGCTCTTTTGACAAAAATGATGGGAGATCTAGCGGTGGAACTCGCGTTTACAAGCCCACTCAGTTGTCTTTAAGTGGTTGTGTTCACTTCAACAACGTGCCAATAGTTGGGTCATGGGACCAGAGTGGAACCTCGTTAATGAAGCATTCCCTCATCTCAAATCCTTAAGTATTTCCAACTGGGCAACAATGATTTGATCTACTAGACTGTTGAGGAATCCCATTTCCCAGTCTTGGAGAAGCTTTTCCTTCGCAATTTGCATGCATATTTATTGGTCAAAATAGCGAGTCACATAGTCACCTGGCGCAGCAAAGCCAACGTGGCTGACACGTAACGATGTCCACGTCATGAATGAACCTAGATGCACATCATGTCCCGATACGCCCATCCAGGTTCCGCATCTAGCTCCAGCTCTGGCGATTGTAACGGCTTGTAACCCCCAGCGGTTATAGTCAAGCCATGATGGTAAACTCTGACTCGGATTGGTGAGGTAGTCTAAAAGATTAGGCTGGGCGTGGACTAAGCCCAAGCACCAAGCCTAACGACCACCCAAAGACCAAGACCCAAGATCCAAAGTACACGGCGCATGGGGCATTTGGACATGGCGTGCGGCCACGGTGAGGCGACGATGGTGAACGTGTGTGGACTCTACCGCTCATCTTAATCTACTATAACTATTACATGCCAATGGCGGATCCAGGAATTAAAAATGGTGGGGTCGGACGAGAAAATTAATATAATAATATATAAATATATAAAATAGTAATAAAAATACATTACAAATGAAATATCCCTATTTTATATTAAGCACGATAATTGACTTCTATGAGTATTCATATTTTGAAGCTAACTCAAAGTTATTTCATTGGAAATAGTTATAAATATGTATCTTTTAGTCGTGTTTAACATTAGTACTAGAAGAACAGATGAAAGCGCAAAATCTTTATAAAAGAAATGTATCCATTAATCTAAATGAAAAGTAATTAAAATCAATGATTTAAAGCAATTATTATATTTATTAAAATTAGATAAAAAAATTATTAGTTACTACTAGTTTAAAATAAAAGTAAAAACTAATACATGATTAAAATATAATCAATAAATTACTAAAAAATAAAAGTAAAAAAGTAAGAAAACATGATTAAAAGATGATCAACTAAACTAGAAATCGAGAATTCTTATTTATAAATAAAGTTTAAACTCTTATATAAAGATAAAATTGTTAAAAAGAAAAGTATTGATTGTATATTTTAATCAATAAAAAGCCCAAACCTAAGCCCATTACATAAAAAGAAGAAGAAGGGAAAAGGATATGACAATGGAGGTCATCGGAAAAGCTGCGCTGCTTGAGGTATGAGGATGAATCATGGGGCGGAGTTGCGGATGTCGTGGGGTCGGGGGCTGTTGGGAGGAGTCTTCCGGCGGTTCTCCGGGGACGGCGGTGGGGTCGGCCGACCCCGCGCGACCCCACCTGCATTCGCCGCTGTTACATGCAACATTTTAGCCTATTAAAAGGAGTACATGTAGACGTCACCACAGTTCGGGAACCGGCGGTTCACGGTTCGGAACCGCCGGTTCCGGTTCAAAATTTACGTGAACCTGAACTGGCCCGTCCAAGCTTGGGCGGTTCCGGTTCCTGAACCGTGAATCAGCGGTTCCGAACCGGCGGTTCCTGACCGGTTCCGGGCCGGTTCGGCGGTTCGTTTCAATTTTTTTTTTACATTGTAATTCAAAATGTAAATATACTTGCCCAAATAAATTTAGAATAATGCGATATACAAATGCAATTTTATTTAAACAAATTTCAACTATAGTACAAATTACAACTTTAAAATTACAACTTAAAATTTACAAATTACAACTTAAAATTTACAAATTACAAACTTAAAAATTATAAATTACAAAACTTAAGGTCTTGATTACAATTTACAAATTACATATTCAAAACAAATGGGAGAAAAAAAAATAAAGGAAAAGGACTTGAGCTCAACTTAAATTTAAAATTTAAGTTGAGATGCCTACGTATCCTCAATGCTCAATTGCATTTTGGAATCAAAGTCCACGTAGTTCTCTTACCTTGCTTACCTATTTGGCTTGAACGGAGGAATTGGCCTACTCTTCATCGGGGTAGAAGTCTTGGTCGGGTTGTACTACTTGGTTGTCCCAATCCGATTCTTGGTCTCTAATTTCGGCGGAGCACCAACATCAAGTAACATGGTGGCTTCCATGTTTTGCCCGGTGAGTCTACTTCTTCTGTCGTCCAAGACGTTGCCTCCAACACTAAAGGCGGACTCGACGGCGACAGTGGAAGCCGGAACCGAAAAAGATCTCCTTGGCCATTGATGCAAGGATGGGAAAATCTTTCTCGTGTGATCCCCACCAATCTAGGACGTCGATTTGTTGGGGAATGGGACCCCCTTCTTCATCATTGAAAGAAAAGTGTGAGTCAAAATATAAATCTAACTCACTTGTCGAATTTGTCGTCCTTCCTCCGCTGTTGTAGCCGTATAGGTCCGCCAATTGGGATTGGGCGTCGGGGTCATCAACTTGGAAGAAGCCAAAGTTGTGTGTTTGACGGGGAGGTCTAGCTCTCACTTGGTGGGTACTGTTGTACTTGGCTTCGTAATCGTGAAAGAGAGCCCGCAAGTCGAACTCAAAATTTCTTTGTAGGGTTGGGAGGTTGGGGAGGTTTATTTTGAATGTTTGGGCTAGGTTTATGTTGTTGTCGTCCTCGTCGTCCTCGTCATTCGGTTGCAAAGCTCGGAGTGGTTCAAGATCAATAGTAGCCAAATTGTTGTAATAAAATTCTAAAATTTTTAAAGTACCAACTAGTCTCCATTTTGGATCCAAAACTTTTGCAAGCAAAAAAACCGTTGGGATCTCATTGAAATATTTAAGCCATTTTTCAATCATATAATATAAAACACACATTAATTCAAGATTATTTACAGAATTTTTCATTGCAGTTTTAAAACCAAGTGATATATACATGCAATGTTCTAAAACACGAACGGATGTGCAATAATACACACCCGATAACTCAACGGTGGCATTTCTAAAACCTTTGAATAATTTAAATAAGCTCATGTTTTGATCCCAACAAGAAGAGGTTAGATATAAATCATCTACAGGGAAAGTTCTATAAAAATCAACCAAATATTCTATATGATCTAATGTAGAATGCAACATATCATACGTAGAGTTCCATTTAGTAGACACATCTAAAGTAAAAATTGTGTACCTTATTTTCTTCGAGTGGCAATACTTCTTCCACGCCTTGCCAATATGAGGCTTCCAGTGGATCAAGGATACTGCTGTTGTAATAGGTTGAATATGTCTTTGCCATAAAGACAAAGCATCTTGTACACACAAATTTAAAATATGACATATACATCTTTGGTGAAAATACTTACCACTTATCACCGGGGAGCAAGCCGCGATTAATTCAGGTATACTTGCGGTGTTAGCGGTTGCGTTATCAAAACCAACCGAAAATATTTTGTTACATAAATCATAATCATTCAAAACTTGAATAATTAAAGATGCAATTGCTTGTGCGGTGTGTGGTGAAGGAAATAGTCTAAAACCAATTAAACGTTTATTTAAAGTCCAACTATTGTCTATAAAATGACATGAAATTCCCATGTAAGAATTTTTATGGAAAGAATTCGTCCACACATCAGAGCAAATATTAACTTTGTGTCCCAAGGTAGAAATAAATTTTCCTAATTCTATTTTTTTATTAAAAAACTGCCGGTTGTTAGATCTTTGAGCAGTTGAGGGGGGAATTCTTTTTGTAGCAACATTAAAGACGGTTTGCATAGTAACTTCATATTTTTTGTCATTAAAAAAATTAAACGGCAAATGCTTCATTTCCGCCCATCTTACCATAGAATCGGTAACATTTTTGGGATCATATTTAAATAGAGGCGTACCTGTTTGAGACGATGAGCCGGCAGGGAAGTTTATTTGGCTTTGGGACATAGTATGCCCATATTCCACGGGATGTTTTGACTTCAAATGGCGATGGAGAGTACCATATCCCCACCGGTTCCAAATGGATAGATTTTGTCGCAGTAGTTACAATATGCTTTGTACTCATTTGTCTTTATGGTAGTGGTCAAATCATTAGGATTTGAAATTACAACCGGTACCTTCTTGTAATGTTTGGTGAAAATATCGGATTTCAACTTTGGAGGCATCTTCTTCTTTTGTCGTCCTGAAGGAGGAGGAGCATCATCGTCGGCCTCCTCATCATTTTCGCCAACTTGGCCGGCGCTAGAAGGGGGAATTGATGCGATCCATCATCGCCTTCGTCTGATGATAGATTCACATCGTATTCGAAATGCGATGCCGAATGCGAATGCCCCCCCCTTCTTGGTCGGCGAGGGAAAGTAACAAGGCCGCATTTCGATCTTCTTCCTCCTACGAAATTTATAAAATTAAGTAAAAATTCTAACAAAAATAAAACATATAGACACGTCACACATAGATGTTAAAAAATGAAATTATGAATTTAATAAAAATGAATTAAAAAAAACATATTAGAATTTACTTGTGCTCGAAGAGCGGCTCGCCTTCCCACCTCCTCCGCAACTTGTGCTCTAGTAGGGGCACGTCGACGACGAGTATCACTTTGATCTTGGGCAATTCCCTTGCCCCGATCACCACCACAGCGAGACGAAGACATGATATTTATGAGAGTTGAAAGTGGAGAGTGGAGAGTAAGTAGTGTGATTGTGAATGTGTGATTGTGTGAATATGATAACGTAAACAACGTGAGTAAATTATGAGCGCAATAAACGTAAACAACTTGAGCAATTAGAGAGAATGAGGATAGATAATAGAGAAATTGAGAATGAGAAGAGAAAGACTTGTTAACACAAGAATGAGGTGAGTAGAAATGAAGAGGAATGTGGTATTTATAGGGGGAAAATGTGATTAAATTTAAAAAAAAATTCAAAATTTGAAAAACCGTCGGAACCGCCGGTTTTTGGCCGGACCGCCGGTTTTTCTGACGGAACCGCCGGTTTCGTCAACGGTTTCTGACGAAAACCGGCGGTTCCGCTGACGGTTTCTGAAAAGGCTACGGTGTAGGTCGGAAATAGGCCTGAAAAGCTGTCGGAACCGCCGGTTACGGTTCCAACAATTCTTGAACCTGAACCGGCCCGTGGAACCGGCGGTTCCGGTGCACGGTTCGAACCGCCGGTTCCGGTTCCGTGCCGGTTCGTCCGGTTCGGTTCGGTTTGGTGACGTCTAAGTACATGCTTAATGATGCTCTCTCCATCAATATGAGATAATTAGCACTTGGTTTTGAATCCCTTGGTTTTTCAAATAGCTCCTTCATTTTTGTAACTAATTATAATGTATTATTTCTCACTCATCGGAAATCAGTTTAGAGAAAATGAACGTACCATGTTCATCTAATCCAAACGTAGATCGACCTTATATCATTTAATTTCACAAACTAAATGTTTCGGCACATCAACGATGCAGTCCAAACCCTGTGACTGGTTCTCTTCAATCCAACTTTGAGCTGTTTAAGCCTAATTTCTTGTTTCATCGATGGGCACAAATTCGACCAAAATTAAGTAATTCGCTTTTGAAAAATTTAATTGTAGTAACTCTTAACCGACGACAGAAAATCAAATTAAATCTCTGATGAATCCTAATCAATGTAAAAGTCGGAAGATGGTATAATTCGAATTTGTGTACTATATATTAATATAGTATAGGTAATTTATATGTAAATTTATAAACTTTTGTCAAATTATAATTTTTTAAGTCAACGAAAACTTTTTTTTGATTTTACAATTAATCATAATTTCAGCGTTGGGTAACTGATATCAGATAACTTACTTACTTGACATTATACATTAATCAAAATGAAGTTAGACTGTACGTAATAAACAATATCGTATTATACTTATTTGGATTAATGTTTATAATAAGAAAGAAAAGAGAAGGAAAGGAGAGGTTGAAAAACGAGATGAAAGTATATAAAATAAACAAATTAATCAATTTGGTATAGTATGATGTTATTTTGCTTTCTATAATGTAATGTCATTTTTTAGGTTCTTTTTTTTTTGGTAAATATTTTTTTTGTTTATTTTTTTTAGGTTCTTTACTATACCATTAAATACTTTAAGTAAGTCATCAAACGGCAACATTAATTTTGCCACTTTCTTTGGCTTGGTGAATTACCTTATATTACTTAGAGCTGTGTTCAATGTCGAACCCTTCTTAAAGACATAACTAGAAACCAAATTTGGGCCATCCATTTTTCTTAATCTTGTGGTTAGAATTAATTTACAATTAATTTAATATTTTATTAGATAAAAACATTTTTTTAACTTTTTTTAATTTTTTTTTATTCAATAAAAACTCGCTGAAGTAAGTAATGAACTATATTCACTAAATAATGAACTAAATGAACGTATGTTATGAAGTAATTTATTTATTTATTTTTTTATATATTTTTTATTCAATAAAAACTTGTTGGAGTATGTACTATATTCACCAAATAATGAACTAAATGAACGTATGTTATGAAGTAATTTTTCGTCTTCATTATATACCGAATTTACTTCAATTATGCCATAACACATTATGAAGTACTCCACCCGTCCCTGAAAATTTGTCATATTTCCTTTTTCGTCTGTCCCTGAAAATTTGTCACCTTTCACTTTTACCATTTTTGGTAGTGGACCCTACATTCCACTAACTCATTCACACTCACATTTTATTATAAAACTAATATATAAAAGTAGGACCCACATACCACCAACTTTTTCAACTCACTTTCTATTACGTTTCTTAAAACTCGTGCCGGGTCAAATGGTGACTAATTATTAGGGACGGAAGGAGTAATAAACTAATGAGATGAAATAATAGCATGACTGAATGAAGTAATAAGTTCATTACTACTGTTTGACGTTTAACATAGTTAACATTATTTTTCAATAAAATGTCACATTTACTTCATTACTAACGTTCATTTAGTTCATTATGTTGTGTTATTTTTCGCATTCATTACATACCGAATTTCAACTGAGAGACAATTATGTCATAACACATTATGAAGTAATAAACTAATGGAATGAAGTAATAGCATGACTGAATGAAGTAATAAGTTCATTACTACCGTTTGACGTTTAACACAGTTAACATTGTATTCCAATAAAATGTCATATTTACTTCATTACTAACGTTCATTTGGTTCATTATTTAGTAAATATAGTTCATTACTACCGCTTAACGTTTAACACTAAAATTTATTGTATAATTAATGTATTTCAATAACATGTCAAAATTACTTCATACCATACATTCATTTAGTTCATTATTTAGTGAATATAGTTCATTATTTACTCTAGCAAGTTTTTATTGAATAAAAAAAATAAAAAAAATTTAAAAAATTTAAAAATTTAAAAATAAAATAAAAATAGTAAAAAAAATTAAAAAAATTAAAAAAAAATTAAAAAAATTAAAAAAATTAAAAAAAAAACGTTTTTATCTAATAAAATATTAAATTAATTATAAATTAATCATAACCACCATATTAAGAAAAATGAATAGCTCAAATTTGGTTTCTAGTTCGGTCTTTAAGAGTGGATTTGTGAATAATGAGACTCATATTAGTTTTATATAAACATTGTAGACAATGGAAAAGATAAATTACTACTCTTTTATGGAAACTAATTTGGGATTGATCAGGCATGGAAATTATTGTTTAACGAAAACTATTTTAGGATCAATTATTCCATAAATAAGATATACGTATCTGATTTTTTACTCTTAAATTTAGTGATAAGTGTCAATCACCGCTGATTAAACAATAATAAATTTATAATAAAACCCATTATTAATAATTGGTTTTGATCGATAATGAGATATCCTACTTGGACGAGGAAAGGGATTTGTAAGAAGGAAGGATTATCCTATAATTTAATTTCCATAATAAAAGCCTACTCCAACTCGTATTCTAGATTCTCTTTTTATCTATAAGAAGGATTATCCCATAAATTAGTTTCCATTGCTTATCTATCAATTTTTCCCACACCATATATCCTTAATTGAATTATTTCTTAGTCTAGATTGCAGATCTAACAATATCATGTCATCCAAGTACGATTATCTGTTTAAATTCATAATAATCGGTGACACAGGTATTAGATTTTTCTTATTAATACATTGATTGGTTTGAATATTTTTTTTTTGATAAATATATTTATATTTTTTTGTTAGTGCATGTACAAGAAAAAAGAGTTTAAGTTAGCGTAATGTCTAATGATAGCTTGATTAATGTCTGAGATTTATTGGTGCAGGTGTTGGAAAATCATGTTTGCTTATGCAATTTATTGGTAGAGGTTTTCGGCGAGGTCATGATTTTACCATTGGTGCTGAATTTGGGGGCAAAAAAATAAAAATAAATAATAAAACTATCAAATTATATGTGTGGGACACGGTGAGTTCATCTTTTTTAGTCAATTAATTAAATAATTGATTGATCAAAATATATTGTTAATTTCATTTTATTATTTTATCATTTAATTTCAGGCTGGTCAAGATACATTCAGGTCCCTAACAAGGTTTTACTATAGGGGTGCTGTTGTAGTGCTGATTATTTATGACATAACAAGGTACTCTATAAGCTTATTTATAACTGATAGTATGAATATTTGAAGCAACATGCATGTAATATAGAATATTTATTATAGAGCAAATTGTTGGAAAAATTATTAAGTTTTGTCAAACTGTGGTTCGTGTAGTTTTAAATATTTGGAAAAATCGTGAAATTTGGATTCGTTCGGCAATAAAAAAAATCATGAAATTTGGATTTTCACCATGTTATACTTGCGAACATTTCCAGTCTTCATGATTTTTCAGACTAATTTGTAAAGTTATGAGACGAACCAAAATTTGACCATACTTCATACTGTTTCCTGCCCTTTGTCCTTTATTATATAACAACACGTCTTCAAAATTAAGAATAATAAAAAAAAATCAAAATTCATATATCAAGCCCATTCATTTAGAATTTGTGATTTGAGTTTTTGATATTTAAAGTTAAGCTCAATAGCCTATTATCTATACGTAAATTAGAAAAGAAAATAGAGAACAATGCTAATTCACTTAAAATAGCAAAGTGAAGAAAGAAAACCGATAGCTCATAGACTTCACTTGCTGCATCATTCTGCTAGCAATTGTTCGGACTTTGAGGCTCTAAGCTGCTATAATTATTTTTCGGCACTCAAAATCAGAGATCCTTGATCAATTACATAATAGAGTATTTGATTTTGATTACATGATTGGGGTGTCATTAATTTATTTTTCATTTTTCAGGAGGGAAACTTTTGACCACATTCCTACTTGGTTGGAAGATGTTAGAAAATATGTAGATACAAAAACAAGCATAATGTTGATAGGTAGCAAATGTGAGCTTGATCACAAGAGAGTTGTGAGTATTGAAGAAGGTAAGCACTTTGCTATGATGAATGGCTTGCAATTCATGGAGGTTTCTGCCAAAACAACTCAAAATGTGAATCAGGTATAATATATCATCACATAAAAACTAATTAATTCTCTATTATAACATTTATAATTGAGTTTTATTGTATTATTTTATGCAGGCATTTATCAGAACTGCAGAAACAATCTATAGGAATATTGAAGATGGAGTTTTTGTTCTACCTAATGCCGAGGTATGTTATTTTTCTTCAATTTTATAACAAATTTTTTGATAATTAATTGATAAATTAATAATCTCTTTGTTGATTAATTATTGTAGAGTGGAATCAAAATTGGTAATGTAGGGCGAGGTGGTGGTGGAGCTTGTTGCGGATTGAGTTGATTTTACTAAAAATATTTTGTTAATTATTGTATGAGAATATGTTCTACTAGCAAAACTATTTTTTACTCTATTTCCGAATTATTGAAAGGATAATAAATTGATTGGAGTAGTTGACGAGTGACAACGACAAAATAAACCTTAATATAATTAATAAATTTGGTTTTGTCACTTTATTACCAAACGCAATGGTTGGAGATAATCTGATTATCAAACTTCACAAATTAAAAGAAGTCAGTAACAATTTAACACAACGATTTTTGGTTACCAACGAAGGGTTACTACGAGGTTCATAATTATTCTATTTAATTTATTATATTTTACTATTTTTATCTCTCTTTATTTGTATTTAATTATTTCTTCTACTTTTTATCTCTTTACTTATTTATTTAATAATCTTGTTTATTCTGATAATAAATATAATAGAAAAATCATATTCCACAAACATCACTCTTAATCAATCGAAACTAGAAATATATCTCGACAATTATTAATGTCACAGAAGAAAAAGTAATTAAGAAATTAGAAAATATAAGCAACGGTGCAAAATCACTTTCGTCACAGATATTTTTCACATGCCACCTGTGACAACTTCAATTTTCTTTGATTTATTTATATGGGAAATTGGTTAATTAACCTGCCAAATAAGGGATACAAAAAAAATGTTCACTTTCCCAATTTACCCTCCGTATCACGTGTGGTGTCCCCCGATAATGCCTAATTTAATATTACAATCAATTTTGATCAAATTGAGTGTGTTTTATAATTTTAAAAACCAATAACAATATCAAGAAATTTATTTTGCTTATAAGTTCTCAAGAACATTATTCGATATGACAACTAGAGTTTATGTTTTTATGTTCAGATAAACCTTTATCAGTTTGATAATACAATTAACATGCTTACAACGTGTTATAATATGTTTTATCTAAATTAATATATTGATAATTGATGTATAATAATTACGATCAGTATTAGGATTGAAATTTGACTAAATTTCATAATTATGTTAAATTCACCTTTATATTTATTACTATATATTAACATATGCAATTATCAAATAAGAAATAATTCGTTGTATATATCTTTCATCAGAAAGAAATTGTCAGTGTATTGAAATTTAAGGAACTTTCGTTTGTTGTGTTAAACAGAAAATAATTAATAAAATATATTAATAAATAAAGAAAAAAAACAGTACTACTTTATATTAATGATGATTTGCTTTTTTAAAAAGAAGAGAAATGTAATATTTTTATTAAGACTGACTAAAAAAGAAATTACGACTTTTTTATGAGATTGAAGGTATAAAAATTTAAAAAGCTATCTATCATTTTTCTATATTCACAATCTTCAATCTTTACAAAAAAAATAAGATTATTTTCATATAAGTTAGAAATATTTGACCAAGACATACTCACATGATTCTAGGAGTAGACTTACCATCTAAAAAAATCCAAAACAACGAAAATAAATTGACAATTCGCATAATATCCAAAGAAACACCAAGGGCATATTAGTAATTTGAGTCAGACTAAGCCTAGATCAGTGAACATTCCCTTTCATCTTAGTATCTCGTGATGTTACTATAAACTCACCACTCTGATCATCTCATTTCAGCTCTCTCTCTCACAAAGACACACACAAAGTGTGATAGTAGCTTTGCGTGGCAATGGCAGCCGCAGCAGTGTACCAATCGACTCCAAGCAAAATAGCAGCACCTCACCACTCGGAGAGTGTCAATTCGACGTCGTTTAAGAGGCTGTCGTTTGCGGCGTCCAACGTGGCCGGGGAGAAAATCACGTCGCAGCTCCGAGTGCGGCGGAGAGGCGAAATGGAGCGACGGAGACCGGTGATTGTATCTCCGAAGGCGGTTTCCGACTCTCAGAATTCGCAGACTTGCCTTGATCCTGACGCAAGCAGAGTAATTTTTTTGTTCTTCATTTCCGCTCTCCTTAGTTCTGATTGTGTTAAAACGAACTGCGTCTAGCTATGTCGATCCATGATTTCGTCTTTCCGTGCATAAATTCGAAGGATTTTTTTTCCAATTCGTTTTTGTGTGTGAAATCGTTACATTTTCGCAATATTGTGTGCTTTTTTTTTTGCCTAAAAGTTAGTGAAGGTACGTGTTTTGAGATCTGAGCATACTGTTTTGTGTAGCTATGAAACCTTGCTTTAATTCGAAGTTATATTAGTGCTTTGTGCAGATCCGCGATTCGCTCTCTTGTTAAACAACAAACATTTAGAATGTATATGTAGCTTTAAACTAGGGGAGATTTACCCCACGTGTTTTGTCTTTAGGCTGCTTGATTGATTTGAGCAAGCAACGAGTCTTACATTTGTTTATTGAAAATACAGTTTGGTGAAATTCTCTGTTATCTGCTAATGTATTCTTTAATTTGAGGTAATGTTACAGTTAGTCAGGCCAATACACACGTGCAAGCGAAGTTTGACTCACAAAATTAATAATGTGATTCCCCATTATACTATTCATTTACACTTGAATCAAGCATTTGCAGTGTTACTTCCATGGATTAGATCAATAAGGTTCTCCAATTTCTACGCTGGAAAGTATTGAGATAGCTTCCGGGGAGAAAGTTATCTGAAGACCAATCAGCCTGTTATTTTTGTGCTTTCTTGTTAACACAGTCAATAATTCTAAAGTATTGTGAATGGATTGAAGTATTTTTAGGATATCCAATTCAACTGATTTCTGTTTGGACCATTAATGTTTTATTTTGTGGCTTGGAAACTAGAATGTATAGTTATCGTATAAAAAGAGTGGTTAATAACGTATTCTGGTCCTTCTGCAGAGTGTCTTGGGAATCATTCTGGGAGGTGGAGCTGGAACTAGGCTGTATCCTCTAACAAAGAAGAGGGCAAAACCAGCTGTTCCCCTTGGAGCAAATTACCGGTTGATTGATATTCCTGTTAGCAATTGCTTGAACAGTAATATATCCAAGATCTATGTCCTCACTCAATTCAATTCTGCTTCCCTCAATCGCCATCTTTCGAGGGCATATGCAAGCAACATGGGAGGATACAAAAATGAAGGTTTTGTTGAGGTTCTTGCAGCTCAGCAAAGTCCAGAAAACCCCAATTGGTTCCAGGTACATATTATGGCACCTGCATTGTCAATGTTCACTATGATGAACGTATATCAAGCACAAAATTTTTACTCTTTACATCTAACGAGTACAAGTGCTTCAGCTGCATTTGTTTCTATCAAATTTTATGCATATTATGTTCCAGATTTGTAGTCGATGTTTGATATATCTTTTAGACCCAATTGTTCTTTTTTTTGTGTAAACCCGGTGATACATAAAGTTTGTTCTTTAGGGTACTGCAGATGCTGTGAGGCAATATTTGTGGTTGTTTGACGAGCACAATGTTCTCGAGTTCCTGATTCTTGCTGGAGATCATCTATACAGAATGGATTATGAGAGGTTTATTCAGGCTCACAGAGAGACAGATGCTGACATTACTGTTGCTGCTTTGCCTATGGATGAAAAGCGCGCCACATCATTTGGACTGATGAAGATAGATGAAGAAGGGCGCATCATCGAATTTGCTGAGAAACCAAAGGGAGAACAGTTAAAGTCTATGAAGGTGGATTTTTGGGCAAATACGCTCAAGCATTTTTAATAAGCTAAAATGGACCGATTTTTAAGTTTGCTTTTTCCGTGTTTCAACTTTTGAAGGTTGATACTACCATATTGGGTCTTGATGATAAGAGAGCAAAGGAGATGCCTTACATTGCAAGCATGGGAATATACGTTGTTAGCAAAGAAGTGATGATAAATCTTCTCAGAGATGACTTCCCCGCAGCCAATGATTTTGGTAGTGAAGTTATCCCAGGAGCCACTGCCATGGGATTAAGAGTATGCTTCTGAACTTTACTTTAGTTCTTCTCTACTTTAGTGCAGTGGTTTTGCAAACTAACTAATCGAATAAATATAATGGTCAAGATATTTTCTGGCAGTATCTTCTCCTTAAATGTGATTGAGTTTATCAGGGAACTTTACATAACACTATCACTTTCTACTGTTAGCAATTTAGTGTAATACGATATAACAGTTTAATTTTCTATAAAGGTGCAAGCTTACCTGTTTGATGGCTACTGGGAAGACATTGGTACCATTGAAGCTTTCTATAATGCCAATCTAGGGATCACTAAAAAGCCAGTGCCCGATTTTAGGTAGGTGTTTGTTTGTTCTTCACAAACCCTTTCTGCTTATTGTTGTTCACCAGATGAGCAACAGGATGTATTTTTGCAATACCCTGATATTCTTCATTCGTCTATTACCTTCTGCAGCTTCTATGATCGATCTGCTCCAATCTATACCCAACCTCGATATCTACCTCCTTCTAAGATGCTGGATGCTGATGTCACAGATAGTGTCATTGGTGAAGGTTGTGTGATCAAGGTGAGTAATCTGCAAAGTGGCCTAGTATAATAGAGAAGGTTAATATATTCGCACCATCTAACCTTGCTTTGCGCTACTGTAAAAAATAAGTATAGCTTTTTATGCTAGTCTTCTATATAAAATATAGCGAACTACATCTATCAGTGTGCCAGATGATCCCATTTTATCATGATCTTATTCCGTGCAGAACTGCAAAATCCATCATTCTGTGGTTGGACTTCGATCGTGCATAGCTGAGGGTGCAATCATAGAGGACTCCTTGTTGATGGGTGCAGATTATTACGAGGTAAATTCTCCTAGCACAAGTTAAAATGTGGAGTTCTGATCTTTACCTATCCTTGAATCGGAGCATATGACCTCACGTTTTACTTCCTCTGCATTATAGACGGACGCGGACAGAAGGTTTCTGGCAGCCAAGGGCGCAGTACCTATCGGCATTGGTAAAAACACTCACATCAAGAGAGCTATCATCGACAAAAATGCCCGGATTGGAGAAAATGTGAAGGTGCGAACTTTTATGGAGTGCATTTGAAAGACATCCTCGCCTCACCTCTAAAATATGTTTTCGATACATGGCAGATTATAAACAGTGACGATGTTCAAGAAGCAGCAAGGGAGACGGACGGATACTTCATCAAGAGTGGGATCGTCACTGTTATCAAAGACGCTCTGATTCCCAGTGGTAGTGTGATCTAGAAATCGCTGGTCCGATGAAGCAATGGGACAGAGGTGGGGAGTGAGTTCTCAGCTTTATGGGTATAATCTAATCTTGATGTACATAACAGCTGAGATTTAAGAACTTTTCAATAGTTTTTCCCTTTTATCTAAATGGTGATATAATAATATAAAACATTAAAATAAACGTTAATTTCATCGATGCCTCTCCCTTTCATCTAGTATATTATGGACATGCAATCTTAATCTCAAGTTTATTTCAAACATCAAGAGAAACATCTTACTAAAAAGTTTCAAGTTTGGATAAATGATACAAAAAAGTTTCATTAGACTTCGTCAAATATTTGCCCACGCGTGGCACAAAAATCCCATCGTTGTTTTTTTTGTTGATAATTTTTTTAGCATTGTGGGGATTTATTTATATAAAATCGTCAATTTATTTATTTGATGTTTTATGAATTAACAAGAAAACCGAACATATTTATGCAATTTAGACAGTTGATCATCAATTTAACTCATGATGAAATAGATAAATTCATTCAAAGTAAGAGTAAATCAGCAATTTCACTCTTTATAGACAAAATTAGACAGCTAACTAGAGCAACCAAAAATTGCTGTCTATATACCTTAACCACCATCCTCCAAGTAGCCAAACTGCACAAACCTCTGAGTCCTCCATTTATCCTTAAGATCAGCTGGAGTCCGAGTCGGGTCGAATTTTTCGCTCTCTGCCAAGATTTTCTTCCAGGGGATATTCACTCCAACCTGATATTCTTTCACTCCTTCCTATAGCAACAGAAATCGATAACCAAATTACTCATCCGGTTCGGTTCCAGAGCCAAACTCCAAAGAATGTCAATGTAGAATAGTAATTTATGAACACGAAGGCGTAAGGTATGGTTTCGTTTGCAGATTTTATGATATAACCTTCAAATTAAAACGAAAGAAGCTTTTAACAGCATTTCAAGAATCAACATTTACCCTGAGTGCTTCTTCTTCTTCTTCCTCCGTCCACATCAGTCTACTACGTTTCCTGCTGCCAGACGTGTCGCTACCTCAGCAAGTGATTAGTGCCTATCAGTAAGAACGCATATACAAGAAAAGGCAGATTTCGAACATAGCTAGTAATATAGGTGTTCTTACGATTTTTTGGATTGTTTTTCAGATTTTCTCAACGTGCTAGGAGAACTAAATTTTCGTGTAACTACTTTTCCCGTTCCCATGGCCGAAGATGAACTCCTAGCGGATATCTTGGCAGGAGTCGAAGTTGGAGATGCGTGCTTCTTCTTATCTCTAAATTTACTTTGCAGAACTGAAATAGCTTCGGACTCTTTGTCCACAAGCTTGATCCTTTTTGGTCCTCTCGTGGCTCTTGCACGCCCAGTGAGTGTGGAGTCTTCGTTGGTGGAAGATGACGAAGTTCCAATACCCTTCTCCTGAGTATTCTCTTCTTCATCAGAAGCTTCCCATTCCTCTTCCTCAACATTTTCTTCTTCCACAGAAGCTTCACGTTCCTCTTCCCGTATCTGTTTCTCTCCCACATTTATATCACCATTTCCCGCGTTCACCTCAAGTGAACGATCCTCATCTTCAGAGCCACCAGAAGATTCAGAATCTTCTTCGACCTTTTCCTCCTCACAAGGCTGATCAATAACCCCGTCATTGTTAGCCTTACTTTTACCATCCTCACATAATCCATTATTCACATTCGACTGATTTCGCCCATTCCCTTCCAGTTCCCACGTCTTATTTTCTCGCATAGCCTTTTCACTTTTACCATCCTCACATAATCCATTGTTCACATTCGACTGATTTCGCCCATTCTCTTCACATGTCTTATTTTCTCGCATAGCCTTTTCACCGCCATCCATAAAGATCAACAAAGCCTTCTTTTTCGCCTGAGAAAATTCTCTAGCTTTGCGCGTCTCAGCAACAGCTTGCTTGTACACACAATAGGGGCAATAGAAGCGCCCGGCATCATCTAACCTAGCCAGACCACCCAAACACGTTTCATGACCAGACAAAGGACAGCCGTTTTCATTGCAAAGCAGCACATTCCCACCTTTATCGCATTTTATGCACAAATGACTCTCCGACCAATCCATTTCAACCGAAACACCACCTCCTTCCGCCCTTACACGATCACACTCTGTGCATTACGATATTGCAGGCTTTGCAGCAATTAGACATACAATTAATCTATCAAACACCTTCACAAAGCAATGATCTTGTTTAACAGCAACAAATTCTTCAACCACACAGCAATAGAACTCAACCCCAAGGGGGAAAAAAGGCTATTTTTTATGTTTTTAAGAGTAAAATGAAATGTATGCAAAATGTATAGAAACATCAAAACAGGGTAAACAAATAAAGAGAAACAACTAAAGCTATAATTTCCCCAAATTTGGAAAGCTTTGAAGCCTAAACTAAAACCTTCAACACCGAAATTAGTAAACTTTCAAAACTAAAACACAATAAACACAAAAATAAATACAGATATTTAACTCTCTGATTCAACCTAAATGCAACAATTTAAGCAGCAAAACATGAATGAAACAGTGGCATGTCACATTAATCCATTCCAACAGCCAAATGCTACTAAAAAGATGCAACAATCAGAACTTATTTTGATGAACTGAAACAACATTATTAAAAAATAAATGTCTACCAAAAATCAGAAACGCCACGGCATTTGCAATAATATTTAGAGTTTACATTTGATCACTCCCCTATTCCACTATATTATTTTTAAAAATAAATGACCGTACATGTTTAACTTAATCAATTAATTTGAATTAAGTTTATTTATTCATCCTAACCGGTAGCTACAATATCCTATAAATGTCATATAATGTTCTTTTTTTTGTCATTTTTCACATTAAACTAAATTTTCAAATGAAGTGAAAAGGAAATGATTTAACTAGGTAGAAGGTTTCAAGCCCTCAAAATCACTAAAATATAGATTATGCAGATAGCTTATTAAATGATTTTACATCGTCAAATCATTCTCTTAAAAATGAAGAAGAATTGCCAGTCAATTTGAAATTAACAATTATCAAAAGATTAACCAACCATCAAATCACAATTCAACTGCGAATATTTTCTTTCCTGCACAACTTAATTATCAATATGATTGGATTATACTATAAACAATATTATTGTATAAAATACACTATAAATTTAAATTATTTTCATAATAAAATTTCAACATAATTAAAGAGAACTCAATTTTGGACGACTTATTAGCTAGCTCGCCTCTACCGAATGTAATAATAATAATAATAATAATAATAATAATAATAATAATAATAATAATAATAATAATAATAATAATAATAATAATAATAATAATAATAATAATAATAATAATAATAATAATAATAATAATAATAATAATAATAATAATAATAATAATAATAATAATAATAATAATAATAATAATAATAATAATAATAATAATAATAATAATATAGAAGATAATCGTGATAATAGGTTTGTTTGGCACTTTAATTATTTTATTTTGGAATTCCATATTACGAATAAACAATAATGATTATAGAGATTGGAGAAGCACTTGCACGGATTTTCCTTTAAATTTCGGACGGTCTTGATCAATTTTTAATAGAAATTCAACTGGGGCATATTGACCAGCTAATTCAAAATAATTAATAATCAGTTATCAAAGATCACTTCAACTATATATATGTTACATTATTGATATACTTGGCAATATACATTGATTGAGTAGTGATAAAATGGGTAGAATTAGAGGTGTGAGAGAGGGTGTGAATTTGGTAAATGAAGTTTATGAGGGTTGGGTGTTGGTGTTGATGCTCATTGTCTCCATCTCAGTGATGTCCATCTTCATATTTGCTTGTGCTCACAAGAAGCCCTCTCGAAAGAGACGCGAGTTCCCCGATTTCGGTGATTGTTTCGGGGGCGGTGGTGATGGTGGTGGTGACGGTGGAGGCGGTGGCGGTGGTGATTAGATGCACCAGTTGAAGATGCAAATGCAATGGGTGATTCATAATTTTTTGATTTGAGAGTGCGACAGATAATTATATAATACGTATAAAAAAATAAGAAGGAGATGGGTTGACTGTAGAGCAGTCGGGTCTCGTTGATATCGAGGCTCCGCCGGTAGGTAGCACTATTGGCTTTCTTTTTCTTTCCTATGCAGTTATTAGTTTTATCTATAAATTTATTCCAATATCTAGTTTTGTATACCATTTTAAAAATTTGTTTGTAAACTATAGTATTAAACTATAAAATCAAAACAAATCAATAATTTAATTGCAAATTGAAACAAATTAACAGCTAATCAATTTACATGATAAAATTGGTATAAAAACAGAATTGAACAAAAATTTAAAAATATATATGCAGTGTATCACAATAATAATAGCATCACACATTTTGTTTTGCTTGGAATAGGCGGTTTGTCATTTGTCACTATTACTAAGATACACAAATCAAAAAGGCCAAATCTTTTTCTTTCATTATCATACGAGTGATAGATTTATTTTTTTTTCTTAATAATGTGTGGATTTGAAAATTGAAAAAAATAATAATTTTATTGTTACTTATATAATTCCTTTTGCTTGCTAGGCAGAGGCTCATGACTATTTTATTATTGGGCTTTGATATAGACCATGCTTATTTTATTATTGGGCTTTGGTCCAATATCAATTGTATAGTTTACTCAACATCACAATCACAAATTCAAATAGAATCACCGTTGAATTTTCCACATCAAAAAATAATACAATAATATTGACCTATGATTCATGGAACAAGTCCAAGTCAAATACTAAAATGAATAAACTATATGTCTTGTTGAGTTGACCATCTTTCCTCATTTTTTTTTTCTTTCCTCATTTGAATTGCCCACCTTTAGGCTTGACTTTTCAATTCAATTCTGTGCCGATACTAGTTTCTATCCTTAATTAGGAAGATGTATTAGTAAAATATAGTTACGCATTAAAATTATTTTTTACTGTATTTTTTTTAAGTGCAAATAGCCAAAAACAGACACACACACAAAATAGGATAATATATATCTTTACCGTCAACTATGATGTAAAATACATTAACTTTTATAGTCACGATCAAGTATTCAAGTGTCGTGACAAAATTAAATTATATACGGAATAACATGAAACTAACATGATATAATTAGTGTTAAAATGGTAATTCAAAATTAGTGTTGTTTTGAAGATTAATTTGGTGAAATTTTTATATGTAATTTGTATTTTTATTGTATATTTTTCACCACGTTCAAAGTTGGTGGTAAAGATGAGAGCAAAACTATAACTAGCACTCCATTATTTAATCTTATGTATGTGAATGTAGAGTGGGAGAAACGTAAAAACCACAAACATGAAAGAATCAAAAGATGAAGAAAGGGAGAAGTAGGTTCGAAGAAGCTACGGTGTTAAGACATTTCATACTCATGTTAGTGGTCAAAACAAGTAATTAATCAACATAATTTCAATTTAGCCATTACAAAACTCTATATATAAGTTTATTAGATGTTCACAAAATCTCACTTTAACCCCAAAAACTATATATATATATCATGGCACTTGAAACCGGTTTTATTATTTTTATAGTTGTTGGCGCGGTTTTTATTTTTGCGGCCGTCGTCGGCAGGCTCATTGTCAGCGCTTGTCAAGTAGATATAGACGGCGGAGGCGGAGGCGGAGGCGGAGGCGACGGCGGTGGGGATGGTGGAGGTGGAGAAGATGGCGACGGCGGTGGAGATGGGGCTGATAATGATAATGATGTAGAAGCCGGCGGCCATGGTGATCATGGCGGCCACGGTGATCATGGCGACCACGGTGGCACAGGCGACGGAGGAGGAAATGACGGCGGTGGAGGATTTTGGGGAGGATTCTTTGGCGGCGGTGGACATGATGGGGGTGGTGGACATGGGGGATTTTTCGGCGGTGGAGGAGGGGGTGATGGCGGCGGAGGAGGTGGCGGCGGAGGGGGTGGCGGTGGAGGAGGGGGTGATGGCGGCGGAGGGGGTGGCGGCATTGGCGGCGGCGGCGGTGGAGGTGGTGGATTTTGATGGGGTTTAGATTATCAAGTGGAAGAAAGGGAGATAGTATCATAGAAATATGTTAGCTCTACTTTATTTTTTCTATTTAATTTATTCTTGTAGTTGTGTGTGATTCTTTTGTAAAAATTCAAATTCAATAATCAAACATTGTGGGATTAAATTTTCAAAAGGTTACAAATGTACTGTTTTTATTACTATAACATAAGCATGAAATTAAATTTAGCCAATTTTTTATTTTCAAAATTAGTAAGTCAAGTTAATGAATACATAACATTGTAGTCTCGCAATATGTTCTTGAATGAATAAAAAACAGGGTATTATTCTTCAAAACAGAGGACTTACAAAATCAATGCAGCTTTTGATATTCATAACCCTTCAAGCTTCTGCTACAAGTTTTATCCGCTGGTGATGCTCCGCAACTTTATAGTCCACAATCTCACGGAACAGAGCGGAGTCGAGCACACAGTCGGGCCTCCCGTACACGGCTGCTTGAACGCTTGCCATCAGTTTTGCAATCTCACGCCCTGAGAAGCCTTCAGTCCTTCTGGCAGCTTCTCGCAGTACATCATCTGATATATCTTTTACGGTTATCTTCTGTGGCGTATTCTTAATGAAGCTGCCCCATCTCGATTCCTTATCGCCTTCACCAGTCAGATACTTTGTCAGGTAAAGCTTCAACAATTTGAAGCGCTCGTCCTCTCGGGGAAGTGGGAACTCGATAACTTCATCAATGCGATCTGTGACAGCACTGTCAAGATCCCCTGGCCTGTTTGTGGCAAGAACGAGAACGATATCTCTTGATTGGTCTCCAGTTCGGAAGAGCAAGGCGTTCAGAGCACTTCGCTGAGCTTCACTCATGTGTGTGTTGTTACGCCTTGAAAGAATAAAAATTAAAGTTGATGAAGGAATACGAACATATAGAAACACGAACATATGAGTCTTATCCAGTCAATGTGCGTCGAGAAATTTCACAACCTTGAAAAACAAGGCACGTTCTTAATCAATTAGATCGATACATCTATTCAACAAATACTTACTGGCATAGGAAAGCATCAGCCTCGTCGATAAACAGGAGTAAACCCCTCTTCGACTTTTTCGCCCAATCAAATATCTCGTGGATTTTGGTAACAGCTTGGGGACCCAAAGGTGCAACATCTCCTCCAGTCATCATGGCATAATCCAAGCCCTGATAAAATAAATCTCAGATCTTTCAATAAAAACCTACTAGAATGGAGAATAACAATTCTTTGTCACATTCCTTGTCGTACAGATAAGACATCTGTAAGACAAAAACACGAACGATTGCAATGCTAAGGAAAATACTGTACCGATCTTCTAGCAATTTCCCTTGCAACCATAGTTTTGCCAGTACCAGGAGGGCCATAAAAGAGCATGTTCCGGAATGGTGCCTGATGGATTTTCGTGTTTGATGTAGCCCGGGCAAGATGCTCTATTCTTTTCTGCAGCGAGGGATGCAAGACAACATCTCCAAGAGCAGATTTACTTTGAGCAGCTGCTGCCCCGGCTGCAGTACTATAGCTAAGCACCTTATTGGCTACTCGAGAACCTACTCCAGACCATGGATATTTTGCCAGAGATGATTCCCGAATTAGAGATGGCTGGCCAAGAATCCTATTGACATATCCCCACATTACTCTTGCTCCTTCCCTGTAATAAAAATAGTACTCGATTTGAGAGGCGAAGTGTCACTTTCTGAAAAGTAGAACGGCTTTTTTTACTTAAGCATAACCTAAACCGTAATACTCCCTCCGTCCACCAATACAAGGGGAGTTTTGACCAGGCCCGGATTTTAATAAATGTAGTAGAAAGTTGGCTGAAAAGGTTAGTGGAAGGTGGGTCCTACTTTTATATATTAGTTTTATAATAAAATGTGAGTGAGATAAAGTTAGTGGAATGTGGGGTCCATCACCAAAAGTAGTAAAAACCAAATGGGAAGTTTATTGGTGGACGGAGGG
This sequence comes from Salvia splendens, assembly GCF_004379255.2. NCBI lineage: Eukaryota > Viridiplantae > Streptophyta > Magnoliopsida > Lamiales > Lamiaceae > Salvia > Salvia splendens. Next base: position 1,716,015 of record NC_056042.1, read on the forward strand.
AGTATACAAATTTTGGCTTGGGTAGCAGAAAACTAGATTCTCCTTGATCTTATACATGCAATAGTCCGTATAAATCTCACATAAAAGACGCATAGGCTTATTAGATTTGATGTGAAAACACTGCAGAATGCACACAGATAAATGCACAAGCCTTGCGGAAAGTTCAGCACAACCACCCAGTAAACAAACCAGTTCCGTTTGAAAATGAAGTTTAAACAAAAAGGAATTGCTGACCACACCTAGTGGTATAAACTCCAGCAGCTAAGGCGGTCACTCCTCCAACAGTCATGACCAACCTACTTCTGTCAGTCAACAGAACCCTAAAGCCCCCTGCATGAATAAGTATATTAAAGAGAATTGCTCCGACAAAATATTAACAGGAAAACTACTAGTAATGCAGCAAGCATACAAAGAAATTCAGAAAGAAACTTCAGCCACCAAATATCACAAGCAAAGTAACCCCTAACATGCATAATAGAAACCTCATAATTACCTGGCACAGGATTGCTCCAAGCATTGAACATTGATATTATGCAAGTTAAATTACCGCTTGAGGATAAGACCGTGCACACTTTCTTGGAGCAAAGTAGCCCCTAACATGCATGATAGAACCTCATAATACATTTTTGCATATTCAGAATATCTGTTAACCAGTGATTAACATGGAGAAACATAATTGCATGCTCGTGGAAGAGTGACACTAAAAGAATATCTTGTGCTGAAAGAGAGATGGAAAAATGCAGAGTGAGGCAAATAACAGGTGCAACCAAGAAAACAATATATTGAAATGTTAGCTTTCAAGGGAAATTTGAATTCTCAACTAAAGGGTGTGATAAGATTGTGCAATGGGAATGCCTGAAAAACAAAACCACAGTGATAAAACTGCAATCCAGGCATTAGGTAGATTAAAACCTTCAATATGACTGAAAGTTGTGTTTATTGCAGCGAGCCACTTGTCTCTTTCACCATTTATTCTCTCCAAAAGCATCCTCCTATTATGGTCTTCAGTCAATTTTGCTTCATGAGCACGTCCTTCTGCTTCAGCCATAGCCTTCACTCTTATTGTTTCCCGCTCTATCTCAGCTCTCTCTTTCTCAGTCTGTCTTTGTTGAGCTTGAATCTGTTCTTCAGTAGCTCGTCTTGCTTGTTCTTTTCTTAAGGATGACTCCTCTTGCATCTGAACTAATTCAACATTATGGCGCCTTTGTGCTTCATGGTCTGTCTGAAGTCATGGCAGATAATAAGCTCAACTGCTTAGATTGGTGCAAAAAGATTCATATTTTTTCATATTACATTCGGTCTGCAGTTATGCGTTCACGCATAAATGAGATTAATGTCCACAGTTATAATTATACAAGTCCAATATGCAAATCATTTGAGTATAATGCTCCTTCCATTTTTATAAATCTCCATCACATTCATCAAACAAAACAGAGATTGTTCATACCTGCATTCTCTTGCGAGTCAATTCATCTTCGTATCTCATCATTTGTGCCTTACCTTGGGCCTGCTGTTGATAGAGATTCCTTTGGTCTTCAGCCCATTTTCGCTGTTTTTCCTGTAGGTTGAAGTATTCATTTAGGTGAAGATATACTAGATAAAGCAACAACTCTAGCTTCACAATCAGGTATATTAACAAGGTTCGAGAATCGAGACCAAAAGCACGGCCGGCGTAGTTCTGGTTGATCATGGAAAACAAATTTTAACTTGGATCGTATGCTCAACATTTGACAACACTATGTTACGGAAAACTTTCAAGAATAAGCAGTACGATTCGATTAGAATATCTGCGTGCACAAGGAACAACCGCATGCATTTTCCTACATTGCACAAAAACATAAGTTGATATCCACATCCCTTTTTTTCATACATCGCACAAAATCGTTGATCTGAACTATGAAGCTATTAACTCCATTATCCTCATAACATAGAAGGATAATAACATCGAAACGAAAATTGAGCTCGGGGCCTTACCACACTTCTATTTCATTCAAGATGAGATCAAAAATCACAAATTCAACTTTCTTCAGTTTATTTTTCATATGTAAAACACTGAATTGCCAACATCCTAAATACGAAATATCGACTGAAGAAGCAATTTCAAATCAATTCAAAATACAAACTAGCACTCACAATATCAGCATGAGCTTGAATAGCCTCAAAATTAGCCTTCTCTGCATCCAACTCCGCCAGCCGTGTCTGCTCCTGCTTCCTCATAATCTCAAAAACCTTCATCACAACAAACATCAAAACTGTCAAAATAACCGCATTCCACAACAGAAATGACAGCAAAAAAAAGGGCAAAAACTCAAATAATAACCTGTTTGGCATGAGGAGAATTGTTAATTTCTCTAAGCGCCTTTGCACCCCTCTCCAGCGCTTCCGGGTCAAAACTTCCCTTGGAGACTTCAACGGCCGGTGCAGGTTGAGGATCCTCGCCCTGAACTGAACTGTCCTTAGCCGGAGCCTCCGGCTCCGACGAGGAAGACGAAAATGGATAGAATCGGAATGGCGAATCGGCGAAGGAGAGGTTATTGGCGGCGGCAGTACATGACGCAGCCATGGCGACCGCCGTAGCGAGCGACGAGAGTCGCGAACCAGCCATTGATTAATTCAATTGAGCTCGAAACAGAAGCAATCGACTCTGTGATTGATTAACACTGTGAAATCAGGAAGAAGTTGACATTGATTTTCTGGTAGAAATTTGGAAGGGAAGGGAAGGGTTTAAGGGAGTGGCGAAATGAAAATAGATTTGGTTAAACCCTTTGTTCATACTCCACCTATTTTTGACAAAGTTTTATTAAATTGAAATAAATTTTTATTTTCATTAGAATTTTAAATTAATTAATTACATTGTGAATGGATGAAGTAATTGATAATCCCAAGGTTTACAGTTCGGGCAGTTAACGGTGAAACCAAAGCCGAAACCGTGAGATTTAAGTGGAACCGAAATTGTCACCCTTGGAACCGTGGTTGGGTTCAGGTTCCAAAATTCAGAAACCTAAACAGTACCAAAACCGCGGGTTCTGGCGGTTCTTAAACGGAACCGCGAAAAATCGCAAGAAAACTGTGAAACCGACTCGGATCCGTAAAAAACCACCAAAAACAAGCATTTGGAATAGTGACAAACATTAAAAAATTCGCTGGTAAATCGCCGGTTCGGAACCGGAACCGAAACCATAACCGTGAAAAACCCTAGCGGTTCGGTTCCGTTTCGTCAATTTTCAAAACCAGAACCGCCGGCTCCGAAACCGTGGGCATCTCTAATTTGTGGTATTATGAATAGGATTGGTGAATTATGCAGGTTGAACGGTTATTATTCAATCTGTAAGGTTAATTCGAGCACGAATTGCTATGGAAATCTAAACCCTGAACATGAACCTAACTTGGCATATTCAAACTCGAACATGATTCGAACACGTTAGCAACACAATCTTATTCGAATTGACACAATACGATAATGACACTAAGCCGAGGTAACACACAACGGCACAAACACGAAACAATAATCACACAATAAAGTGTAAGGACACGAAATCATTCAAGCTTGTTGCAAATGAGATATGACTGACGACAACTTGGTAGTAAAAGTCGTGACAACGAAGGGAAGGATTGTAAGGGTGTCCACTATAGGAGGACAGTCGACTCCCACCGCCGGCCCCCTTCTCGCACAGCCATTTCATCGCCGCGCCGCCCGCGTCCGCCCCGTTTCCACGCAATAAGGCGCCGCGGCCCTCGCCCCACCCATTCTTCCTCAGCCGCGTCCTCACCCCTTCTCGCCAAACGCCCTTCCGCCCCCGATTTTTTGTCCACTTCGGGGCGGACGTCCCTCCCACTATAAGCCGCCCCGTCGTCGCCCCCGCCAGGGCTATAGCCACGTCGGCGTTATAGTGGATGCTCTAAGGGAGGTGGGAAAATAATAACCCAATTTTAATTCTAATAAAATAATAATATCAATTACTAATGGGTTACATGAATCCCACCTGAACCCAACTTGCAATTATGATGTTCTTATTGGGCCCATCTAATAATAACATGAACAAGATAAGACTTGAAACTAACCCATTTAATTTCATGTGTGTTCGAGTTGTGTTTTCATGTTGAGTTGAAAACTTTCAACCCAGTGTTTTCATGTTGAGTTGAAAACTTTCAACCCAGTGTTTTCATGTTGAGTTGAAAACTTTCAACCCAAATGCTCTGATCATATACTCCCTCCGTATCATTATAAGTGAGACGTATTCATTTTCAGGCCGTACTACTATAAGTGACACATTTCATTTTATGGAAAAAAACAACATTATATCTCTCTCTTACTTTATCTTTTCTCCTACTTTTTTCTCTACTTTTTTTCACTCATATTTTACTTTCTCTTTATTTAACCACTAAACATCATTACCTAAAAACTTGTGCCCAAAAAATGTGTCATATGTAATAAAACGGAGGGAGTACTTAGAGCATGAGAGCATCCACAACCGTGCTCTTGCCAGCGGCACGGTTGTGGGCCCGGGCGGTACTATTCATGCCTGCTCTCTGGCAAGAGCACAACACCCACAACTGTGCTCTTCCGCAAGGACGAGCACAATTAATATAAAATTCAATTACACAAAAACATTTCCATAATATTAAAATTCATTTAAAACCCACAATAAATATTACAAATGACAAATAAAATTAAACATTGCATAATTAAAATCCTAAAAATTAAAAATTACATAATTAAAATCCTAAAAATTAAAAATGACACTACTCGTTGCCGAATTTCGCCCACATGTGGTTGATTAGGTCTTCTTGTAGTTGATTGTGGATTCGAGTATCGCGCATTGTGTGTCTTGTCTCGATCCTCTGGCCAACCGTCGTATGCTCGCCTCGGCGTAGGGGAGACCTCGCTGTTGAGCTTCCGGCTTCGTCCTCGTCGTAGAAGCTAGCCGCCCTCGGCCCTTCGTCGGCTATAATCATGTTGTGTAATATAATACACGTGAACATGATGTCGGCGATATTATTCACGTACCACAGCCGAGCCGGGGCCTTCACAATGTTGAATCGAGCTTGAAGGACCCCGAAGGCTCTTTCGACATCTTTCCGCGCTGACTCTTGACGCTGCGCAAAAAGAACCCGTCTCGGGTCGTGCGGGTTGTGGAGCGTCTTCACGAACGTCGACCACCTTGGGTAGATACCATCGGCGAGATAGTAACCCATGCGGTATATATTTCCGTTGATGGTGAAGTCGATCGCCGGTGCTACACCATTCATCACATCATTGAAGAGTGGTGACGAATATAGCACATTCAAGCCGAAATATGCATGCCAAATCCATAGGCGGTAGTCGGCGACCGCCTCAAGGATAAGCGTTGGGCCGCCGCCTTTGTGACCGCTCAAGTGTTGCCCCCTCCAAGCAGTCGGACAATTCTTCCACCTCCAATGCATGCAGTCAATGCTGCCAAGCATTCCGGGAAAGCCATGGACTGATTCATGAAGACGAAGCAACCGTTGGCAATCATCAGTGGTGGGTGCTCGAAGGAATTCATCCCCAAAAGCAGAACGAACGCCCTCGCAAAAATTCTTTAAACATAGGATTCCAGTGGACTCACCGATATGCAAATACTCGTCGAACATGTCGGCCGTTTGCCCAGTAGCGAGTTGTCGGATGGCACACGTACACTTCTGCAACGCCGTGATACTTTGCCGGCCGGCTGCATCTACACCTGTTTGAAAGTATTCAACACGTGCGGACAATGTGTTGACAATTCGCATGAACAAGCGCTTTGACATGCGAAAACGGCGCCTGAAGTAATCTGCCGGAAACCGCGGCTGGTCGGCAAAGTAGTCGGCAACGAGCCTTTCGTGGGCTCCCTCCCGGTCACGATGGATGTACCGTCGATTTGATCTGGTTCGTTGAGGAGGAGGAGCAGGGGTATTCGCCGCGACATATGCTTCGTAAGCGGCACGATGTTGTTCGTAGTATTCTTGTTCTTCGCGTTCCGCTTCCGCCATAATATGGGTGAAATCCATTTGAGATTTTGAGTGGGGGATGAATGTGTTGATAGTTTGTATGAGAATTATGAATGAGAGATGAATGAGAGATGATTTGATGTGATAAATGGATGATGAATGTGTGTATTTATAGATGATTTTGGGGAAAAAAAAAATCAAAAAAATTCAGAAAAAACGGGAAAAAAACGGCCATATTTTTGGGATTTGGAAAATATTTTTTTTTATTTTTTAGCATTATTTATAATTAAATACCGATTTTTAAAAATAAAAAATAAAAAAAAGTTTAAACACAACGGCTATGCCGTTGACGAATGGGAGCGCGCCACGTGTGCGTCCGCTGGCACGGACGTGCTCGATACATCGAGCAGCGCCGTGCCAGCGGCGCGGCTGCAGCGGCGGCGGTCCTGCGCCTTGCCAACGGCGCGGACGGCGGTGGCGTCTTTCGCCACCGCTGCGGATGCTCTGAAAGGTATATTGAGAAGGTATATTTCACATTTACCTTCTCAAAAAGGTTATTATACATTGTTAAAAAGTAATGGACTCTAATGATAGAATGTAAATTAAAAAGGCAAACAAAATAACTAACTTTTTACCTTTTCTATCATGAAGAGGTAAAAATACATTCTCAAAATGAAAGAAAGTATAATACCTCCTCAAATTTCATAAAATTTGACTAATGTAAATACCTTCTCAAATTTCATGAAGAAGATGTATTTACATTAATCAAATTTTATGAAGAAGAGGGTAAATGTGTTATTTCTCTTTACCTCTCCATTTACCCTCTCCCTTGGAGATGCTCTTATGAACAATAAATTTACATTAGTCAAATATAAATGAAAAATCATGGAATACGTTACTATGACAAATAATTTTAAGATTAATATTCTTCAAATCCTAAACTAATTCATTATAGTATACATTTACATTAGTCAAATTTAAATAAAAATCATGAAATATACAACAATACCAAAAAAAAAGTTGGTAAATTTTAATATACTTCAATCCTAAACTAATTACTCTTTCAATATACTTCAAATCCTAAACTAATTACGCTTTCATTTCCATCGAGATATTATACTTAGACTCCATTTGGCACACAGAATTGTGGGTTTGGAATTAGAATTTGAGACTTCAATTCTAAATTCAGTGTTTGGTATCATAAAAATAGTTGGATTTGAAATTTAAAAACCCTCCAATTCCACCATTTAAATTCCATATAAAAGTAGTGGTATTCCAAATATTTATAAAATTATACACATTGATTGCACACACATTCGCACACTTTGCGCGCGAGTGTATACACTGGTTATCTATGTCTGTGCGTATGTGTGCGGTGTTTGTATTTAGTAAGTGTGTGTCCAATGTATATATTTAATGATTGTGCAATGTGTGTATTGTGTGTGCGCACACAATTTTAATAATTCAATTCAATATCAAGTATTTCATTCTACCAACCGTATAATTTGAAATTGAAATCTAATTAAACTTCATATAATTTCAATTCCAATTCCGTGTACCAAATAGACACTCAATTCCAATTCCAATTCCAATATAAATAAATAGAAAATTGCAAAAAAGCCATGGGCTATACTACCTCTTACTTATATGTCACAAATAAAATGATGGAAGTGGTATGAATTTGGAGAAAAATATTTTATTGTCATAATTCTGTAACGGGTTTGTCCGTTCCTAATTAATTTTTCTAGCCAATTGCTTACCTAAAATTCTAAAAATTTCCTTTTTATATGATGATTATTATATGCATATGCAATCATATGAGATGATTTCAATAAGAGTCATGATGATTGACAATCATTTTCCATTATTTCGTAGCGAAAATCTAAACTTTTATGATTTTTAATTTATCTGAATTCGGGAATGAACATCGCCAGCAACAACACTTCAATCTAGTTTGAATATCAAAATTTTCATGTGCAAATTAAAGAAAATAAATCACAAATGCAATAAACATAAACCCCTAAAATCTGAATTCTATCAAATCAAAACCCATAAAAAGATACAATTTCTCTCATGAATCCCAATGAACGACGCAAAGAAAGACAAACAACATTCTATAAACATAACATATGAAGAAAATAAAATAATGAATTAACGACATAACGCCATTTATGTTTTTATTTATGAATTTCGTACACAAAATGTTCTTGAAATAAATGTGTGTTTAATTCTACACAAGTCGAACTTTATATTTTGGTATTTGATTTTTTTTACCCAAGCAAATTAAAAGGTTAGAAGAAGGAAAAAAGAAATAAATTGGCACACAATACTAGTGCAACAAAATTGTTGTTCGATTTGGAAGTACTCATATTACTTTCTTCAACAAAAATTTTAAAGTCAGCTATGTTTGAGTGGTGAAATCATCATTTTATCAAATAAACTAAACTGTGAATCCTTATTATCAAAAAATGGAATTTACATATCGATTTTTTGATGAAAATATTTTCATTGTTAATTACAATGGATCACTTATGAACTTTGGCCGTGCACCATCGTCATTTTATCAAATAAATAAACCAATCTATAAATGCTCACTACCAAAAAATTGAATTTACAAACTGATTTTCCGACAAAAATATTTTCATTAATTAACTTTGGTGCAAAGCACGTGCACCAATATAATTTTTTTCTTTCTCTCTCTCTTTTTAAAAGTTTTATAGAAAACCTCGTACCACTATAATTGTATATTCATACTTATGTTATCTTGCTTCTTGATTGAATAAACTGTAAATTAAGTATTTCGTTACTTCGTAATAACTAGCCTATTTTTGGGGTTTTGTTTTTATTTATTTGTTTATTTTGGGAAAATAGGCAATCCTATTGCTGTGGTAGTCCCAAATTTATTAGTGCTACAAATTTACAAAATGCAAAACTAATGTTAATTATAATTACGATAGCTACTGCCTATTGGTTAAACGTTCTATATATTACTCTACTTAAGGTTTATGTTAAAATGACAACACCTCTTAAAGTGACACTGTGACACCACGTATCCAGCAATATTATAAAGCTGCACAGCAATAGTATAAATGCTAGACAACAATCTATAGATTGATGTATAGCGTATTGGATATTGCTAGCCGATAAAAATTGTTGTATAGTGTATTGGATATTGCTGGCCGAGAAAATTTACCTTTGAGCATTTTTTATGATTGTCACATGTCAGCTGATTATTCGTCCACATATACAAATGATTGGCTAGGAATGATGGTATGGTGTTACTTTAAGAGGTGTTGTCATTTTAACGCACCCACTCTACTTAATTTACAATTATAACAAGTACTCCTACTTACAATATACTCTTATTAAATGAAATTTGGGCCTAGAATTAGAAAAAGCAATTACTTCTGAGAAACTTTAAGTACTTATAGTATAATCTTTAAACAAAATTTATCTTTTTCAAATACATTAATAAAAAATAGTATACTCATTACATATAATTAAGCCCTTCAAAACAAATTATGATTTTGTTTCATACATTAATCACTTTTATTTCCATACACATACACATACACATACACACCATGGTTAAACTAAATCGGATTTTTATTGATTACAAATGAATTAATAAATTTAATCAAAAATTAAAATAATCTAGTTAGAGTTAATAGATCCTATTTCAAAATGGTGAACTTTAAATGAAATTAATTAAGATGGATACCCGGTGCATTCGGATGTGTAAATTTATCGGACCATAAAATGTGGGGAAACCTTAAAATAAGGACAACTTTGCTTGTCCGTGTGGGCTAACCCACCAATCAGAGTGACTACAATGATACGCAGCATTTGTGCAAAATGGTACTCCCTCTATCCGGCGATCTTTATGTGTCGTTTTTGGACATTTTTCGACACTCCAAAATAGTACGTAAAATCCACATTTTTGTCGAATACAAATTAACTCTTCGTTGATTTTATCTATATACCAAAATACTATATTCAAAATGCATTTAAATTGGTAAAATATTTTTTTTACAATTAGTAGTAATATACGGTGTAGTATGACTATATGTGCGCTAAAAACAAATTTTGGGTGAAGAATTTATTACTTTTTGTTATAAAAAGTTATGGGTTAATACAGATTGGTGTGAGCTGTTACATTTGTGTGTTTGATAGCATTTAGGAAATTTGAATTAATGACAACCTTCCCATCTTCTCATCCATTTTTTTTATTTCTCATTCATATATTTCACTAACATTTTTCATCTATTTAAATTTCTTATGCTAAGTTCAAAACTATCAATTGAAATTCATCATATTCAATGAAAATATTTTACTTTTAGTTTGCAATGCTGTATGTGAAAATGGAGTGCTATAGAAGTGGACTTCATCAGTTCATTGGGAATGGTATAATAAATTTTATTTACTCAATAAATATCTTAAAAATAATATTTACATAAGCAGATTAAAGTCAGAAGAAAGTTCCAAATTACGGATAACTACCTGAAGCCGTTATATTGTCTTGACAAGCTACTTTTTAAACGGAATTCAAGGCTTTGCCGGTGAGAAAAAGTAAACACATATGTAACATTTAATTTGAAAAAACCTATGCATACATGTATACATATACATATAATTTGATATCTTAAATTAGGAGTGATTTCAAAAATTAGCTAGACAAACCACAATTTATAGAAATACAAGTGATTAGTATTTTTCACAATCGAAAATCAAGTAGAAATTGCACTCATTAGAGTAAAATAGGAGAGACACTTAAGGTCTTACTGTTTCATAAAATTGTTTCTATTTTAAGAAATGAATCAAAACGAGTACTGATATTTCAAAAAAAAAAAAAACTAAAAAACATACTCCCTCCGTCCCATGCTACTCGCACTTTTCATTTTAGGCCGTAAATTTGAGATTGATTTTTTTGTGTAATTAAAAAAGAATTTTAGGTGTAATGAGACATTACTTAATAAAAGAGCTCTTAACTTAAACTAACATATTAATTAAATGCATTAATTCTAACTTAAATTATAAATAGTGTAAGGACTTTGTGACGAGCCGAAAAGTAAACGTGCGAGTAGCACGGGACGGAGGGAGTACATAGAATACAAAAATTCATAATTATCGTTGCATATAACTAGCACGATACACACATTGTCATAAAAGACGTTAATTTACACGAGTTTTTGTTAAAAATGCGCCGCAACTTGTAAATGCATACGTGTGATCGATTCAGAATCGATTATAGCTCCCCCGCATCCTTAACATTTTAGTCATTGCAGCAAGATCTGCCCCTCCGTTGCCAACTGCACTACGCCCCTGCGGGCAATTAACATTTTAGTCATGAAACCGTTATCCGTACCAACTATATACATAAATATACTGAAAAAATCGCCGGAACTCTTGGAAATGGATATACTCACCCGTCCATAAATAATAATCAACTTTGATTCGCTCATAATAATTAGTCATTTTCCAATTTTAATCATATGAACCACCAATTTTTTCTCTTTTATCTTTTTCTTAATTTACTAATTTTGTATTAAAACTCGTATAGTTGATAGCCAGAACTATTTTGCAATTGACTATACAATACAATACTGATTTTTTTAAATATAAAAGGCCAAGAACATTAATGCAATCCTACACAATCCTATACACACAATGTAAATTCAATGAAATTAAGTTGAAAATGGGGGATGAGCTCTCACAAAAGGTGATTATTAATGAGGAGATGAGCCACAATTTAAATTTTAGTGATGGTTTAAACCAAGATAAAAAAAATTATGTGTAGGAAAGAGACAATCTCAGCTACAAAGCCCTCACGGCAACCTAGTCCACGTATATGGCCGCATGCACCTCTCTCACCAAACTCATTTACGCTCTCACACACATATAAACCACACACACTCTCTCTCTCTCTCTCCCTCTCCCTATCTGATCAGTCCAATGGCTCTAAGAAAAAGTGAGTCCGGCGCCTCCTCTTGGGTGGAGGCCGGAAGCGGTGGCGATGGGGAGCCGAACGAGGCTGCAGCTGGGGCCGTGGGCGCTGAGAGCGAGGAGCGGCGCCAGGACCCAGCCGAGGCCGGCTCCGAGGAGGCGCCGCCGGGGGAGGACCCCCCGAAGGAGGAGGAGGCCGCGGTGGCGGACCCCAGCATCTTCCAGCTCTCGTACCCGAGGCCGCGGCTGCGGTGGACGGCCGAGCTGCACGAACAGTTCGTCAAGGCTATTGACGAACTGGGTGGCGCGAACAGTAATTTTTACTTTTTTCTCTCTCCTACTTTCAGTTCAGTAAGCAGGAAAAAAGATAGGTGGAAGCTATGCTTTTTTTTAAAAAAAAATTGAAAATTATATTTTTAAGCAATTCAGATTTTTATCCTGCTTTCTGTTTAGTAAGCCAGAAAAACAGAAAGCAGGAAAAAAGATCGATAGAAGCTATGTTTTTTATAAAAATTAAAAAAATATACTTTTAAGTGATTTAGATCTTTGACAAGGGTTTTGTAAAAGAGGAAAATCGGAAATGAAGCTTTTATAGTAAGTTTACTTTTCTCTCTACTTTTATGTGATAGTGACTGTTTTTAAAAATTTATTCGAGAATATATTTATTAAGTGATTCAGAGACTTCTGAACAACGATCTACATAAATCTGAAAATTCTAAAAACAAGAAAAATAGCGCTCTCGCCACCCCATTTATGTCATTGTTGGTGTGTAATTTTTTTTTGGGTTAAAACTTGTTTTTAATATATGTATGTGGGAAGATTGTTGATTTAGTTTAGAAGGCTAATGTTTTGTTTTTTGTTGAAATAATTGTGAAATTTGTTTATATTTTTTGCAGGAGCTACACCTAAACTAATCCATGCCTTGATGGGAGTTGAAGGGATAACTCTCTTCCACATAAAGAGCCATTTGCAGGTTTTATATGCTCATTTTAATAATTTTCTATGTTCTTATCTTTAATTTTACTACTCTAGCTGGATTACATACTATAATACATAAGTCTTAGTTGTATTAAAAACATTAATGAGTACCATGATTTCACACAATTTTGCACAAAATGCAAATAATTGCAATGATTTCATATGATGGATATAAGTAATTAATGTTGTATTGAGCTACTTAGCATAGCAACTTATAAAAAATTAGGATTTTTTATATTTTACTTTTGAAATAATAAATAATTTTCTTTTATTTTTTTTTATAAATTGCTACAGAAGTATCGGCTTGGAAAGACTGGAAGGAGGCTCTGGAGAAAAGATCTCTTGCCGCCCAACTATTGTAAGTTTATAATATTTCATACAACTTTTTTACTATCATCACCCATTTCCAATTTATAACACAATTTTGAAATCTTGATGTAAAAAATATATACATGAATTTTGTGCAGTGTGTGATATCAGTATTTTTAGTCAAATTAAAGTAGAAGACAAAAATACATGTGCACTAATGTGCAATTATCACATGAGTTAAACGACATCGTTTAAGTAGTTGTGCAGATATTGTGCAAGTATTTTCCTGAAAACCAGATCTGTTTTAATTATGTGCGGTTTTGTTCGATATTATAAACCACAAAGATTCAATTGACAATATTCTTGTGACAGTTTTTAAAAATTGAGATGTAAACCAAAAATCAATTAAATAAATTTATGCTATTAGTAATACTATTTGTTTGGACTTATTAGTTGAAGGAGGAGATATGGTGCCACCAATGAACCAGCTGCAAGCTGAGGAACCTTCCGTTCAAAGTGCATTTAACATGAACGGGTAACGTTGTTTTACTTTTTTTTCTACTCTTTAATCTCGATTTGTTTCGGATAAGATTCGATGCTCCACTTTTTGTATCTCGCTGAATCGCTATGTGTACACTTTTATTTCTTTTTAATTTCAATTTTATATGCGTTCGTCGAATTTTATATGGTATATACCTAATTATTGTTACTTATAGTTTTCAAAATTACCATTTTTAAAAAAATAGTAATTAGTTATGTACATATAATTATCAATTTTGTTATAATGGTTAATTCGATATCGATAATGGTTCACTGAATCTCATCCCCGACCCGACCGCTCAATCCTAATGATCCTCATGTTTGGTATATGCAGGATCAATGTGTTGGGAGATGAGGCGCTTAGCGATCTCCATCTAATGGTCGAGGTAATACACCCCTTATCTATGTTTTCGAGTAGTTTAGTTAAATTTCAGTCTGTCTCGCAACTTTCAAAATCAGTAAGAAAAACTAAACTATGAAAGTTTGGATTTGTTCGCAATCCAAATTTTATTAATTTAGCACTACTATTTTAACCAGCCTCAGGCTACATTCGTGACTGCACCACCACCGCGACCACTACCGGCACTAGGACCACTACCAGCACCACCGGCACCGGCACCAGCACCAGAACCGGCGATAAACAGTGTCAAATACGAGGATGTAGTGGAACCTTCTCTGCTGCCTCTCTTTCCGGCGGGTGGGCCGACGATGGAGTGGCCGGAATTCAACCAAGGCGGAGCACGAAGAGCCCTCGACAACCCCCCAACGATGGACGACTACCTCAACTACTCCGCCGACTTCACCAATCCCTCCTCCTGCACCCTCTTCAACACCTTCTTCGACGACGTCGCCACCCTCCCACCCCCCAACCCGGACTTCTTCTCCCCCCCGCCTACTTTTCCTTAAACTTGTTCGTGTCTGTGTCCGTATTTATGTTTATTTTTAATTCAATGGCATTTGAACTCAACTCATAATTAATTAAGCCTTTTTGTTGCTTGTCACATGGCACGATTTACATATGTTTGAATTGATAATGCTACAAAGATTGAAATGAAAGTAGTCTCATTTCACAATTCACAAAATAAAATATAGCAAAGTTTAGTGAAACTTGAGGCTGGTGAGGACATTGTTGTTCACCGGGTCGGCCAGATGATCCAGGAGGTTCTGGTACGGGCCGACCCCGGTGACCAAAGCTTGGACGAAGTAGCCCAGGATTGCCAGCATGGCGAGCCTCCCATTCTTCACCTCTTTGAGCTTCAAGTCATTCAACGACTTCTCGTCCTTCCCGAACCCTAAGGGGTTGAAGAAGGGGCCGCCAGGGTAGGCTGGGTTGCCTGACCCCCCAAGCCCCTTCTCCAGCCCCAGGAAGTACTGCTTCCCCATGGAGCCCGGGTTGTACCAGTCCTGGAACCTCCTATGCTCCGCGAACCCCATCAGTGCCATCTCCAGGACGAACAAGGTGTAGTTGTCGGCCCAGTAGTTGTAGGTCCCGGCCGGGGGGATCACCCCGGTCTGGAACCACGCCAGGGCGGTTTCCTGAGGGATTAAACCGGCCTTGCCGAGGATCTCGGGAGCAATTGACCCGACCGCCCCCAGCATGGCGAAACGCCCGTTGATGATCTCGCCGTAGGCTAGCCATCTAGGCTCGATGAACCCTCCGGTGCCTTCCGGGTCCGACAGGCCCAACGGGTCGAACCCGTAGTCGCCCGGGAGGCTGCAAGAAAATTAAGTAGTTCTTGCCTTGATTAGTAACTTCTACTCAACTTTCATCATATTATAACATATGATGGAATAATTTATGGATTATACTTTATTAGTAGGGTCTAAGGTAAATTAGACCTATACTAGTATTTATTTATGTATAAGCTATATATCCTAAATTTGGAATTAGGAATTTCAAGACAATACTTTTTCTAATTTTTGTAATTATAATATAGATTTTTGCACAACGATTCACACAAAATATCGAAAATTTAAAACTCGTACCTTCCATCCAAGTAGGAGAGACTTTGTTGGGATGCGAACCAGAGTTGCCGGTTAGCTCCTTGCTGAAAATTCGACGTACGAAAAGTCGTGGTGAGACGTGATTGATAAAATCGTGTTCGTGTTAGTTGTCGTGTTGACTTACCTTGACGGGAGGCGTGGAGGCGGCCTTGACGAGGAAGGAAACCTTTCTGGAGGAGCGGAGGGGCGTTGCGCCGAGGATTTGCCTTGCGAGCTCAGCGGAGGTGGAGATGGATGAAGAAGAGAGCAATGCTTGTGTAGCCATTTTTGGGTATTGGAAATTGATGAAGAAAGAGCTACAAGCAAAGGGAATTTAGTAGAGCACAAACACAAGCATCTCAAGCCTCAAATATGGCCACACAGATTTTTGTGGGCCCTATAAAATGTGGTTGCTAAAGCCATGAGATAGAGTTGGGATCTTGGTATCAAATGGGAGTGTCACAACTGGCATATGATTTTGATAATAGTAGATATTATTTGGCTTTCACCTCCAAATTATTAAAAAATAATTTGACGCGTGTTTACTCTATAGTCTATTGGTATGGAAAATGAAAATACTTTCATTTGATCTTTTTTTTTCTATAAATTTGTGGTTGACATGAGAAGAGTTTGATATTCTCTAATTAGTCTTGAAATAAATCACTTAAAATTAATGACGATGATAGTGATGAGATGAAAGTGTTAAGTGTAGAGTTATTTGAAAATGGCTCTCCACTATTTGTCGGAGATGATGATCATAAAAGAACATGAATTGAGTATTTTTTGGAGTTATAATAAGAAAATGATAAAATGTACCTTTTTTTGGTTGATTATTGATCAATCATATAACTTTTGCTATATTACTTTTAATTTTAACCATTGTGGTACTATTGAGAAAAAAATAAAAAAATTATAATTTTATCTCACTTCAGTTTTACAGAAATCAACGAATGATTATGATTTAAATAGAAATTAGTCTTTAAAAAGTACAATATTATTTATAATCTGTGAATTAAAGTAATGTTGTTAATATAAGTATGTTTTTAGAATTAAAGGGTTATGAAAAAAGGCCATACCCACAAATATAAAACCACTTCCAATATCCCTTGCTCCTTTCCAATATCATATGTTAACCAGGCCCAGTCCAATATTGTTTGATGAGGCCCAATCCAATCTTATAAAAATATGCATATATATTAAGATTGTATACTACATACCTATTTTTTAACTTGAAATTAATTGATAACATCGATAAATAATTAATGGATTCGAGTGAACTGTAAATAATCAAACTCATTCTTCCTACGGTTTTGTAGTTGTAATACATAATCTCTTGTCCAAGATTCACTAGTTATTGTTGGATTGCATATAAATAGAATATTAGCGCATCTATCTCATAATTAAAAACAAACCATTAGCTGAAAAATTAAACATTTTATAAATTAAGATCTAATAAAAATAAAAGTATATGGCCCCTGTTGCAACAAATAAAAGACCCAAGGATACATGTTGCCTAATAAAAACTTACATTGGGAATCCCCGTACCTGCGGGCGAGTAATAAGATTGTGAGCACGATAGGGAGGAGGAGGCAAGCGAAACCCGAAAAGTGGTTGGCAGGCCTCATCGCATACTGCCTACCACATGACTTGATGAACGAAAGCCAGACATGGTTCTGTAGTAGTATAAGACATCGCAAAGTTGCATCTTATTAGATGACACCATGATTTACAGACACACTCGCACCTCATAATGCTTCAAATCGCTCCATCTTCCCACTGAATGAGACCAAATATTTATATAAATCCAAACAGATTAAATACTCATCATCACACTTATTATAGAATATCAAACTCCTTTCATGTTGTAAAACTCTTAAACTTTGTCTCACATCGACTTGGTGATGATCCTAGCTCATCTATATAAAAGCGGATAACTCTCCCCCTTATAAACCTATTAATGGGTGAGTGACTCATTTCTAATACATGTCGGCCACAAATGGAAAGAAAAAATATCAAATGAAAGTGCGAAAGCAAGCTTGGGGAAAATATAGCAACATTGGACGTAAAGTTGGAAGCAATAATGGAAGAACAACAACTGGTGAGTGGTTTAGTATTTGCTTCTGTGTTTTTGGAGTTGATAAATAGTTGCTTAATAGCTACGAACACGAAGCTACCATCCGTTGCGAACAACCGGTCACCATCATTTGCCAGAACTTTGAATTTATAAGCAATACCATGATAAGAATCAAAATATGGTGGAGAAACGTGTAGGTGGAACGTATATTCTTTTATCCATGAATTCTCGTCTCTATAGTTGTTCATCTTCCAGATAACAACACGATTACTATTTAAAATATCGCATAAACATAGCTGACCCTCCAAAATGTATAGATGATTGTTGCCATATGGATTGCCACCATAATCATGTGGTGGCAAAAGACCTGCGAAGAGCTCAGTTTCAATATCAAAGAAACAAACCAAGTCATTCTTCTCGAAATCAGAAACCAACCAGTAAAGATTTCCGTTCAGAAATTTAGCACAATCACGTCCCAGTGTAGGCACACCCGGTGCCGTTGGTGCGATGCTTCTCCACTCCCGTCCTGCTCTTCCTCTTCCTAGAGTGTATACATGACACAAACCATATTGATCACCGCATAAAATTTTATACAGTCCACTTAATTTGCTCACTCCGAATCCAAAAAAAGGAACCTGTTCCCATCAGAGGAGGAAGCATAGCATACTCACGAGTCATTGGATTGCATATGAACATTTCTATAGCGTATTTATCTGGATCCCACACCGTAAGCAAACCATTAACTGAAGCAATTACAACGTGAAAATTCCAACCAGGAAAACCAAATCGGAAAGTGGCTTGAAAGCCCCATCGAAGACCGTGTACTCTCTCCCGTCCCGATGAACGAAAGACAGACCTGGTTTCGAGGTGTACGACGACGTAAACTCATCCCCCTTTATCAAACGGCGCCATGATCTACAAACACACTTGCACATCATAACGCTTCTAAAACAGAGTCTTCTCAAATCTCAAGATATCACTCACCAACTCTTCCGGTAGATTTGCAAACATATCTTCCATCGTTGTTACAGAAATATCGTTCGGTTTCCCCTTAAAAAAGTTAGTGATCTTCATTAATACACTCAAGTTCCATTTCCATTCCAAAAAGTTCGTTATCTTCATTAATACCTATTTAAGAAAATTGTGTTTAATAGGTTAAATGAGATTAAATAAAATAAGAGGGAGTATAAAGTCTGTAGAGAGAGTAAAACCTGAGAAAGAATAATATAAGAGTGGTTAGATATTTTTTCTTATCATGAGTTGTAATATAGGCAGAACTAGTTCCTAGTGCCTAACAATCGAACCAAAATATAGTTCATTATTAGGTATGAAATACTTCATTTCAAGATCATTTTAGTTCAGTGTGTTGCAATGAAGTAAAACATTATAATAATGAAGTTCGTATAAAATGAAGTTAAACATTTACTTGAAGTTTGTACGGTTATAGAAACAATCCGTCTACTTTGCGGATGCCCTTATAGTCATCAAAACAATATCGTCCAACACATACATATACAATCACAAAAATCAATTTTTTAGCACCAATTTCGATTTCTCTCAAATTCAATTCCAACTTTCATCTTCATAGCAAATCGTGGAAAATAAAATAAAAAAGCAATCGAAAGAGGCAAATAATGAGAGTAGAGAGAGAGGGACATACCTTCTGAATCAGAGAGAGGACCTTTCAAATAGTGGTGTTTTACTGTTTTGGGTGATTAAGTATATTGGCTTTGCCTTAAAATTTTATAAATAAAATAAAAATAACGTGTAATAAATGAAAATGGTAGGTTGACGAAATTTGGTTACAAGCTGATACAATTATATGGAGAATAATACTACGGTGATAAATTTCTAAAATTATAGAAATCTATAGGTATAAAAAATACTGATAATATAAGTTATACATAAATGGCTTTACCCTCCAAACACCGCCTTATATTATAATTAATAATGACTAAATCGTAGCCTTTGGATGAAATCATGAAAATAATAATAATTTAGGACGTACAAGAAAGTGCTTATAAGTTGAGGACAAATTATTTTGATCTTTTGTTTTTTAGGATATTTCTATTTGTGTCCCCTAATTTTAGTCGAGACACTAACAATAATGATACTTTATAAAGTGTTGGGGGTATAATTTGACACACCAGTTAGTTTCCTTAATAACATTAAAAAGTGTCATTATCCGGTTTTTTTATGTTGTAGTGACCCTTGAGTCTGTATAGATTAATATTGTTGATGATTATTAATCCATACCCATATAGCTCTTAATATACATATGTGAGTCTGACTGTCTGACGATGATTAATCCATGCTTAATAGTACTCATTAATTATAATTAAATAAATATATACAATTAAGGAAAAATTGATTTTTCTTGTTAGAGGAAAGATCGACTATTTATCCACTCCAAAAACACCTAAGCTTTGTACATGCTCTTCTTCAACGATCTAAAATTTTTACTACCTATTTTCCAATAACACTAGCTATAACCCAAGCTTTCTTTCGACTTATAACTATGGAGATTCACAATGTTTGGGCATTAATATTTATTAGGAAAAATATATTCATAGGTTTTTTGACATTTCATATATTTTTCTACTGTTATCTACATTTAATTAAGTAGGTCCTTATATATTTAAAAATTTTATTTCAATAAATCCTTATCGTTTGTCTAAAAATTTTATTTTCATTAAATCGTTATTTTGTTCTATGGTCTTCTAACTTGTGTATTTATTCTTCTGAAACTCTGTGTTTTGCTTTCTTCTTGAAGAGAAATATTGACCATGTATTGATGATCCATCTCCTAATAAAAACAAATCATTTTAGATGAATCAATTATAAAACAATTATAAGCACAGCATGAGAAGGTTGAGTTTTTTCTCCATAATACTACTATGAAATTATACTAAATAACAGAAAATTAATAATTTTACACATAAAGATCTAATAAAAGTTTTTTTTAAATATAAGGCCACTCTTACAAATAAATAAAGTACATAAAGAACCTATGAAAATACATGAACCTACGGATATATGTTGTCTACAAAATCAATGACGTTAACATTGCAAATCCCCGTAGCTTTGAGCGAGAGAAAGCTTGGGATATAAGTGACGATGTTGTAAACATGATCGTTGGAACGGTCTAGAAAAGAATTGCTCACAAGGCATTCATCAGTGTTGTTGTTGTGGATAACTAGTTGATTATCTGTATCCACGGCAAACAACATGTCACCATTTGCAAAAACTTTGAGCGGGAAAACAACTTCACCGATTTGTGGTCGGTCGATCTTACATGCCTTTACCCAAGAATTCGTATCCCCGTAGCTTTTCATTGACCAGATGACAATTCAAGGATATTTTAAATTATCGCATACACATAGCCGACCCTCTAAAACACATAGCTCATAGTCGCCTCTCACATGGCGCCAATTTCTATCAGGATCATTACTATTATCACGAGGAGGAAAAGAAAACTTTGTAAAGAGCTCGGTTTCAAGATCAAAGCAGCAAACGAAGAAACTCTCCTTCAAATCAGATGCCAACCAGTGAAGATTTCCATTAAAAATACAGCATTTTCCTGAGGCATTCTAGGGTTGCTCGTTGGTCCTGCAATGCTTCTCCAACACCCTCCTCTTTCTAGAGTGTATACATGATACGACCTAACTTGATCACGACATAAAATCTTGTACTGTCCACTTATTTTGCTCACTCCAAATCCAGCCATGCAACTACGTACATGAAAAAGACAAGGAATCTCGATACATTCACTTGTAATTGGACTGCATACGAAAAGACTATCATCACATCCATCCAAGAATAAAAGCAAACCATTAGCTGAACCAACTACTAAACGATTATTACAAGGAGTATTTGAACATCGATTGTGAGGAGGAGGCAAGCCGAATTGGAAAAGTGGCTTAAAGGCCTCATCGCAGATTGCGAACCCCATCTCACTATGAACGAAAGCCAGGCATGCATACGACGTTGCAAAGTCACCGCCTTTTATCAGATTGCGCCATGATTTGCAGACAAACTTGCACCTCATAATGCATCTAATTGGAAGCCTTTTGATGATATCTATCGTCAACTCTCGCGGTAGATTTGTCAATAAATCTTTCTTTTGAAAGAGAAGTTTATTCGTCATCTGACACTCTGAATTTCAGTAGTTCAAAATTTTGATGAAAACATTACATAATAAAAAGTATATTTAAAACAAATATTAGTTTAAAATGAGCTCATCCTTGATTTTCGAAAGAAATGGAAAATAGATTAAATGGATTACCACTTATACCCAATACAAGACCTAACACATTCAATCACAAAAATCAATTTTTAACACCAAATTCGATAACTCTCAAATTCAATTCCTACTTACATCTTCATAGCAAATCGTGGGGGAAAAAGCAATGGAAAGAGGCAAATGATGAAAGTAGAGAGAGGGACGTACTTTTATGGGTTTCAATGGTGTTTTGGGTGATTAACATAACTTTTAATTTGGTTTATTGGCTTTGCTTTACATTTTTATAAATAAAATAAAATAATATGTAATAAATGAAAATGGTAGGTTGACGAAATTTTGTAATAATCTGAATAATCTGATACAATTATTATTATAATCGAAAGGAATTATGGAGAATGGAGATATTTAAATTTCTTAAATTATGGCAATCTACAAATTACTGATCTCTAGAATTATGAAATCAACTTGTTTTTAATTTTGATTTTACGAACAAAACATGACTCATTTAAAATTCATAAATAATTCTAGGATGATTACTTGAATTAATTGATTTTTTTGGTGTAATATAATTGATATAAACAATATAATAGTACTAAAAGATATACAAAGCAAATTAATCTTATATTTAATGGAGTACTAAGTTAATGGAAGATGTACAATACAAAATAAAATAAAATAATTGAAGATATTGAATGCAAAATAAATAAATTAATTAAAGATATACAATGCAAAATAATAATCTTTTGTTTTGTAATGTTGGATAGCAAAGTAAGTGTGGGATTAATTATCATTTAAAATTTTAATAAATTATACTTAAATAATTTGGTAGGTTGACTAAATTTGGTAGCAATCTGATACAATTATTATTATAATCGAAAGGAATTATGGAAATTACTAAAAAAATATTCCCTCTGTCCAAAAAAAATAATCTTAATTGTGTGCGAAAAAATAGTTTTATTGAGAAATTGTTAAAGTAATAAACAAGGTGAAAAAATTGATAAAGTAAGAGAAATATGGAGAAAAATTAGATAAAATATGGGAAAGGAGAAAGGTGAGTATAATATTAGGACACTTTCCATTTTAAGAAATGACACTATTGTTTGTGGACATCCTAAAATGACAAAATGGAACTATTTTTCGTGGACTGAGAGAGCATTGTATTATTAATTTACTAATTAAATCCTATTATGTCATAAACATTGTCTCAAAATCATGACCAACGAAGCTAATCCCCGATTTTTGAAAACTATATAGAAAATTGATTGAAGTGTCCCAATTATTATATACTATGCACTAGAAGATCTCACCTGTTGAGTTGAGGTGATTTGCAAATTATAAACAAAAAAGATCATGTAAATAAACTAAAAACACATAAGAATTTATGTATAAAAAAATGGTACACAAATCACCCAAAGTATAACAACTTGTTCATATGATTCAATTATAAAAATTTAAAGACTGAACATTATGAAACCCCATAGACGTGAGTGAGAAAAAGGTTGGGGTATAAATAACGATGTTGGAAGAATAACGTTGTTCGGAACCAACATATGTCCAAATCTTAAAAAACGATTACTTGTCCTAATTGCAGATCGAGGAGGGAGCTCGACATACTCCCGAGTCATTGGATTGCATATAAATATAATTTTAGCCAATGGATCCCAAGCCAAAATCAAGCCATAATCTGAAGCAATTACTGTTGTAATAGAATATTAAAATATAAACTTGATTTTGTAAATATCTAGATATTATGAAGAATTATCTAGAATTGAGGGTGAAAATATCTAAATATTTTGGTAGAATTAACTAGAGATAGAATTCTCTAGAATATAGATATTTAAAATATAAAATTATTAGGTAGATTCTAGAATAGGAGGAGGATTCCTATATAGGAATGAGTTGTAATATTTTGTATAAGTTGAGAAGTTGAAAGAGTTGAGAACTTGAGAGAGTTTGAAAAATAAAGTGTCCTTAGTTTTCCCATATTACTCTCCTAAATCATTTCCAATATATTCCACCCATTCTCCTCTCAAATATTTCCTCCAAACTAAATTACTCATTCAACATATATCTTATATATTCCAACAATTACAACACGATAGTCAGCAGAAGATGATTCATCGTGAGAAGGCAAACTGAATCCGAAAAGTGGGTTGAAGGCATCATCGCGGACAGTGTACCCCATGTCCATGTCGAGGTGAACAAAAGACAGACGTGGTTCCGTAGTATACGCCATCGCAAACTCATCCCCCTCTAGCAGATGACACCATGATTTACCAACACACTTGCACCTCATAATGCTCGTAACGGGGAGTCTTATCAAGATGTCTGTCCTAATATCTTTTGGAAAATTTGCAAAAAATTAGTGATCATCAATAATAGCTACGAACTAGCTAGATGCGGATGAAAAAAATATAATGAGATTGGAGATACTATTAGGTGAAGAAAGAGCTATATATTTTCAATAATCCTATTTTGAAAGGGAAACGATTAAGTTTATCTCTCTTTGTTTCAAATATCAATTTTATTTCTCACTTATCTGTAACGACAATCGGTTTTTTGTATATATCAATTTACTCGTTGAATACAGCATATTTAGATGAGTATCCTCTATATATATATATAGGATTGTGATCAATACCGAACCACTCTTAAACCTTAAACGCCGAACAACATCATTATATGATAACCTGGAGTTCATTATAATGAACTAATAACAAACTTATAATAAACTTCAGATTTCTAAACTATGCATGATGATGTCATTATTTTAAATCTTAGAATTCCCTATAATGAACTATAAATAAAGTTGTAATGAACTCCGAGTTATTATATAATGATGTGTTTGACGTTTAGTGTTTTAAACTAGTTTGGTATATAATACAATTCTATATATATATAGTATATATGAGAAGGAGGGTGTATTATTTTTTTTAGTAATTTTACAATTTGTAGTATGTTCTACAAAAAAAAAGTCGTATATATCCAATATTTATAAGATTACAATTGTTGGAAATAAGTCGTCATCGACTTTACACGACATTCTCGAGAAATCAAGAAATGAGGAAGATGTGCTAATTAATAACTAATCATGTAAGAATGTGTTAGAGAATTCTAGAAAAGTCAACGTGCAACTTTGATTAGTAAATTAATTATAGAAAATTGATATAAGTGTTCCCAATTATGTGTATATATGCACTAAAAGACCATGTTGAGATGAGGTCCAAGTGTGTTTGCAAATTAAAAACAAAAAAGAAAATGTATAAACAAAAAAACACATAAGAAATTAAGAATCTATTAAAATTAAAAAAAAATACACCAAACACCCAAATTACAACAACCTGTTCATATGTTTAATAAAAATTTAAGAGAAAAGGCTAATAAAACTGGTCCTGAACATATGCTCATTTTATGATTTTAGTCCTAGACATTATCTTTTGAATTTTTTGTCCCAAACATTTCAACTCGGATCACAATCGGTCCAACATTAACTATCCGTCAAATTTTAACTGTCAATGTTTTTAATCATGATTTTGACCAAATTAAATAACACAACAAAATTTAGCAACGGAACAAATCCGTCACAAATTGGGAGATTCCAAAAGTAATAAAAAAGGAATCCAAGTGCTTGTATCTCTGTGTTTGTGTATGAAGGATGGAGAGAGAGAGAGAGGCATTTTTAGTAACTGTGCATCTAAAAATAAAATAAAAAAATCTATTGGGAAACCCCTCCCTCCGCCGCCTTCCTCCTCCGCAGTTTCGATTCTGGACCCTAATTCGACCCAATCGCAGCAGCCGGCGGTCTACAACATCAACAAATACGATTTCTGCGAAGTCGTTCAGAAGCTCACCGGCTAGCCGGCGCACGAGCGGTTACCGGCGCCGCAGCCCAGGCCTCCGAGCTCGCGCCTGCAGAGGATTCGCCCCCCTCCCCATGGTTGTGAGCGAAATTAAGCTTGGGGTTGGATGAATAACGTTGTTCACAACCAACATAAGTCACAAAATCTCTTGTGTTTACGGTGTAGATATATAGTTGATCATTAGATGCGAACGTAGAAAACTGATCTGATACTGCAAATAACAAGTCACCATTCCCGGGCACGTACAAATGTCGATACAATTCAGATAAGATGAAGCTATATTCCTTTACCCAAGAATTCTCATCCCCGTAATTATTCATCTTCCACATAATAACAAGTCGCCAATTTAAAACACCACATAAAAATAGCCGGCCCTCCAAAACATATAGCCGATTATGGCCATAGATATTGCCACTATAATCACCAGGAACTGAAAAACTGGTAAATAACTCAGTTTCCAAATCAAAGCAACAAACCATGAATTTTTTTTTCAGACTCAGATGCCAACCAATGAAGATTTCCATTAAAAAATACAGTGCAATCACGGACCAGTATACGTTTGCCAGGTGCGGCTGCTGCGACGCTTCTCCACATCCCCGTGCCTTGTCCTGGAGTGTATACATGACATGAACTATAGGCATCACTGCACGAAATCTTAAATTGCCGACTTATTTTGCTCACTCGAAATCCAAAATACGGAATAGTTCTAATCGTGGATAGAGGAGGGATCTCGACACACTCACGAGTCATTGGATTGCATATAGATAGAATTTTAGTCAATGGATTCCACACCGAAAGCAAACCATTATCTGAAGCAGTTCCAGCGTGATGCAAACAGTAGATGATTGATCGTGAGAAGGCCAACCGAATCGGAAAAGTGGTACGACTTCGGAAACTTATCCCCCTTATCAGAATGAGCCATGATTTACAAACAAACTTGCACGTCATAACGCGATTTACAAACAAACTTGCACGTCATAACGCTCATAATCGGGAGTCTCCTACGATCTCTATCGTAATATCTTCAGGTAGATTTACAAACAGATCTTCCATCGTTGTTACGAAAATATCTGTCCGTTTCCCTTCACAAAAATTAATGATCTTCATTAATGGATGCGGAAAAAGAAAAAAAATATATGAGATTGGAGACGATTAGTAGATAATAAAGAGTTATATATTCTTAATAATCCTATTCTAAAAGGAAACAATATAAATCATGTTACATTTATCTTTTCTATTTATGTCAATTTACTCGTTATTATTACCGTGAAAGTGTATTTATGTACATTATAGAACTTTAATTAAAATAAAATAATTTCCCGAGACTATGGAAAATAGATTAAATTGTCCCAATTATTTATATATTTGTGAAATATGGCCCAATCTTTTAGAAAGGTCCAGCTGTATTTTGGCCCACTTCCTTAAAGCCCGAATTTAATTTGAATTGCCCAATGGTAAGATCAAACGATAAAGTAAGAGGAGAAAAAAAAAAGATTTTCAAAAAGTGGAGACGAACGGAAAAGGAAATAAAGTATATTTTTATGGACGGAGTTTTTTAATTATATTACAATTTGTAGTATTTTCTATAAAAAAAGTCTTATCCTCTATCTATAAGATTACAATGAGATTTGATTTTTAATAAAAAAAATATTTCTAATCTATCTAGAGTACAACAAATATATATCTTTAAGCAATCTTAACATCATCTTGTACAAATTTAATGATGTATGTATGAGATATATACTCATAGATATTAATATTATACATTAGTAGTTTTTAAAATGGATGAAGTCTAAATTTAAAAGCTATATATGAAAAAAAACAAGTGAGATTAGTCATGCGTTTCTGATTTATATTAGTATGTTTTATTAGTGGATTAATTATATAATAATTTGAGTATTGATGTAGAGCTTTTTTTCAAAATCAGCCAAGTAAGAGTATATTATTTTGATAAGCAGTATGCTTGATTCCTGAGCGTGTGCTTGATTCCATAATTATAATATGATTAGTTGAATTAATTTTGAAATAGATTAAATATATCTTTTCAAAGTTAAAAATTAAATATTCATTACAATTTTTACCTCGCAATCATGACCCAATAAGCTAATCCCTGATTTTCGAAAATTATGGAAAATGTAGATTAAATTGTTCCAATCAACGAAAAGATAATGTAAATAAACTAAAAACACAAATGAATCTATAAAAACAAAAAACAACAGTACACAAATCACCCAAAGTAAAACAACCTGTTCATATGTTTGAATAATAAAAATTTAAAGAAAGAACATTATGAACTTAACAACTAAACATTATGAAACTTGTAAATGAAATCAAGCTTAGGGTATAAACAACAATATTGGAAGAATGTTGTTTAGAACGACCATATGTCATAATATCGCCTGTGTTTTAGGAGCAGTTAAATAGTAAAATTAGTTACTAATTAAATAATATTATTATTTCATAAACATTATCACAAAATCATGACCCACTAAGCTAATCCTGGAAAATTGATAAAAAAGTGTACCAATAGTTATGTGTATATATGCACTAGAAGATCGTGATGGTGTTTGGGGCAAGTATGTTTGCAAATTATAAATGAAAAGATAATGTAAATAAACAAAAAAAATACATATGAATCTATTAAAAAAGAGTACACCAATAACCCAAATTACAACAAACTATTCATATGTCAAATAAATTTAAAGACTGAACATTATGAAACCCCATGGAGGCGAGCGAAATCAAGCTTGGGGTATAAACATTAATGTTGGAAGAATAATGTTGTTTAGAAACAACAAAAGTCTCACGTTTCACTAAATTTCTTGTGTTTTTGGTGTAGATATATAGTTGATCATTAGATGGGACCGTAGAACAACGATCTGATATCGCAAATAACAAGTCACCATTCGCAAGAACTTGGAGCACGTACAAATATGGATACACTTCGAGTAAGGTGAAGCTATATTCCTTCACCCAAGAATTATCATCCCCATAGTTATTCATCTTCCAAATAGTAACACTTCGCCAATTTAAAATATCGCATAAAAATAGCCGACCCACCAAAACATATAGCCGGTTATTGCCACAGTTATTGCCACTATAATCACGAGGAACTGAAAAACTGGTAAAGAGTTCGGTTTCCAAATCAAAGCAACAAATCAAGAATTTTTTTTCTAAATCAGATGCCAACCAGTGAAGATTCCCATTAAAAAATACTGTGCTATCATAGCCCAGTCTACGTTTGCCTGGTGCGGCTGCTGCGACGCTTCTCCACAACCCTGTCCCTTGTCGTGGAGTGTATACATGACATGAACTATTGGCATCACTGCATACAATCTTATACTGCCCACTTATTTTGCTAACTCCAAATCCAAAAAAACGAGTACTTGTCCTAATCGCAGATACAGGAGGGAGCTCGACATACTCACGAGTCACTGGATTGCATATAAATAGAACTTTAGACCATTGATCCCATACCGAAAGCAAGCCCATATCCGAAGCAGTTACGAGGCGAACAGTAGATGATTGATTGTGAGAAGGCCAACCGAATCGGAAAAGTGTCTTGAAGGCCTCATCTCGAACCGTGTACCCCATGTCCATGTCGCGGTGAATGAAAGTCAGGCATGGTTTGGGAGTATACGACATCATAAACTTATCCCCCTCTATCAGACGGCGCCATGATTTACAAACATACTTGAACGTCATAATGCTCGTAATCGGGAATTTTCCCAAAATCTCTATCACAATATCTTCCGGTAGATTTGCAAACAGATCTTCCTTCGTTGTTACAAAAATATAATCAATGATCTCCATTGGATGAAAGAAAAAAAATATGAGATTGGAGACTATTAGCAGATGAAGAAAGATCTATATATATTTAATAATCCTATTTTGGAAGGGAAAGGATATAAACCATGTTAAGTTTATCTCTTCGGTCAATATCAATTTACTCGTTTTAATTACCGTGAAAGTGTATTTATGTATAGCAGAAATTCAATTAAAATAAAATTACTTTCATGCATTTTTTTAATTTTTCATGCATTTTTAATTTTTTAATATATATTTAGAGGATCGACCTAAATATTTTTAATTTTAGTTCAGATAGATGTGATCAATTAATAACTAATTAGCCATTCAAAATTAAGATCAATTTCTAACCATTAGATTAGGAGATATAGTGGTTGATATAATATCAAGCAGATTATATTTTAAATTTAAATAATTATTGAATAAAATTAAGGGGTATTAATGTCAATTCTCTCTTATTAAAATTATCTCAAAACTTTAAATTACGTAACTCACTCGATTTAAATTATTCGTTCGCAAAAAAATATATCAATTTTGTTAGGAGTTTTGTGATGATAACAAGTACCAAGCTCGGCAAGTTCGTCAAGTTCGGCAAGTTCATCAAGCTCGGCAAGTTTGTCAAGTTCGGCAAGTTCGGCAAGCTCGGCAGCTCGGCAGCTCGGCAGCTCGGCTGTTATGACAACTCGTTTCCGGCAGCCGTTAGATCTGTTTTGTTAGTCAAGTTTTAATCCTAGCCGTAGGATTGAGGGTGCATCGGAACCGAGCGTGGAGTGTGCGACACGTGATCAAGAAGTTTGAGTCCAAAATTCTGTTATGCAACGGCTATTAGAGAAGAGCAGTTTGAGTTCACTTGCACGGCAGTTTCAACTGCATAGTTGATTCCTATAAGAGCAGTTGCAGCTCCATATCAGAGATTCGAGAAGAACCGAGAGAGAAAACTCAGCTGAGAGATCATAACAACAATCAATAGCTAGAGTGAGAGATACACACTATCTTTGTGAGGAACTAGCTTGTATAGTCTTCGGTGTGATATGAGTTCATATGCGAAGTGGGAGTAGCTTGTTCTTGAGTGTGTGATCTTGTTGTATGATTGTAGTTCTTGATCGTGATTGAAGTAAATCGATTCGTTATTCTCCCGTGGACGTAGGCTTACGCCGAACCACGTATATCCTCGTGTTCTTGTTGTTCCATTTCGTTTTTGCTCCGATCTAGACTTCCAACAAGTGGCGCCGTCTGTGGGAACGAGGAGAATCGTTGGAAGAAGTCGGAGATGAAGAACGGAGGGAGATGCTGAAAGTAGCGTCTCGAATGCAGCGGTCTTGGAGAAGGAGATTGAGTTCTTGATCACGTCAGTTGAAGGGGACGACGGTGTGGTCAGTTTTGGTTCGTGCAGCTTTGGGCGATATTGTTGAGAAGTTTTCTGCATTGGCGATTCATTGTGGAGAGAGCTCGAAGGTTCATCGATCAAGAAAGAGGGAAGTTCTTGGTGATCGTTGGTGTAGCTCGCTCAATGATCGTTGCTCATACTGATGATCCATAATGGGATCGAGTATGGCGATATGCAACTCATTTCCGAAGCCTATGATGATGTTGATGGATATTGAAGGCCATGAGAGCCTTGATGAGATGATGCTTCAGAGGCAGACGACGATGGTGAGATATCTTGGATGGTGCAAAGATGGTGTTCGACGAAATGCCTGAAAGGACGAATGAAGGGTTTCTTGAGGTTCCAACGGTGCATCCAAGTGGAAACGGTTACAAAATGCGGTTGCAGCATAGGCCGTCGTCAAGAAATGCCGGAGAGGAATGTGATTGCTTGGATGATAATAATCGCAAGGCACGTCAAAAGGGAACTCGAGTAGGACGGAGGCGTGACGACGACGCCATGGCTCTGCTCTCTCAGATGGAGACGCTGGGTTATCGCCCCAATTTGGCATCGTATTCGTGTTTGATAGCTAGCCTCGGAGACATCGGGAGGACGCTGGAGGCGAACGCGATATCCCAGGGAATGGTTATTTCGGGAGGTAGGCCGAAGGTTGGGCTGTTGAATTTGATGCTCAGAAGCTGTTTGATGAAAGGCCTTTCAGATTTGTCCGACGAAGTTTTTGTGCGCGATTTAAAATTGATCAAGGGAATCTGAGCAAGCATGTGAATCAGAGAAGTATACTTCAGAATAAATCTGCTGCATGATGCAAAGTCTGAAGACGAGTTACTCAAGGAGCAGCTCGGTCTGTTGGAGATCTCAATGAGAGATGCGAAGATGAGTAAGAGCAACGTCGACGACGTCGTGATCGTTAGCGATTCGAGGAGGATCCCGAAGGGGCAACAGCCATGTTATTTACTTCAAGATTTTTGTTTGCGTTTGTTGAATTGTCCGTGGGAGAGGTGCAACAGCCGTGTCATCTTAAGCGATGAAAATGGCATAATCTTGACAGAAATTCGGTTATCACTTATGAGAGATGTGTGATATCTCTAGGGATCAGCAACTCCAATTCTGAACAGGGAAGATTCAGATTAGGTGGAGGTTTTATCGTCCGGTGGAGGCGATCGTCCAGTGGGGGCGTTGTGGCTGATCAAGGAAGTGATAAAGGAGGATCTGGGGATGATTCTCGGAGTCAGGATACTGACAAGAAAAGTCAAGATTGGCGCTACTCGGACATGAGATTGACAAAGAACAAGGTGATCGAAAGAAGTGTTGTATCATCTCAAAAGGTGGAGGATTGTTAGGAGTTTTGTGATGATAACAAGTACCAAGCTCGGCAAGTTCGTCAAGTTCGGCAAGTTCATCAAGCTCGGCAAGTTCGTCAAGTTCGGCAAGTTCGGCAAGCTCGGCAGCTCGGCAGCTCGGCAGCTCGGCTGTTATGACAACTCGTTTCCGGCAGCCGTTAGATCTGTTTTGTTAGTCAAGTTTTAATCCTAGCCGTAGGATTGAGGGTGCATCGGAACCGAGCGTGGAGTGTGCGACACGTGATCAAGAAGTTTGAGTCCAAAATTCTGTTATGCAACGGCTATTAGAGAAGAGCAGTTTGAGTTCACTTGCACGGCAGTTTCAACTGCATAGTTGATTCCTATAAGAGCAGTTGCAGCTCCATATCAGAGATTCGAGAAGAACCGAGAGAGAAAACTCAGCTGAGAGATCATAACAACAATCAATAGCTAGAGTGAGAGATACACACTATCTTTGTGAGGAACTAGCTTGTATAGTCTTCGGTGTGATATGAGTTCATATGCGAAGTGGGAGTAGCTTGTTCTTGAGTGTGTGATCTTGTTGTATGATTGTAGTTCTTGATCGTGATTGAAGTAAATCGATTCGTTATTCTCCCG
The DNA here is from genome assembly GCF_004379255.2 of Salvia splendens. NCBI lineage: Eukaryota > Viridiplantae > Streptophyta > Magnoliopsida > Lamiales > Lamiaceae > Salvia > Salvia splendens. The sequence continues at coordinate 1,749,025 of NC_056042.1, forward strand.
TGGACGTAGGCTTACGCCGAACCACGTATATCCTCGTGTTCTTGTTGTTCCATTTCGTTTTTGCTCCGATCTAGACTTCCAACAAATTTAAAGGTAATTTTATAAGGATTCTAACGAGATCTCAATTGCATATGTTCCAACGACGTTCGGATGATAGAATTTGATGATTTTTATTTCAGTTTTCGTATATGTTGATAAACAGATTTTTATCAACAAATACATTAAAAAATCTCAATATAATGTATATAAAATATCAACATAATGCATGTAAAATCTCAACATAATGCATATAAAATCTCACTATAATGCATGTAAAATCTCAATAAAACTATGTTGATATTTTCGTGTACTTGTGTTGAAATATTCATGTCATTATGTTGATATTTTCGTGTACTTTTTATTCATATTTCTTAAAACCCGTGCCGAGTTAAATGTGAACAACATTTGATAGATGGAATAAGTAGTATTTAGTCTCAGAATAATCTAAAGGGTCTTTAGTTCCTTTGAAGTACATATCATTGCATTCCAATTTCCAGCCAAACAGCAAATTTTTGTGCACTAAAACGAAATATTGAATTTCCTATTTAACTTTGGAATCGGATCCTTTACATAATTACCGTGAACACATAAATTTAAAGCAGGTTATAATAAATAAGATATACTCATAAAATAAGATTAATAAAAGAAAGCAAGTAGTGATTTTACTTAACAAGATTAACACCTGTCCCTATTCAATTACGAATTATGTTAAAAAATAGTGAAATTTACTGTAAATTGAAGTAGTCAAAGTTAGTTTCTTTTATTTAGGTCTATCTTGCAAATTGAGTGGCATTTTATTAGTTTTAATTAGTTGAGATGAGCTATTATAGAATTCATTTTGTTTAAATATGCTGTTATTTATTTCATCTTCCAAATCACAGAGGATTGGTTTTTTCTTCATCTCATTCTCTCTAATCTGCTATTTTTTGGAAATAATGAAGGAAGATTTATCGACAATTGTACTGCAAGAATTATGGATCAACATCCTCGGAAGACCTTCCGATTAGAAGCGTTATGAGGTGCAAGTTTGTCTGCAAATCATGGGGCGATCTGATCGAAGGGGGTAACTTTTTTATGTCCTATATTCCGAAACCATGCCTGGCTTTCGGGCATGAAGACACGGGATATGCTGTCTGCGACGATGCATGCTAGCCACTTTTCCGATTCCGCTTGGCTCAATCAGGTTTAACTCCCAATTCTATTTGTGCTGTGAATGATTCGGTTAATGGTTTGCTTTTAGTGAAGGATAGAGACCAATACGAAGATTTTTTTTTTGCCTAGTTAATCCAATGACTCGTGAATATATCAAGCTTTCTGATTTGTCCATACACTCAGGGGCGGACGCAGAAATATTTATCCATATGGGCTGAAATTTCTAAATTTTATACTAAAGTATACTTTTGAATAAATTAGATCATTTGTAGGGGCTTTTACATAATAATTTACACCAAATCTTAATATTTTTTTTAAAAATTAGTAAAAAAAGGTTTAAAAAATAATATCAATGAGGGCTTAAGCCCCTCCCCCTCCTCACTTGGGTCCGCCCATGCATACACTCGAATATATTCGGATTTGGAGTGAGTAAATGAAGTGGGCAGTATAAGATTTTATTAGGTGATCAATGGAGGCCACTGTCATATATACACTCTAGGAGGAGGAGAAGGGTTGTTGAGAAGCATTGCAGAAGAAATAGAACCACCTAGACAGTCTTCTGCTGGTGATGCTAAGTTTTTGAATGGAAATCTTCACTGGTTGGCATCCGGTTCCAATTTGGTTTGTTGCTTTGTTCTTGAAACCGAGCTCTTCACCACTTTTTCTCATCCTATTCAAGATTATCATGGTGATTGGAGCCGCGAATGTTGTGCATTTGAGATATTCATTTTGGAGGATTTGCTATGTTTATGCGATATTTCAGATGATGTGCATGTTTTTATTTGGAGGATGAACAATTCTGGAGATGCGAAATCTTGGGTAAAGAAATATACTTTCGACCAACAACCATATATCCTGAATAATGTTTTGCCACTCAAAGTTTTGGAAAATGGTGAATTGTTCACATCGAATGCAAATGATCGACTATTTATCTACTCCCAAAACACAAAAGCTGTTGAAACATTTGGCCTTCTTCAACGAGCTATTTATTTGTATTTTTCCAATATCACCATTTATACCCCAACCTTTCTTTCTCTCAAAAGTATGGGTATTCACAATGTTGGGTCATCATATTTTTATTAGGAAAAACATATTCATTGTGCTTCAACATATTTTTGTACTAGTTATTTTGTTTCAACGGATTCTAGATTTTAATAGAATGATTAAATTTTTTGTTTGTCATTTGTTATTTATCCAATTTCCATGTTATATCCTACTCGAGGTACAAGTTACAATTATTGAGGTAATTTTTATACGATTTTGTATCTTAAGACATTAGAATTTCAGAATTAGATTCTATAAAAATATACAAATCTTGTGATTATTAGTTAGCATAAGTCAAGCACAACTGCTTTTGTTGTTGATAAATACCGTGGCAGTGAAATCCATTGTGAACAAGTCATCATTTGCCAAAACTTTGAGTGGATAAACAAGTCCATATCCAATTAATCCTTTGAAGGAGGTATATACGTCACCCCAAGTATAATCATCTCCATAGTTGTCCATCCATCAAATAACAACAAGAGTATTATTATTCCATATGATATCGCAAAAACATAGCCGACTCTCCATAACACAGCTGATAATGGTCATGTTTGCTGCCATCATAATCCGGAAGAGAAAATTTGGTAAATAGCTCGGCCTCAAGGTCGAAGCAACTAACAAAGAGATTGTTCTCCGAATCAAATTCCAACCAATGAAGATTTCCATTGAAAAATACGGCATAATCACCCGGTGCTCTAAGGTTGAGAAAACAACAACTACGGAAATTTTCCTCGAAATCATATCCAAACAAACCTTTCATGTGGTGGTGTCGCTGCGATGCTTCTCCACAACCCTTCTCCTCCTAGAGTGTATACATAATACGACCTAAACTGATTGCCACATACAATCTTATATTGCCCGGTTAATTTGCTCACTCCAAATCCAAAAGTGCAACTGTGTGTACGCGAAGGCAGATGAGGAAGCTCGGCATATTCACGAGTCAATGGATTGCATATGAATAAAGTATTAGCGCATCCATCTCTCAGGAAAATCAAACCATTAGCTGAATCAATTACAACGCGATTATGGGCATGATAGAAAGGAGGCAAGTTGAACCCGAAAAGTGGCTCGTACTCCTCATCGCACACCGGGAAAAGCTTGTCTCGGTTAACGACAGCGAGGCAGGGTTCCGGAGTGTAGGACCTCTTAAAGTGATTACGCCATGATTTGCAAACGCACTTGCACCTCATAATGCTTCTAATCGGAAGTTTTCTGAGGATCTCTATCGCCATCTCTTGCTGTAGATTTGTCAACAAATCTTTCTTCTGCAACAGTCTTTTACTTCTTAGTACAGTAGGAGTTTCTAGTGATCTTCATCGATACCAACCTATGAATTTATTTACATAAATTAGATCATAGAAAGAAGACAAAAAACAAATTTAACAACAAAAATAAATTGTCAATTTACATAATCAATAACACATAAACAAAACAGCCATAATTGAAATTAATTAGAGAATTCACCAAACAAATTAACAACTAAGAATAAATTATATTTAAATCTAACAAAATGGTAAATTCAACAGCAAATACACATGCACAATCTCCTTTATCTTCATAGCAAAAACCTATTTTCAATCCATCAATTCATCAGCACCTGTCTAATTAATTTTCGAAATTTAAACTCTCACTACAAAATAATTGGTCGAATTTTGCAAATCATTACCTACCTAATTATATCTCGAATAGTTGCAAAGGAAGGCAGCGGCAAGGTTAGGGTTTTAAAGATGAATAGGCTATTTAGTATTTATATTCTTAAATTGTTGGGCTTCCAAATCATCAAATTAATTAGCCCAATTTTAGTTCGTTTCAGGTGGGGTCGATCGTCCTCGGTCCATGGGCCAACAGCCTTCGCCATGGGTCGGGTTGTGAAATTTGCACATAAGTTTAAATCTCATGATTTTACAGACCAATTTTAAAGTTCGTGGGAATAAACTAGATTTTTGCTCAAATGGTATTTCCCTTTACTAAATTAATTGCCATTTTTGAACTAAATATTGATGGGTTATTTAATTAAGCAGTTTAAATTAACTATGGTATATAATTAAGAATAGTTTTATTCATACTTATTCATTTTATTTAACATAGTATTCTGGTAACACAAACAAAAAGCAACATTAGAAATTGTAGGTAAACACAACGCCCAAAATCGAATACTGATGTAGTTGGAGTTTAACAGAAAAAAAAATGGTTAAATAAGAGATTATCAACAGAAAATATAAACATTTTATAAATAAGGATCCAATCAAATAAAAATTAATAATATGTAACACCACTATTGGAACAAAAAAAGTACAAGAAATTATGAAATTATAGGAACCTATAAATATATGTTTGCCTAATAAAAATATAATGACTGAACATTGTGAATCCTCATATTTTTGAGCGAGAGAAAGCTTGGGATATAACTGACAATGTTGGAAGAATAAAATGGAGATCGGCGAAGAAGACCGTTTCTCACAAGATTCCCAGTGTTCCTAGAATAGGTAAAAAGTTTATTATCTCTTTTCAACGTAAACAACAAGTCACCATCTACAGAAACTTTAAACGGAAAAATAATATCACGGATATCTGGTCGGTTGACCGTAAATGCCTTTACCCAGGAATTTGCATCCCCATAGTTGTTCATCCACCAGATAACAACACTACCACCTACTAAAATGTCACATAAACATAGTCGACCCTCCAAAACACAAAACCGATATTCGCTATTCTTATATAAAAAATATACAAGATGGTCGCCATAATTACGAGGAGGGAGAGAAAAACTGGTAAAGAGTTCAGTTTCAAGATCAAAGCAGCAAACCAAGGTATTCCTCTCCACATTATCAGATGTCAACCAGTGAAGATTTCCGTTAACAAACAAATGCAGCATTATCCTGAGGGAGTCTAGGGTGTCCTATCGCAGCTCCAACGCTTCTCCACGACCCTCCTAGAGTGTATACATGACATGTCGTATAATAATTACCACATAAAATCTTGTACTGCCCACTTAATCTGCTAACTCCAAATCCGAACACGCTGCCTTGCATAGGCATACTAGGAAGCTCAACATATTCACTTGTAATTGGATTGCATACGAAAAGAATCTCGTTACATCTACTCGACCCATCCCACACCAGAAGCAAACCATTAGTTGAACCAACTACCGCACGATAGCAGCCGAGGGTTGTAACTTCAATTTTTGGAGGGAAGTTGAACCAGCGAAGCCGCTTGCAAGCCTCGTCGCAGACAGCATACCCCTTGGTTCGATGCACGAAAGCGAAGCCTGGTTTCGGATTATACGACTTTGCAAAGTCACTCCCTTCTAAAATTTAGAAAAATTCTAAAGTTTCTATTTTTAAGGAACGGTCCAAAATTGAAATAGTTGCTATTTTTAAAAAACGGAGGGAGTATATAACATCACATTGGTCTGAACTGGCGCATTTTATTTTCTTCGCACTAATTTCCAGCTACAATTAATTTTATAAAATGGGAAATAATATTAGTATATGAAATTTTAAAAATTACAAATGTATAACAATTAAATAAACAACCATTTTTCCAGATACCATTTTTCCAATTCACTCGATACTAAATAACCTATTCTTAAATAAATTTAGAAAGAAATAAACAAATAATTTAAATATACTAAATTATCCCTTCATACAAAAAAGTAAAGATAGGGTAAATATGTCCAAAACTAATGAAACAATACCTCTAATGAATTAAAATTTTGTCTAGATACACCTCAGATATACATCTTATACTGTTCAGATACAATTTTTGTAGTTCAGTCTTTAATATTAAGATAGATTATTAAATGGTTGGGCTTCGAAATCAACAAATTAATTAGCCAAATTAGAACTCTATTTCTATTTCATTTAATGGATTTGTTTTCCAAATTATTAACAATTCTGATGTTGTTCGGAAAATATCTTGATAGTATATACTCGGAGGAAAATGTTAGGCACTATTTCTAATAATAAGTCTTTTTTTAAGATATGGATACTCATCAAAATCAATTGCCCTTTGTATTTATATAAGAAACTATGTCCATTGCCTTGTTAAACCAAATCGTGCATTCACCACCAATCCACCGTAGGTAATTTTAGCTTGCAACTTAGAAATTGTAAAGAATCCTAATTGATTTTGAATTTGAGATATAATGATTTAGTTGGAGATTGACATAAATAACATATGATTAACAGAAAACTCAATCATTTTACAAATAAGGATATAATGAAATAAAAATGAAATATACATAACGCCACTGTTACAAGAAAGAATATTACAAGAACCTACATATATATGTTTTCCTAATAAAAACTTAATGACTGAACATTGTGAATCCCCATACTTCTGAGCGAGAGAAAGCTTGGGATATAAATAACGATGTTGGAAGAATAAAAGGGAAATCGGCGAAGAAGACCACATCTCACAATATGCCCAGTGTTCTTGGAGTAGGTAAATAGTTTATTATCTGTATTCGTCGTAAACAACAAGTCGCCATTTGCAGAAACTTTGAGCGGTAAAAGAATTTCACAAACATCTAGTTGGATAGTAAATGCCTTTACCCAAGAATTCGCATCCTCGTAGTTGTTCATCCTCCATATAACAGCAATATGACATACTAAAATATCGCATAAACATAGCATACCCTCCAAAATACATAATCGATATTCGCCATTCATATATAAACAATATCTATGAGGGTTACCATAATAACGAGGAGGAAGCGAATAACTTGTAAAGAGTTCAGTTTCAAGATCGAAACAACAAATCAAGGGATTCCTCTCTGGATCAGATGTCAACCAGTGAAGATTTCCATTCAGAAATACTGCATTTTCCCGAGGCAGTCTAGGGCGGCCAATTGCTGCTCCAATGCTTCGCCATGACCCTCCTCCCCTTCCTAGAGTGTATACATAACACGACGCACAATAATCGCCACATAAAATCTTGTATTGCCCACTTAATTTGCTAACTCCAAATCCGAATACACAGCAACGTGTAGGCGGACGAGGGAGATCGATATATTCACTTATAATTGGATTGCATACGAAAAGAATTTCGTTCAATATTTTCCATCCATCCCGCACCAAAAGCAAACCATCAACCGAACCAACTACTGCACGGTCACAAGCAGTAGTTGAATCTTGTTTGTGAGGAGGAGGCAAGCCGAACTGGCAAAGTGGCTTGTAGTCCTCGTCGCAGACAGCGTAGCCCATGGCTCGATGCACGAAACCGAAGCCGGGTTTTGGAGTATACAACGTTGCAAAGTCACCCCCTTTTATCAGATTGCGCCATGATTTACAAACATGCGTGCATGTTATAATACTACTAATCGGGAGTCTTCCCAAGATCTCTATCATCATCTCTTGCGGTAGATTTGTCAATAAATCTTTCTTCTGCATCAATCTTTTACTTCTTCTGAGAGCAATTGGGGCGCTTTGATTCATCATTCGAGGCTTAGTGATCTTCATCGATAACAAGAAATAAGAAAAAACTATTCTTCTAATTCTATTTATAACAACCAATTACTCCTATTTCGAACGGGAAACGGTGTAAGAATAATTTTTTTCTCTTACCAATCTATATCTTTAACAAAACGAACGGCTTTATCTAAAGAAATTTGCATATTTATCTAATGAATCTAATTAAGATTCGGCCGAAATCCAAATAATTTTGATTCGGCATGGGTGGGCTATGGTGCTAAGAATGATTGGGCTTCATATGAAAAAATTATTTAGCCCAATTCCAGTCCATTCTCAATCACACAATTACTCCCTCGGTCCGCGAATAGGAGTATCATTTCTTTTCAGCACCGGTTTAATAAATATTTAGAAAAGTGGATGGAAGAAATATTTAGAAAAGTGGATGGAAGAAATATTTAGAAAAGTGGATGGAAGAAATTTAGTGGAATATGAGTCACACATGTATATATTAGTTTTAAATAAGTATGTGAGTGAGATAAGTTAGTGGAATGTGAGGTCTCTTTACTAATTATAGTACTCCCTCTTTGTTTAATATGACACGTTTTTCTTTTTAGTTTGTCCCAACTAAGATGACACCTTTCTTTTTTTAGAAACCTTCTCTCTCCAATTAATACATCTAACCACTTTTTCTCACTCCCATTAAAAATTGTCGGCCAAGAAATATGTCATCTTAACTGGGACGGAGGGAGAAGTGATTATGAACTTGAACTTTTATTTGTGGACGGACCGAAATAGAAAAATGGGATTTCTATTCATGGACGAAGGGAGTACTAGTTACACATTCGTCCGATCGTGGCGTATTTTATTGTCTTCACATTAATTTTTTATGAAATGAGAAACAATAGCATTATATGGAGTTTAAAAGCAACAAATGTAACCAAACGTAAAACTAAATAAGTTTCAAAATCAACCAATATGCACACAAATGTATGATACGATGAAAAAATGGTAAACGTAAAATTAATCATTTAGTAAATAACGATCTAATAAAATGAAAATTTAAAATATATAAGGTTCAGAACAAAAAATTGTACCAGAATCTTTGAAAATATAAATATCTTTACATGTTGCTTAATAAAAACTTAATGATTGAACATTAGGAATCCCCATAGCTGTGAGCGAAAGAAAGCTTGGGATATAAGTGACGATGTTGTAAAAATAAGATTTATATTGGCGAAGATGAGCATTTTTCACATGACGCTCGGTCTTTTTGGAGTAGATATATAGTTGATCATCATCAGACTTTGCAAACAACAAGTCACCATTTGCAAAAACTTTGAGCGGCAAAATAATTCCAATGATATCACCTACCGCATATGCCTTTACCCAAGAATTCGCATCCCCATAGGTGTTCATCTGCCAAATAACAGTACGACAAGGTTGTACAATATCGCATAAACATAACCGACCATCCAAGACACATAGCTGATATCCGCCATTCAAATATAACGGGTATCCATCATCATAAATAATGTGATCAGGAGGAGGGAGAGAAAAGTTGCTATAGAGCTCGGTTTCAAGATCAAAGCAACAAACCAAGGTATTCTCCTTAGAATCAATTGTCAACCAGTGAAGATTTCCGTTGAAAAATACTGCATTTTCCCAAGGCAGTCGAAGGCGGCCTGTTGCCCCAACAATGCCTCTCCAACACCCTCCTCCTCTTCCTAGAGTGTATACATGAGCACCACATATAATCTTGTATTGCCCGCTTAATTTGCTCACGCCAAATCCAACTACGTGACTATCCGCAGGCTGAAGAGGGAGCTTGATATATTCACTTGTAATTGGATTGCATACGCAAAGCCGAGCATCAATTCCACACACCAAAATCAAACCATTAGTTGAACCAACTACGACACGAAGGAGATAAGTAGTTGAATATATTTTGAGAGGAGGAGGAAAGTCGAAGTGGCAAAGTGGCTCGCAGGCCTCATCGCAGACTTCAAACCCCATGTCTCGATGAACGAAAGCCAGGCCTGGTTGCGGAGTATGCAACATCCCAAAGTCACCCCCTTCCCCTTCTATCATACTGCGCCATGATTTACAAACATACTTGCACCTCATAATGCTTCTAATGAGAAGTCTTCCCAAGATCTTTCTAATGATATCTTGTGGTAGATTTGACAAAAAGCACAATATTCTTTTACTTCTTCTGAGGGCGAGGGCAATAGGGGCGCTTTTATTCATCATCCTTTTAGTGATCTTCATCAATATATATCTATAACAAAAAGAACAGCTTTTTCTAAACAAATTTAATCATTTATCTCAACACATAATATAAGTAAGAGGATTCAGCACAAATAAGCAAATTTAATAATAAGAGAACGGTTAGTTGATTAGACGATTCTCACAACATAAATGAATTAACTATTAGTAATCAATATACAAAACACAAATAAATTGAAATAGTATAAAGTAGAATTGCTCGAAATTCATCAACACTTACCTAATTACTATTAATTGCTCGAATTCAGCTAGCACTCTGTCGAAATCGAAATAATTGCTTGATTTGGTGGAGAGTGAAGAAAAATCGAAATAATTGCTTGATTTGGTGGAGAGTGAAGAATGAGTTGCGCATTTTATATGAAAATATTAGGGTATTTAAATATTTATAATCCAAAATGAGTTGGGCTTTCATTTGAAAAAGCTATTTAGCCCAATTTTTAGTTAAATGATATAACATCAAAAATGAGTTTGTGTAGAAAACTTCTCTAATCACATGTCAAATCTAAATTCATTTTTGGATTTTTCTATGGAACGTTACTAAATATGGTGCTACTCTAAAAATTTAGAGACATGTACTAAAATTTTGTGTAAAATTTGAATTTAATTATTGGAGTAAAACTACTTTTTTATGTGATATATACTCAAAAATGGGTTTCAGTTTGAAGTAAGTAATTGGAGATAGTCTAAATAATGAGGTTGGAAACCGTTGAAGAAGATCATATTTCACTAAATACCGTATGTTTTTGGAGAAGATAAATATCCATTATTTGTATTTACTGTAAACAACAGTAACTATTTGCAATAACTTTGAACCAGTAAATAAATAATCGATTATTTGTATTTACTGTGAAATAATAAGTTACTATTTGCAAAAACTTTGAACACTCATTCATGTATAAAATGTAAATTAAAGCATGATGTTCGTATAGTTTTATTTTTTAAACACAACACATTTAATTATTGTCCCTAGTATTACAATTTACCATGGAAACATACAGTCACAATTGTATACTTTGGGATCGAACAAGAGGGGGTTAAACAATAAATTTGAATAATACTCTGATAGGGATCTCACATTCTTATTCGATCACCAAATATCTTCGGCCATATCTCCTCAACAATACATGGCATATCTTTTTTGATTTAGGACTCTCATTTTTGTTAGTTATCTTTATTTATTTTCCATATATTTTGTAATCTTTTATTTTAATTATCTTGCTATGCAAGATAGGTTTAGGGTTTAGAATTCTATAATTTATAGAATTCTCTATTCATTGAGAAATCGCCCCCAGCATAAGTAGGGTTTATCTTGTTCTTAGTTTCACGGTAAATCGTTGTAGTCCGATAGATCAAGGGTCTATCAACGGGTGCTTGATTTACTCTTCTCCCACCACAAACCATCTCATCCGAAGCTCTCTCAAAATCTCCCAAAAAATTGAAGTCACGTCACATTTTTGTCTCAAAATCTCTCATAATAAAAAACCCCATTCACGGCACTCTCTCACATCACCCCAATCTTCCCCACCCATTCACGGCACTTTGACAGTTTCAATATGAACATCCAATTCGCCAACCAGGACGAGAAGTTCTTGACGCACAGGCTTGAGCGGGAGTCCTTCGCGCGACGGCATGATGAGTTGAATAGTAGGCTCGAGGAATACTTGGCCAAACTTGCGGCCGCCGGTGTTAAGGCGACGAAGGAGCCGCTCGACCCTCCACCAGCGGCAACCATGAAACACGGATGGCAACTACCGCCATCGCTTACGCAGGCACCGCGCGGCGTATCACCCGCACCCTTGCCGCGCCTGAGAGTTGATCCTCCTCGTTTCGATGGAGAGAATGTTGTCCAGTGGATTAAGAATATGCAGATTTATTACAAGCACCGTTACACGCCTCTACCTGATTGTCTATACTGTTGAGAAAAGAGATTATTAAGTCCCAAGAAGATGCATGAGTTCCAAGAGTATTGGAAAATAAGAATAGCATTTATTATGATGTATGGTTCCTAGATACATTTATGTCTAAACTCCTATTTATACCCATGTATAATGTATCAAAACTCATCCAATGAATTCAGTTATTCAATCCAATATGGTATCAAGAGCAGAAGAAAAAATCGATCCGTGAGCCAATTCAAAAGTAGTTCTTTGGAACTCAGATTTTTCCTCATCACTGTTCCATACCCTTCCAAACCAATCAGCCAAGATCAGGCAACAAACCATCCCTATCCAATCTCAGAAAAAACCATACAGTAGCCCCTGTTGCAATAAAAACCAAGATCAAGTAAGTACCACATCCTCAATGGCCAACAAGACAATTGAAACAGTTTCAATCGGAATCAAACTAGATGGGAAAAACTTCCCAATCTGGTCGAAGTTGATGCGCGTCGCAATCGGAAGTCGACAGAAGCTCGACCACATCGAAGGAGAGAAGGCTCCTCCCCAAACCAATGATCCAAAATTCCAGGAATGGCAAGCATCCGACTTCACAGTTTTTTCGTGGCTCATCAACAACATGGAACAACGACTCGTGCTGCAGTTTGCTCAACATCAAACTGCTAAGGCAATGTGGCGGAGCCTTACAACTACTTTTGGAACCAGAGTTGATCCAGTCCAAGTATACGATTTGGAGGACAGAACCAACAAACTCCGACAAGGAAACGACTCCCTCGAAGCCTATTGGAGCGAACTCCAGAATCTCTGGGTGGGGATGGACAACCGTAAGCCATGTCCCTACAAATGTTGTGAAGAAGCAATCAATACATACAAAAAGGAAACTGAGACAAAGAGATTATATCAATTTCTATCCGGATTAAACGAGCGACACGATGGGCTCCGGAGGGAGCTCCTAAAAGAGAATCCCGAACCAACCGCAGAGGATGCATTCGGAAGAGTAAAACAAGAAGAATCCAGGGAGGGGATTTGGAAACCAGCCACCCAAACCCTAGATTCGGGAATAGGCGGCGGGTTCGGTGCGAGACAACCACCACCACAACTCCAATTCCGAGGAATCCAGTCGCCTCCCCACAGCTCATCGGCGCTACCACCGCGAGGGAACTCCAACAATCGAAAGGGAGTTGACAAATCAAAACTCTATTGCACACATTGTGGGATGACCAAGCACACCAAGGAGACGTGCTTCAAACTCGTCGGCTTCCCGGAATGGTGGGAAGATGGTCACAAATCAAACAAGAACAACACCGGCAAGGGAAGAATCGCCGTCGGGCGAGAAGGAGCAGACGAGAGCTTTTTCCTAGCGGGCAACCAAGTGGCCGCCGGCGCTGGGAACGATGGCAGCCGTCCGATTGGGAGCTCAGCGGCGGGCAGCTGGTGGGGATCTGGTGGAGGAAGCGGAAAAGAGGAAGAAGCTGCTAAGGCGTCGTATACACGCTCAATTGAAGGTAAAGGGTTTGGGGCTTTGCCTCAAACCCTTGCTTTTTCTCACTCTCTCAATTTGCACCCCAAGAAAAGTGGTTTGTTAGGAAAAGAACCCCAAGTCACCCCAAAATTGCAAAACATGCCCTTTATGCATGCTGATATTCCAAAAACACCCCATATAGAATGTAGGAATCGTTTTTCAGTCCTAAATAATGATTTCGATATTTCAGTGGCTTGTAAAGTAAAAAAATCAGATATTAGGGATGAAAGGGGGTGGATATTTGATTGTGGAGCAACGGATACTATGTCATACGATAGGGCTGATTTTGGGGAATTATCAAAGTCAAAAAGAATATATATCGAGACAGCGGGAGGGGATCTTGTTCCGGTTGAAGGGGCAGGGACTATTCAAATATCTCCAACATTGAAAATTGCTAATTGTCTTTATGTTCCCACGTTATCACAAAAATTGATGTCTGTCTCCCATGTAACACGAGAACTCAACTGCAGACTCCTAATGCAACCGGATTGTTGTTTTCTACAGGATATTCGGACGGGGATGACGATTGGGCGTGGCACTGAATACCATGGGTTATACTATGTGGACGAGGTAGCTCAAACTGGCAGAGGGATGTTGGCTCACAGACCTACGGAACGAGAAATGTGGTTATGGCATAGGCGGTTAGGACATCCGTCCTTGAGTTATTTAAATATTTTATTTCCAAATTCTCCTAAAAGCTTCACTTTTGAATGTCAGACATGTGTTTTGGCAAAAAGTCACAGACAATCTTTTAAATCAAGTAATACTAGGGTTGATTCGGTTTTTTCTTTAATACACTCTGATGTTTGGGGTCCTTCGCCAATAGTTGGGGGAAATGGATTTCGATATTTCGTTCTTTTTATTGATGATTGCACTCGCATGACTTGGGTATATTTTCTTAGAAATAAATCTGATGTTTTTTCAAAATTCTCTGATTTTTATTCTATGATTCTTACCCAATTTCAAACCAAAATCAAGGTCCTTAGATCCGATAATGGGGGAGAGTATGTCAACACTAAAATGAGAGAGTTTTGTGCTGAAAAAGGTCTTATCCATCAAACATCATGTGCCTATACTCCGGAACAAAATGGGGTAGCTGAGAGGAAAAATCGTACAATCCTAAATATAACCCGAGCCCTTATCCTAGATTCCAAAGTCCCAAATTTTTTCTGGCCTGAAGCCGTAGCCACATCTGTATATCTCCTCAATCGACTTCCCACCAAAATTCTCGACCTTAAAAACCCTCTCCAAAAATTATCCACCATGTCTAAAATACCTCCTACCTTGTCCCTCGAACCTCGCATCTTCGGTTGTTCGGTCTTTGTCCATATCCCCAAACATGAGCGTAATAAATTCTCACCCTGTGCAGATAAGTGTGTTTTCATTGGGTATGGGGCTCATCAAAAAGGCTATAGGTGCTATAATCCAAAAACCCGCCAAGTTATCACCACAATGAACTGCACTTTCTTAGAAACTGAATTCTTTTACGCCACCCAACTTCCAAGTCAGGGGGAGAAGGAAATAAATACAATTGACTCGATAAGTTGGCTGCCTATGCCAAATAATCACTACTCTACCGAAGGACTACCAGAGCCAGCTACATCTGTCGCCGAGCATGCCACGAACACACCACAACCTATGGAGCTAGGTGACACCCCAACAGTACCCGTTCCGATATCTGAGGTAACCAACCTTGAGAACTCTGTTAATATTAGCACTGTTGCTACAGAAGAAGAACAGAGAGAGATTATAGATGAAGACACCGGACAGTACATTCGACCTATCCGAAGTACTCGTGGAATTCCACCCAAACGGTACTCACCTGAAAGAACGAGCAGAAGGTCAAAATATCCAGTGGGAAGTATGGCAAGAGCAAACTTAACCAAACTGGCCAGGGCATTTGAAGCTGCCCTCTATGAAGAGGAAATTCCACAAACAGTAAAGGAAGCATTAAAAATCAAGCATTGGAGGGATGCAATGATGGTAGAGCTAAAAGCCCTGGAGAGGAATAAAACATGGAAAAAGTGTCAACTTCCAAAGGGGAAACGGACTGTAGGTTGCAGATGGGTTTTTACTATCAAACGAAGACCAGACGGGTCCATCGAGAGATATAAGGCTCGCCTTGTGGCTAAAGGGTATACCCAGACATATGGAGTGGATTACTCTGAGACATTCTCACCAGTGGCAAAGATGAATACTGTCCGAGTATTACTCTCTATTGCAGCAAGCAAAGACTGGCCTCTTCACCAGTTTGATGTAACTAATGCTTTCTTACATGGTGAACTGAAGAAAGAAGTTTACATGGAGGCCCCTCCAGGTTTCGAAGAAGACTTCAAAGATGGGGAAGTCTGTCAATTGAAGAAAACCCTGTATGGCTTAAAACAGTCGCCCAGAGCATGGTTTGGGAGATTCACAGAGGCTATGAAGAAGTATGATTATCAACAGAGCAATGCAGATCACACTCTCTTCATGAAGAAAAAAGGGGATAAAATTACATGTTTGATAATCTATGTCGATGACATGATTATTACTGGAGATGACCCTAAGGAGATAGAGGAGCTCAAGAAGAACTTGGCCACTGAATTTGAGATGAAAGATCTAGGGGCACTTAAGTACTTTCTCGGGGTCGAGGTCTTGAGATCAAAGGAAGGGATCTTCATAAATCAGAAAAAATACACTTTGGATCTTCTGGCAGAAACTGGTATGATGGAATGTAAACCTGCAGACACACCAATTGCAGTTAATCATGGACTTCAAATCACAGAAGGAGCTCAACTAGCCGATAGAGAAAGGTATCAAAGGTTAGTTGGAAAATTGATTTATCTTTCACACACCAGACCGGACATAGCATATGCAGTAAGTGTGATAAGTCAATTTATGCACCGACCCCAAAGCGATCACCTTGAAGCAGCACTGAGAGTTGTTCGGTATCTCAAAGGTACCTTTGATCATGGAATAATGTTCAGACGAAGTGAGCATCTGGAAATCCATGGATATACAGACGCCGATTGGGCTGGAAACCCAGTTGACAGAAGATCCACTTCGGGGTACTTCACATTTGTTGGAGGGAACCTTGTTACATGGAAGAGCAAGAAGCAAAAAGTCGTAGCGCTATCAAGTGCAGAGGCAGAATTTAGAGGGATCAGAAATGGATTAACTGAGGTACTATGGCTGAGGAGATTATTGGGCGAACTAGGTTTTTTATCACAGAAGACGTGTCAAATTTTCTGTGATAATAAAGCCGCAATCAGTATCGCAGAGAATCCTGTCCAACATGATCGGACGAAGCATGTTGAAATAGATAGACATTTCATCAAAGAGAAAATTGAAGAGGGAATTGTTGAGTTCCCATTTGTTCGATCTGGAGATCAACTTGCAGACATTCTGACCAAGGCAGTAGGAGCAAGAAACTTTGCAGAGGCTCTTGGCAAGTTGGATATCGGGAATCCCGTTATCCAACTTGAGGGGGAGTGTTGAGAAAAGAGATTATTAAGTCCCAAGAAGATGCATGAGTTCCAAGAGTATTGGAAAATAAGAATAGCATTTATTATGATGTATGGTTCCTAGATACATTTATGTCTAAACTCCTATTTATACCCATGTATAATGTATCAAAACTCATCCAATGAATTCAGTTATTCAATCCAATATATACCTTACACAATACTTGTTCGATCACCCGGCCTCGGAATGGAGGGCATACTGGATGGATAATAATGCTGGAAAAAGGCTGGGATGATTTTCTGTTGGCAATCAAGCAGCGTTTCGATCCCGACCTATATGAGGATTCTGTTATGCACGATCCATCGTGCCAGAGCCGCGGCAATCAACCGTTGACCCATGCCACATCATCACCGATGCAGCGGCACGCCACCTCCCAAACGACAATCCCAACGTCACTACTGCCCGAGATCAGCCAGCCATATCGTGAGTTTCCAGCTGTTCGAGCCTCAGCTACACAAGTTGTTGAAGTCGCGAACTCGAAGCAGGTGATCATCAAGTCGATGGCCGAAGACATTGGGGCGAGCCCAATTCTTTCGCTCATCAATGTTCCCAGCAACGGTGTCGTTCTTAATGATGACGTTACTCATGATTTTTCGAGAAACGTTGTCATTCCTCACTCGAGATCAGTGATGCAAGTGTTCGTCCCTCCCACATGGCGTCACGCTTACTGCTCGAGGATCAACCTATTCCCTCATCCAAGTTCCGTGATGTTATTGAAGCTAAAGTGGGAGCAACCTCTACACCACCCTATGGTAATTATTATATGGAGTCACATCTACAGAAGCAAGCTTTGCTTTGTGTTGCTGATCGGGATTTGTTCAGATTTAAACCGACATTCACCTCCGATGGTCGCTCGATCCCGACGCGCAATGTTGTGACATGTTTGGATATTCTCTTTGATTTTATGGGTTCCTATCATGGGGGTAGATAATGGAGTTGTGCTACTCTTCGATTTGGTGGAGACAAAGGAGTTCGCATATTTGACCCAGGAGCTTTTGATGGGTCGAATTAATCCAATTTAAGCACGAATATCAGCCACCCCCGTCCAAAAGTTCAGGAGTACTTCAATACCAAATGTCTTCTGCTAGTCAAGATGTCAGTGCTAGCTCTACTTCCCCTCATGGTGCAGACGTAGCTATGTCGGAGAAAGGAGTCTTCCCCAACCTGTGCAGCAACAGTATAAGGAGAAGAAAGGGGAGGAACTACGAATGTTGGCACCAATGGAAGGATCTTGGTTCAGCTGCTCTTATTTTGACTTCCACGGCAAGGTGGTTTTCAACTATGGGAGAGTTGATAGGGGATCTCATGTTCTTATTCATCAACAAATATCTTCAGTCATATCTCCTCAACAATACATGGCATATCTTTTTTGATTTATCATAACTCTTATTTTTGTTAGTTATCTTTAGTTATTTTCCATATCTTTTGTAATCTTTTATTTTAATTATCTTGCTAATTTAGAGTTTAGAATTCTATAAATTATAGAATTCTCTATATTTTTATTCATTGAGAAATAAAATATAAACTTATTCTTATTCTGGTGGAAATCGTTTATCTTGTTCTTCGATTTCACTAGAAATCGTCGGTGCTCTAGTCCGATAGATCAAGGTCTATCGTAAATTAATTATTCTAAATTAGAATGCAAAATAAATTAAGCACAAAAGTAGGTCAACAATAGAGTGTAATGTCAGGTTTGACTCACTTTTAAATTTATATTTATTCATAAAAATGTCAATGAAGATTAAAAAAAGGAATATCTTTATCAATTAAAGAAAAAACAAACAAGCTTTACACCTTGTTTCTCACCATCATAGGAACGCCTTGTCCTAACTTCAACACCAAGAGGCAAAACAACGTTAGAACAAGCGCGAACGGCCGGCCTCCGACGAGGCCGGCCAGAGCGACGAGGCAGAGCGCCATGTTCGATCTCCAAGCCGCCACAGGCTCGGCGATCTCGCTGCAGCCATTGCCATCCGATTCCTCGATCACGCCGTGATCAGAGCAAACCGAGCCGCCCTCGTCCTCTCCTTCTCCTTCTCCTCCCCCGTTTTCCGAAGCCGACGGCGATACGCTTCCGGAAACGTCGATCATCGCCTCCTCGCCCTCGTCGCAAGCAATGCCGAAATCGTGATCCTCCTCGCCCTCGTCGCAAGCAATGCCGAAATCGTGATCCTTTTTCGCGCTTCTGAGCTTCTTCGGCACGATTTTCCTCATCTTCGATTCGATCTTCGCCTTTCTCGATTTCCTCTTGGAGCTAGCGGTGGTGATCTCCATCTCCGGCGGTTTAATTTCTGCGTCGCGCCGCTTGTGAGAGAGGTTAACCAATCGGGAAATTCGTGAGTTCTTCAGCTTCTTCCATGGGAAAGGCATCGTGCAAGCGAAATCGATCGGATTTCGATTCCGAATTCTTATTTAATGAATTGATTCGGAAACGAGAAATTTCTGAAAGATGCAGATAATGTCTGCATAAATCATCCAAAAACCCTTTGATTTGAAATGGAGAGATTTGATGATTCTGAAAAGAGGAGTTTTTGCAGAAAGGGAGAAACTTTGAATCTTTGATTTCCCCCTTTCTGCTTCAAAAATGGATGGGATTGAGAAAATTTTTATTTGATGATATTTAAGGCTAATTGCGTTGTTAATATTTTGACAGATGTGAATGCACGCACGTCATGGGGTATTTGGGTCGGGTGAGATTGGACCCGTTTAACCAGGCCCAAATCCACCCACAGCCCGAATTTGATCTGAGCCCATTCAAATTCAAGCTGAACGTCGGTTGGTCCAGCTCGAGCATATTGTGACTCAAAAGATCGAACCCGGTCATTTTGACACCTCTATTTTTTCAGTTAAAATCTTCAAAGTAAGACTCACAAGGGATGATTGAAAACATCAGAAATTCGAAATTAAGTTTCCATTTCACCATTACTATTGGCAACATTATTATCAAAGTACATAAATCATGATGCCTAAAATAGGCTTACAAAATCGAAGCAACAATTCTAACATTCGTAAAAACAAACACATTTAGAGTTAACGCAGTCACCAGAAAAATAGCCTTCTTCATTACATTCTGCGGCGCATAGGTCCCTAGTAGCAGGTGTTTCTGCGCAAACCCCCTGATACCTTTTGCTTAATACTGGGCAGTAATCTGCTTCAATCATCATGATCTCCTCTGCAAATGAAATTAGTTAGTATGGATAAAGATGAAATCCATATATTGTATTTGGATTACATCTAATTCCATCAAAAAATGATCCAAATGGGCGTGCTCGATATAACTTTACACACATTTTGCCACGTTGTGTGTCCAGTCAATCACAACTGTGATTGGCCCGGCATGTGTTTTGTCCACAAAATTTTCACTCACGTTGCAATACTTTAAATAAAAAACGGTTAAGAGTAATATGTTGGTGATAATATTTTACGAGATAATGTTTGTAAATTGAAAATGATGTGCTATGAGATAATATATGTGAATGAAAAAGAGATTTTTTTTTTAGTATATCTAGTAAAAGGTGATAATTTTTTTAAGTAAAAGAGAATACACATTAACCTACGAGACGGAACGACATTATCGAGAGACTTGACCAATATGCAATAATTTAGTCCGTATAATTTATAGTTGCAAAAATCAGAATAATATACTTAATTAAAATTTATAATCGCAAAAATCAGTAACTTAGACAAAAAATGCAATAATTATTCCATGTTATCATCCAAAAAAGATGAAAGGGTGTAAACTTACGAGAAGCTAAAAGGCAAAGAAGAAAGAGAGAGAGAATTGAGAATTGCTTAGCCATTTTGAGAGTAGGATTTTTAGGTTGATATTTGATATGATTACAATATACATTCATTGCCTTTTTATAGAGTGGAGAATTGCACAAATTGAAGAAAAACAATAAAGCTTATTTAGTCACGTTTTATAACAACATTACATTTTTTAACATATAAAGTAATAAATCTTTTTCTAATCCCATTTTTTTACAACTTCCTATTTTGTTTTACCTGGAGAGATTATGTTGTTATTTTTTTACAAACGCACTCGTCCCGAATAATAAACATGACAAAAGTTTGATACTAGTATGATATTTTTCTTATTAGGGATATATGCTTATAAATTTCTAAGCTTTTATCAGATTATTGTTTTGCATAGAATCTTTAAAATTCATTTGTCATCACCAAATTATTAATTGGTTCATCCTCAGTTAATTAACGGTTTCCATCCTCAATTATTAGTACTCCACATGTCCCTCTGTAGTAGAGACATTTCATTTTAAGCACTCGTTTTAGAAAAATTATAATAAATAGTTAAAGTGGAGAGAAAGTAAAGTAAAAAAAAATAATATAGTTAAGAGTCTTCTCATTATTATCATTTTTCCAAAACGGGTGCTGAAAATGAAACGTCTCTACTACATAGGGACGAAGGAAGTATTTATTAACACATAAAATGACAAAAGTCTATGAAGAAAATTGCATTTCTAATTGCAATATTAGTTGTATGTATGGTTCTCAATAAAGCATATATGTGCATAATGTTCAATTTCAATCTATGAAATTGAATTACAAATTCATTCGTATTTATTCAAATGTGAAATATTGCTTTATACGATGTCGTCAATCTCTTAGAGAGCTAGTTATTCATAGGCCCAAGAAAATGGGTGGGCCAGCCCAACTTAAGACACAAACTAGCTTGATGGGCTTGCACGAAACAACTCACTCAAAATAAAAACTTCTGTAATAATAATAATAATTTAGATCATAAATTTGATCCAATATAATCAATCACTGTTTTATGTTTTGACAATTGTATCATCCGTGTGTAAAATGTCGACGATTCTTAAAATGAGATAGTTTCATAAGAATAATTTTTTTCTTTATTTATTTTTTCATTTTAATGAAGCAACGTTGTTTTAATAATCATCAAAAGACGGTCGTTTTATACATGAATGCAACAATTAAGAAATTGAAAAACAAACTATAACAACCATGGAAAGTTAATTAAATCCAGTTCATGAATCATAGCCTCTCCTTTATAAACTTAAACAATTTCTTAATATTGAATCCAAAACTATATTCTAATCACGAGATAGGGAGTGATATTTTTCTTTGCGACGTCGGAATTCGAAACAATGGCCACAAAAGAAGCAAAAATAACACTAATTTTCTACTTCCACTACTCAAAAAAAGAGATAAACATGAGATACTTAATTCACACTTGATAACTAAAAAACAAGAACTACTACAATACAACCTAAACGGAGGAGAGGTCTTCATACACTGTCTTGATGCCGGGCCTCTCCGACACCGGCCTGATGCACCGGAGCGCGATCCCGAGCACCTCTTTCATCCCTTTATCCGCAGCCGGGATGCTCATCTCCGCCACCAATGCTGCATCGAAGCACTCCGATCCCCGCCCTTCCGCCACCTTGAACCGGACCCAATCCGTCAGCCCGACCCCCCCATCAGCACCCGAGGCGACATCACCCGCGCACTTCCCGGTTAGGAGTTCCAGCATTATGACTCCGAACGCATAGACGTCTGATTTGAACGACGGGAGGGGCTTCTTTGACGCGACCAGCTCTGGCGCCCGGTAGCCTAGAACACCGGCATCGAGGATCTGCTCAATGGTGCCCGATTGAGTCATGAGACGGTGCAGGCAGAAGTCGGCTACACGGGCGTTGAGGTCGGGCCCTTCGAGTAGCACGTTTGCTGCTTTGAGGTTCCCGTGAGGAATGGCTCGGTCGAAATGGAGATAGTTCAGGCCACGTGCAACGTCTACGGCTATCTTGAGCCTCTGGGCCCACGTCAAGGGCGGCCCCTTCTTTCCCGGCCGATCTGCAAACGATAGGTTCGTTGAGTCGGAAACACAGAGACAACATAAGTAATTCACATTGTACATAAACAACAATCAAATTGAATGAATGATTCAATGATATTTTAAAATTCTATGCTCATTCATTCAATTACAATTATGAAAATAATTACTCCATCCTTCACAACGAAGATGATTCACTTTCCTTTTGTGTATGTAGCAACGAAAACGGCCCATTTCTAAAAACAGAAACACAATATCTCTACTTTATTCTCTCTAGTTAACACACAAAACAACACTGCATAAAACCGTGAAAGTTGCGACAAGTTAAACACCAATCAAGCATACTTAGTAAGGAAAATCAAGATCTCATCAAAGTCTATGATGACCGTGTCGATCACGGCTTCATAAAATTACAATGCAATCGCACGAACGAAATCCATGCCAAGCACGTATTACGAAGATACACAACATTGCAAGCAAAAATAAGACAGTAAATTGGTTGAAAAATCGAGGCTAGGAGATACCGTAGGGGAAGCTCGCGAGGCCTCCGGGAGAAATGTAGTCCGAAAGGATGAGCTTCTCGTGTTGCGTGGGGCCCCAGTAGTACCCTCTCAGCCCCACCACATTCGGATGTCTGATGTTGGAAAACTTCTTTGCTTCTCTAGCAAACTCCTTCCTCTGCTTAGCAACTCCTTCCCTCAACCACTTCACGGTCAACAACATCCCGTTCTCGAGAGTCGCTTTGTAGGACGTCCCGTGGCTGCTCCGTCCAAGGACTTCCGCTGGGGCTCGTGAGAGCTCCTCAGCAGTGAACGAGACAGTGTCGTCTAGAAAATACAGCTCGCCTGCCAGGCGGTCAGGGGATCCGGCCTCTAATTTCGAGAGGCTCTCCATAGTGTACGAATCACCGGATTCAGGCGACCACGAGAAGTGGCTGGTCTTCGATGGGGAGAAACCGGTTACTGCCGCCAGTTTCTCCTCAGGGTCGATTATCTCCGACGACGACCCTTTCCTCGATCTCGCGAGATCCCCGGCCGAAACGAGCAAGCCACTAGAGCGGTCCCTGCCACCTACGCTCGACGGATTCGTTGAAGGGCGGCTGACTTCTTTCGTCGTCGCAACAGGGGACGGCCTCTTGGATTTTCGCTTGTGACGGATGAAAACGACGAGCAGGATCAGAATGGTCAAGGCCGCCACACAAGAAACCACGATTGCCACGATAACGATAGTTCTCGGACGATTATTTCCAGCTTGGCCTTGTCTCGGTCCTGGAGGAGGATTAGGGAACTGCAAGGCGGAGTTGCCAGGGTAGAACGAAGACAACGGGAACCTCCTCAGATTCTCCGGGACAACGCCCGAGAGATCATTGTACGAGGCATTGAAGCTTACGAGACTATCAGACAAGTTCTCTGGCAGATGCCCGGTGAAATGGTTCCCGGAAACGTCCAACGCGTTTAGCCTCGTGAGATTAGCAAACGAGCTAGGAAACGACCCTGAGAAGTTGTTTTTTCCGACGTTGAGCCTTTCAAGTCCAGTGATCAAACCGAATCCATCAGGCAACTCACCACTGAGCCCATTGTCAGAGAGATCAATAGCAAGAAGATTAGTAATGTTAAAGAGAGGTGAAAACTCGATCCTTCCAGATAAGGCATTGCCCTGCAGGTGGAGTTCCACGAGAGTCTCGGACATCAAAAGGGAAGGCAAAAGAGGCCCTCCTAATCTGTTGAAGCCGAGATCGAGAGTGGCGAGTTTTGGAAAATGCGCGATGGCTTTAGGAAGGGGACCATTCAGGGAATTGCGCGACAGGTTGAGGTAATTCAGACGCAGAAACTGAGCTGTCGCCTCTGGAATAGGCCCGGTCAATTGGTTCTGGCTCAGATCAAGGATCTCGACGCTCTCCCATTTAGCCAACCTAGTCAAATTTCCTTGGAAGTTGTTTCTCGACACGTCGATCACAGCACAGCTTCCCGTCAGCAGCGGAAGCTCACCAGAGAGGTGATTAGAAGACAGGTTGAGAGTGTGCAACGTCGTCGAAGTAATGAAACTTATAGGCCCTGTCAAGTAAAACAAGGTATTGACAATAGCTTTTGCATCACTTCGCAAATGGATAAGATCGTAAACAGTTTGCTAAAACAAAGAAAAGCAAACACAAACATTAGATAAAACATAAGAACATATTACTAAAACACGAAAAGGCAATCGATAGTTTTGTCGAGAAAAAAGATTTTTATAAAGCTCTAAACATAGTTATAATATCTAGACGATATCTTAACTTATCATATCAAATCAAGCAAAGCAAACGAGCCTCAAACATCATATCCTACTTCACTTGCAATTTAACAATAATCAACACTACAAATTCTTACCTAAAACACGAAACAGTTACTAAAACACAAAAAGCAAACAATAGTTTGTCAAGAAAAAAATCCTTATAAGCTCAAAACATAGTTATAAGATCCCTAAATTTCATTGGCAATCCAACAATAATTAACAATACTAATTCATACCTAAGTTATGAACATAAGATAAAAATTCACGATTTTCTCAAAAAAAAAACAGCTTTGAGTGGACAATGTACCAGAGAGGTTATTCCCACTTAGGTCCAGCTCAGTTAGAACCAAAGAATCTCCTTTCAGAAGGTTGTTCGGGATGGGGCCAGAAAACCCGTTGTTGCCAAGTTTAAGGACTTCAAGATCGTAAACAAAGTTGAAGCCAGGCAACTCCCCAAACAGCTGATTATAACTCAAATCCAAGACCTTCAAGCTCCCAAAAGCCTCTGCATTGCCACCACCAACGAGCGATCCTACCATCTGGTTGTGGCTGAGATTCAAATACTTAAGAGACGGTGAGACGCCTCCTAGAAACTTCTTCTGATCCTCAGCAGGATTAACTAGCGAATTCCCACTAAGATCAACATGACTAGCATTAGTGAGCATTAAGAACAAAGGATCTACCCTGCCATCGAGCATGTTCCCATGTAAGTCGAGCACATCAAGTTTATTCATCAGCTCTAGACCCTTCGGGATGCCCTTTGTGAACCCGTTCAACGACAGATTGAGATACACCAAACTCTCCAGCCTCGTCAAGGATGAGGGTACGGGGCCGGATAGGGAATTCCGGCTCATGTCTAGAGACCTAATCGAGGCGAGGCCAGAGATTGAGTCCGGAACAGCACCAGAGAAGTTGTTTCCAGCCAAAGACAGATTCTTTAAACTAGCAAGTTTGCCAATCTCAGATGGCAACGAAGAGGATAACAAATTATCAGAAACATCGAGATACTCGAGGCTCTTAAAATCACCTAGGCTTTGATCTAACTTGCCGAAGATGGAATTGTTCGCAATCGAAAGCTTCACAAGCATGGTAAGATTAGAGAAAACACCCAAATCCACATCAGCAGACAATCCCAAATTGTCAAGAACAACAGCAGCAATGTTATTGCCATTACACATGATTCCATTCCAAGAGGAAGGGCAGCCATTGTTTTCAATTGACTCATCATTCCATGAATTAACTACAAAACCAGTTGGATCATGTTTGATTCCTTTCTTGAACTCAAGCAGTGCTAAAATGTCCCGAGATGGGAGCTGTCCTAAGCAGGAGACACAGCAAAGACTCACAACAAGAAGCCTAAATATCCTCATTCTAAACAACCAAAAAAAAGCAATCTTGTAATCCACAAGATAACATACCAAAACTAAATAATTCCACTAAAAATGTGTTCTTTCACAAAGCCAAAACTCCATACCACATTTTCTGACCAGAACACCACAGCACAAAACGGAGATCTAAACAAATGAAACGTCACCGTTTTACCACCATGGCAGCTCCCTCCTTCATAGCGAAAAATGGATAGCTCCCAAAATACAACAATGTACCCAAAAAAGGCAACAATTTCTCACTTTCTTCTCTCAATGTAGCTTTCACTAGCCGAGTTCTTGGAAAGAAAGGCAAAAAGGGTGCTCAAATTATTCCACAACAAATGCAATTTCACACAATTAAACCAAAAAGGTTTGTGGCCTTTCAAAACCCTAACAATGTGGGGAGCAAAAGATTAGATCTTTATGCCAAATTACACAAGAAAAACACTCTCTCTACACAAAAAGGGGAGTAACACCTTTTGTCTCTACTAAGCTGATTCTTTTTAGAACTTTTTAATCCTTCACCTAAGCAATCACTTTCTCGCTCCAAAAAGGTTAAGTGGGGAAGCTCAGCACATTAATTTTGTTTTGTTTCAATAACCTTTTTGCTCCATCACGTTTTATACAGCTATTAATTTAAACTGTATAGCCAATTAGGATGAGCATTAATTAGGGGGTACTATAATTTAATCAAGAATCTCTGGCACCAGAAAAAAAAAAGAGGGAAATATTAGCGGGAGGATTAAATGCGTTATTACACCCGCCAAAAGAGGAATCTTAGGACGCCAATGAGAATCATCAAATCAAGTTTATAAGTTTAATTGGAATCCAAGAGCTAAGCAAAGCGGTAAAGTAGTTTTAGGACAGGAGTGGGACCCACCAGTAACCATTTGAATAGGGTTTTAAATTTGCCTCATATAATATGGAAAAATGGGATGTTTACTTTTATTTCTTTTGAATGGTGTTTTCAATTGTGTATGTTCATTTGTCACTTTTAATTGCTATACTTTCATTTTCTTCAATTGGAATATAAAAAGATGTATGTTGATACAATCAGAGTTTTTTAAGCATGTAAGACTGATAATTTTTAACACGATACAAAATATGTACAAAATTAATAAATTTGAGTCAAATCTTATTATAATTTATGCTTCTGTCGTTAATCCATTAAAAATGTAATAATTTTGGATTGGAATGAGTTCAAATTCATAGGACCCATTTGTAATTGATCTAGGAGTATTGTTTTAATCATATTTATTTCTTCTTTTAATATAGATTAGGCTATCATTTTCCACTTTTTATTCGGTCGTCTTCATTCCATTATTTGTTTTTACCTCTAATTGTGGATGGCTATTCAAAATTAATATTCTCTGAGATTTTATACCACTTAATCGTAGCCTAGCAAGGAATTAGGGAAAGAAGCATAGATTTGGACATTTGGTACCAAACATATATGAACTCTGGTTTGATTTGATTTGATTTGATTATACAAACTCAATTTCAACTATTAAGATATCAAAATACTCTCTTCGTTCCGGACTACTTGCACTTATTTTTTTTTTGGGCGTCCCAAGTTATTTGCACTCTTTCCATTTTTAGTAAAAATTTTCACCTACAGCCGTAATATTTGACTTTGCTATACACTCATTCTTTAATCTCCGTGCCGAAAAGGAAACGTGCGAGTAGTGTGGGACGGAGGGAGTACATGAATTGAAATATGCTTTTAGTGTCGGTGTTTGGACACGTAAAAAAGAAGAAATTGATGAAGGTGGAGTTGTATGTAGAGTGTAAAACTGTGTATATTGGAGTTAGTAATAGTGAAGCATCATTCAATGATTAAATGGGGCCCACTATCTGTCATATAAATTCCAGTCTGTTGTTTGGAGAGATATTAACTTTAAATGTAGGATTGGATGGTGGGCCAGTTAGGAAATTGTAAAAAGAACTAGAATTGGTTATTTTCTTCACTCCAAAAAATAATGGAAATATATTGTGTTTATTATACTACTCTCCAAAAAAAAAAGTTTATTTACTTCATATTGGTTTTTAAAACATATGAAAAAATATATGGAAAAAAAATTAGTATTATATGAATTTTGCTTAATTGTTTTTATATACTACTATCAATTTTATACTATTATAGTGAATGAATTAGTATAATGTACACCTACTTAATTATCAAATACTCCCTCTGTCCATAAAAAATTGACCTAGTTGTAACGACACAAATTTTAATGTATAATTTGTAAAAATAAGAGTGAAATGAGGAAAGATAGTGAAAGTAGCATTAGCGGATTGTGAAGTCCATGTTATAAAATGATGTATAAAATTAGTATTAGTTTAAAAGTTTCTATTTTAGATTGTGTCTAATTTTAATGAAATGGAACATGACATGATGGACATCTTAGATTAAAAAATATGATACTACGTTGCTTTGCAATCAAAGGAATGATAAGATTGAGTTCATAAATTTTTTTTTTTGAATTTGACATATAGGGCAATGAGGTATAATACCTAATTTCGAAATTATCACAGCCCTCTACTAATGTCCAAGTAATGACGATTAGCCAGGTCTCTCTCTCTCTCTAAACAACTAAAGTAAATTAAAATATTTTCCTTGGTAGTATATATATTTTCCTTTTGTCAAAAATATTTTATTTATACCTAAAGTAAATTAAAATACACACAAATATCTATACCCTTGATGTGCCTCGATATCTTATACTCCCTCCGTCCCGCACTACTCGCACCTTTCCTTTTGGGCACGGAGATTAAGGAATGAGTGATAGACAAAGTCAACAATTACGGCTGTAGGTATAAATTGTTACTAAAAATGGAAAGGGTGCAAATAACTTGGGACGCCCAAAAAGGAAATAAGTGCAAGTAGTGCGGGACAGAGGGAGTACTACTAAGTTGCAAAAAACTCTTCTTTTAATTTCACACACACTGATTCAAGAATATAAACAAATTCGAAGTAAAATCCATTATTTTGTGTCTTTATATATTTCCTCTTAAGTATATTATAAATGAAATACAAAAAATCACACAAATCTCTTAAATCTCTACTTAGTTAAATGCATAACATTTGGTAACATTAGAGATTATATACAGCATAATGTCATTTTAACTTGCAGCGCCTTGCTTGATCAAAACCACGGATCCTTCTATTCCCTCTAACTTCATCTCAAACTCTTTTCGAACAACAATGATGACATAACTCGTCATCAAGAATCCAATGGATATAAATGTGAAAATTCGTTAAATAACAAATAAATAGATAAACAGAAATGTTTACGTTTGACTAATTAAAACTTAGCGACTGAACATTATGAAACCCCATGGTCGCGAGCGAAATTAAGCTTGGGGTATAAACATGATACGAGTATTTCGATTAGTATTAATTAGTTTAGATATATTAGGGATTTGCATATCTTTTCTTATATTTGTTTCTTGTTCCCTAAGCTAGTATTCTATTATTATAAATAGGATAGATTGTTATCATTTTATTCATTCAACCAATTAATGAAATCAGTATTTCGCACAACTTGGCTTGAATCACAAAATTATATTTCTCTATCGCTGTCGACGAGAATCTCTCTCGCGCTCAGCGCTCTTTGCCGTCCAAGTCACGACCCAACGTTGGGCGCTCGACGAACGACGACATCTCGTTTCTTGATTTTGCGTGGAAATCAACGTTAAGGAATTAGGTCCTTAACAACTGGTGCTTTCATTGAGAGCTGACCCTCCCACCATCTCGAACCGAAGCTACACCGCTGCCCGACGGAAAACATTCCGCGCACAGCAACTGCTTTGGTTGTCGAGTCCCGCCTGTCCGCCGAGCTCTAGCCGCAGGACAACACTACTTCTGCAACGCCCGACGGGAAGGATTCCCGCGTGCCGTGTCGAAGTCAGACGATCATCATCCACCACAGCCACGCCTCAGTCCGTCAACATGTCATACGACTACGCCGGTTATCGCCGTCGTCAATACGACTTCCCTCAGGCCACACTGCTATTCCGTCCGTACCAGCCGGCCCAACCTCGCCGTGTAACCAGTTGGGACCCTCCGAGCAGCCGGGTGGAAGTACTCCGCCCGCCGTCGTGGCCTGATCTAGAATCACCCTACGTCTCACACCACTTGGATCCACCTGATCGTCGCCCACGGCCGAGATACCTGCCCATCGGGTACCGCGATCGCGCGCAAGACGCTTGGCCCCGACACCGCGGTGGCTACATCGAGAGGGGTGGCCACCTATCTGATCGCAGAGATCATCAGACCCAATTAGGGTTTGATCGCTACCCGACAACCGCAACGCAGCGGCACCGCCCAACGTGCTGGGACCCACCGACGCAACAGCAGGACCGCGGCTACCCAATCGTTGACCGGCCCCGACGCTCGGAGACGTGCTGGGACCGACCTCACCCTCGGGAGGAGGTGAGAGCGCGAGTCCAGCCCGCCTCCCACCAGCCCCGCTACTCCACCGAAAAGCCAACGCGGGACCTGTACAGTCAGCCCGCTCGTGTGACCAGTCAAACTCCGGAGCAGCCACGCTTGCCGCTAATACGGGTCTCCCAGGCGGAGAAGTCAGAACGGTACAGGCTGGGTCTCTGCTGGCACTGTCCCGAGAAATGGGTGATGGGACATGTGTGTAAACAACACATTCTCTGTTATGCGGATGATGGGGAGGAGTTTGAGGAGAACATTCAAGATGAGAATTTGGCCGAAGAGAAAACTGATAATACTCTCACGATAGGATTCAGTGATGATGTTCCCAATGACATTACCGATGTTCACAATGATGGCGCTCCTCTTGATGTTCCAAACAACGAGTCCCCTGGAGAGTTCGTCAAGAACAAAGGGATTGTCAAGAACGACAATGAGTCACCGCAAGTGCTCGTTGGGGTATATGATGAGAAGATTGGTGAAAAGGAGGAGACATTGCTAGAAGATAAAGAGGATGATGATTCTATTGGTGAAGTGGAGAAGATAATCGCATCGTTCAATGTTGCTCAAATGTCATCGACGGAGGTTACGAATTGTTGGTTTAAGAGATGAAGTGTTTGCACTGGGGTAAGGATAACTGCCTATTTCTACGTGGATTTCTTTGATGGCAATGTCCCAAGTATTGTTCATCGTTCGACATCACTCGACGTCGATACACGATTCATCCCTCCGTGCAATGACACGCCATATTTGAGCATTCTTGGAGGTGATAAAGGGAGACATTCAGCTGTTCGATATATGTTTGATCCAGGAGGAGAAGTCTAGCTAAAGCTTTTGCTTTCAACTCTCGTCCTTGGTTCGTGGTTCCCACCTTGAGGACAAGGTGGATTTTAACCGTGGGGGAGTTGATACGAGTATTTCGATTAGTATTAATTAGTTTAGATATATTAGGGATTTGCATATCTTTTCTTATATTTGTTTCTTGTTCCCTAAGCTAGTATTCTATTATTATAAATAGGATAGATTGTTATCATTTTATTCATTCAACCAATTAATGAAATCAGTATTTCGCCCAACTTGGCTTGAATCACAAAATTATATTTCTCTATCGCTGTCGACGAGAATCTCTCTCGCGCTCAGCGCTCTTTGCCGTCCAAGTCACGACCCAACGTTGGGCGCTCGACGAACGACGACATCTCGTTTCTTGATTTTGCGTGGAAATCAACGTTAAGGAATTAGGTCCTTAACAAAACATCAATGTCGGAAGAATAACGTCGTTCAGAATGACCATATGTCACAAGAGCTCCATTGTTTTAGGGTTGATAAAAAATAGTCAATCATGAGATGCTGCCAACAAGTCACCATTCACTAAGACTTTGACCAGGTACATGCTTGAATATTTTATGGATAAGTCGAAGCTATATTCCTTTATCCAAGAATTATCATCTCCATGTTCATCTTCCAAATAACGACATTGTGGTGTAGCAAACCATATCCCACATCGGAGAATGAACAAGAGTTGCAAGCATATAAATGAGCTATCCCAACTCCATTAGTATGAGGCCTTTTGGGGAGTACCTCAAGAGCAAAACCGTGAGGGCTTTGCCCAAAGCGGACAATATCATACTAATGTGGAGTTCGGGTGTGCACCACCGATACCCAACAGTGGTATCAGAGCCCTGGTTCATGGGCTGGGCCTGTGTGGCTCGGGGTTCGGTGGTTGCGCTTGCAAGTTCTCCGATGTCTCTGCGTGAGCTCGACCAAGACTTGTGGTGACATGGTGACCTGTAACATGGGGGTACAAACATGTGGTCTTGGTCTGGTGGTCTTGGTTTGAGGGGAGGATTGTGGTGAAGCAAACCATATCCCACATCGGAGAATGGACAAGAGTTGCAAGCATATAAATGGGCTACCCAACTCCATTAGTATGAGGCCTTTTGGGGAGTACCCCAAGAGCAAACCCGTGAGGGCTTTGCCCAAAGCGGACAATATCATACTAATGTGGAGTTCGGGTGTGCACCACCGGGAACCCAACAGTGGTATCAGAGCCCTGGTTCAGGGGCTGGGCCTGTGTGGCTCGGGGTTCGATGGGTTGCGCTTGCAAGTTCTCCGATGTGGTGTGTGAGCTCGACCAAGACCTGTGGTGACCTGGTGACCTGTAACATGGGGCACGGACATGTGGTCTTGGTCTGGTGGTCTTGGTTTGAGGGGAGGATTGTGGTGAAGCAAACCATATCCCACATCGGAGAATGAACAAGAGTTGCAAGCATATAAATGGACTACCCCAACTCCATTAGTATGAGGCCTTTTGGGGAGTACCCCAAGAGCAAAACCGTGAGGGCTTTGCCCAAAGCGGACAATATCATACTAATATGGAGTTCGGGTGTGCACCACCGATACCCAACAGTGGTATCAGAGCCCTGGTTCATGTGGGCTGGGCCTGTGTGGCTCGGGGTTCGGTGGTTGCGCTTGCAAGTTCTTCAATGTCTCTGCGTGAGCTCGACCAAGACTTGTGGTGACCTGGTGACCTGTAATATGAGGCACAGACATGTGGTCTTGGTCTGGTGGTCTTGGTTTGAGGGGAGGTTTGTGGTGTAGCAAACCATATCCCACATCGGAAAATGAACAAGAGTTGCAAGCATATAAATGAGCTACCCCAACTCCATTAGTATGAGGCCTTTTGGGGAGTACCTCAAGAGCAAAACCGTGAGGGCTTTGCCCAAAGCGGACAATATCATACTAATGTGGAGTTCGGGTGTGCACCACCGATACCCAACAGACATCCCCATAGATGTTCAAATTCAATTCAAATTTCTACCAAAAAAATCAATTCTTTAACATCTCAAATTCAATTACCTTGTAGTCAGAACCGGAGGGTTTCGAGTCACAACAAGAGATGCAAATTCAATGAGGCGTGGGGAGTCGTTCTATTTAGCACAGCACACCATACCATACTCCGCATAAAACGCAAAAGTCTTGGCATGAAACGCTGGTTTTTTTTTAATCTCCATTTTCCTATTTAACATATTCGTTCTCTTTTTCTTTTTTCTTTTTTTACCCTTTTCTAATATTTTTTTATTATTAAAGCCTAAAACAGATTATAATATTCAATTACAACAATATCAATTATCATTACGTATGATTAGCTAAGAGTTATTTTGGAATTAGAAAATAAAATTAAAAACAAAAATGAAAGAACCATCCTACCATATGATTAGCCAAATATATTTTTTTTTTAAAACAGAATGAAAATTGTAAAAGACTATAAAGTACCATATGCTTAAATTACAACAATATCAATTATGATTGATTACATATGATTAGCTAAACAAAATTTTCGAATTAGTATTTTTAAAATAAATAACATATTGTAAATAAAAAAGACCACCCTTTTATACTACGTATCTACTCTTATTAAGTAGTATTACTACATACTATTTTATTTAACTTTATCAATGTTCACAAAATTAGACCGTTAGTGTAAATTTAACATAGATTTATTTTCCTTTTATACAAAACTAGTGGTATCACTCGTGCTATGCACGGGACAAAAGATTTTCAATTAATGAAGATACATTAATAGCTGAATATATTAAAATAAAGAAGATATAGTAAATAATATAAAAATATTTTTATAATAAGAAGTATTTATAACATTATAAACATCAACAACAAAAATTTGTAATTCTTTTAAGATACTATAAACGAATCATTTCATATTCAACATACAATTTTATACAACTTTAGTATCTTATATGAATATAGTAATATTATATAATAGAAATAACAAAATAATAGATGTGTGGATGAAATAGAAACATTACCTACTCACAAAATTTAGATTTTCAATAAATAAATACTCTCTCCGTCTCATCTCAAGTGATTGACTTCTTTTTGGCGATTGTTTTGTAAAGATGATAATAAATAGTTAAAGTAGAGAGAAAGTAAAGTAAAAGAGATAATAATAATAATATAGAAGATATGCGTATCTACATTATTCTCTTACTTACTTTACTTTCTCTCCAATTTAATTATTTATTACTCTCTTTGTCCCAACTAAATTGAGTTGTATTTCTTTTTGAATGTGCCAACTAAGTCGGGTTATTTTCTTTTTTGACAAAAAATAAAACATTCAATCAATCTTACATTATCTCTTCACCTACTGTATTCATCTTATACTTTTCACTAGAATTTCTTAACTCCATGCCCAAAAGTTTTGACTTAATATAGTTGGGACAAATGGAGTATCATTTTTTCTAAATACATGCCGAAAAACAATCAATGATTAAAATATTCAAATCTTAAAACTCTTAATAGAACAACATAAAATTGTCCCGGCCTAAAACAGTTTTCTCAAATAAAAAATCTACTATGCTTAATAAAAATAAATATGAACAGTGAACTGGCCTTATTCTCCATTGGGCACAAAAAAAATACTATGACCCCAGCACCTAAAAGAACCGCCAGGCCCAAAAACTATATAATTAGAAAAAACTTAATTAAAAACTACTCTTATTAAATTAATTATATAAATACGAAAACATTAACACTAATTAATGTCCCTAATTAACCGTATGCGCCGCTCCATCTAAACCCTAACCTAACCGGTGCCAAAATTTTCTTCTCCGACGCGACCAAAGACCTACAAAGCTCGTTTCAGAACACGATGAAATCTACATATCCACCAAAATCAAACACCTGCACGTCTCAAAGAGATCGACCTAATGAAATCCTGAAAACCCTAGAACAAATCTGCTGAAATTCACGCCGGGGATGAATCGGCCGAAAAAGGTAAAAACTTCTTCAACTGTAGGCATATAATTCACAGATATATATTGATTCAATTTAATACACTGAGGTCTACTAAACTTGATCAATCTTTTTTAAAGCTTTTCCATAAGGTTTTCTACACTAACAAAGATTTTCTTCACTAATTTCAGTAGATTAACAATGGAATCTGGCCAGCCACAAAGTGGAAATCGGAAGAACAACAAACCCTAGTTGTAAAAGGTATAAAAATTTTCTAACTACGACTGTACTCATCTAATACTCTTCAGCATGTCTAAATACTACTACTTTAAATAGACATTATGTACCTTTAGTGCTAGAGAATGATCCTTTTTATACAATTATTTGCTAACAATTTTTAATTTTCATTACCAGGAATAGGGAGAATAAAAAAGTGAAGAACATAATTACTACTATAAATTCCTGGAATATTTGCTATTCAATTAAATTCTGTTGATATTGCCTATAAATTATAACTAACCACTGTTTTCTCACATTGCATCAATTAATAGTACAAAAAGTAGTTGTTTTGCTTTAATGGATGAAAATGAAGATTTATTTGACACTTATGAACACACTACACAGATCTACGTTCGAAAATAACCCAAATGCTAAATTAGATTGTTAATGCAATTCTATACAAAATTAGATTGTTACTTAAACTTACCATATTGTATTTATTTTCCTTTAATCAAATATATTCCTTTTACTGAAATATTTTATTTGCACATAAAGTAAAAAATACACACAAATACCTCAAATATTAATCACAAAGACTAATATATCCTTTTAAATAATAATACTAGTAGAATATGAGAAAAGAGAGAAAACAAATAAGAAACAAAATATTAAACATAAAAATTAAAAGATTATTTTAAACTAACAAGTGAAAAAGAGCAAGAATGTCCTAAAATAGTACTCCCTCCGTTTCATATCCACATATCCTAAATAAAAGACACGCCTCCCTCTCCCAATCGGCGGCTCCTCCTCCCTCTCTCAATCGGCGGCTTCCGGTGAGCTCCGGCAGTTCTCTTTTATAGTTGATTTAATATGATTCAAGTATTCTAATTTTGTTTTTGAGTTGGTATTTGTTGAGATTTTGAAAATCTGTTTTTGACAGATTTATGAAAAAGTGCAGATTAGGGCAAACGAATCATTTAATCTTTTATTTTGATTATGAAAAGTATTAAAGATTTAATTTTTGTTTGATCCAATGCTTGTTTTGTAATGGTTTACAGTATTAAAGATTTGATCTTTTTTTGTTGATAGTATATTCTAATTTGTGCTTATTGCCTCGCCTGTTTCCTTTTCTTGTGTAGATTTGATTGACTCAATTGCATCCCTTTCTTGTGTAGATTTGATTACTCAATTGGCAAGAAACGAAACTGAGAGGTAATTTGTTTGCAAATCTACCGGAAGAGATTACGGTAGAGATCTTACGAAGACTCACCATTAGGAGCGTTATGACGTGCATGTGTGTTCTTAAATCGTGGCCCATCTAATTGAGGGGGATGACTTTGGGATGAGGAAAAGTCTATGAACTGCAAAAGACATTTTTGAAAGTATAGCTACGATAAATGTGTGTCACTATGAATAGGTCCTAAACAGATAGTCATCTAGACGTACCTAAGTCAAAGTAACGCAGCTTACCCAAACCTCCATACTCCATCGGAGATGCTCCCCAATAAAATAGTGTCTCAACAGTTCTCCAATGCCTATGCCCTCCGAGTCTATAATAGTCAGCTTCTGAATTGTTTTAGGTGCTTCCAAGCGGGGTCTAACTTTCTACAATAAATTACATTTACTTAATAAGATAACATGCAAAATGCTAAAGTGATTTTTAAGTTGAAACTTAAGAAAACAAACCGTCCACAATTGAATAAACATCGGACTAGGGTTGCACATATAAGCTGTCGCTAGTCTCTCGGGATAATTGTTTAGCAGCACGTTGATGGATTCAAACATGTGGTGGCACTCGTATCGGTAATGAGCATTTCGTGAGATCAATCACCCAAAACATTTGCTCTTGTCTTTCTCGTAGATATATCAAGACAGTGTCAATTGCTAATATCTGTTTTATATCATTGAAACTGTCTTGATATATCTACGAGAAGGACAAGAGCAGAGGTTTTGGGTGATTGATCTCGCGGAATGCCCATTACCTGATACGAGTGCCAACGCATGTTTGGAATTCATCAATGTGTTGCTAAACAATTATCCCGAGAGACTAGCTGCTGCATATCTGTGCAACCCTAGTCCAATGTTTCTTTTCAATTGTAGATGGTTTGTTTTCTCAAGTGTCAGCTTAAAAATTACTTTTACATTTTGCATGTTTTCTTATTAAGTAAATGTAATTTATTGTAGAAAGTTGGACCCCGCTTGGAAGCACCTAAAACAATTCAGAAGCTGACTATTTAGATTCGGGAGGGCATAGGCATTGGAGAACTGTTGATGCACTATTTTATTGGGGAGCATCTCCCGATGGAGTATGGAGGTTTGGGTAAGCTGCGTTACTTTGGCTTAGGTACGTCTAGATGACTATCTGTTTAGGACCTATATTCATAGTGACACACATTTATCGTAGCTATACTTTCAAAAATGTCTTTTGCGGTTCATATAGTTTTGCCCATTCAATATCCACATCAACGCCTTACTTTCTCGCTCCCAATCGGCTCTCCACTCCCTCCGCTCAATCGGTGGCTTCCGGTGTGCTCCGACAATTCTCTTTTTTAGTTGATTTAATATGATTCAAGTATTCTAATTTTGTTTCTTAGTTGTTATTTGTAGAGATTTTAAATCTTATTTTGAAAGCCATCATCTTTCCATCAATAATTTCACACAAATATATTTTTGACAGATTTATGAAAAAGTGCAGATTGGAAAACGAATCGTTTAACCTTTAATTTTGATTATGAAAAGTATTAAAGATTTCATTTTTTTATCCAATACTTGTTTTGTAATGGTTTACAGTATTAAAGATTTGATTTTTTTTGTTGATAGTATATTCTAATTTGTGCTTATTGCCTTGCCTGTTTCCTTTTCTTGTGTAGATTTGATTGACCCAATTGCATCACTTTCAGAATAGGATTAATCGAGTTTTTAATCATCTGCTAATCTCGGTATTGATGAAGATTTTGGAAGGGGATTCTGAGTGTGGCATAATGAATAAAAGTGCCAAAAAGAGTCGTTTATCTGTAAGAAAAGAAATGAAACTGAGAGATAATTTGTTTACAAATCTACTGCTCACTATCATGTTATCGTTGCTTCAGCTAATGGTTTGCTTTCAGTCTGTGATCAACGGGATAACATTCTATTTTTATGCAATCCAATGACTCGTGAGCATTTCGAGCTCCCTCCTCTATCTAAGTACAATAAAAATTGTTCCTTTTAGGGATTTGGAGTGAGCAAAACAAGTGGCCAATATACGATTGTATATGTTGATAAAGATAGCTGTTGGGTATACACTCTAGGAACGAGGTCGTGGAGAAGCATTGAAGCAATTGATCCAGGCATTTTTTCTCCGGGTTTTGAT
The DNA here is from genome assembly GCF_004379255.2 of Salvia splendens. NCBI lineage: Eukaryota > Viridiplantae > Streptophyta > Magnoliopsida > Lamiales > Lamiaceae > Salvia > Salvia splendens. Next base: position 1,788,098 of record NC_056042.1, read on the forward strand.
ATTGCTGCATTTTTTAATGGAAATCTTCATTGGTTGACATATGATTCGAAAGAAAATCTCTTTGTTTGTTGCTTTGATTTGGAAACTGAGCTCTTTACCCGTTTTTCTCTTCCTTCTGAGTTTAGTGGCGATGCATATATCTACAAGTGGATATATATTTTTGAGGGTTGGCTATGCTTATGTGGTATTTTAGATTTGCGTCATATCATTATTTGGATGATGAACAACTATGCGGATGATAATTCTTGGATAAAGAAATATAGCTTTGATATGCCCGCATAATATTCAAGGAATGCGCGGGCTCAAAGTCTTGGTGACTGGCGAATTGTTGATAGCAATACCGGGTCTTTATACATATGCACAACTCATGATCAACTATTTTTCATCAACCCCAAAAACACTTAAGCTCCGGTGGCATATAAGACATATGGTCATTTGGAACAAAATTATTCTTCAAATATTGCTGATTATACCCCAAGCTTAATTTCGCTCACCACCATGGGGTGTCATAATGTTCAACCTTTAAATTTTTTGTATTAGTTAAACATATAAATAGTTTGTACTTAAGTATTTTTAGTTTATTTATATGATTCTTATTTGCATAATCGTAAACTTCTTTGCTATCTATAAAATTTGTCATCGTTTGTTATTTAACAAATTTCCACATTATATTAGAATGGTTGTGATGTAGCTAGCAAAAGTTGCTTCGTGTAATTTGTTAATTTTTCTTTCTTTAACCTTTCTGTTACTAGTACGTTATGTCCCATTTATAATACTCCGTGCCATAACTAAATAGGACTCATATTTCGGGACGGAGGGAGTATTAAATTGCGAGGTTTCAGTTTTTGCAATTGTCATCTATGTACAATACATCATATATTTGGCAATATTCAAAACGATGTAGTTCATTAAAATAAATATTTTTTCACTTGTTTATCGTTCTTAATTTAATGAAACAATGTTGTTTTGAGTATCATCAAAAGACATCGCTACGTACATGAGGAAGACAATTGATGAATCAAAACTCTGTTTTTAATAGTACGTATTTTGTTTCTAAACCTCATATGCTTTAGATATATGTAAGTCGGTTGGTCTAGCCCGAGCATATTGTGACTCAAAAGATTGAATCCGTCATTTTGACACCTATGCTTCTTTAGTTCAATCTTCAAAGTAAGACCCACAAAGGATGGTTGAAAACATCATGAATTCGAAATTAAGTTTCCATTTCAACATTACTATTGGCAACATTATTATCAAAGTTATTAAATCATGATGCCTAAAATTGGCTTACAAAACCGAAGTTACAATAATGTAAATGTAACAAAATATCGCATTGCATGATTATCTATATATAATAATGTATGTAAAATTTTGTAAAATAAAGCTAATTTTGTTGATATATTAATGATAAGATGGAATAAATCCAAGTAAAAATGGATGCATGGAATAAAATGATGTGAGAGAAATTAAATATAGAAAATGGAGAAAAGAAAGAAGGGATAAAAATTATAGATGAATTGATATGAGAGAGAAATTATGTAAATGTACCATAATGCATATATTTACTATAATTTGCAATCGTATGATACTAATTTTTTATTCACAATCGCGATTCACATAAAAACCGACCCTGGCTCTACTTTAATCCACATTGATATCACCTCGGTAAAATAGTTATTTCAATTACAAAATTTCGTTAACTTATTATCGATCATGTAAGACTTTTGTGAGTATGATAGCTACAGCCGTGAAGAAGAGAATGAAGGAAGAAGCTCTCTCAAGCTTCGGAGCTTCAGCAGCCGTAGGATCGAGTTTTAGTTAGATGTTTTAATCTGAGCCGTTGGATCAGATATAGCCGTTGATCCTTATTAGGTTTAAATAGAATTCTGTTTTAGTTTGTTAACTCAGTTTTTCCCAATTCTCTCTCTACGTAATTCAGCTCAATTCATATCAATAAACGTTTCTCTCGATTTCGCATCTATCCATCTACATCTCAATTATTGCCTCACGCATAAACAAGCTTCAATCCTAACAAATTGGCGCCGTACGTGGGAAGTGAGGAAAGAATCGTTAGGAGAAGACGAAGTTTTGTTCAGCGATGGCGTTGCGTTTGGAATCAGATAAGTTCAACGGGAAGAACGATTACTGCTTATGGAAGATGAAGATTAAAGCGATCAAGATCGAGAAGGGATGCGCAGCGGTCTTGGAGAAGCCCGATCCCGCAGATAAAGAGAAGGCACCTGCTCTCGATGACAAAGCACATGCGAAGCTAGCGGAGATGCAGCTCAAGGCTTATGGATCCCGCAGATAAAGGGAAGGCACCTGCTCTCGATGACAAAGCACATGCGAAGCTAGCGGAGATGCAGCTCAAGGCTTATGGTGCGGTAATCTTGAACCTTGGAGATAAGGTTTTACGTGAAATTCAGGAGCAGAAGACCGCGGCGGATATTCTTGATAAGTTGGATGAAACCTACTACAGTAAGTCACTAGCGAATCGTTTATATATGAAAAGAAGGGTCTATTCCTATAGTTTCTCTGGTGATAGGTCAATTCTTGAGCAATTGGAGGATTTTAATAAGGCCGTGGATGATTTAGTGGCGTGTGATGTCAAGGTCAGCGATGAGGATAAAGCTATTTTGGCCCTCAATGCGCTACCTGAATCATATGACCAGCTAAGGGATGCGATCTTGTACGGCCGTGATAAGGAAATCACCTTCTCGGAGGTTCACTCAGCACTTAAGGCAAAGGAGTTGCAGAAGGGTGCAATTAGAAACCAAGGTTCACAGGCTGAGAGTCTAAATGTGAAAAAGCTTAAGGGGAAAAAGCAGTTCAAGAAACCTCAGGATTCATCCAAGAGTGGCTCATATGGGCAAAAGGAAACCCGCTCTTGCCATTGGTGCAAGAAGCCGGGGCACTTAAAAAAGGATTGTTTTGCTTGGAAAAGGAGGCAAGAAAATGAGGGTAAGGCTGTTAACTCAGCTGAGGAAGCCCAGGAAGATGATGAGGCTCATGAAGTCCTAAATGTTATGGAGGGCAGAGTGCTATCATCTTGAATCATGGACTCAGGGTGTAGTTTTCACATGAGTCACAATCTTGGTTGGTTTGAGGATATTGAAGAAGCTACCGGGTAAGTCATTCTTGGGAATAATCAAGTCTGTTACATCAAGGGAATTGGGACAGTAAGGTTAAAAGGTGATGATGGGGTAGTGGTAATCTTGACTGGAGTGAGATATATTCCTGATGTAAAGAGGAATTTGATCTCCCTTGGTTTTCTTGAGAGGAAGGGCTGTTCTTTTGCTTCTGCTGGTGGTAAGATGAAGCTGTGTAAGTCTGGTAAAACACTCATGAAGGCAGATAGGAGGGGGAGTCTGTACTATTTGACTGCCCTTGTCTGTAGCAGAAATATTGGGGAAGCTCATGCTGTGATCTCTAGCACTTTAATCCAATGGCACTCCAGGCTAGGCCACCCTGCAGCAGGCAGCATTAAGGAGCTGGTAAATGTTCAGATGCTACAGAAACAGTCTCATGTGAGGACTGTGTGATGGGCAAGGCCAAGAAGCTCCCATATCCAAAAGGTACTCACATTTCCTCACAGCCATTAGACTATGCACATAGTGATTTGTGGGGACCTGCCCAAGAAAAATCTATAGGTGGGCAGATACTATATGAGTATAATTGATGATTATTCTAGGAGAATTTGGTTGTACATTTTGAAGGAGAAGTCTGGTGCTTTTCAAAAATTTAAGGAATGGTGTGCAGAAGTAGAGGCTGAGAAGGGGATGGGTCTGAAATGTTTTAGGACTGATAATGGTCTTGAATACTTGTCAAATGAGTTTGATGAATGTTGCAAGTTGAAGGGTATTAAAAGGCATAGGACTGTGCCCATGAACCCTAAACAAAATGGAGTGGCAGATAGAGCAAATAGGACCATTTTGGAGAGAGTGGGGTGTATGCTTCTAGCAGCTGGAATGGAAAAACGATTCTGAGCAGAAGCAGCTTCAAATGCAGTCAAACTTATTAACAAGTGTCATTCTTCTAGCATCAATGGAGATACTCCAGATTTCAGGTGGTTTGAGAGTTATGAATGACACTTTGAGTTGAAGACTTTTGGGTGCAAGGTTTTTGCTCATGTGAGGCAAGGCAAGCTAGAGGCTAGGGCATTGAAATGTGTCATGCTGGTTATTAGTCAGGAGTTAAAGGCTACAAGTTGTGGTGCATAGAACCTGGGAATGGTAAAATTATCATCAGTAGGGATGTGGTTTTCTGGGAAGAAGAATTACCATTCAAGGTGGGTTCAGCTGGTGCAAGTGTAGTCAAGGTTACTTCAGCAATTGAGGTTGAGCCTGAGAAGTCTGATTCCAGCCAAGATGAGGAGATTCCTGACTCACCTCCAACTACTAATCCAGCTAATTCATCTTATCAGCAAAATAATGATCAAATTCCTGGTACAAAAGATGATACGAGGAACTGGAAGTTGGCAAGGGATAGAGCCAGAAGGACTATAAAACCACCAGGAAAATACTCAGATGCAGAATTTCTGTTTTATGCTTTGCTAGTAGCTGACGAAGTTGAATACTCAGAACCTTGTTCATACAATGAAGCAATGCAGAGTAAGGAATGGGAAAGGTGGATGCAAGCAATGATTGAGGAAATAGAGTCTTTGCTAAAAAATGGAACATGGGTGCTGGTGGAGAAACCTGATGGCAGAAATGTTATTAGCTGCAAGTGGATTTTTAAGAAAAAAATAGAAGCTCCTGAGCCTGATGGTGTTAGGTTCAAAGCCAGGCTTGTAGCAAGAGGTTTCAAACAGGAGCAAGGTATAGATTTTGATGAAGCCTTCATCCCTGTGGTGAAGCATACTTCTATAGAGTTCTGTTAGCCATTGTAGCAAGAAGGGATTGGGAGCTGGAACAGCTTGATGTTAAGAAAACTTTCTTGCATGGGGATCTAAAGGAGACACTTTACATGATGCAGCCAGAGGGCTTCATAAAATCAGAAGATAAAGGAAAAGTATGTCTCTTGAAAAAGAGCATATATGGTCTCAAGCAAGCTAGCAGACAAATGGCATAGAAAATTTGATGAGCACATGATCAGCAGTGGTTTCACAAGTTCTCAGTATGATGAGTGTGTGTATATTAAATCAAGGTGGAGCTGTTGTGGCTTATCTCTTACTCTATGTTGATGATATGCTACTGGCTGGGGCTGCAAATATCAAGTGCAAAAAGTCAAGGATGATCTCAGAGCAGTTTTTGAAATGAAAGATCTTGATCCAGCAAGGAGAATTCTGGGCATGACAATAATCAGAGTTAGGAAGGAGAAGAAAATCTGGTTAACTCAGGCAGATTATGTTTCAAGAATGCTCAAGAAGTTTGGGTTAGACAATGTCAAGGAGGTCTAAGTTCCCTTATGCTAGCATGGTTGGTAGCATTATGTATGCTATGATCAGCACAAGGCCAGACATAGCCCAAGCAGTATCTGTCACAAGTAGATTCATGCCAAATCATGGAAAGGATCATTGGTCAGCCTTAAAATGGTTGATGAAATACATGAAGGGAGCAACTGATTTTGGAATATTGTTTGATGGAGGAAAGGAAGTTTCTGGAGATGCTTTGATGGATTGGTCAGATTTTGATTTTGCAGGGAATGTAGACACAAGGAGATCCCAATCAGGATATGTGTTCACTTTATATGGAGCTGCAGTGAGCTGGAAGAGTAGTTAGCAAGCAGTAGTTGCTCTATCTACAACCGAGGCTGAGTTCATAGCCCTAACAGCGGCGGTGAAAGAGAGCTACTGGTTAAGGGGAATTTTGGGAGATTTTGGTGTGGTTCAAGAATCAGTGGATGTTGGTTGTGACAACAACAACGCACTTTGTCTAGCTAAGCACCAAGTATACCATGAGAGAAGTAAACACATAGATGTGTGTCTTCATTTTATTCGAGAGAAGATAGATGAAGGGGAGGTGAAGATTTTCAAGGTAGATACCAGTGAGAATCCGACAGATATGCTCACGAAGCCAATGCCGAGAAACAAGCTTGAATTGTGTACGAAGCTTGTGGGTATATGCAAGATGAGTTTAAGATCGGCTGAAGCTATCAAGGTGGAGATTTGTGAGTATGATAGCTACAGCCGTGAAGAAGAGAATGAAGGAAGAAGCTCTCCCAAGCTTCGGAGCTTCAGCAGCCGTAAGATCGAGTTTTAGCTAGATGTTTTAATCTGAGTCGTTGGATCAGATATAGCCGTTGATCCTTATTAGGTTTAAATTAGGACACCGATATATCGGCCTTCGTCTATGAGTGATGGCCGATGATAGGCCTCCAATTGTGGAAGAAGGGCTGTTCATCGACCTTTACACATCTTTTTTTATTTTATTTTTTATTCCATAATTCCTACACTATAAGTAACCCATAATATTTTTATTTAAATTTGCATCTCGTTGTATTCTTTTTTCCAATACTGTAGTAAAACGAAGATTTGCTTATTAATATTTTTTGCATTTACACTTATTTAATTTGGCAATATAATAAATATAGAAGCGCAAACAAATTAGAATAAAATAGTGATGATGTGGAATGAAATGGAAGTACGACAAGCCCTTTGGAATGGCCCTTCTATTGCAGGGAGATAGACCCATAGGTAAAATGTTGACGTGGAACGAAATGACCCTCTTCCATTGTGAATGCTCTCACAGGGAGATAGACCCTTAGGTAAAACATCATCTCAAACTCGTTCAATCCCTGCTGAGACTGTGCTCCAAGAACGGCTTCGCGAATCTCTCCTTTGAACACCTTCCCAAATCCCCCACTCCAATCACTAAGCTCTCATCAAAGTAATTTGTCGCTGATCTAATCTCTCAACTAACAAGAAACGCCTCCCGGACATGACTGTGCCATTTGGCTGGTTCGTGCTCTGATAGCTCGTTGATGACCCTTTACCATTAGCAGTAGTGAACCCCTGAAGGATCGCGATTATAGCAAAGAGGAGCCACAACAGTGTCGTTCGGGTTGGAGTAGGCTACATTAGCCTTGGTGTTAGGCACAGTACCAGCATCCGCATTGATCATGTAGCCCGAATCCATCTCTCAAGCCCTCCAAAGAAGCGAATCATGGGAGGGCCTAATAGACGAACCACCAACATTCAACCTATACAACGTCTCAATCCCTTGTTTTCCCAACTCCAACCCACCACGGCCACCCCCAACTCCTCTCACAGAAACATCAAACACACCACTCCCCACCTCAGCAACCCTCAATAGCATTAACAAAACCAAACGACCATTTGATGGGACGAAGCTCACAACCACCAAATTCGACACCACAAACAAGAAATACTCCTTCAACAAATAGGAATCAGTGGAGTTGGCTTCTGCAGATCCAAACAAGTTCATCTTATTATATGCAATCTCACCGGGAACATTGAACTCGGAAACCAACCTCAAACCATTGGCCTCAACTGAAAAGAAAGACTCATTCACATTATATCCATCAACTACCAATGGATAGAAGTGCAGCCTAAGAAATGATTACCATGTGGAAGTTGAAAAGTAGAGTTCAAACTCCCACTAAAGATCCTAGCCATTCAATACAGAGGCCCGTAGATTCGATCACCATTGAACACACTAGTTGAGGCCTCAATCCCAGCAGGGGAACTAAGGTTGACATTGTTAGCTACAGCAGCATCACCTATCCATCTCCTTCCATCAACATTCACAATTTATTACAAAAGCTAATTTCTGAGCTTCTCCACATAATGCAGACATAAACAAAATCAAGCATAAACTCCCTCTAAATTTAGCCCTTCATAAGCCCGAACCAATCAACAAATCACTACAAGAATAAAAGAGGAATTGTGAAGCTTAAATCACAGTATTAACTTCATAATCACCAAGATTTCCTCTCAAACTAATTCCTCAAAAAACACATGGCTTACCTTCATCAAACACAAGCAAAGATTGAAACCCTCAGATGGCAGCAGAGTAAATGTAGGCCAAGAAAACAGATCCTAAAAATGAATGAGAAAATGGGGTTCCGAATTGGGGATTTTTTGGGAAACTAGTATATCGAGAAGTTTGTTAGCGACAATCACAACCAATCTAATATAATGTGGAAATTTGTTAGATAACAAATGGTGACATATTTAATAGTTTATGGAGAAGTTTAGGATGCAGTAAATAAGAATCATATAAATAAACTAAAAATACATAAGAAGTATTGCAACAAAAAATAATTAGTACACCAATCACATAAAGTACCACCGATCCGCATCCGCATGTTTATTTAATAAACTTAACGGTTGAACATTATGAAATCCCAAGGTCGTGAGTGAAATCAAGCTTGGCGTATAAACACCAATGTTGGAAGAATAAGGTTGTTCCAAACTACGATATGCCGCATACGTCGCATACGTCACAATAGCTTCAGTGTTTTTGGAGTAGATAAATAGTTGATCATGAGATGTAGACCAAGAAATAGTACCTGCTATTGCGAATAACAAGTCACCATTCGTCAAAACTTCAAGCACATACAAATATGGACGCTCTCTGGGTAAGTTGAAACTATATTCCTTTATCCAAGACTTCTCATCACCATAGTTGTTGATCTTCCAAATATTAACTCGGCGCCAATCTAAAATATTGCATAAACATAGCCGCCCCTCCAAAATATATAGCCGATTGTTACCAAAGCTATCACTATAATCACAAGGAACTGAAAAACTGGTAAACACCTCAGCTTCCAAATCAAAGCAGCAAACCAAGAATTTTTTTTCCGGGTCAGATGTTAGCCAATGAAGATTTCCATTATAAAATAAAGCAGATTCAAGAGGCTGTCTACATATGCCAGGCGCAGCTGCTGCGACGCTTCTCCACAACCCGGTGCCTCTTCCGAGAGTGTATACATGACACGAACTATAGGAATCACCATATAAAATCTTATATTGCCCACTTAATTTGCTCATTCCAAATCCAAAAAAGCGAGTAATTATGTCCTTTGATAGAGGAGGGAGCTCAACGTACTCACGAGTCATTGGATTGCATATAAATAGAGTGTTATTAAATGGATCCCACATCGATAGCAAACCATTAGCTGAAGCAATTGTAACACGATGGTTAACGGTAGACGATTGATGGTGAGAAGGCGAAGCGAATCTGAAAAGTGGCTTTAAGGCCTCATCGCAGACAGTGTACCCCATTTCCATGTCTCGATAAATGAAATTTAGGCCTGGTTTGGGAGTATACGACATCCCAAAGTCATCCCCCTCAATCAGATGGCGCCATGATTTAAGAACACACTTGCACGTCATAACACTCATAATTGGGAGTCTTCCCATGATCTCTTTCGTGATTTCTTCTGGTAGATTTGCAAACCGATCTTCCTTGGTTGTTGCCAAAATATATTTCCGTTTCCGTTCTTTTCTTACAGCAAGACGGTTATCTTTCGGTTTCTGTTCTTTTATTACAGATAAATGCCGCAATAGATCCTTTTTGGAGAAATGTCTCCAATCTTTTCTTAGAGCTACACGCCGTTTCCGTTGTTTTCTTACAGCTAAACGCCACAACCGATCTTTTTTGGCGAAATGCCTGTTACTTGTTCTGAGTGCAGCAGGGGAATTTTTATTCATCATCCTACACTCAGACACACATATGGCAGAATCCCCTTCCAAAAAGTTAGTGATCTTCCTCAATAACTGAAAAAAATATATGAGATTTGTAGATGCAAAACAAGTATCAATAAAAAAAATCCAATCTTTAGCAGTCCTTTATTTTAATTCATTCATAACTAAAATGTAAAGGTTAAACAATCGAAACCGTTTCACAGCTAAACAAAGCAGACAAATCCGAGCTACTTATATTCGCCAAAACTATCTAACTGCCACAAAATTCGATAGATCTCAAATTCAATTCAATTTCCAGCCACATTAAATCACAAAAAAAAGTACAGCTAAATATTTAACATCAATTGGATAGATCTCAAATTCAATTCAAATTATCGATAGGTCTCATATTCAATTGCAAATTCCAACGACAGAAATACCTTGCGTTCGGAATCCGAGAGCGTCACCGGAGGGTTTCACCGAGAGAGACACAACAAGAGAAGCGATGCAGAGCTTTCCAATTCAATACCTTCTTCTGAGAGGGTTTCAATTGAGATGCGGAGCTTTCAAGTACGAAACTTACCATATTAGTATATATATTTTCCTTTATATCAAATTTTTAATGAGTATAATTAAATATTCTAAGATAGGAGATTTATTTTAAAATATAGAAAATGAATATTAAAGAAAAGAACTGGACATCTTAAGAAAGTATGAAGAGATTTATTTCCATAGAAAGTGGATATTTAAGTGGACAAACTAAAAATGAAAAATGGACATCGTCTGGTTGAAATGAGATATTTAAACAAATCGATACGAACAACAAATATTGAAATAATTTAGAGGATACAAATGAGAAATTGGTGGAAGAATGTTAAAGAAATGGGATATAAATAAGCCAAAAAATCGAAAAAAAATGTAGGGGGTTCAGGTCCAGGCCGGGACACAACAGGGCACGGCCCCGGAGGCTCCAACGCCGAGCCGGGACGCAACGGGGCACGGCTCAAGCCGTGAATCGCCTTCCTCCATCCCGCAGGCCGCGGGCCGGGACCCAGGTGCCCTGAATATATATCCACGAATAGGATGGGAATACAAATATACCACATTGGGTTTGTCCATTACTTCATCTAATATTCGTCGAGCATTAGGTACTCGGTATCCGATTCAAATGGATTGGGCAGTATTTATGTACCCAATACCTGATATCCAATTCTATTTATAGGCTAAAAAAGATCACATGAAAAATCTTGCAATCAAGGTACATCATAAAGAATTTGGAGGTTACCTCAAGATGAGAGGCCAAAAGTCTCTCTTAATCCTCACGTCACCAATAATCTCCTACATTGGTTAGAGCCCTATAAGTTCACATTCTATTAACTCATTTCACTTATATTTTATTTTTAAAAATAGTATTCTCTCTGTTCCACTTTAGACGTCCCAATTGAGTTTTAAGAATTGTAGTTGGTGAAAAAAGATAGTGGAATGCGAATCTCACTTTTTATATAGTAGTATTAGGTTTATAAGTAATAAAATGGGAGTAGAATGATATCTGTGTTTGTGGGGCTATTATTATTTATGAAATATTCTTACCGGACCTCCTAATGTGGGTCGAACTAAAATGAAAATGTCGGGACTCCTAAAGTGGCATGGAGGGAGTATATACAAATGAGTCTTATAATCCACTAATATTTTCCACTCACTTTCCTTGTACTTCTTCCTTCCCAACTAAGTTGTGTCACTTCTTTTAGACACGGAGATTAAAAAATTTTGTTGAATGAGTTAAATGATAATAAAATAAATAGGAGAAAGGAAAAAAGTAGGAGACATAAGAGAGAGTATGCTACTTAAATCCACAATAAAATTGATAAAAGGAAAATAGTATATAATATGGTAAGTTTCGTATCAATATTATTTGGAAGATGAACAACTACATGGATGAGAATTCCTAGATAATGGAATATAGCTTCAACTTAGCATGAGGGCTTCCATATTTGTATGTGCTTGAAGTTTTGGCGCATTCGCAATAGCAGGTGCTGATTCTGGTCTACATCCCACGATCAACTATTTATCTACTCCAAAAACATTGAAGCTATTGTGGAGTATGCGACGTATGTGAAATATGTTAGTTTTCGACAACGTTATTCTTCCAAACGTCGTTGTTTATACGCCAAGCTTGATTTCAACGTTATTCAATCAGTTCATACCTATGCTACTATGCTAGTGCTTTGGTTTCTTATAGTACTCCATCCGTCGGTCATTAGGAGTCTCATTCTTTGGCGGCATGGGTATTAAGAAATGTTAAGAAAAATGGGTGAGAAATAGTTAGTGGAATATAGATCTCACTTGTATATATTAGTTTAAAATTAAATGTGAGTGGAATGAGTTGGTGGAGTGTGTGTCCCTATTATAATTTATGGTAAAAGTGAATCGGGGCTCCTATTCACGGACGGATGGAGTATATCTTAAACCTTCCGTTTTTATTTTTGATTTAATTAATTATTGATAGCAACTTTATAGTCTCGTCCCATTTATAACATCAATTTTAACAGGTTTTAATTACAATGTAAACTTAGATTAAGATTATTTTACAGTCTAAATTTGATAAAAAAAGTTTCAGTTACAACTAAAACGAGAAAAAATAACGTCAAATTTGTTGCTAATCTTTTGTCATTTCATAATAATATTTGTTTGGTTGACGCATAAATTTATGGTTGAGAACTGAGGACAAATTTTGGCAGACTTTTCTCTCTTTTTAAACATTCAACCAAAAATTTTTAGAGTATTCCCTTAACTTTTGTTTTCATTGAATTATATTAATCTGTCATCTTTAGCTTATGGTTTCTTGTTGAAATTAATTTGTGGAATTAAATAATTATTGTCTCTCTATGGAATCGACTCTTAAGTAATATAATTAACGTTATATTCTTGCAATTTAGTAAACTTACTAAGGAACCGTGTAGTATGATAGAATGAAATGATATTGAAATGAAATTACAAAATTGCGAGAGAGCCAAAATTTGATTGTGAAATTGTGAGATCGAACAATATAAATGGAATGTTTGAGGGTGACATCATATACAGTTAGTATGAAATTGTTAAATCACGAAATTGATGTAGTACTACTAATTAAACTAGAGACATGATAATATGAAATGAGAGTAAAAATGAATGAAAAATAGGAGTAGAAGACAAAAAAAATCAATGTGAACATACAAAACAGAACAATCTATGTATTATTGAACAAGATTCAAGAGACATCCATTCCATCTCAAGATGTATTTCTCCAGATTCTACTTTTTGCATCAACGATATTAGAGCACCCGCAACGCGGGCCGCCGGCACGACCTCGCAGCGGAAAGCGTTGCGGTGCACCGTGTCGTCGACGAGCCGTTCCCAAGCCGTGCCGGGTGCCGAAGGCACGACCCGCGGCACGGTCCGTGCCGCCACGCGCTTCGGCGACGTGGCTCCTCCCCGCGTCGTGCGTGTCGCCCACTCGCCGGCCCGCGAGTGGGGGACGTCACGTGCTGACGCAATAATTAATTTTTTTTAAAAAAATTCAATTTTATTAAAAAAAAAATTAACGGTAATATTACCGTTAATTTTATACCGTTTTAAAAAAAAATTTAAAATTTTCTTATTCTATAAATACTCCTACTCCTAATTCATCCTCATTTCACACACAACTACACATCTATTCTTCCTAAATCAACTTCATTTCCTCTCCAATTTTCATATTCAATCTCTTCACAAAATGTCCGGTTTTGGCAACTACGGCGGTGGCGGCTCCGGTGGGTGGGATCTCAACGCGTTCGGCGATTGGGAGACCATGTACAACACACTTGGTGGTTACGGTTCGTCGACGCCGGGCACCTAGGGGTCGGCGACGCCGGGTGGGTACCAACCACCCACTTTCGATGTGGATGCATACGCTCGAGCCTCCGGCACGCGGCCGCCTCAGGGATTGTCCCAGATTCGGGAGGGTATCCCCGTTGAACCCACACAGGGAGGAGGCGGTGGAAGCTCCAGGGCTGCGTCTGAGGCGGCCGAGGAGGAGGAGGAGGAGGAACCGGAGGATCTGGGCCGGCATCCTTACAGCAACGAAGAAACAAAGGCGGTGTACAACGCCTGGCTCACCGTCTCGTACGATCCCATGGTCGGGAATCAACAAGCCGCCAAGTGCTTCTGGGAAAAGGTCCGTGATGTCTACCACCAGACAAAGCCGAAAGGGGTCCGGAAGCGCAAATATACAATGCTCCGTTCTCACTTTAAACGAGTCGACGCACAGGTCAAAAAATTCTGCGGCATCTACTCGGCCGAAGCGGCGCAATACCAAAGCGAAGCTTCCGGCGCCGACATTCTGAGGGCAGCTTTGCGCGCCTTCCCCCAGGACACCGGTAACCAATACAAATTTGTTGATATTTGGCAGCTCGTCAAGGACGAGGAAAGGTGGGCCGGCGGTGTCCGCTCCAGCTCGGGCTCAACCTCAAAGCGCACGAAGCACACGGCGACCGGCAACTACTCGTCTGGTGACACCGGTGAGGCCAGCGAGGGTGAACCGCAGGTGTTTGGGGGTACGGGGTATCCAACGCCCGACGAATACCGCGGATCCAGCCGTGGGCGCCGTCGGCCGCAAGGGACGAAGGCGGCTAGAGCGAGGAAGGGCCGAGGCGAATCAAGCCAGCCGGCCTCGGGATCGGGCTCGCGGGGAGGCTCGGACACACTTATGGTGGCGTACATTACCGCCACAATGGCGGACACTTCCCGCTTCTCGTACGCCCAATTCACGGCCTGGTGGAACGGAATTGTTGCTATGGCAGCACAACTTGACCTTCCGCCTCCCCCTAAACCTCGACCGCCGCCGGAGGATGATTCGCCGGCGGAGTAGTTTTTTAATTTTCCCACGTTTAATTATGTATTTTTTATTGTGTGTTTTTTATTTTTTTAGGATTTTAATTGTGTGGTTTTTATTTTTTTAAGTTTTAGTTGTAATTTTTTTTAATGTTGTGTGTTTTTTAATAAAGTGTGTTTGTTATTTAATAAAGTGTGTTTGTTTTAATTGAATTGGGTTGAAAATAAAAATAAGAAATGAAATTGAATGAATAGTAATTTAAGGAACAGTTAAGGAACGGCTAAGGAACGGAGGGTTGCAGGTTCCGTGCCTTAGTTAAGGAATGGAGTAAAAAAGTACAGTGGGGCCTGCAAATAGTAGTTTAAGGCACGGTTTAGGAACGGTATAGGCACAGCGTTGTGGATGGCCTTACCGTGCTGTCTTCCAACATCCCGTTGTCGTGCGACTTCAGCCATCTCCCGATCTGCATGTTCTCAAACTTCTCAACATCCACGAACACAGTGGCAAAGTTATCATCGACTGAATGTCTATCTCGACCTCCCCCATCACATCACCCGCAGAGAACGTGTCGTAGTCATAAACTTCCTGTGGTTTCACACACGAAAAGATCATTACAACATGCAATGGCCTCAAGATCAGATCATGCAAGACGTAAAATGAGGATTACCAGCTTGATAGGACCGTAGTTCTGTGGAACGGAGAGCATCAGTTCCTCGTTCCACACGGGATTCAAGTTGCTGTCCGCCTCAGCTCTTTGGACTCTCTGCGAATGAGAAGAAACAGAGGAATTGCAGTGAATGGACGTATTTAATTGATTAGGCAGGTTATGATCGACTGACCTGCTTTCCAAGTTTCAAAACGACGTATGGGTCACTAGATAGCACATCTCGAACAGCTATCATTCTTGTCCTCATCAACACTACAATCTTACTTTGACACAATTTCCTCCCATCATCGATTACTCAAACCAGATCTGCTTCTATAAAGACAAGGCCTCAAACAATGAGCTTCACAATCATCATGAAAATCACATAAAAGAAGCAGCTGAAGCATTACATGGACGTGCCGAAGAGATTTCTGCAGCATGTGATGCCACTCATGGTGGCGGAGAAAAGGTCGTTGAGATCGCCAACTTCAATACAACGGCCTTAATGACTTGCAACAGAGATACTGCCTGCTAAATCATGTACATTAAATAATCACCAAAATAAGCAAACAAATAATGTGGCATTGTACGGCTCAACAACAGTGTCGGATACCTTTGGCGATGGAAAGACAGAGAATGTCAACTTCATCCTGTCTGGAATGACATAGTTGAAATCCGGTTGAAGAAATATCAGAACAATGTCACAATCCAATAGAATAATCACCCTCAGTTTGCATTATCAGACCCGTGGGAGGGATGTCACAGACACTGGACTTTACGTTGTTGGGGGATCCACTCGACAAAATAGGACAAGTTCTTGTTCTGCATGTTGATCATCTGCTCGTCAACTTCTTTGGGCTCATCTTGCCACGGAACATGGCTGAGGCAGTCAAGTACCTCCCGTGGCATGGGTCTGCAGCGCACATCACGTTCTTTGTGTCCAACATCTGCTGAGTGAGTTCGGGTACTGTGAGAAAGATCTATGTACTGCTGGGAGCCTCTGGAGGTTAAGGGTAGGTGCAAATCCAACCATGAAGAAATGAAGCAGTCGAAAGGGGATAAGGTTGACAGACAGTTTCCTGAGGTCAGAATTGAGTTGGCATGAGAAACGGAGACAGCATGTGATGCCACTCATGGTGCCGGAGAAAAGGTTGTTGAGATCGCCAAATGCAATACAACGGCCATAATGACTTGCATCAGAGATACTGCCTGCTAAATCATGTACATTAAAAAATCACCAAAATAAGCAAACTTACAGAAGGAGTGGAAAGCAGATATCATATAGAGCCTCATTATCCACAAACATACACTCATCCACATTCTCAACTAGCTGATAAACAAACAACGTGGCATTTTATGGCTCAGCAATAGTGTCGGATACCTTTGGCGATGGAAAGACGAAGAATGTCAACTTCATCCTGTCCAGAATGACAGTTGAAATCCGGTTGAAGAAATATCAGAACAATGTCACAATCCAAAAGAATAATCACCCTCAGTTTGCATTATCCTACACCCTTTAAACCCATCGTAGGCAGAGAATGAACTACATATTGAATTTCTTGCAAGAGAAGAAGTGATGAATTTGGTATACGTATGACAGAAGTAATTGAGACATCAAATACATAGTACTATATCTTTGTGAAGTGTTCATTATTACAAGCTTATAAACTAACAAACGGCAAGGCTTATGGTAAATTATGCCATATTCAAAATTGTATATTAAGTTCCATTAAATGCTATCTATCTCTGCATCTCTAAGTGTATGTAATTCAGACAAGCAAAGTATGGAATTCCATGTCATCAAATCCACACACTGTAAAAGATGGTCAAAATTATATATCAAATTCAGACTGAACCTAACAGTTAATCACCTAGGATGATTATTCTATACAGCTTTTCACTAGTTAGCAGATGGGCAAAACACAAACACATAAATATGTATATATGAGAATAACTTAGTGCAGTTAGTAACTAAACCTCGATCCTTAGGCGTCGCAGTACGAATTCAAATGTGGAACTTGAGGTCAGAGTTTGGCATGCAAGGGCCCTTATATCCTTCCTAGAACAGTCCTGCGAAATACGAACTAGCTCCCAGAGGGCTCCTCCGCTGATCATGTCTTTTGCATTGACCTCTGTGAAGAAGGTTGAAATCCTGTCAAAGAAATATCAGAGCAATGTCACAATTCACTACAATAATCACCCTCCGTTTGCATTATCCTACACCTTATAAACCATCGTAGGCAGAGAATGAATATCATATTGAATTTCTTGCAAGAGAAGAAGTTATGAACTTGGTATACGTATGACAGAAGTAATTGAGAGATCAAATACATATATCTTTGTGAAGTATTCATTATTACAAGATTATACACTAACAAAAGGGCAAAGCTTATGGTAAAATCTGGCATATTCAAAATTATATATGAAGTTCAATTAAATGCTATCTATCTCTGCATCTCTAAGCGTATGCAATTCAGACAAGCAAAGTATGGAATTCCATGTAATCAAATCCACACACTGTACTAAAGTTGGTCAAAATTATATACTCAAATTCAGACTGAACCTAACAGTTAATCACTTAGGGTGATTATTCTATACTGCTTTTCACTTGTCAGCAGATGGGCAAAAGACACACATAAATATGTATATACAAGGGGGTGAGCACATGGTCATCAAACAGACCAAACAACTCATTTTGTTTCTGACGAAATCACAACAGAATTCCAGCTTCAGATTTGGTTAATGATCAAACTGCAAATACATATTTGTCAATCATAACAAATCATACAAATTCCTATTATACAGGACTTTTCCAGTAGAATGAAATACAGAAATTTTAGGCAATATCAGAGGACAACAACTTTGCAGTTGTAGTTTTTACTTTAGGAGATCAGAAAGACATTGAACAATTCAGACGATGCATGCATGAGCAAATGTGAAATACCTTCTGCAGCTAAGTTGCCTTCCACTTTTACCACATATATCCGTGCAGTAGCATCCTCTGACTCAAGTAATGATAATATCTTTTGCAATCGAACTGTTATATCAAGAAGCAGATGAATACAATTACCGATACATGAAAAGTAATACAAATCCTCATTACCAGCACCATTGTTAATCTGCATGAGAGTAATACAAATCCTCACATAATCTTTGAGAAAGTGGCAATTGGCAACAAAAAAAAAGGTATTCACGCTTTATTTCAGATCTGCTTTGATTCCTTAATTTTATTGCCATGTAAATAATGAGAGGAGCAAGTTATCACAACTACAGGAAATGATGGTTGCAAACCCAAACTACCTCTGCATTAATAGCATGCTTTTGTTGGTCGATAGTCCACTTCTCAAGCTTCTTAGTTGAGTCCATATAATCCATCTGACATTTGGTTTTCTCCTCCTAACACAAAAGGTTGATAAAGGCCACAAAACTAAAAAGATCAAGTAGCTTCGAGAAATTTTTTATGGTTTTTTAAGGGATTCAAAATGGCATAAGTGATTAAGGCTGAAACTACATTTACTAATACATAACTAGACTGCATTATTTCTCTGTAAATTATAAACTCTATTCTAAATCAGAATGTTCTCCACTTTCATAGCCTGGTATAAATCAGAATGTGCACACATTATGATTGA
The DNA here is from genome assembly GCF_004379255.2 of Salvia splendens. Classification (NCBI taxonomy): domain Eukaryota; kingdom Viridiplantae; phylum Streptophyta; class Magnoliopsida; order Lamiales; family Lamiaceae; genus Salvia; species Salvia splendens. The sequence continues at coordinate 1,806,814 of NC_056042.1, forward strand.
ACCTAATTTCAAAAAATAAACCACTTCTATCTTTTACATTTACTTAGATCTGGATCACAACGTCTGCTACTAACAACTCACCCTTGCCAAACATTATGGTACTTGAAGTCTCTGTTCGAGATGTAGAGAAGGACCGATTGTGATTACTAATGATGTTCTGGATGTCCCTGCGGCATAAGTACAAATCATATCCCGACTCTGTACGTATTGATTGATAGTTATAGGTTAAAACAATGTAACTATGAGCAGATATATATTACCCAATTTTTTAAACAGGTTATGCAAATGTGTGATAATATTGCTTCACAAAGTGTCATGGAAAATTACTGAAGTTGTTCAACGGAAGCTCACACATAATATACTTTCAAAACAAGCACTAACTCTGACCTCCAGATGAATCTTTAACTAGCCTTGTAAGCTTTGAATCTCAAACTGGGACGTGGGGACTGTTTTCTGCCAAGGGATTTATACATTTCCCTAAAGCACCAAGTGAAAGATATATAGACTTGGCTTCTTCTAGCATATGTCCCTTGCTTCCTTCAAGAAACAATAAAAAACTTAAATTACAATTCCAAATAGTTAACCACTGAACACAATATTAATCAACAAAGCGAGAATGGCCCCAACTGACTCTAATCTAGAGATGGGCATTAAACTTTTTAGATTCAGCATCAAGAAACTCAATCCAAGATCAGAAACAAAGACCAGAGGCAATTCATTCTAGTTATGGCCTCAACTAGGTTAAGAGGAGTGCTTGAAACTGATTTATGAATGCGTTCAGAACCAGCAAGAACTACCACGATCAGTCTGCCTTTACGTAGCATAGCAGGCCTCAAATTATCAATTGGAGCGATTTTGAGCATCAAGAGAAAATTCAGCCCTTTCCACTACAGACCTGTTCACAAGTACCTATACTATGACAAATGAGTATCAATGTTTCATAATTACAAAGGCCAAAATGTATAGGCAACCAAAAATAGTGTTATCAATACTAAGATTTACCATCAGAAGGGCAGGACTCCGAGAAGATTCAGTGTTAAGTTTAGTGTTGGCAACAAACCTATGTGCTTCACCAAAGAGTAAGAGTTGCATGAACTTTGCTGGTCTCTGATCTCCCAGACTGTCGCCCCTGGCAAAGAAACATCACCAGTTTTCTGGTCCTCAACAATTGATATATCATCATTTGTTGGGTTCAACAGATCCTGGATGTATTCTATATAAAGTTACAGAAAAAACTAATTCTATATAAGAATAGCACTTCAGAATATAAAGATCTTCGAGGAATAACTCAATCGGACAAAGAAAGATATCCATAATGATGGAACCAATATACAAGCATGCAAGTAGCCTGTTCAACCTGCAAGAATGAAACTGAGACAGAATCAGTCTCAGGTGAGATATTTGCAAGAATATCCTCCATCGCACGAACCATTATACCCCGAGCAGAGGTACCTTCATCGTCTCATCGTCCTATAGTATAAGTCTTCACGGTTCCGGTTTAACCATAAGTCATCACTGTCCCATTATAACCCTGTACAACACTCTGGGAAAGAAAAGAAACAGCATAGAATCTATAATCAAGAGAGAGTTCAAAACAGCTTCTGTGTACAAGAAAAGTATTCCATTACTTAGCATACTCTTTCAGTCTGATGATGGAAATTTTAAACATGAGCCAAATGCGGACATAAAAATAAGCCTATACATTTGCGCTTTTCTGTAATCTGTTAATATCCAGGAACACCTAACACACTGAGCCGTATTAGCACAACAAACTTGCTTCAGTATGAAATGCTCGATATGTTAAATAGTAATAAAGCTCTGCCAAGCTCACCTCAACAACAGGTTTGGCAGCAACTCTTTGGTATTCTGAGGTCGCAATCTTACAGCAACTCGGACTCTTCCTGAAACTGCCCAAGTAGCATACATGAATCAGATTTTGCTTAATCAAACAACATACTGAAGCTTAGAAGTCTTAGATTTGCTAACGCATAAGTGATCACTCATTAATTGGATTTCTCTTCTACTAACTGTATATGCATTCTATAAACATTTTTTCTAGCTTCCAAAAGAACATGAGAAAAGTCCACAAAATAATAAACATTAATATCTAGAAAAGATCATCAAAATGCCATAAAATTCTCTCCTCAGTCAGGTGTGTAACTAGTACTAAGACAGAGGATGGGGATTAAGCTCTCTGCCGCCACCGATGATATAGGATGGGGATTAAGCTCTCTGAGCAGCAATTTTGGCCGCCACCGATGATATGAACTCTTCAGCTCTACAGATTTCTAGAAAGCGGGGAAATTACAGCTATTGTCGCCGAAGCCAGAGCGGCGCATGGAGGGAGGCAATAGTCGAGAAGCAACCTTGCAATCAGTCACAATTCCCCGCCTCCTTGAGTCGCCGCAGTTGATGCCGTGCTCGTCGCAGATTACCTCCCGATCGGCATTGAGGTGGAATTGTGGATGATTTCTCTGATTTTCCTTGATTTTGGGGGGATTTTCCTTCTTCGATTTTACTAGTATTAGTATAATTTTAATGTACGTGCTATTAAAATAATCTCTATTCTCCCGGGAATAGAGAAATTTGAATGAATCTCGTTTAATTATCATTTGTAGGACTTGAAAGGGGTTTAAAATGCACATTAATTTCATTTGTAGGACTTGAAAGAGGTTTAAAATGTACCTAAAAATCGTTAAAAAATAGTGAAGCATATATATTTCAGTGAAGTATTTTAATATTGATTAAGAAGATTAAACTTGTATTTAAAATAAAAAACTGAAATCTTATGGTCATTTTGATAAACAGAGGACATCAAAACTAAAGTAAGTTTATTTGGTTTGAAAATACTAATTATTTGACACTTACGACTATGAAGTTTAATGAACTAATTATTTTGGAATATCTATATTTGACATATTTTCAAGAGTTTTACACGTATAAAATAGAGTATTAAATAAAATTGTTGAATAAGACGTAGATTCAATCAAACAAATTGAGACTTTACTATCCGATTTATACATAAAATAATTAAAGAAAGTTAACAAAATAATAAATCCCGTACCCAAAATCAAGGAGAATCAGAGCAATCATCCACATCAATGCCGCAACCAGAGGGTTTTTTCTTTTTTGTTCTAAACTAGAACTTAGGTTCTTTATTTGTTCTAGACTTTTTTTTTGTTCCGGATTTGGGAGAGACGCATGACTCTCATGCGTCTCCTTTTAATGAGACGCATGACAGTCATGCGTCTTTCATAGAGACGCATGAGGGACATGCGTCGTTAATTTTTTAATTTTTTTCGGGCAAAGACGCACGAGGGTCATGCGTCACTGGCAAAGACGCATGATCATCATGCGTCGCTAATTCTGACCTGGTTCAAACAATAAATGAAATAAGCACTTCAAATGCGGTGATGATAAGCACGTTGGGTGACATGACACCTGAACCAATAATTGCTAGTCCACTAAGATAGGTAAACTCCTAGAGGGCTGATTTTCTATCCGACAAATAAAGGGTGGTGGACCATCCTAGCCTATCACGTTATTATATTGTGAAATGTGTGGTCAAATCACTGGACAAATACATAAAATAAGGGGAGGTGGACCATCCTAGCCCATCACATGATTTATGGTGTCAAATGTGTGGTCAAATCACTGAACAAAAACCAACAAATTAAAGCAATAAAAACCACTGACAACCTGAGCGAAGCAACAAAAATAGCGACGCATGATGATCATGCGTCTTTGCCCGTGACGCATGACCCTCATGCGTCTCTGCCCGAAAAAAATTAAAAAATTAACGACGCATGTCCCTCATGCGTCTCTATGAAAGACGCATGACTGTCATGCGTCTCATTAAAAGGAGACGCATGAGGGTCATGCGTCTCTCCCAAATCCGGAACAAAAAAAAAGTCTAGAACAAATAAGGAACCTAAGTTCTAGTTTAGAGCATCTCCAATGCTGGCGGACGTCAAATAGCCGTCAAATAGCCTTCACACTGCCACATCATCAGCACTACAATTCTCCTGCCACATCAGCTTGCCACATCAACTGGACATCAAATAGCCATCAAATAGCCTTCACACTACCTATCCACATCACTAATAACAATTATATAATTTAATTTACAATTGTATCAACATACATAATTTAATTTACGAGACAAATACGGAAAATTCGAATAATAATATTAAAATTTAAAAAGTACATTACTTTTAAAAAAAAGTACAACAATTTAAAAAAATTACAAAAAGTAAAAAGTACATTAATTTAAAAAAGTAAAACAAAATCACTCATCGCCGCCGTCCTCGTCTCCGTCGTCGCCCAACGCTTCTTCACTGCCGTCGCCGCCGCCTCCGTCGCCACCTACGCCGCGGCTATTCCCGCCGGTGTCCCTCCTCATCGCCTCCAGTTCTTCACGCTGGCTCTGGAGCAATACGCGAAGAAAATCCTTCACCTCGGGGTCCACCGCCGCTTGGAAGTCGGCTAAGGTCTTCACCATTTGAGCGCGCGTTTGTTGGCGCGCGAAGAATTTGAGCTCCTCGGTAGACCTGCCGAGGGGGGATGCCGAATGGACATCCTGGGAACTCGGTGTGCCCCCCCTCGCAACCTGCTGCGCCCGCCTTTGCCCAACCGGGCGAGGTCGGCGACCGAACGACCGAGGAGTCGGGACCTCCTGGGCCGTCTCGGGGAGGTCTGACGAACCACCGCTGCTGCCGCTATAATCTCCGGTATAGTTCAGTCTCTGCCTCTTCGGCCAGCCAGCGTCGACGCCTGCCCGGAATTTCTCCGACTCGTTGAGCACAACGTAGCAGTTCCAGTAGGTGAACTCATAGTACTTCTTATCCGGATCGGGGTAGGCTCTTTCCGCAATCCTCCTGCAGTCTTCCTCTGTTTGGCCACTGGTCTGCATGCGGAGGGCGTTGGCGTACAAACCCGAAAATCGAGAGACGCCAGCCCTGATTCGGTCCCAGCACTTCCGGACCTCCTCCCCGGTGCACGGTCTCCCTTCAGGGCAAAATGCCCTGTAGGCTGCAGCTATCTTCGCCCACAAGTTGACGATCCTCTGGTTGTTTGAAACGAGAGGATCGTCGCAAACACTCACCCACGCCTTGGCAACCGCAACGTTCTCCGCGTCCGTCCACTTCCTCCGGCCCCGGATTTCGGCGCGGGGCTGCGACGACTCGCCGACCTTCTTCGCCTTGCCCTTCTTCTTACCCCGCCCTACTCCCTGGCTTTGAATGAGAGTTTCAGAAACGTCGTTAATATCAAAACCCAAGTCCGCTAAGGAGAAGGTCTCCGAATACTGTGCATCCGTTGGGGTCGATGTGTGCGAAGAACCGGTGGAAAAATCAAAAGTCGGCCGATAGGCGTTGTCCCCCCCGTGCGTCGCCTGCGACTGTGGAATCATATGTTGCGCCGGTGGCATCATCTGCTGCGCCGGTGGCTGCATGCCGGGTGCCCACCCCGGCATCATCTGCATAGGGGGCTGCATGCCGGGTGCCCACCCCGGAATCATCTGCTGCCACGGGTACACGTTGTAGTACCCGCTCATTGGAGGCCAACCACCTCCCCCAGGAGCCGGGGAAGTATGGGACCCTGCCCCGGGAGTCGGGGGCGTCTGAGACCCTACACCGGGAGCCGGGGGAGTCTGAGACCATCCCCCGGGATTAACTGGAGTACCTTCGTAGTTGTTCTCCATTGCTCGTTATTGATCTTGTACAGAAAGTAAGGTAGAGAGAGAGTACTCGTTAAAACAAGTGGTGCGAATGAAAATGAGGTTCAACGCGCGTATATATTGTGTTTTGCGAAAAAAAAAAAAATATTTAAATCCGACGCCGGTTTGGCGCCGATCCGGGAGCCACAATGGCGCCCGTGAGGATCGGCGTGGGAACCGGCGTCAGCGCGGGAATCGGCATGGCGACGCCGATTTTGACGCCGATTTCGCCCACGCCGGTTCCAATGGTTCGGCGTCAAACCGGCGTGGGCGAAAAATCGGCGCTCCGGTGGTGACGCCGACCATTGGAGATGCTCTTAGAACAAAAGAAGAAAAAACCCCGCAACCAGATCGGCGCCAAATTCTGGGAGGTAATCTGTGACGATCACGGCTTCAACTGCGGCGACTCAAGGTGGCGGAGAATTGTGACTGATTGCAAGGTTGCTTCTCGACTATCGCCGCTCTGGATTCGGCGACAACAGCTGTAATTCTCCGCTTTCTAGAAATCTGCAGACCGCTGAAGAGTTCATCATCGGTGGCGGCCAAAATTGCTGCTCAGAGAGCTTAAGCCCCATCCCCTGACTGCGGAGATAATTTTATTGCATTTTGATGATCTTTTCTAGATATTCATATTCATGTTTATTATTTGTCGCATGTTCCAAATTAATGAGTGATCACTTGGTACTAGTTATGAGTTAGCAAATCTAAGACTTCTAAGCTTCATTATGTTTTTAGACGTGACAAAACTACTTGAGAAATACAGTATATACTTTTTGATTAAGCAAAATCTGATTCATGTATGCTACTTGGGCGGTTTCAGGAAGAGTCCGAGTTTGTCGTAGTATAGGTACATGTGGAACAAGTCTGTAGTGGAAAGGGATGAATTTTCTTTTGACTACAGGAGTTTGGTCTAGAGACTTGAGATGGAAATTGATAAATTTATGGCCGAGAATGAAAAGACAGCAAAAGTTGTATGAAAATTAGGTTGAGAGAATCAGATTAGAAGCACAGGAACGTGTCGCTGAGGCTGAAAGGAATTATGTGGAATCCTTAGAGGTATACATATGCCTTAATATGCCTATGAAATTCCTGAATATCTTCTTGCATTTAGAATACTGTTTAGAATTTACAGAGAAATAATGCAGTCTAGTTATGCATTGGTAAATGCAGTTTCAGCCTTAATCACTGTTTTCATTTTGAATCCCCTAAAATACCATAAAAAAATTCTCGAAGCTACTTGATCTTTTTAGTTTTGTGGCCTTTATCAACCTTTTGTATTAGGAGGAGAAAACCAAATGTCAGATGGATGATATGGAGTCAATTGAGAAGCTTGAGAAGTGGACTATCGACCAACAAAAGCATGCTATTAATGCAGTGGTAGTTTGGGTTTGCAACCATCATTTCCTGTAGTTGTGATAGCTTGATCCTCTCATTTTTTAAATGGCAATAAAATTGATGAATCAAAGCAGATCTGAAATAAGATGAGAATACCTTTTCTTTGTTGCCACTTGCCACTTTCTCAAAGTTTAAGTGAGGATTTGAATTACTCTCATGCAGATTAACATTGGTGCTGGTAATGAGGAGGTTGTGGAGCTAAAACGGCTGCTCAAAGATGAAGTTTGTCTACGAAAAGCAACTGAAGATGAAATTCACAACTTAAGTAATCAGCTATTTAGATTTTCAAAGATGGAGGTATGGACTGTAAGATATAAGTAAAATAGTTTGATCCTTGGATGTGTAGCTACCTATGACTAACTCTTGTTGTGTAGTAGGCAGGTGGAAACTCTGATGGCTCTAGCCTTCAGCAAGAAGAAGTGAGATATTTACGGAGTGAACTGGCACAAATATCTATTGAAGCTAATCTAGTATGTTTCGTATTGACAAATGACTAGTGTTTTTAGTGGTTAAAAGCATCTTACTGTGACAGGTAATTTTTTCCCTTGCATACTTCTATTTTAAAGTTATCCCGTCGGTGTCTGCTCTGATTGTCCTAAGCTCTGAAGCGAAAGGCTTCTAGCTAAAATTTTACATTGTATTTTGTGAAAACGAATACTTAAGTGGTCTATTCTGTTTTTAATAGGTGGAATTTGGTGATAAAGTTGATTCAGTATGGGAATGCTTAGTGTGTTATTCATTTTCAAAATTTAGTACATAACTCATTTGTACATCTTCTTGAAAAAAAGAAGCCATTCTTAGGCTGCACTTTTCAACTTCCCCATGGGAATCATTTCTTAGACTGCACTTCTATCCATTGGTAGTTGATGGATATAATGTGAATGAGTCTTTCTTTTCTATTGAGGCCAATGATTTGAGGTTGGTTTCCCGAGTTCAATGTTCCCGGTGAGATTGCATATAATAAGATGAACTTGTTTGGATCTGCAGAAGACAACTCCACTGATTCCTATTTGTTGAAGGAGTATTTCTTGTTTGTGGTGTCGAATTTGGTGGTTGTGAGCTTCGATCCATCCAATGGTCGTTTGGTTTTGTTAATGCTATTGAGGGTTGCTGAGGTGGGGAGTGGTCTGTTTGATGATTCTGTGAGAAGAGTTGGGGGTGGCCGTGGCGGGTTGGAGTTGAGAAAACAAGGGATGGAGGCGGTGTATAGGTTGAATGTTGGTGGTTCGTCTATTAGGCTTTGGAGGGCTTGAGAGATGGATTCAGGCTGCATGATCAATGCAGACACTGGCACTGTGCCTAACACCAAGGCTAATGTAACCTGTGCCAATCCGAACGACACTGCTGTGGCTCCTCTACTATAATCGCTATCCTTCAGGGGTTCAGTACTGCTAATGGTAAAGGGTCATCAACGAGCTATCAGAGCACGAACCAGCCAAATGGCACCGTTAGGTCCAGGAGGAGTTTCACGTTAGCTGGGAGATTAGACAAATAAAATTATCCTACCCGATCATGCTTGAGCATATTGTGACTCAAAAGATCGAACCCGGTCAATCGACACCTCTTTTTTTTAGTTTAATCTTCAAAGTAAGACTCACAAAGGATGATTGAAAACATAGAAATTCGAAATTAAGTTTTTATTCCAACATTACGATTTACAACATTATTATCAAAGTACATAATCATGATGCCTACAAAACAGAAGTTACAATTCTAACATGGGTCATAACAAACACATTTTGAGTTACAATTCTAACATGGGTCATAACAAACACATTTTGAGAAAACGCAGTCACCAAACTCACTGCCTTCATCACGACAATTTGCGTTGCACAAGTCGCTATTAGCAGGTGGTTCTGCGCAAACCCCCTGATCCAAGTCGCTTGATACTATGCAGTAATCTACGTCAGTCATCATGATCTCCTCTGCAAATGAAATTAGTTAGTATGAATAAAGATGATATCGATATATTTAGTCATATTGCATTTGGATTACATCTAATTTCATAAAATATTGATCCAAATGGGCGTGCTCAGTATAGCATTAGTTGTCCAGACACATTTTTCCACGTGGTGTGTCCAGTCAATCACAACGGTGATTGGCTCGACGTGTGTTTTGTCCACAATTTTTTTACGCTCGTTGCAATACTTTAAATAAAAAAGGTTAGAGTAATATGTTGGTGATAATATTTTATAAGACAATGTTAATTGAAAATGATGTGCTATGAGATAATATATGTAAATGAAACGAGAAATTTTTTTTAGTATATCTGGTAATAGGTGATAACTTTTTTAAGTAAAAGAGAATATACATTTACCTACGAAACGGAACAACATTGTTGAGAGACTTGACCAATATGCAATTATTTACTCCGTATAATTTATAATTGCAAAAATCAGAATAATATACTTAATTCAAATTTATAATCGCAAAAATCAGAACTTGATTATTATCCAAAAAAGAATATAATCGCAAAAATCAGAACTTGATTATTATCCAAAAAAGAAGAAAGAGTGTAAACTTACGAGAAGCTAAAAGGCAAAAAAGAAAGAGAGAGAGAATTGAGAATTGCTTAGCCATTTTGAGAGTAGGATTTTTAGGTTGATATTTGATATGATTACATTCGTTGCCCTTTTATAGAGTGGAGAATTGCACAAATTGAAGAAAAACAATAAAGCTTATTTTAGTCACGTTTTATAACTTCTTTCCATTTTTTACAAGGAATAATAAAGCGATTAATCTTCTTCTAATCCCATTTTTTAACAACTTTCTATTTTGTTTTGAGTGGAGAGATTATGTTGTTATTCTTTACAAATGCACTCATATCGAATAATAAACATGACAAGAGTTTGATACTATAATAGTAAGATATTTTTCTTATCAGGGATATATGCTTTATAAATTTCTAAAACTTTTATCAAATTATGATTTTGCATAGAATCTTTAAAATTCATTTGTAATTACCGGATTATTAATTTGTTCATCCTCAGTTAATTAACGGTTGCATCCTACACACAAAAACTGACAAAAGTCTATGAAGAAAATTGCATTTCTAATTGCAATATTAGTTGTGGTATATGCTGCTTTTAATCGTGAACTTAGTTAATAAGAAACTAATCATAAATTTGTATGTATAGTTCTCAATAAGCATATAAGTGCATAATGTTCAGTTTCAATCTATGAAATTGAAATTGCAAATTTATTCGTATTTATTCATATGTGAAATATTGTTTTATATAATGTCGTGATTCTCATATAGAGTTATTTATTCATAGGACAAAGAAAATGGGCAGGCCGGCCCGACTTAAGACGCAAACTAGCATGATGGGCTTGCACGAAGGAGCTCATTCAAGATAAAAACTTTGGGATAATAATAATTTAGATCATAAATTTGATCGAATATAATAAAATCTTACTCCCTCCGTTCCATAATAGATGTCACACTTTCCTTTTTAGTTTGTCACACAAAAGATGTCACATTTTCTTTTATGGAAAAAGTTTTGTCTCACATTAATATAAATATACTATTTTCTCTCTCCATCTAAAACACAAAACAACATCTCTTAAAATCATGTGGGACGAAGAGAGTATAAGATTTGAGAAATTAATATTCAATCACAAACATTTTTAAGTTTTGACAATTGTATCATCCGTGTATAAAATGTCGTCTTTCAATGATTCTTAAAATGAGATAGTTTCGAGAAAATATATTTTCCTTTATTTTTTTTTTCATTTTAATGAAACAACATTGTTTTAATAATCATCAAAAGACAAATTATAACAAGCATGGAAAGTTGATCAAAACCCAATACATAAATAAAACTAAATAATAATATTGATATTATCATTTTATTTTCGCATTAAAGTAAAAATCTAGGTCTCTATTAGACCATCCCTAAAAGCAACACATTAGGTCAATGCGTGATAAGGCAAATTTCGTGCATTGGTTACTAATAAGTTTGCCTTGATCATTATACATTGGTAGACTTGCAATCGATAGTGAGTGAAAATGTCTAAAGAAAGCTTTTACGATGAGTAGGGTAGGACTATTCTTATACTGAGAGGCCAGGATGGAAGGTATTTCAAATGATTCCTTAGGCTATTTCAATTACCTGTATCAGAGTTATTTGAAATTGTGTTGTTTTTATGTCATTGAGACTGCCACAATATATGTTTTATGTCATTGAAACTGCCAGCAATTCAAATATATGTTTTATGTCATTGAGACTGCCACAATATATCTCCGAGAAGGACATGAGCAGATGGTATGGGTGATTGACCTCGCGAGTTGGTCATTATCAGACACGAGCGTCAACGCCTGTTTGGATTCCGTCAATGTGCTACTAAACAACTATCATGAGACACTAGCTGCGTCATATCTGTGCAACTCTACTTCAATGTATTAAAAATTATGGGTTGTTTGTTTTCTCGTAGTCTTTGAAATTACAACTTGAAAATTACTTTTCCATTTTACATCATAACTTATGAAGGAAATGTAATGTATTGCAGACTGTTAGATGTCATTTGAGATGATAATGGATTGAATATATGAGAAGTTTAGGAGATGTTATGTGGAAAAACTAAGAAACTCTTTATTTCTCAAACTTCTCAAGATGTACAAAATGGTACAACTCTCTCATATTTATAGGCATCCACTTCTTATTCTATAATTCTCTACTTCATTCTTTTATATTCTAAATATCTAGATTTTTCTAATAAAAATCAATATTTTTAGATAATGTCTAGTCCATATTCTAGAGAATTTTAACTCTAGTTAATTCTACTAAAAAAATATGTGCATTATCTTTTCCAAAAGCGGGTAAAACGCCCAAAAGTCAAGACATAAAATGAGCTTCATCACTCGTTCATTATAGATTAATGCTGAATTGATCGGAACAAATCAACATACATAAACTTTCACCAATTAATATAATTTTCATTTTTGTTTAGATTTTAATAAAAGAATTTTACGTCCCACATAAAATACTGTTCAAAATTAAAACCTCACGTATCATTAAACCCTATTTGATGCCCCTACATCTTCTTTCTTCACTCGTAATCTCTCTCTCTCCAATCTTCTTCTTCTCTTTCTTCACTCGTAATTTCACTCTCCAAACTTCCTGCTTTTGCTTTTAGAATCGAAATCTTCTTCTTGCGTTTGTTTCACTTTATTATGTATTAGAATGCCGAAATCTCATATGGCATATCATATTGGCATCAGAGTTACCTATCCGGTGAAAGTGGTCAGCAAAGTAGTCCGGTGAAAGTGGCCAACAAAGTAGTCCAGTGTTTAGTTGGATGAGCAGTCAAACATATTCTTAGTATTTAAATGCATGTATTATGATATATTATTTTATGTTAGTTGTGATGGTTTCTTTAGGTTTTAAACTAACTTTTTCTGTGTTTTAATTTTCTTAATGGTTCTATATGTATATGCATTTTTTCTCTTGGCATGTTATGACTATGTGAAAGATGAATTTCAAGTTATATATTACATTGACCAAACGACGAAACTAATGTTAGCATTGTTGTGTTAGACATCCTTTACCTTAACTGGAGGCCACTTTTGCAAATGCTATTCAAGTATCGCTTTGAGGTTGTCATTTCTTGTTTGGTGGTACTTGTTTGTTAGTGTTATCCATAGTCATACTTTCTTTTGTTTGTAGGAACTTGAGGAATCATTTGATGAGGTGCCAGGTATCAAGTTCCTCTATATAAATTTGTCGACTAATCTCAAGCTTCTTAAAGGCTTTTTAAATGATTTTGTCAAGTCAAGGTTAGTTGAACCTTTTCGTCTCCAAGCATTATTTTAAAATAATATTTTTGTTATTATTTTTCTTATGTTGAAGGTTTTGTTGAGTCACTTTTGGCACCAATGAAACAACCCCTATGGTAGGAGTAAAAAGAACTAAGATGAAACAAGTGAAACCAAACATCTTGAAAAATCCATTAACAAACTACACAATTTTGGTCTAAATAGTTAAGCTTAAGCATAGAGTATATTTTAAGTTGTAAGATAATGAAGTACCTTATCAGGCTCTACAATGCCAAAGCAAGCATGGAAAGCATTACTAGTAACAAGTAGCGCTGCTTTGACCTCCCAAACCTAGATATAATAATCAAGAAACCTAGATATTAAAAGATGTCAGCATATTTATACTTTTGCACAATTCAGAAACATTTTAGATGTGATCAACAACAAACAAAGAGTATAGATACCTCTGAGGATTCAAACCAATGTTTTAAAAACCGGACCGGACCGGCCGGTTCGACCGGTTCAACCGCGAACCGGTAGGCAGTCCGGTCCGGTTCACCCCTAAAAACCACTAGCACATTGAACCGCCGCGAACCGGTGGAACCGGCCGGTCGGACCGGTCCAACCGCGAACCGGAAACCGGTTTTTCAATTTTTCAAAAATTTTTTTTTTAAAAATTTGTTCAATTTTTCAAAAAAAAAATTTTTAAAATTTGTTGTTGCTAAGACTTGAACACATGACCTCATCTCTAAATATCAACTTCTTTACCACTCCACCACATAATCATTTTGAATTATTATGAACATTAATTATCCTTATACATTAAATCTGAAATTCTTTTTCCACCAAAACTAATAATTCATATTAGTTTTGTATTCTTTTAGGATAATTCATTTTAATTTTATATTCTTTTAAGATAATTCATTTTAATTCTATATTCTTTTAAGAAATTGTTAATTATAATATATTTCTTATATTTTAATTATATTTTTACAATCACTATATTTTACAATATAGGAGTTTATAATTATACATAGACTTTAATACTAGTTTTTAATATTGTGTATTATAGTTTATTATTGTATTCAAACTTAACGTCATTAAATATTCTAATATACTAATATAAGACTTGTTTTCTATAATAATACAATTAAAAGTATAATACTATAATATTTATTGATAAAACATGTAATTAAATTTTATTATTTATAACTAAATAAATAAATATATATGTATAAACAGTATTACGGTTCAACCAATGGTTCGACCAGTGAACCGGTTGAACCAGTGAACTAGTAACGACACCGGTTCGCTGGCCGGTCCGGTTTTTAAAACATTGATTCAAACCAAACATCAAGACTAGTCTCACTCGAATACTTATATGATGTCTGCATATTCTTAAGGATGAAGATTTGGTGCATCTCCAACTCCAAGAGGTGATGGTGTTGAAGAATCAAGTGGTGATGTTGTTGAAATATTCTCTTCTTTTAAATTTAGTATCTTTCCCTAGAACTTAATTATTTATGTAACACATGTCTAACCCACCAGAAAAATATTGACATACAGTGGTTCTTTTAAAAAAAAGTAAAGTCAACTCCGCTACGGCATAGAACACTAACTAAACACCAAACTACTTTGCAGATCAACTTTCATCGGACTACATTGCATATCAACTTTCACCGGGCTACTTCGTTTATTTATTTCTAAACGTCTCTCGACTTCTAATTGAGGTTGCTTGGCATTATGGAAATTTCATTCAAACTACATTTTAATTAAAATAATTTAATTTTAATTAAAATAATTTATTGATATTTAAAAATCTGAATTTTAAATTTAATTTTATAAAATTAAATCTGATATTTAGAAAATGAAACGAAATGAAGGATGACAAAGAGAAGAATAAGATAATTTTGAAATAATATCTGATTTAGTATATGATTGAATCATTGAAATAATATCATATAGAAAAAGTTAAAATAATGAAAATACGAAATTGTCCAGTATCCCAAAAGGATTTTGCAAAAGGACTGATTTTGAAATAAACCCTTTGTTAAGGGATTATTGGAGATATTTTTAAAGTCCATGGACTATTGGCAATATAAACCATAATTCATGGACCATTTTGTAGTTCACTCTATTTAAATTGTTAAAGTAGAGAGAGTAAAGTATGAGAGAAAGAACGATGGAGCAGTAACGAGAGAATAAGGTAGGTAGAGAATAAACCAAGAGATGGAATTTTTTTGCTAAAAAAAGGTAAATAGCTCACTTCAAGTTAGGGCTGGCAATTTTCGACACGACACGATAATCTGACACGAATCCGCACGAAATTATTGGGTTTGGGTCAAGTCTTATTGGATCTGTGTCCTTATCGGGTTGACCCATTAAGAACCCGATAATTTCGGGTTGGGTTCGGGTCGGATGCGGGTCGGATACGGGTAGCCCATTAAGAAATAATATTATTATTTTTATTATTATTTAAAAATATATATATATTACTTTAAATTTTTAATTTCTTATAAATTAGGTTTAAATAGTATAAAACGAATTTTAATTGTGTAAATTAGGTTAAAAATTAAGGTTTAATCGTGTAATATCAGGTTCGGGTTGTTATCGTGTCGTGTCAACCCATATTATATCGTGTCGATAACGGGTTCATGTTGGATGCGGGTCGTGTTCGGATTTGAAGGTAGCAGGTCGGGTTCGTGTTCGGATTTACAGTTTCCTTAACAGGTCGGGTTCATGTTAGACCTTATTGGGTTGGGTCATTATCAGGTTGACCCGATAACGACCCAATCCGTACGATTTGCCAGCCCTACTTAAAGTGGGACATCTAAAAAAGGAATATGACTCATTTATATTGTAATAGAGGCAGTGTAATTTAGCACTTGTTTGTAATGTTGCAATACACTCTAGAATTGGCTGTACTTTTCTTGATGTGTTTGCTATTAGTTTAGTATGGTCACTGTTGAATTTGTTATACTAAGAAATGCAGATGGAATGAAATGATTGGTTACAAGATTGAAAGAGAACAAAAATTTGATTGTGGAAAGTATAAATGCAATGGTGAATTTGTTATACTAAGGAATGCATAGTAAGATGGAATGAAATGATTGGTTACAAGATTGAAAGAGAACAAAAATTTGATTGTGGAAAGTATAAATGCAATATTTGAGGGCGAAATCATACACTGTATGTGTGAAAGTGGAAAATCATCAAAGTGAATTGATGTACTACTAATAGAACGAAATGAAGAATAAGAAAAAAATCATTATATATGATCATTCAATGAATTGATGTACTACTAATAGAATGAAATGAAGAATAAAAAAAAAATCATTATATATGATCATTCAAAACAGAACAATCTATGTAATTATGATCAAGATTCAAGAGACATCCATTCCATCTCAAGATGTATTTCTCCACATTCTACTTTTTGCAACTTCAAAGATACTGACTGCTTCACCTTCCCATCAACAATATTCACCGTGCTGTCTTCCAACAGCCCGTTGTCGTGCGACTTCAGCCATTTCCCGATCTGCATGTTCTCAAACTTCTCAGCATCCACGAACGCAGTTGCAGCAGTTATCATCGGTTGAATGTCTATCTCGACCTCCCCCATCACATCATCCGTAGAGAACGTGTCGTAGTCATAAACTTCCTGTGGTTTCACACACGAAAGGATCGTTACAACACGCGATGGTCTCAGGATCAGATCATGCAAGACGTGAAATGAGGATTACCAGCTTGATAGGGCCGTAGTTCTGTGGAACGGAGAGCATGAGTTCCTCGTTCCACACGGGATTCAAGTTGCTCTCCACCACAGCTGTTTGAACTCTCTGCGAACGAGAAATTCACCACCATAGAAACGGAGGAATTGCAGTGAATGAACGCATTTAATTGATTAGGCAGGTTATGATCGACTGACCTGCTTTCCAAGTTTCAAAACGACGTACGGGTCACTAGATAGCACATCTCGAACAGCTAGATCCGTGCCGTTTAGTACTTTAACCTTCAACACTCCAATAAACTCCACCATGCCTTCCTGCATCCAAATTGGCAGTTATTATGTTATATCAGCACAAATCCTATCAAGTTTTCGGGACTGTGAGCTTCGTATGAGACATACTGACAGCTGTGATGAAGCTGAACTTCGAAAGCTATCTGACATCGACATACTAGCTTGCAAAGAGTGCTTCGAAGTAGTTGACAGAATACGCAGGCTAGGTTTCATGAATTGCTGAAGCTCGTATTTTGACCTAAAAGGTGCAAAATGAGAAGACGAAGAGAAAAATCCAATAAACAAACAACTAGCTGAGAGTGAGCAATAAAAATTTGTCGATTCTAAACATGACGCTACCTGATAAACTGAGAGCGCTCGTCAGGGCCAGCATCGGGCCTAGGCTTCGATACCCCTTCAGGAATATAAGCCTCGTAAGTGGAATTTGCGGATGCGTTTCCACCAACCTCGACCACAGAATCCACTTGATCATCGGACCATTCATCTAACGTAACAGACAGAACCTGCAGAATAGAGCATAAACGTAGGCACATTATTTCATATTAGGAAAAGCACGCCATGGAGCAGAAAATGGAAACCATAAGTCACCTTCGAAATATGTGTGCCGAGGCTTCTATGGACACCAGAGCACTTTAAGCATATAAAGACTCCTATATTTGACGAACTGAAATGAAAAAACAATCTTATACAAACCACAAACTAGTGAGCTCGGACATCTTTTCGATCCACAAATATGTACTTAGTACTACCTCAGAAGAGCTACCAAAGTTCATGTTTATTGATCGATACGAATCAAATATTACTATGAAAGCACAAATACAGCTAAAACAAAAAGAACGAACTGCAATGCCAAGTTCTCATTAAAACTATTGTCACCATTTCTGTTCCCTGTTTACATTATATTGGCAAAAGATAAAGCAATCAAAACAAAGACGAGATTAGGGACTCACGCCCATTTTGGATCCGGAGCACCACAATCCGCACATACGCGATTATCAGGTCGAGCCAAAAGATCCTTCAATGCACTATTACCTGAACACAATTTCAGAAAGCAGCATCAAGATGGAGAAATACACAAACAGTCCATGACAAAACAACAAAAAATCGAGATCAATGTAATTAAACAGTAGTTAAATCGAGAAAGATGTCCATACGAAGGCGGTCAATAACATCTTTTTCTATTAGCACAGATGATTGTCAATCACAAAAATTGAATCTTACTAAAAACTGCAACATAGGTACATAACACCATATAATTGAATGATTTCCTTTAAAAATTGCAAAAATTAAAATGCATATATTGAAAACCTGAGGTGGTTTGTCTCCCAATGGATGGATAACTGTTCATGATTTCCTATCACAAAACCTGCAATCATAAGCCCCCATTTATAAACCCTTCAAATCTCACAAAGAAAATAGGGAAAAAGAGGTAATCACAAATCAATCTCAAATAGCACTTTATTTCCACAAGTAAACTCAAATTATGATATTTTCCCAATTAAGTAGATCAACGCCGGAGTGTAATAAATGAATAAAGATTTCCCAATTCCTCTTCCAAAAACAAAATCCCAAATTCATAAATACAGATTCTATCCATAAACTCAGAAAAGAACAATAAAAAACTGATCTTGAAAATCAAATTCTTCTGTTCTTAATCTTAAACCTCAATCAAATTCACCAGAAAATTGGAAATCTACTTAGCTTAATTCGACAGAAACTGTACTTTTACACAGCTGAAAAAAGGGAAAGATCTGGAAATGATGGTGAAAAAGGAGCTTTTGATTACCTTTTGTTGAATGTAAGAATTGAAGGTAGAACTAAATCTTGGAGAGAGAATTGAGAGAAACCATAGGCGTTTCATTTGATTTGTAATCAACGAAAAAACAACTGTTTCTTCGAAGATCATTATATGCCCACTTTCTTAATTAATGTAGGTGATATGATTGCTTTTCGTTAATTTTCCGAATAAATTTCAACAGTCGCATTTTTATTATATTTTAGTTCTTTTTTTTAACTTATTTGTTTAATATAGTAACTTGAAATTGAAATTCAATTTCGTGGAATTGTTTTCTTTTTACTTTATATGTAAAGGGTGATTCCTTTCTAAGTGAGTATGATTATAGGAATGTACTGAGTTTTTGAAATGTTGCTATAAATTTTGATGCAGAAAATGTTGGATATGGTATTGATGTGAACACATACACACGTAACACGTTCATTAATCGTGCACACAATATCTCAATCGTTCATTAACTTAATTTTGGTAAAATAAATTGACCCTGGTTTTCGGCACGTGTTCTGGAAAAATGATGTAAATAGTTAAAATTGAAAGAAAATAAAATAAGGAATAGACTAATATAGATACAATTGTCTTTTATATTTTTTATCCACTTTAACTATTTATTATTATTATCTAAAAATAACGATAAAAAATTATCAATCACATCAATTGAGACGGAGGAAGTACTATACTGAACATAAGTTTTTCATCTTAGTGAGAAAAACTGGTGGAAAACAAAAGGAATATAGATCTATCTAGAATAGACTATCCTTACCTTACTCTATTAAAATCATAAATATTGCTAAAATTTGTTGAGAAAGAACATGTGACGTCACTATTATAACTTAGAAGATTTGAAATTAGAATATAAATTCAAGCGTTTTTAACAGTTGATTTAGAATTAACCAATTGTAAATCCGAACTTCAAATTGTTTGGTTAAATATGGGTAGCCGCATAATTACCTTTCTTATGTCACCACAGAGATAAAAATGGTAAAATCCGCTAATTACAGCGTGGCAGTCAAAAGCGAATTCCGTGGTAAAAATGGAAATTCAACTGCTTCATGTTTTCTCTCTCATCGGAAGCAGACAAGAGTTTTCATCTGCTTCAACTGCAGAGATCTACAGCCATATATCGCGGTAAAGAGAGAGAGAAAGGAGAGAATTATTGGACGTGTGGCAACCCAACCTCCGTGAAATCGAGCTTCACTCACTCAGGTAAAAAAAATCATAATCTCAAACCCTAAACATCACTTCTCCAATTCAATCGAATCTAAAATTTCAATTTTCTGTTTGATTTTTCCCTATTTGATTATATTGATTGGGGGAGGGGGAGAAGAGAACTTTCTCCATTTATCATCCGTTTCAATTTTGTAACGTTACTGGAATTGGAGGGGGTGGAATTTAGTTGGATTTAATTCTGGTTTTTTTTCTCAATTTTAGTGGAATTTAAGCCGATTCAATGTGATTGAAATCCTGACGGAGCTGATTATTGATTGGAAATTCGAGAAGATTGCCTGTATGTTTGTTTGTGCTGAGCTTTCGTTGTGTTCATCTTATTTTTATGAGTTTTAGCTGTTAATTTCCTACTTAGACGCCTAATTGTGATTAATTGGATTCTGGTTTCTGCATTCAGGCATTCAGCATTATGACATCCTCCGTTCACAGCCTTTCAGGTGAATTTCTCTGAAGAAATTGCTTGCTTTGCTAGTCCTTTTTGTTCGTTTTTCGTGTTTTAATCCAAGCATAGAGGACTAGATTTTGTTGAGATTAAGCTTATTTAGGGATGTGGTATATGTTTGTATAGAAATCGCCATACATCGATTAGTGATTTCTCAGCAGCTTTGCTGCAATTTTCATGTCTTTTAATGCTGAACGTTTTCGAAGCAGGATTGAACTCAATGTTGCCATTGCTATCACACTTTTACTTCTCGGTGTTCCTCTGTTTTGATGTTCGAAATATAGATTACCTCACTAGTTTTTGTGATATGAATAATTGTCAGAGAATAGTGAGTCTGATGGACAACAAAAGCACACAGAGCCTTACCTACAACCGTCGTCTCCAGCAAAAGGGATGTGTCCCACTGGTATTGCATCACTGGGAATGCACTATGCATCACCTCCTGCTCAAGTTGGAGTAGGAAATGTAATGGTATTACACATGGTGTTAGTTGTGTTTTTATGTGTTTGAGCCATCCACCTCGTATATTGCTGAACTTAAAAGCTGAAGATATCGTCATTTTAGTCTGAATTGTGGCATCATCTGTTTTTTCGTTAGTGGCTCTGCTGCATCACTAGTGTTATTACAGGACAATGCTTTTCATGTTTCCCTCGTATCATCCTCGTGTGGAATATAACCGTTTAATCACCTTGGAATCTTCCTTAGATGTCATTTTAGGTTGTCTTGATGGCTGATGATTGATGAATACGGATTCAGTATATAATTCGGATTTCCTAATACTTGCAGGCCCAAGCAGCTTACCCGTATCCCGACCCGTATCCCAAGCAGCTTACCCAGCCTTACCTAGCGCAACCTTATCCTGCTCAGCCTATGGTACTTTACTCGTTATGCTCGTCTCCTCGTCCTAATAGAAGTTTCTCGGACTGCTCTAAATCTCAACTCAATTCAGCTGCATCTGCAATTGATGGGAATCCAGCAAGCTGGTGTACCATTGCCATCAGAAGCAGTTGAGGAGCCTGTCTTTGTAAATGCAAAACAATATCACGGCATCTTGCGTCGTCGCCAATCCTGAG
Organism: Salvia splendens; assembly: GCF_004379255.2. Taxonomy (NCBI): domain Eukaryota; kingdom Viridiplantae; phylum Streptophyta; class Magnoliopsida; order Lamiales; family Lamiaceae; genus Salvia; species Salvia splendens. The sequence goes on from NC_056042.1 coordinate 1,828,235, forward strand.
CAAAGGCCGAGTCAGAAAATAAACTTTCCAAGCTTCGAAAGGTATTAATGAGATGCATCATCATTGCACTCACATGAGGCATTGTTCATAACTGATGAATCCGTGCAGCCGTATTTGCATGAATCGTGACACTTGCATGCGTTGAGGCGAGCTCGGGGAAACGGGGGTCGTTTCCAGAAAAAGAACGACAGCCAGAAGAAGAAGGACGTGGAATCGAGCGAGAGGTATCACGACAACATCAACCTCAACAGCGAAAAGGATGCCCCTTGAAGATGGAAGTTAGACGGATCGAAACAAAAGTAGCTCGGTCGAAACTGTCTCGTGTGAGTTTCGCAGATTCATTAAGATGGTTCATAGTCATTAGTCTCGTTTGTGTACATTCAGTCATAGGTTTTTGTAGGAAGCATTTCAGCAGAGTGTGAATTTCAGGTTGATGTTTTCTATCCTTTATTTAAGGTAGGAACCTAAATCCAATCCACACACAAATGCATCTTCATCAACACAATGTATATTCTCTTCGTCACACCAATTAAAATCTCTCAAATATACGAATTAGTTTCCAAGATTTCATTTTTTCAATTCTTTTTTCTCCATCAAATCATAATCTCCCTAATCCCAATCAATAAAGAAAACGAGCCACATTGCATTCAAGTGAATGGAATAAGCTAAACCACAAGAAAAGCAAATGTGTGTGTGCGTGTGTGTGAGAGAGAGAGGTGCGTGTGTGTTCTTTCAAACTCACTTCATCCGCAATTAAAAGTAGTTAACAATGGAGCGGGTGATTTTTTGAGGCCCAAATGTGATACGAATCCGATGCAAATTGCTAATCAAATGCTTCATCCGTCTACAATTAAAAATCTCATTTTGTTATTTCAACTTTTATTTCAACTTTTCAAGCGTTTACAACAAAATAGTCACATTCTATCTTTTATAAGTGAAGCGCTTCACGTTGTACTTACAATATACACTATAAATTGTTATAAGAGTGAAACGTGAGTCCCACTTTTATCCTAGTAATTTTGTATTGGATTATGTGTGGAAGTGTACCGTTTCTCTCATACAATTAATCAAATGCTTCATCCGTCCACAACTAAAAATCTCATTTTGTTATTTCAAGCGTTTACAACAAAATAGTCACATTCTATCTTTTATAAGTGAAGCGCTTCACGTTGTACTTACTCATTACACTATAAATTGTTATAAGAGTGAAACGTGAGTCTCACTTTTATCCTAGTAATTTTGTATTGGATTACGGGTGGAAGTGTACCGTTTCTCTCATACAATTAATAAAATGTGATATTTTATCGTGGACAACTGAATTAACATAATGAAATTTTAATCGAAGATGGAGGGAGCATCTCTAGCTATTTGCATCGGATTCGTGTCATATTTGGGCCTCAACGAATCACGGGCTCCGCTGCCATTAGATTCCTATTTGGGCTAGAAATATTTCCTAAAATGGGCTTAGCTGAAGCCCAATAATGTTATGAATCAAACCTATTTCAATATATACCTATTCATAAAATAATTCTATTTTTTTTCCTATTTATTGAAAGAAACTAGTGAAGTAACGTGTCAACTGCTAATTATGCGTCATAAGTTTTTGGATGAGAATTATTATATTTTATGATCAATTTTGATTTTGAGTTGTTGACCAAAGGGTGAAAGATAATGATAGTGTGCTGCATGTCTTATTCGAACAAACATGATATACAAATTATCTCCCAATCAAACCAAATTCAAAGGGTATAGATAGGCTACCTCTTTCAAATTTTTCAACACAACCACAATTACTCCACTTTTGTTTTTTATTATAATAATATGTTATCTATAAATTTTCTTCTCTTGAATCATTTCTAGTTTGCCTAAATTTCCCATGTTGTAGTTCTTGGATTTTGTCTCATTTAAACATGCAATCTTGTCCTATTCATTCCAATAATAATAAAATACAATCTATTTGATCCTACGTGTGATTGTTATACTTGACCTCAAATTTTGTTGTTGGAATAATTTCATTGTATTGCTATTTATGCGGTATATATTGACATTAGAGGTCCCAAGTCCCAACCCATATGTTTGAATTATTTTCTTGGTTGTATATGTATTATACTTAAGTAAATAATTGACTTTTTAAATTAATTAAGTACATACTCCTTATTGATTTGGCTCTTCTTTCTCCTTAAAAGAAACAATTATCATGACAGCATATTTAGAGGATGATGCTAGGGGAGCTTCAGCACCCCCACCCAATTTTCTCTTTACAAATAAATCTTACATTCCATTTTTATATAACTCAATATTGTTTTTCTATGTCCATCCAATCCCTATGTCAAAAAAACAAAGATAGTACAATGAAAATCTAGGTTCCCTACCACTCGACATGTCGTATAGGATTAAACTTTTTATGCGCTAAAAGATGTCTAATGTAAATAGTATGATTTGCGATCGAGTATGATTATAGATAAATAGTTCTATGTATAAACATTATCAAAAAAAATTATAAAACAGTGAATCATAAAAAGCAAACAATATATCTAAAATAAGTATATAAACAAGAAAATGAAAGCAAATGGACATCCCTGCGTTATCTATCAACTCTAACAACTAGAAAAAAGTGATCTTACAACGGTTTCAACCAAAACATAAAGCTTCGAACAAAAATCACAAAACAAATGGCACAACACCCATCAGCCAAACAAACTAAAATAAATTGTTCTCATAATTGAACAAAATAGGAAAGATTTTCTCCCCACCCAACCCTCCAAAATTTTAAAAAGGAGAATTTTGAAAAATAAAAAGAAATTTAGTCCTATAAAATAAAGTTTGGCACTAGAATGTTGGATGGATTGGTAACTTGAAGAGTCACTCTCAACCATAATATTGGGCTACTTTTTGTTCCATTTATTAGAAGGTTGACAAATAAAATTCATAATCTTTGGTATCACTCATACTGATGGCAAAGTATTATACCATGATTTTCTGCTATTATTATTTTTATTATCCTAAAGTTTTTCTCTTTTTCTTTTCTTTTCTCCTCTCTCTAGCAGCAGCATCCCTCTTTGCTCTTCTCCTTTACAACTTCTATTATTTCAAAAACATGGACCCCACTCTCTCTCCTCTGTCCTTTCCATGAAATCTAATCTGTATTACATTGTGTGTGTGTGAGAGAGAGAGAGAGATGTAAAAGGGAAGCAAAGTCATGGAAATTTTAAGAAAGATGGAGAAAGGTGAGACAGAGAGAGAGAGAAACGCACAAAACAAACACGCTTTTGGTGCATGAGAAAAAGGAGAGCACAAGCTACTAGCACTTTTGGCTTTAATTTTGCAAGATCACGCAAGGGGATTGGGATGTGGGAACATCAACAAGTGGGCTGGGCCCATATGTGGGCCTTTCTGCCCTACACAGCTAATATATTACTTCTTCTTTAAATTATTTATTAAATATAGTTTTATTATTAGTTTATACCATAAATTATTAATTTCTGATTAAGAATATTTTATAAAGTACTAATATTATTTTATTTTTTTCTATTATCTGTATATATGATACTACTATTTTAATATTACAAATTATATAAAGTATAATCAAAACTTGATTATAGTTAGTTTTCTCTGCGATTTCAAATATATGAATAAAATAATAATCATATTTAATTATTTTATAATTTATCAAATTAATTATATCAATAACAAAAATAAACTAAATATATAAAATAAAACATATCATTCAAATAATTGTATAAAATAAATAAGGTGTGAAGTCTTTCGGCAATTTATAATACTTTACTGGTCATAACGATAATATGTGCAGAGAAATGGATATTAATTGTTCAATGTTCATGACATAATTTGTAAGTTTATCAAATGGATATTAATTGTTCAATGTTCATGACATAATTTATAAGTTTATCAAACATAATCATGCACGAAGTATTTGTTTTATTTTCTGGAATAAATGTGCAATTATTATATGATTATGTGACAAAAAAAATGTAATTTGTCAAGGGTATACATAATGCGGCTTAGAGACAATTATTGATATAGCTCTTTGTTATTTGTCAAATTTGAAACTTGAAAAATACTATAATTACTGGATATTACTTTATGATACCATGATTCAACAAAAATCAAATCAAATTAAAATCATAATTTTATAACATCAAACGTGAAAATCATAATTAGTTTTTTTATTTGATGTGATACCTTTATTTGATTAAATATATAATGCATACACATTGTAAGAGCAAAGATTTGAGTGTTCACGTTAATAATGAACTTTGCTATATATGGGGACAAGAATATACAAATTGCATTCTCAATTTTCATATTTTTAGTTTTACTTTAACTTTTTAAAATGGATCGACTGCATTCCATTTCTTTGGATGCTTTTGAAAATGTGAAGCACTTTATTCAAAATGTCAACCTAGTGAAAAATGTAAATGTCAATTGCTTTTTCTTACCTTTTAGGATTCTTTTGAGTGAAGGCACAATGTAAATCTATATGTAGTGGAAACATTTTCAAGTATTACAAATATGTATGGTGGTTGGCTTTCGACTTTCACTATGAAAACTAAAATAGCCAAACAATTAATCTCTGTGATTATTTTGTTGTTTGATTTCAAAATTCAATTGCTCCCTCCCCATCCCAATATTACTTATCAAATAGAGTGAAATTATAGGTTTGTTTGCCAAAGTAATGATTTTAACTCATTTATAAATACACTCCTATTTAATTGTTTGATTAATGCTTTAGTAGACATATTAGGAATTTATCATTGTAAAATTTTAATTTTACTTATTTGTTGTGAAAATTTGAATCAGCCTATATATAGTCAGGATGAAGGGTGTAATGATCACTGCTTTTATTAAGGTGTTAATCAAGCTTTCTAATTTAATCATACATGGTAAAAAGGGGTGTCATCTTCAAGCCTTCTAAATCACATCATTTCACACGAATTTAAGATTTTATGTGGCTCATTGTTTAGGTTTATCTATAAATGATCATATTATTATTTAAATAGTAACGTGTGCTACGATTTTAAATTACAAATTAACGTTACCTATAAGTTTATTTGACTGTTGATGACTTTGATTTTATTATTTTTAGTAATTAACTATATATGTTGATCATTCTACTGATTAAAAAGTACTGTAAAAGTTTTGAGATAAATAAGTACTGTATTAAAATTTTATAATAATAAGGTATATATATATATATATATATATATAGGGTAGTGATCAAGATATAACTAATCTTAAGTGTATAACTAGAGAACAAATCTCAGCCACACATCTTAATGGAACAAATATTTTTTATATTAATTATATAAAATAGACTAAGGGTATTTTTGTAAATTACATTATGAAATTACAATATGAAATTACGCTGCCGTCGTTGATCGTGATGAGCTCCTTGATCTCCTCGATGCTGCTGTAGCAATCCTGCGGATTATCGTTGAAGCAGGCGTAATTCGAAGAGGAAGTGGAGGTGCCGGCGTCGTTGAAGAAGAGGTTTTGGTGGTGATCGTCAATTCCTTGGAAGGAGAAGCTCTGGTGGCTGATATGGCTGCCATCGGAGGAGCTGCAGCTGCCTTGATCAAGCGCCAGCACATTATTGGGGTTGGTGTAGGCATCACACAGTGGGGGTGTTTGTGCATGGATTCTCCGATATCTTAATACAGTAATTAGGTCTTGATCACTTTCTAGTGTTGGAGCTGCTATAGTCATATCATATCGCTTTTCGTTTGATCTTGAAAGACGAAGTTTATTTCATTTTCGATCTTCTATTTCTTCTCACAATGTGAAAAAAGTACTCTCTTTTCCATTACAACTTTAGAATTACAGAAATATTGTTTAAATTCGTCGAGAATTCAATTAAATTTTACTTTTGTCATTGTAAATCGAAAACAACATGGATTAAAAATTACTTCACTCTTGTTCACAAAACACATCACTCTTATTCTGATTTTACTTCACTCTTGTTCACAAAACACATCACTCTTATTCTGATTTTACTTCACTCTTGTTCACAAAACACTTCACTCTTGTTCAGAAAACACTTCACTCTTGTTCACAAAACACATCACTCTTATTCTGATTTTACTTCACTCTTGTTCACAAAACACATCACTCTTATTCTGATTTTACTTCACTCTTGTTCACAAAACACATCACTCTTATTCTGATTTTACTTCACTCTTGTGCACAAAACACTTCACTCTTGTTCAGAAAACACTTCACTCTTGTTCACAAAACACATCACTCTTATTCTGATTTTACTTCACTCTTATTCACAAAACACATCACTCTTATTCTGATTTTACTTCACTCTTGTTCACAAAACACATCACTCTTGTTCACAAAACACTTCACTCTTGTTCAGAAAACACTTCACTCTTGTTTACAAAACACATCACTCTTATTCTGATTTTACTTCACTCTTGTTCACAAAACACATCACTCTTATTCTGATTTTACTTCACTCTTGTTCACAAAACACATCACTCTTACTCTGATTTTACTTCACTCTTGTTCACAAAAGACATCACTCTTATTTTGATTTTACTGTTCACAAAAGAGTGAAGTAAAATCACATCCACAAGTAACCTTCCTTATTCATTCTGCAAATTACTTGCTTTTTACAGAGAGGAGGAGCAACCAAAGATTTGAGCCTCAAAACATTATACAAGCAATATAAGCACTGCCAAACTTCACATTTTATCAATTCATCAACACAACTTAGCCACGTATGAGATATTCCCCTTCTTTCTGAAGCATTTACAGTACAGTACAACATCCTCGGTGGCCTTCTTCCTGATGGCGGCGGCGGAGAGGTCCTGGTGGCAGTACTCGGGGACGCAGTCGGGGACGTTGAGGCGGGCGGTGGGGCCGCGGAGGAGGAGATGGCGGTGTCGTATGCGCGGGCGGTGGCGACGTGGGAGGAGTAGGAGCCCGGCCAGATTCTGGAGCGCTTGTTGGGCTCCCTGATCTCCGCCACCCATTTCCCCCACTTGCGCATCTGAATCCCGCGGTATGGCTTCTTCTCCGCCGCCTGCTTCCGCTTGCTCAGATTCTCGGAGCTCAACGAAGAATTCGTTCTCAAACGAATTGAATTTGTGAATTTGCCAATGACATTATTTTAGCTGCAATGACAATTATACCCCCGCCTTGTTATTGTGGAGTAAATTTGTGATTTAGGGAATTAATTTCTCCTTAAATTAGAAAATTACATGTATTAATACTAGCCCTTGATTTTCTTGATCTTGTGGCTATGATTTGTTCTCTAGTTATATGGTTAAGAGGTGTTTGCCATAGATCATGACCCTATATATATATATATATATATATATATATTGAACTATAATTCATGAAATCGTGCCTTTTCCCTAATCTTGATTATTATTTTAAGTTGAATAACAATCGAAATGTCGAAGCTAACAACGTAGCCTTAATGGTATAATCATTGCTAGTAACAAGTGATTAATTAAAAATAACCTCGAAATGATGCTATTTTGTCATATTATAATCAATAATAATAATAATAAAATACTTCTCCCTCAAATGTTTCTAAAATAGTTTTATCCGGCTAACATTTAATATGACAAAGCTATTTTTCATTAAATAACAAATAAAAAAAATCTGTTTCGAATATGCAGGGCCGACCTAGTGACATGCATGGGTTTATTTTATTTACTACTAATATGATTAGAATAACAATTGGCTCCAACTTTTATGATTCTTTTTTATACAAGTAATCACCAATAACTTTTTCAAATTTTTAAAAACATTTGCCATCCAACTCTTGTTAAAAGCTTCATGGCCCTCGTCTTCATCATGAACAAATTGTCAATGTGTAGCCATGCAAAATAAATTAGTTCAAATTACATAGGTATAACAAGGTACTTATATAATTTTATACTACTAACATAATCTTAATTATATCGAGTATACTTGAATCTAGCACACTCGTGAATAATAACTACAAGTCATATTCCAATTTTGTAGGGGCAATATGTCATGAATCTTACAGGAGGAATCAACCGATGAGAATACTTGCAATTAGGAGAATTTAATTAAGGTAATTAATTTCAAAGTTTATAGAATATTTAGTGATTTATGGGTCCCGGCTAGAGTTAGTGCATGAAAACGTTATAATGATATCATGTTTATGAAAGCATGCTTGGACACCAATGGGTATTTCCTTGTTTATTAGATTGTGTCATCATATAAAAATGGCAAAATACATTTTTAGGTCCTTATACTTTAGTCAAAATGTTCATTAGGTCCCTGTACAATTTTTTCATTTTAATAAATCCTTATACTTTTCACAATATTTTTATCAGGTCCTCGTACAATTTTTCGTTTTAGTAGGTCCTTATACTTTTATCATAACTTTCATTAGGTCCTTGTACAATCTTTTATTTTAGGGACTTTTTTACATTTATCTTGGATAATAACCTAAATTTAATTAAACTTAAAAAACTTTTCATATTCCATTATTTAACTTAGCATAGTCTATAAAGATAATATCATCTTGTTATCCAATAATCTCAATAAGTTGTAGAGAATAATAAAAAGGTTAACCTTGATGATTGAAGATTAAAATTGAAGTTTTTTTAGAATAACTATCCAAAATTTCAATTGATTATTTATATTTATATTGAAAGATACGTTTCCCTGAATATTTATAATCATAAGATAAGTTAAATAATAAAATTAAAAGCTTCAATAAATTTAATTGAATATAAATTATTATCTAAGATAAAATTAAACGAATATCTTAAAATAAAAAAATTGTATAAGGACCTAATAAAAGTTATAATCAAAGTATAAGGACCTACTAAAACGAAAAAATTGTACGAGGATGTGATGAAATTTATGAGAAAGGTATAACTATAAGGACCTATTAAAACGAAAAAATTGTACGAGGACCCAATGAAAATTTTGATTAAAGTATAAGGATCTAAGAATGTGTTTTACCTATAATATATTGTCACACCGGTTTAGTATAAGATGTAGTACAAAAAAGTTCATCAAAATCTATGTTTTAATAGCATATTTGTAGTTTATTGATTGTTGCAACTTCAAACGTGTTATTGAATATGTATATGGATTTGGATATTGATCCATTTTACAATGATGCTAGTTTCGAACAAATTTATGTGAAACATGTTTTATTTGACCTTTGCATGATTTTTGTTTAGTACAAGTAGTACAACAGGATAAATTAAAATTTAATAATTACTTAAAACATATGGCATATAACTTGTTTAATTCGCTTTCGACATTATTTAAATAAGTATGTTCTTTTATATAATTATTAGAAAACTTGATATTGATATATACCAATACCTAAGAACGAGTAAAATTACATCACATTAGCTTTAGGCAGAAGATCATGCGTGTTTGGGAAGCGGTTAGAAGTGCTCCAAACCAACTTTTGATAAAAAAAAAATATGACATATTTTCTCTTTACCAACGTCATAAAGCCTAAAGTCTAAGCATAATATCCTAGAACGAGCAGAATTACATCACGTTAGCTTTAGGCCAAAGATCATGCATTTTTTTTGGAAGCAGTTAGAATTGCTCCAAAGCAACTTTTGATAAAAAAAAATATAACGTTTTTTTCTCATTATCACCGTCATAAAGCTTAAAGTTTAAGCATAAAGTTCGAGTTAAGCTCGATATTTAATTAGGGAAAAAGTGAAAACAAGACCGATAGCCTCTATATGATCCGATAATCCAATTTCTATATCGGCTTGCTCATCGTCACAACAAATAAAAGCAATAACACTCATTTCATTGTTAATTTATTTAACACGCGGGTGAAATCAATAATTAAAATCATTCAATCGTCAAATACAAATACAACAACTGATTAAAATTAATTTGTACTAGAGATTAGCCATATATTCCCTATGTTCATGAAATATTGTCCAAGATTGACTCGACACGAGATTTAAGAAATGTGAAGAAAAACGAGTTGAAAAAATTAGTGGAATGAGAGTCTCATATTTATATACTACTAGTTTTATAATAGAATGTGATTGTAAAGACTTAGTGGAAAGTGAGGATCATTTACCATAAATAGAAAGAAAAAAAAGGTGGACAACTTATCACCGATGAACGAAAATAGCAAAATTGGACAACATTTCACAAACAAAGTGAGTATTAAATAAGGCTGTTATCCTTTGAGAATAATTTTGGTAATGACGTAAGACCAAAATTTATAAATCAATATTAATTTCACATCCTATTGTTATAAAGTAAAATATTATTTATCTATAATATTCACCACACTCAATCTTATTAATAATTCAAATCCAAATTCAAATTGAACACTAACTAATGCGTCATCCATCTGAAAAATAGACGTAGTATTTTCTTTCTCATATACTCCATTTTTCATTTTGAACACATGTATTTTTTTTGGGAACAGATGAAGTATACAATATCAAAATTATTAAAGAATACATTCCCTAAATTAATTAAATAAATTATTAAATATCTCACTCCCCCTTGCCTAATGAGGGACTTCATCCTCCCCATACATGATGAACCATACCACATCCATCATCCATCACATGTCCCATATTCATCATCACCATACAAAATGAAGAAGGTTTAGAGAGAGAGAGACTGTACATTTTTTTTTTCAATTAATAATTTCCCTAACAGAAGAAGCTACAGGCTTAACAGCTAGAAGCTCTATTTGTCTAAAATTGGCCTGCCAGTCTGCTTCCAATAAAGGCATCCCTTCTGCCTTCCATTTACTCTCTTCAATCTTTTCACTGTTTTGTGTTTCTTTAATACTCCTCAGTCCCGCATTACTTGCACTTATTTCCTTTCTGGGCGTAATTGTTGACTTTGTCTATCACTCATTCCTTAATTTCTGTGTCCAAAAGGAAATGTGCGAGTAGTGTGGGACGGAGGGAGTACTTCCATCTTTGCACACATTTTCTCATTTCCCAATTTCAATACCAACTCCGAAATACCAAATCATTGTATCCACATCACTTTGCTTAATTGCATTCAACGTGTTTGATGAAATTACTCAACCAGCTTTTCAATTGCAATTGCAATTACAATTGCAATTGCAATTCAATTTTGGTTTTGGTTTTGGTTTTTGTTTTCCCTCAGTTTCTTTTTCCTGTGGGTTGGTGCAAGGACTTTATCTACCCTCTCTCTTATCTCACTGTATATAGTACTCTCTCTCTCTCCACATTTCGCTTTCTATGAATTTCTCGAGATTGGGGTCTTGAGATAAAAACCAAGGGGACCTCTGTTCCAATAAACAACACCACCTCAACACCAGTCCTTCTCCTGCTCTCCTCTCCTTATATCTCTCTATCCTTTGGGCGAGGAAAGGGAAAGATTGTAACACACTCTCTACTACACAAAAGAGGAGAAGAAGAAGAAGAAAGCAAGCCACAAACTTGATTGATGAGTGGGAGAGTAGGCTCTCTGTGTGAAGAGAGCCTGCCTGTTCATGCAGCCATCTAAACCGCCATTTCTCCTCTTCCAACGAGCAAAGATTCAGTCTTTCTTGTTGAATGGCGCTTTCTATGCACAGGGATAGTAACAGCAGCGGCAGCGGCAGCAGCAAGCAGCAGCAGCAAATGGATGCAAGCAAGTATGTGAGGTACACGCCGGAGCAGGTTGATGCGCTGGAGAGGGTCTATGCTGAGTGCCCCAAGCCTAGCTCTTTGAGGAGGCAGCAGCTCATTAGGGAATGCCCCATTCTCTCCAACATTGAGCCTAAACAAATCAAAGTCTGGTTTCAGAACCGCAGGTACACATGTGTTTCTCAAGGCTGTTGGGACATGAGTTTGGAGTTTTTTTTAAAGGATTGGGGAAGTTTTTGAGTGATTTTAGTTGTTGTTTGTTTATCCTCTTCAAGTTATTGTTTGTACAGTTCTTTTTTTTATTTTTCTAAAAAAAAAAGATTCTTCCTTTTTTCCACTCTCCAGCACTGCTTGCTGAACAAATCGACAGTGTTGTTAGTTATTTTTGCATCTCGTGTTTGCTCTTCTGTTCTAAATTTTTCATAGAACGGGGTTGGGAATTCGTTGCTGTTCCAGCCCTTATTTTTTGCTCAATTGTTTTCAAAAAATGAAGGTTTTTAATTTAATGGAACTAAACTAAATAACTTAGTATTCTGTACATGGTTAATTGGAAAAGGTTGGGGGCTCATTCTAATCTCTTCACTAATTGAATTTGGAGGTGAAATTGTTGTGCCATTTGTTGAGATCTCAGTCAATATGTTTCAGATGGGTATTTATCATTTTGACAGTCATGCTATTAGTTGCTTAATTCACTCTGCATACAATTAATGCCCAGCAGATCTTTATCCGGGGTTGAACATTACTAAGTTTTCCAGTTGGTGGTCATCATTAAGAAGTTTACTTTTAAGATTTTTGCTTTTATTTTTTTTCTACAACTTTTCAACATTAACTGTTTTAGGTTTTCGAGGGAACTTATTCTGAAATTCTCTAACTAGTATTGTGAGACTGTAAATGTTCGTTCTTACTTATATAAATTTTCAGTAGATGGAGTACCCAGAGTTGTTTTTTATTAGTCCCGTCTGACTGTTTTGTCGATTATTTATGATACATTTATGAATAAACTCTACCAATCAGATTATATGTCCTTTTGCTCTTTGCATTCATTAGCCTCTCTCTTATTCCTGTTTGCAATCAAAATTTAGTTGCATTACACAATGAACAACTGCTTTGTTTTATGTTTAATAGATGCCGGGAGAAACAGAGGAAAGAATCATCTCGTCTCCAGACTGTTAATAGGAAGCTGACTGCCATGAACAAGCTGCTGATGGAAGAGAATGACCGCCTTCAGAAGCAGGTCTCGCATCTGGTTTATGAAAATGGTTACATGCGTCAGCAGCTGCACACTGTAAGTTTGTAATTTATTTTGTTTGTTCATGCTACATTGTTATAATTTGATCTAACCAGTTGGCTTTCAGTACTTAAAACTAATGCTACTTGTGTTCTCACAGGTTAGCTCGACCACCGATACTAGCTGTGACTCGGTGGTTATGAGTGGTCAGCAACAACAGCAAAACCCAACTCCTCAGCATCCTCAAAGGGATGCTAATAGCCCAGCTGGGTAAATTGCCTTACTGCTGCCTAAGTCATTCGAGTGTTTTAGCTTGCATGTGTTGGTGGTCCAGTAAGTTTGAATTGATGTGGCTTCTTAATCATTTTGTTTAATTTGTTTTGTGATAGTCTTCTCGCAATTGCTGAGGAGACCCTGGCAGAGTTCCTTGGTAAGGCTACTGGAACTGCTGTCGACTGGGTACAGTTGATTGGGATGAAGGTAAAGATTCCTATTTCTTAGTTTTGTCTTCTATATGTTCTCAGCTCTAGATGGTAACATCAACATGTCTTCTATATATGATGTGCACAGCCTGGTCCGGATTCTATTGGCATTGTCGCTGTTTCTCGCAATTGTAGTGGGGTAGCAGCACGAGCCTGTGGCCTCGTGAGTCTTGAACCCACGAAGGTAGTAATCAAACTTTCCTCACCTTGTCCATCATCTGTGGCATGTTTTTACCCCATTTGAAATTCAACTTTGACTAACTTTCCTTTGCAGGTTGCCGAAATTCTCAAAGATCGTCTCTCTTGGTTCCGTGACTGTCGTTGCCTTGATGTAGCAAGTGCAATTCCCACAGGAAATGGAGGGACTATAGAGCTTGTATATATGCAGGTACAATTGCTGTGATGGAAGTCTGTATGTTGTTCTTCTAGGCCTTAGGCAATTTATGTATCTTACAACTCCAAAAATGTTTAAAAGCCCACTTTGTTGTATAGGTATATGCACCAACAACGTTGGCATCTGCTCGTGACTTTTGGACGCTAAGATATATCACTAGCTTGGAAGATGGCAGTCTAGTGGTAAATGATCCTAGTACTCAACTATTTTCCGTAATTTTATACGTATTAAATTCATTTTACTGAACATCAAAGGAACACGAGTATCATGACAATTGACAGCATTGCCTTTTATGTTGCAGATTTGTGAGAGGTCATTAACATCTTCTACTGGTGGTCCAGCTGGGCCTCCTGCTACTTGCTTTGCCAGAGCTGAAATGCTACCTAGTGGGTACCTGATCCGACCTTGTGAGGGTGGTGGATCAATTATCCACATTGTTGATCACATTGACTTTGATGTAAGAACTTACCAAAAAATGTTTAGGGGTCTTTCATTCAGCTTTTCCAATGCCCTTCAACTAGTTATATGTTTGCTGGTCATCATTCAACTGATGTCACATATCGTGTGTCTTATTTTGTAATAGGCTGGCAGTGTTCCCGAAGTTTTGAGGCCTCTTTACGAATCATCCAAAATCCTAGCGCAGAAGATGACTATGGCTGTGAGTGTTACCTGGCTTGCATCTTTGTGTCTTTACATGTCTTCAATTATGTCTCAAATTAATCATTTTGTATGTTTAGGCTTTGCGTCACATAAGACAAATAGCTCAAGAAATGAATGGGGAGGTCCAGTACTCAGGTGGCCGCCAACCTGCTGTTCTCAGGGCCTTAAGTCAAAGGTTGTGCAGGTGAGTAATGACTTCCATTAGTATCTTATATTTACCTTAAAAATTATAACAATACTTATAAAATGATTACCTTACTCATGCATTTCCACAATCTTTAGGGGATTCAATGATGCTGTCAATGGATTTGTTGATGATGGTTGGTCGATAATGAGCAGCGATGGGGTGGAAGATGTAACCATTGCTGTTAACATGTCCCCGAACAAATTTCTTGGTTCTCAGTATAACAATTTGTCAATGCTCCCAACATTTGGGGGAGTCCTCTGTGCACGAGCATCTATGCTTCTCCAGGTTAGGTTTTTGTAAATCTTTTTCTTGACAAAGAAATGATGTAAATGTCATCAGCTTTTTCTTTCCATTGTCTTCACGCCCTTTAATCTATGTTATGTAGCTTATTATTTTACTCCTGATTGATAGTTTCGAAATTCAGTAGCATCTCTAAATTATATATTCATTGCAGAATGTGCCCCCTGCATTGCTTGTTCGCTTCCTGAGGGAGCATCGTTCGGAGTGGGCTGATTATGGCGTTGATGTTTACTCAGCTGCTTCTCTTAAAGCTAGTCCTTATGCAGTTCCTTGTTCTAAGCCGGGTGGATTTCCTAGTAGTCAAGTCATTTTACCTCTGGCACAGACAGTGGAACACGAAGAGGTACCCTTTATAAACACATTGATTCACGCGCCGGTCTATTTTATCTCTTAATGGCAAATTTTAGAATAATAGGTTTCAAATTGTAGTTTCTGGAAGTGGTTCGTTTGGAGGGTCATGCATTCTCCCCAGAAGACATAGCTTTGTCAAGAGATATGTACCTGTTACAGGTCTGGCAATCGGAAAACAGATTCGTAGATTTGATTTCCTTCATTATGTTCTCATATCGTGAACGAATCCTTATGTCCATGCAGTTATGCAGTGGGATTGATGAGACAACAACTGGGGCTTGCGCTCAGCTTGTTTTCGCACCGATAGATGAATCATTTGGTGATGATGCACCTTTGCTGCCATCTGGTTTCCGTGTCATTCCATTGGAACCTAAATCAGTTGGGTGCTACTCCTTATTGCCTAGCTTCTCTCTGTCAATTACGTCTTGAAATTCTGCAAACTAGCTATACGTATTTATTATTCTGTTATGATACAGGATGGTCCTGCAGCAACTCGAACACTGGACTTGGCTTCAGCCCTCGAGGTAGGACATGGTGGAGCTCGTGCGGGTGGTGAAGCTGATACGAGCAATCAGAACCTTAGGTCCGTTCTAACCATTGCGTTCCAGTTCACTTTTGAAAATCACTACCAAGAGAGCGTTGCTGCCATGGCCCGTCAGTATGTACGAAGCATTGTTGCCTCAGTTCAAAGAGTTGCTATGGCCATAGCCCCGTCTCAACTCAGCTCACATATGGTACCAAAGCCTTTTCCTGGCTCACCAGAGGCTGTGACATTAGCACAATGGATATGCAGGAGCTATAGGTGTATATTTTACTAGATCCATGAGGAACGAGCTTTTTTTTTGTTTAAACTTGCTACGTGTGGTATTAATATTATAGACTTTGTCGTTGATATTCTTCCCGACTTATTTCACAGTGTGCACACTGGGGCGGAACTCCTTCAGGCAGACTCGCCAGCAGGCGATGCCGTTCTTAAACAACTTTGGCACCACAGCGATGCGATAATGTGCTGCTCTGTTAAGATGAATGTTAGTCATTCTTCTTTGTTCATCTTTGAAAACTATTGCATTTCTCTACTTTGTTCATAAACACGGGCTACCTATTGCAGGCATCTGCAGTTTTCACATTCGCAAACCAGGCAGGGCTCGACATGCTGGAGACGACCCTGGTCGCCCTCCAGGACATAATGCTGGAGAAGATTCTAGACGAAGCAGGCCGTAAGATTCTCCTCTCGGAGTTCTCCAAGATCATGCAGCAGGTACAGCCTTCACTCACCGACTAGCTTCTCCCTTGTGACGTAAAAGCTGAGCTTTACTCATCATTCGTCGTTCTTGTTTAGGGTTTTGCCTATCTGCCAGCCGGAGTTTGCGTCTCGAGCATGGGAAGGCCTGTCTCGTATGAGCAAGCCGTCGCGTGGAAGGTCCTCAACGACGACGACGCCAACCACTGCCTTGCTTTCATGTTCATGAACTGGTCTTTTGTGTAAAGAAATAGAGTAAAAACACCTCCTAAGATATGACATCAGCTGCTTCAGTTATTTGTACCTCTTTGATTTTGCCAGAACTTATGCATATGACATAATGTTTGAGAGGGATTATGAACTTATGAGATGCCTACTATTTTGTTATATGGAAAGCAAGCTACTTTTTAATCCTCTTTTTAAATCTTTTTATTACCAAATATTGCAGCTAAAACATGCTCGAATCCAATAATAGGAGTAGTTGTATTTGGTTGGGCATGAATGAAAATATTTTTGGTTATTAACTAGCATTTGTTTGTAAATCTATTGGTAGAATTCAAACTTTGTGACTCTTGATAAGATTACTACAAATTTGAGGATCGAAAGTGATCCTTGTCTCAATCATACTATATCTCTTCCATTAGATTTGGCGTTTGGATCCTTTCTAATTTTTTTAGAAGTAAGTAAAACTATTTCTTTTTAACTTATTTCATTATAAAAATAAGTTAAAACTCATATTTCTTCCTCATTATAATTAAGAGTTACTATTACATAGGAGACCATCTAATAATAATAATTATTATAATAATAATAATAAATTTGAAGGAATCGATGTGACGGGAAATCTGCAAGAATGATATCGGTGGGTGCTAATAGAAATAAGTGATGATTTGGTTGGGTGGAAATTGAAATGTGTGATGTTGAAATTCAAAAATATAGAAAGCAAAAGGTGGTGGAAAAAAGGAATAAGGAGTGAAGGTCAAATGCATGGATTGGCTCCACAATGTCTCGTGAAGTCATCTCTGCACCTTCACTGTGTGTGAACCACCAACAGAATAATAGTACTATCTCTTAACATCGGTCCCCATTTGGACTCTTTTTTCCAAGAGTAACAATAAATAACCAAATTTTGTATACTATTAGTAATTTGATGTATTAATTATATATTTAAAATAATAAATATAATTAGTGGACAAGTTAAAAAGATTTGATTAGTCTTCAACCTCATTTTTAATTTTTTTAATATTTGAATTACTTCTATATTATTTTTCAAATTTGAATTAAAGTATACATTAATTATATTTAGGGTTCTGAAAAAATAAAAAAATTATACAAATAGCTATAATATAAGATCACAATATTATGCACGTTCCATGTATTATATATGCTCCAATATATTTAAATTAAATGCATAAATGAACTATTTTTTTCTCAAACAAATTAGTTTTTGGTCATGCAAAATTTGGTCACATAGATTTATTGTTTTTGTAAGGGATAAATACCTAAAAAGCCCATAAGTTTTGTCTGATTTGTTAATTAACAGATCTGCACTCCCACGTCCATCAACGTCTTTTCAAACCATCAATCTCTCTTAATTCCACCCTTTAACCTTAATTCGTCCTTGTTTAATTTAATCCAACTAGTCTCATCCCTCCAAATAATAATGTATTTTAACAATAAATATAGTCCTACTAATGGATCATAAAAATACTTATAACCAAGTATTGAAGTTTAAGATAAGTATAGCGTGTCTCACCTGAAACAATAAAAAAAACTTTATCAAAAATTGAAGTGAACTTATTTGTGGACGGCGCAAAATGAAACTATTATTTGAGGACAAAGTCACAAAGGAAGTATTGCTTATTCGCTTTGATGATTTATGAAATGTTATTGTGTGTGCTAAAGTACAAACAATTTTTTTCATAGGTACACGCTAAATCAATAAATTCAGATATGGATATACCGAAAATTTTGTCATTAGAAAATTAAGGGGAAAATGTCAAATATATGATATAATTGATCATTTTAAAAATTTTAATAATTTTAAAATTGAATTTGATGAATTTTTTCTGGTAATTTGCTAAAATATATTTAAATTTTTTAAGTTGTTAGACTAAGGAGATCCATCGGGTAACCTAGTGATGATTCACTGGCCTGATTTGTAGGCGTTTTAAAGGGTTGAACAACTTATCCAAAGATTTAAGTCTGCTCTATATTCAAAGACCATACTGATTTGTAAGCATCTCGAAGGGTGGATTAATGATTTAAGACTTCTTCCATACCCAAAGCCATAGATAGATTTAATGATAATTTAATTAAGGATGAACCATTTCATGACACCCGGCCGCACCATTTGATTAAAGTACTACTCCTGTATTTTACTTTTGAGTATGCATATAGCATGCATGTCATGATATGATGAGTATGACATTCATGTGATGAACATTGAATGTATGGCAACTTAATTCACTCTTTGACTTAATTGTCGGACTTTCCTTTTGCTGCGTTTGAAAATCGAGCCACTGTTAAAGCTTGCTGCCAATGGGCACCTCTCTCTCTCTCTCTCTCTACAAAAATGGGAACAAATTTACGTGTAACATTTAATGTGATAGATATATCAAATCATCTAACCAAATTAAAGTATGAAGTGTGAGATATATTGATAGTTTAATAGTGATTATATAATAATAAATAAATATAGTATGTACATTTGAGTTATTCACTAATTCAAATTTACATTTATAGTATATAACTTTTTATGCATTCATATGTGTTTTAATAATATTCTCTTCGTCCCATTATACTACTCTTCCGTCTCAAGGTAGATGATTCATTCTTTACGCTGCACGGAATTTTATACTCCCTCCGTCCCGCACTACTCGCACTTATTTCCTTTTTGGGCGTCCCAAGTTACTTGCACTCTTTCCATTTTTAGTAAAAAATTTCACCTGCAGCCGTCATTTTTTACTTTCCTATACACTCATTCCTTAATCTCCGAGCCGAAAAGGAAATGAGCGAGTAGCCCGGGACGGAGGGAGTACATGTTTATTTTGTGTTTTAAGTGAAGAGAGTAAAGTAAGAGAGGTGGAGTAAAGTAAAGATAAATGTGTTTACACTTTTAGTAATTGGATCATCTTGGTTAGGATAAACCAAAAAGGAAAGTGAGTCAGGCAACGAATAGAGTATCTCTTTTGGGTTATTTCAGTCTTGCATCATTTGTTTTAACTTATTTTACTTAGATTTTTTTGACATTCAAGTTTAAAAGGTGTGTGCCGATCACAATTTGACCAAACTTCGTAATCTAACGTGAAACTAAACCAAGAGAAAATAACCATCCTTCACACCTTTAGGTTTGTCCATATCATAAAAAATTCGGAGTCTTTCAAAATTTGATCAGACGAGCGTGCACTTGAACCCTCTTTTCATGGTACGGTTGCTTAGAATATTCAATAAGCATTTTTGGATAATTGCATAATAAACCCCCCATACTTTTAAAAATTACAAAGTGATCTCTCTCTGAAATGATTGAATTGGCACTGTTACTTAAAAGACCATTGTTGACCTACATTGAAGCATTTATTTTCTGTGGTTTCTTGTGACAGCAAAATCTGAAATAAATTTTTGGGTGTGGGATGGGTTGAATTTTTTTGCTACTTTGCTTTTCTCCATGGCTATATATTGCAGAAATACAATCATTATTTACTTTTTGGAAAAGTTAAAATAATTTGCTTACATTAGCCTTTTTGCTAGCCGGGTCTAATGTATTGATATGAACTTAAATTTAATTTGTAATGTGAAGAACGAACCTATGGTTGTGATGATCGAAAAGGAAATTAATGAAATGACAAGATGTAAGGAAGAACACAAGCGAATTACGTGGTTCGGCGTAAGCCTACATCCACGGGCAGAATCTGGTGTGTTTCTTTATTGATCACTCGAGAGATTACAAACACAAGAGCACTCAAAACTCTCAAGAATTTACAAGATGGAAAACCCTCAACTCGCCCGAAAACTTCTTGCTTCGAGAGCTAAAAACGCACAGCTGAAAGATAACACTTCCTCTCTTGAATTCTCTCTCTATCACTTTTGATTTCTGTTGTTGTTAGTTCTGGAATGAATCGCAACTTCCTTAAGTAGTACCGATCAAGAAAAACCGCCGAACAGTTTCCTTTGCCGAACAGCTTCCTTTGCCGAACAGCTTCCTTTGCCGAACAGCTTCCTTTTGTCCGAACACCTTTTGGCGAACACCTTTTGGCGAACACCTTTTGCCGAACACCTTTTGGCGAACACCTTTTGGCGAACACCTTTTGCCGAACACCTTCTGGCGAACACCTTTTGCCGAACACCTTTTGCCGAACACCTTCTGGCGAACACCTTTTGCCGAACACCTTCTGGCGAACACCTTTTGGCGAACAGCTTCCTTTTGCCGAAAACGGTTATAACCGTTTCCAACGGCTAGTTTCTGTTTCGGTTCCCAACGGCTATTTCCTGACTTGATTCTTCCACCAACTCAATCCGATCTTGATGAGCTCAAACACTAACAAATCCTCCACCTTTGAGCAATCTAAGATCCATCACCACCAGTTCCACCTTCCTTCCCATACTTACAAATTTCGGACCACCCCAACCAAATCCAAGCAATGTCGGAACTTGGATCTCGGTAGGGCTTTAGTAAGTGCATCAGCCGCATTGTGCTCGGTGCTGACCTTCTCAATCTTCACCGCACCCTTCTCAACCTCATCTCGAATGAAATGCAGCCTCACGTCTATATGTTTGCTGCGTTCATGATATGTCTGATGTTTCGAAAGACAAATCGCGCTATTGCTGTCGCACTTGATCACAACATTCTCTTGCTTCACCCCAAAATCACCAACTATACCCCTAAGCCAGAAGCTTTCCTTTACTGCCTCAGCAAGAGCTATATACTCTGCCTCCGTCGTCGATAGAGCCACCACGGATTGGAGATTAGACTTCCAGCTCACCGCGGAGCCGAACAAGGTAAATATGTACCCAGATTGTGAGCGCCTATTATCAAGGTTAGCTGCATAATCTGAATCGCAAAACCCAATAATGCTATCCTTATCTCCTTCATTCTCTGATTTGAACATTATTCCCAGATCACTACTTCCTTTAAGATACTTGAGAATCCCTTTCAAAGCCAACCAGTGCTCTCTTCCCGGACAGGACATGTATCTGCTCACCACGCTTACCGCATGAGAAATATCAGGCCTTGTGCATATCATCATATACATCACACTCCCAACTATGTTGGAATAAGGTATCTGGCTCATCTCTCTTTCTTCTTGCTGATTTCTGGGACATTGTGATTTGGACAGCTTAGTCTGTTGTGATAGTGGAACTGAGGTTGTTCTACTCTTGTCAATCTGATATTTGTGCAGTACTTTCTGAATGTAGCCTTCTTGGGACAACCACAACACCCTCTTATCTGCACTTCTGAATATATCCATTCCCAAAATCTTGCTAGCACTCCCCAGATCCTTGATTTCAAATCCCTTTTTCAATAAGGCTTTCACCCTATCTAGCTCCTGTCTATCTGGTCCAGCAAGCAAGATGTCGTCTACATATAATAGCAAATACACAGCAGGTCCCTCAGACTTTGATTTGAAGTAGACACAACTATCATATCTGGAATTTATAAATCCCATACTCTGCATATGTTCATCAAACTTGATATGCCATTGTCTACTTGCTTGCTTCAAACCGTATAGACTTTTCTTTAGTAGACAAACCTTATCTTCACTCCCATGTATCACAAATCCCTCTGGCTGATTCATGTATATAGTTTCCTCAAGCTCTCCATGAAGAAAGGCTGTCTTCACATCAAGTTGGTCCAAAAACCAACTTCTTTGAGTAACTATAGCTAGCAAAATTCTGATTGAGGCATGCTTTACCACTGGAGAAAATACTTCATTATAGTCTATTCCCTCCTCTTGTGTGAACCCCCGAGCTACAAGCCTAGCCTTGAACCTAATCTTGTTCCCAACCTCCAATTTTTTCTTGTATATCCACTTACAACTCACTGGTTTTTGTGTGGAAGGTCTCTTCACAAGCACCCATGTCTTGTTTTTGATCAGGGACTGTATTTCATCTATCATAGCCTCCATCCACTGCTTGCTCTCCTTAGAACTCATAGCTTCCTTGAAGCTTGAAGGCTCTGCATACTCTATGTTTTCTGCAACACATAGTGCATATAGCAAGTATTCTTCTTCACTGTATCTTGTAGATGGTTTAGGGATTCTTCTGACCCTATCTCTGGCTAGAACATAGTCACCCAAATCCTGCTGCTCAGGGTTCAACACATCAGCACCTGCTTCTTCTTGTTCACTATGATTTCCCATCTGCTGTTCAGGCTCAGCAGTTCTATCTGTTCCAGAAACCTCCACCTGAACTGATTCCTCAGCCTCCTCAGGTTCTGGAACACCCATCTCCACCATCCTCTCAGGCTCTGGTTCTTTCTCAGAATGAGATGGCCTCTGGCTCTCTTGAGCCTTTTCCAGAAATGGCATCCTACTTTCTTCAAATTGCACATCTCTAGAGATAATAACTTTCTGATTTCCTGGCTCTATGCACCACAGCCTGTAGCCCTTCACTCCCCTTTGGTATCCAATCATCACACATCTCAAGGCCCTTGGCTCCAACTTACTTTGCCTGATGTGTGCATAAGCCATACAACCAAAAATCTTCATATTCGAATAATCCATGGCCTTTCCATACCATCTCTGATCAGGAGTGTCAAAAGCTATAGCTGAAGAAGGACTTCTATTGATGAGAACTGCTGCCATACTCACAGCCTCACCCCAGAATCTCTTAGCCATTCCAGAGCCAAAGAGCATACATCTAACTCGCTCTAGGATGGTTCTATTCATGCGCTCAGCGACTCCATTCTGTTGGGGATTAGATGGAGATGTCCTATGCCTCTTCATACCTTTCTGCTTGCAGAAAGAATCAAACTCCCCACTCAGAAACTCCAGCCCATTATCAGTTCTTAAACACTTCAAAGAACACCCTTTCTCCACCTCCACTTCCCTACACCACTCCTTGAATTTCATGAATGTCTCTGACTTTTCCTTCAAGATAAACACCCATAATTTTCTAGAAAAATCATCAATAATGGATAGAAAGTATCTACCTCCACCCAATGAAGCTGGTGTAGCTGGGCCCCACAAGTCACTGTGGGCATAGTCTAGTGGTGACCTTGAGCTGTGAATTCCTCTCCCATAGGGCAGTTTCTTACTCTTTCCGAGCACACATTGCTCACACAAACCCAACTGCTCATTGGGATTTTCCAGCTTAATCAGCTCCTTCTTGGCCAATTCTTTGATTCCATTTTCTCCCAAGTGTCCGAGTCTGAGATGCCACATTCTTAAGTCTAATACCAGATTCACAGATCCAGTAACCACACTTGCCTTTAGATAGTATAGGCTTCTCTTTCTCTCAGCCATCATAACAACATCACCATTCTTGACGATGTTCATAATCCCATCAGACAATATGCAATTATATCCTGCTGCATCCAACACTCCAATAGAGATCAAATTCCTCTTAATCTCTGGAATAAACCTCACACCAGTGAGTAACCTGATGGAGCCATCATGAAGTCTAAGCCTGATGGACCCAACTCCTCTGATTCTGCATATCTGGTCATTTCCTAACAAAACTGATCCAGCTGCATTCTTGATTTCCTCAAAATGACTTCTAGTTGGACACATGTGGAAGCTACATCCAGAATCCATGATCCATGGAAGTTCTTCCATGTCCTCAGTCACACACAGAGCCTCCGGGACCACCAACTCTTCTGCAATATCAGCATTGTTCTTGCCATTCTCTTCCTCGGCCTGCTTCTTCTTCCAAACCCAACAATTCTTCTTTATGTGGCCTGGTTTCTTGCAGTGATGGCATGATCTGGTCTCTTTCCAGTCAGCTGTCTTGTTTTTCCATGGCTTCTTCTGTGACTTTCTTTTCACATTCTTCTTGTGATCAGTAACACTCAGACTCTCAGACACCATTTCAGTGGACTTTGGATTAGATTTCTGGATTTCCTTGAGCTTTAGAGCAGAGTACACCTCTTCATATCCAATCTTGGACTCTCTACCAAGAAGTATAGCATCCTTGAAATGCTCATAACTTGGTGGCAAGGAATTCAACAACATCAGAGCCTTGTCCTCATCTTTAATCTCTTCATCAATGTTCTCAAGATCATCGATGCACTTCCCAAATTCTTCGAGCTGTTCCAACACACCTTTTCCATCAGCAATCTTGAAAGTGAGAAGTTTCTGCTTCAGGTGCAGCCGATTTGCCAAAGATTTGGCCATGTATAATGACTCCAACTTGGACCAAACTCCAGCCGCTGTCTCCTCCTTTGAAACTTCTCTGAGGACTCTGTCATTGAGGTTGAGTATCAAGGTACTATATGCCTTGTACTCTCTGTCTTGAGCCTTTGCCTTCTCCTTTTCATCAGGCTCGGGCTTCTCCCCCTCATTACTGCCTCCACCATTTAGGGTTTCCCATAAACCCTGTTGCATCAAGATTGCTTTCATCTTCAGCCTCCATAGACCAAAATCATTTCGGCCTGTGAACTTTTCAACATCAAACCTTGCTGCAGCCATTATTCAAACAGGTTGAGCGCCTTCTTGAGGACAAAGAAAGAACTCCCAAAACTTTGTGCCTTCTCGATCAATTCAGTGGGTGAAGTTCCCACAGACGGCGCCACGTTGTGAAGAACGAACCTATGGTTGTGATGATCGAAAAGGAAATTAATGAAATGACAAGATGCAAGGAAGAACACAAGCGAATTACGTGGTTCGGCGTAAGCCTACATCCACGGGCAGAATCTGGTGTGTTTCTTTATTGATCACTCGAGAGATTACAAACACAAGAGCACTCAAAACTCTCAAGAATTTACAAGATGGAAAACCCTCAACTCGCCCGAAAACTTCTTGCTTCGAGAGCTAAAAACGCACAGCTGAAAGATAACACTTCCTCTCTTGAATTCTCTCTCTATCACTTTTGATTTCTGTTGTTGTTAGTTCTGGAATGAATCGCAACTTCCTTAAGTAGTACCGATCAAGAAAAACCGCCGAACAGTTTCCTTTGCCGAACAGCTTCCTTTGCCGAACAGCTTCCTTTGCCGAACAGCTTCCTTTTGTCCGAACACCTTTTGGCGAACACCTTTTGGCGAACACCTTTTGCCGAACACCTTTTGGCGAACACCTTTTGGCGAACACCTTTTGCCGAACACCTTCTGGCGAACACCTTTTGCCGAACACCTTTTGCCGAACACCTTCTGGCGAACACCTTTTGCCGAACACCTTCTGGCGAACACCTTTTGGCGAACAGCTTCCTTTTGCCGAAAACGGTTATAACCGTTTCCAACGGCTAGTTTCTGTTTCGGTTCCCAACGGCTATTTCCTGACTTGATTCTTCCACCAGCTCAATCCGATCTTGATGAGCTCAAACACTAACATGTAATGTGGGTTGCCATAAATTTTACATATAGTATGAAATTTATTCATAAAAATATTGACACATGTGTTATTCATTTGTACTATTCAAGAAATCATTATTAATTTTGAAATTGGATGATACGACGATTATCTTTCGTAAGTTTTGTACTTGGTGTCTCATCTTTACATATTGACAACTAAGTATTTGTCCCATTTTCCACATTTTCATAGACTGCCATCAATTCATTATTATTTCTTGAGGCATATGATCTTTTTCAATAATATGCATTAGTTTCTATTTTTTTGTCAATGAATTATACATATAAAAATTATAGTGAAGTATCTGACTCAGACATCCCTAAGATCCACATGTTAATTTCTTAGATGACATGATTATGTATTTATACTGTTTGATTAGTTTATGTAATATATTAAGGTTTTCTTACTATATAAATCAAGAAATGGAAATGCAAAAACATTTTTTACATGGAGAATTGAAATCTTTATGAAAATCCAAATATTAAAGGCCCATTTACTCTATTTACAGAAGTATGATTAAGGACCACTCAAGCAGCTAATTTCATCCTAAGGCCCAAATTTTAACCCGTTAGTTTCATCATATGGCCCAATTTCAAGCCCGTTAATTTCATCATACGGCCCAACTTCAAGCCGGCTAATATCATCCCCAAAAATTAGCAAGGAAGAAGGAAAAGAAGTGAAAATGGCGGATTCGGAAAAGGTGAAGGAGTCGATGGAATCAGCATCCAGCGAAATTTCGAGAGAATTCAGAAGCCTAACTGATTCGCGAGATTTGGATTCGATCAAACAAGCACAAAATCTCATGTATGCATGTATAGAAACATATTTTTTATCAATTGGTTATTCGATCATAATTTCACCGGAATTTAGTGATTCCAAGAGTTGAATACGCAGATTAGGGAGAATGCAAGACAGCAATGCAGTGTTGTCTCGCTTCAACGAGTACTCGGAGAATTGCTTCATGGAAGTGCACGCTGATTTTGCGAAGAACACGCGCCTCTTGCGGTCCATGAAATCGGACCTGGATTACATCTTTCAGAAGCTCAGGTATGTCAAATTCTCCGCTTTTTCCACTTCCAAATTTCAATTTTCCACAGTTTATGATGCCTTATTTATTTTTTCACAGAAGTTTAGATATACAAATGAATGTATCCTGTATTCAGAGCTTGTTTTTTTTGGATGAGTGGAAATATTTTAAGAAACTAAGAAGAGTTGATGAAATTTATGCTTTGTGATGATGATAATGGAGCCTATGAAATGTGTTGAGATGTTTGATGATCTCATATTAATGCCAGATTGAACCTTCTCCTCTTCAGCTGCAAAAAATTGTTAGCTCCCTGTGATTAGCCTTCCACAAACAAAGAACTCAAGTAGGGCTAGGAAATCCATATGGGTATGAGATGTTTTCCGATGTTTGTAGAAGCTACACTTCCTTAGCATTATGGATTAGATTAATGGCACGACAGATTCCGCGTTTGTTGTCAAAAATGGCAGAGAAGTCGAGTAGCATCCTTCGCTTGTTTGGTTACCATATCAATGTGATTTTCCCTAAGCACTTAACTTCTAGCAAAGGATCCAGTGTGGTGAAGAGGGTATTAGGCCAAGCACGGTTTATGTGAACGGATGAACAACACAGGATGAACAACACAACTGAAGCTTTCTTTGATTGCACATTTACTCCGTATATAGGAGCTGCATAGTAGTCTTCTTCAATAACACCTACCAAGTAAGCTACATTAGTGTATGCTAACCTGACTGGAACGGTCTATGTGGCAAACGGGCAGCAACTCTTTTCCTCGGATTTAAACTCTGCCCAAATAACCCTTATCATTGTTATTTTCATTGCGTGGGAGTCTTTTTTGCCACATTTCTATGAAAGCTAATGCGCGTTTATTCGGATGTTGTTTGTAGGAGCCTTAAGAACAAGATTGCAGGAACCTATCCGGATGCTTTTCCTGATACCTCTGAAATTGAAGCTCTTGATCAAAGACCAGACCTGGAGTTGCCCAAGGATAGCTAGAAATGAATTCCCACTCACATCTTCTTCTGCTCTAAATCCACTTCACACTGTTGCTCTTAGAATTCACTGTTTCTTCTGAAGTGTTGTCCAAACCGTGTGAAGTTGTGAAAAGTGCCTTACAAAAGAGGTTGTATTAGTAATGTGTTTTTCACTTCCTCGAAAACTAATGCTTTCTTCGTCTATCATTAAATATCTCATTTTCTCGTTTTTAGATGTCTCATTTCGTTCGTGTGAAGTTGAGAAAAGTTACTTGCAAAAGTAGTTGTATAAGTCCGCTAATTTCATTTCCTTGATAACTACTCCATTCGTTGGTCATTATATATACATGTCTCGTTTCATTTTATTATAATATGATAAACATTTTTCACTTCGTTTCATTTTATTATAATATGATAAACATTTTTCACTTTTTATCATAAAGACAATATATATTTGAAAACATACATTATCTCAAATTGGACAGTTAATAGTGGACAACGTAGATATTCCCTTTTATCTACAACAATGGTATAATCAATTCACACTAGAAGTGTGGCATTAAATATAATCATGAAATTATAGATAAGAATATACTGTGTGGCTGTGTGCCATAAAATAATCATGAAATTAGACATAATGAGTTTATAGAACAATTATTACTACCAAAAATTGCCAAACGAAATAAAATAGTCTGGGACCATATTAAGGTTAACTAAGAGCATCCGCAGCGGTGGCGAAAGACGCCACCGCCGTCCGCGCCGTTGGCAAGGCGCAGGACCGCCGCCGCTGCAGCCGCGCCGCTGGCACGGCGCTGCTCGATGTATCGAGCACGTCCGTGCCAGCGGACGCACACGTGGCGCGCTCCCATTCGTCAACGGCATAGCCGTTGTGTTTAAACTTTTTTTTATTTTTATTTTTTAAAAATCGGTATTTAATTATAAATAATGCTAAAAAATAAAAAAAAATATTTTCCAAATCCCAAAAATATGGCCGTTTTTTTCCCGTTTTTTCTGAATTTTTTTGATTTTTTTTTTTTTTTTTCCCCAAAATCATCTATAAATACACACATTCATCATCCATTTATCACATCAAATCATCTCTCATTCATCTCTCATTCATAATTCTCATACAAACTATCAACACATTCATCCCCCACTCAAAATCTCAAATGGATTTCACCCATATTATGGCGGAAGGGGAACGCGAAGAACAAGAATACTACGAACAACATCGTGCCGCTTACGAAGCATATGTCGCGGCGAATACCCCTGCTCCTCCTCCTCAACGAACCAGATCAAATCGACGGTACATCCATCGTGACCGGGAGGGAGCCCACGAAAGGCTCGTTGCCGACTACTTTGCCGACCAGCCGCGGTTTCCGGCAGATTACTTCAGGCGCCGTTTTCGCATGTCAAAGCGCTTGTTCATGCGAATTGTCAACACATTGTCCGCACGTGTTGAATACTTTCAAACAGGTGTAGATGCAGCCGGCCGGCAAAGTATCACGGCGTTGCAGAAGTGTACGTGTGCCATCCGACAACTCGCTACTGGGCAAACGGCCGACATGTTCGACGAGTATTTGCATATCGGTGAGTCCACTGGAATCCTATGTTTAAAGAATTTTTGCGAGGGCGTTCGTTCTGCTTTTGGGGATGAATTCCTTCGAGCACCCACCACTGATGATTGCCAACGGTTGCTTCGTCTTCACGAATCAGTCCATGGCTTTCCCGGAATGCTTGGCAGCATTGACTGCATGCATTGGAGGTGGAAGAATTGTCCGACTGCTTGGAGGGGGCAACACTTGAGCGGTCACAAAGGCGGCGACCCAACGCTTATCCTTGAGGCGGTCGCCGACTACCGCCTATGGATTTGGCATGCATATTTCGGCGTTGCTGGATCCAACAACGACTTGAATGTGCTATATTCGTCACCACTCTTCAATGATGTGATGAATGGTGTAGCACCGGCGATCGACTTCACCATCAACGGAAATATATACCGCATGGGTTACTATCTCGCCGATGGTATCTACCCAAGGTGGTCGACGTTCGTGAAGACGCTCCACAACCCACACGACCCGAGACGGGTTCTTTTTGCGCAGCGTCAAGAGTCAGCGCGGAAAGATGTCGAAAGAGCCTTCGGGGTCCTTCAAGCTCGATTCAACATTGTGAAGGCCCCGGCTCGGCTGTGGTACGTGAATAATATCGCCGACATCATGTTCACGTGTATTATATTACACAACATGATTATAGCCGACGAAGGGCCGAGGGCGGCTAGCTTCTACGACGAGGACGAAGCCGGAAGCTCAACAGCGAGGTCTCCCCTACGCCGAGGCGAGCATACGACGGTTGGCCAGAGGATCGAGACAAGACACACAATGCGCGATACTCGAATCCACAATCAACTACAAGAAGACCTAATCAACCACATGTGGGCGAAATTCGGCAACGAGTAGTGTCATTTTTAATTTTTAGGATTTTAATTATGTAATTTTTAATTTTTAGGATTTTAATTATGTAATTTTTAATTTTTAGGATTTTAATTATGCAATGTTTAATTTTATTTGTCATTTGTAATATTTATTGTGGGTTTTAAATGAATTTTAATATTATGGAAATGTTTTTGTGTAATTGAATTTTATATTAATTGTGCTCGTCCTTGCGGAAGAGCACAGTTGTGGGTGTTGTGCTCTTGCCAGAGAGCAGGCATGAATAGTACCGCCCGGGCCCACAACCGTGCCGCTGGCAAGAGCACGGTTGTTGATGCTCTAATTGCAATAGTTAAATATGGATGATATATATACACACATTAAATAAGTCAAAAAAATACATGTGTCAATATTAATCACATAGAAAAATCAAAACTATTGAACAACGGATATTTGTTTCCGCTTTGATAGGTAGGTTTATTATTGATACATTTCTTCTGCAAATTCCGAAAAAAATTCACGATTTCTCCCACACACACTCGCAGGTAATATAGTTCCATATATTCATCCCTCTATCTCTACGCTTGAGTGAAATTTTGCTGTGAAATTGGATCCAATACAGGAATCCGCGGGTGTTAGTGTCGTGGATTATCAACAAGTTTGTGAGTTGTGACTAATTTGGATTGAAATTGCAGGGATTTTGTTGAATTAAGGGGGCGCTGGGTGTATGAGCTAGGGTTTTTGAGTGGACAGATCTGAGTACGACTCTGCAATTCGATCGCTGCACTTCGGGATTCAATATGTTCTGGCGAATGGCTGGCCCCTCCACTGCATCCGCAGTGAGTGCTCGTGATCTTATTTATTCGAAGAGATATTACTTGTGTTGTTTGTTGGGTAGTTTCTTCTGTTTGTTGGATCCAATCCTGTTGGCATTTTGTTACTTGGACGTTGGATTTCGCTGTGCGTTTATTGTATTGCTGTTGAGATTTGTTGGGTCGAAAAGGGGTTCTTTAATTGGGGGAGAGTCTACCTTTGGAGTCTGCATGATTTCGTATCTATTTGGCCAGTGTGCCGTGGCAGAGTTCTATTGATTGGAAGGGATCCTATTCGTCAAACTTAATCTTGCCTGCAATTCATCTAATGGGATGTAACATCGGCCTGGTAGAGTGCCGCACTTGGTGCCACTGTGTATTCTTGCTGCCGGGTTCCTAAAGTC
Organism: Salvia splendens; assembly: GCF_004379255.2. Taxonomy (NCBI): domain Eukaryota; kingdom Viridiplantae; phylum Streptophyta; class Magnoliopsida; order Lamiales; family Lamiaceae; genus Salvia; species Salvia splendens. The sequence goes on from NC_056042.1 coordinate 1,859,847, forward strand.
CTTCCAGCTGTATTTGTACAATAGGTTCTCTATTTTGAGTAGGCTAGACAGGGAATTCCATCTCGTCTGATTTATACCATATTTGCTTGGGGAAAAATAGCTACACGTTACTCAAAATTGGAAATAGGAAATGAGGACGATGGCGCTAGTTGAGTGATCTTTGTAGTCTTGCTTTTGAACAATGGGAATCAACCCGTGTCTTCGACATGAAAAGATGTTGTCCTAGTCAATGGACAAAAGGGACCGAAAATCCATTCTTCATATACCTCAGCTCCATGATAGAAGTGATTCATTTTTTCGCAAATAAACTGTCCAAGATTCATTATTGTAAATTTTTCTTGACATTGATTGGAGTGGAGAAAAAAGTAATTCAAATTGAAAATAATGTTACTTATAACCATAGGACAGGATGCTGCATAATCAAATTCGACTGCTTAGGTAAACAAGCTACACTTTCTCGTACTTTCCAGCGCAGGAATGAGAAGATGCATGCTTTCTACGGGTTGTGAAAAATATGTTATTTTCCCATTTATTGGTGGAAAGATGATCTGGGAAGTGGGAAGATATTTTGCTTTTTATTTACCATTCTCAGACTTTGTCTGCAAGCCTTTAGCTTATATTCGTATAGCTGTACAACTTTTTGTGATACCATGCTGAGCTTTATGGTCAGAATTGGCAATGGTATTCTTTTATTAGGACACGCAAACCCCGATAAAAGCATCCATTACTAGATTGGACGATTGAGTATGGAATACTTATTGCTTCTGAGTTCTGACTGTGTTAATATTAGATGGAGGCAATATTGGACAAAGATGATTTTACACTGGAGGAGCTATTGGACGAGGATGAAATCATTCAGGAATGCAAAGCTCTTAATGGCCGTCTCATTAATTTGTGAGATCAAGTTTCCTTTGGTTTCCTCTATATTAACATTTTGTTGCGTTTTCTAATCATTATATTGTGTAGAAAGTGAAGTGGGATATTCCGGTGTTCAGAATTGAGTGTATCCTATGTTTTTTCTTTTTGAAGTACAACATCACATGAGAGTATTCTTATGTAATATTAAACACAGTAATTGCTCATAAATGCTCACCAACTCATGCCACAAGCAAAAATAGAATATGCTATATAGGTTTTAAGATGAGATGCGAAGGACAGTATGATAATCAGCTAAGTAGTTTGTGCAGTAACCGATTTTCATGGGTTCTTGATTAATCCCTGAAAATGAACCATTTTCCTTCTCTGCTACAATCATGGGAACTATATTTTCTTGTTAAAATGTCCCTGTTATTATTTTTTTGGTAATAATTGGATTAAACATCTTTTTCTTTGATGTTGCACCTTTAGTTAACAGCAAATTTTCTTGCAGTTTGCGGGAAAGAGCTAATGTGAAACAACTGGTTCAATATATCGTGGAAGAACCACCAGAAGGTGCCGAAAAAGAACGAATATTCAAGTAAGCATGTGTTGTGGATGTTCTAGGTGTATTTTGTTTACAATTGACTGCATACCAAATATTTGCAATAAAATTGTAAAGGGCATTCAAATTAATTTGAAGTATGTAATTTTTCTTCTTTCTCCCCACAGGCTTCCTTTCGTTGCTTGTGAGATTTTCACTTGTGAGGTCGATATAATTCTTAAGGCCTTGATAGAGGATGATGAGGTTGGAATTTGTTATGCTATCTTCTCTTCTTTCTTCCTTTCCCATTATGTCATCTGGTCTGTCTAAAAGCTTAGACCTTCTTTATATGGGACTAAACTAGTTACCTCCTGCATTTGGTTCACAGTTAGTGGATCTGCTGTTTTCTTTTTTGGAACCTGAGCGATCCCATAGCACTTTGTTAGCTGGTTATTTCAGCAAGGTAAGGTTTATATACAAATGACTAATTATATTGCATATAGTTTTTTTTTGATAATTTCTGGCTGGTCTGTTTGATCCTTGATCTTTGATGTTCCAGGTTGTTGTGTGCCTCTTGCTGCGAAAGACAACTCCTTTAATGAACTACATACAAGTGAGTCCAACTGTATTTGTATATCTGCTATGGTTGTAGGCTGATAAGCGGTGCTTGTTATGTTCTTCGTTGAAAGACAAAATAAGTTTTTATGAATATAAAACCGCGAAGCCATGTTAATGTCACTCACAACATGATGCATAGCAACGGAGATGGAAATAATTCTATATTGTACAGTCTATTTACATGCTCGTTGAGAGAAGAGCTACTGAGTTTTCATGTTTTTAGAGAACTTCCAAATTCCTAAATGCATAACTTAAGTAGTGAACAGTTTAGCAGGTGGCACTGTCTGTTTTCCTGCATTAGAGCATCCACAACGGCGAGCAGGACGGTGTCCGTCCGTCCGTGCCAGCGGCACGGAGACGCTGTCCGCCGCTGCGCTCGCGCCATTGGCACGGCGCTGCTCGATGCATCGAGCACGTCCGTGCCAGCGAGCAGGGCGACGTGGCGCGTTTCTATTGGCCGTTGGCATTTTTTTAAAAAAAAATCGAAAATAATACCAAAAATTAAAAAAATACATTATTTTGGATTCCCAAAAATATACAGATTTTATTACCATTTTTTGAATTTTTTTTTGAATTTTTTTAAAAAAATTTAATCCCAAAATCATCTAGAAATAGGCACATTCATCATCCATTTGGGCGAAATTCGGCCACGAGTAGTGGGTTTTTTGAATTTTATGAATTTAATTATGTAATTTTTAATTTTTAGGATTTAAATTATGTAATTTTTAATTTTTAAGACTTTAATGAAGAAAATTTTAATTTTTAGGATTTTATTTATGTAATTTTTAATTTTTTTGTAATTTGTAATATTATTCCGGTTATTTTTAATGCATTTTAATATTGTGGAAATGTTTTTATTTAAATTGAATAATAGAATGGTGGGACCCTTGAGCATGGGTGTTTTGCTCTTGCCTAAGAGCAGGGAATAAAAGTGGGTTCGGGCCCACATCCGTGCTCGTTGGCAAGAGCACGGATGTGGATGCTCTTACCATCTTGTTTCAGTCATTCCAGGGTTTATATAAATGATTTGTAATTCTCAGTTATTTATTCTATATAAGTGTAGAATCCGTTACTCTTTGGTTTGATGTAATATGCAGGAATTTAAGTTCCTCTTAGAGGGATAGTTCATCAGTCTAGTTACTGCCTTGTACTATATGGCATTTACTGAGAAGCTTATTCATGTTTTTACAGGCTCATCAGGATATCATTAAAAGGCTGGTTGACCTAATTGGTATTACATCTATAATGGAGGTATGCTGTTAATCCTTTCCTCCAAACCCTGATCCTCACCCAGGCCTCTCTTTTACTATGCATATTTGTTTAAAAATACTAATAGGTTTCTTGTTGAACAGGTTTTAATACGTCTAATCGGCGCTGATGAACATATTTACACCAACTGTGCGGACTCTATGCAGTGGTTGGAAGATATGAGTGTGCTGGAAATGATTGTTGAAAAATTTAGTTCATCTGTAAGTTGCAGTAAGCATGTATACCCTGACTTGACAGTGTTGTCTTCTTTACCCCAGAGTCTGGTTATTTAGGGTGTGTGGACTATGGCATGTTTGGAGATTGACTCTCTTTTCTGATTGTTGAGGGTGTATAGCTGTTTGGGAGTTGTGCCTCTTTTGCTCATTTCTCCTTTATTACTGTGGAACAAAAGTTATTCATTTACAGAATTTACACGTGGTTTATATATATTCATTATAATCTTGTATATATAATTGTTTGTGTTTGGTAGAATTTTGTTCTGTAATTTTTTTTCTGTCTATCGGGGTGGGGGTAAGTTGAGTAATTGCATTTTGACAAATGAACCCTACTTCTTCATGTTTCTTTTTTTACTGCCATCCCCTAGAATTTGACTGATCTGCTTCACAGAGCTTTTGATGTGTGTGCTATTTTGGTTTGCAGGATTCCCCTGAAGTACATGCTAATGCGGCCGAAACACTTTGTGCAATCACTCGTTATGCTCCACCAGGACTAGCTTCAAAAATCTCCAGCCCAAGGTCCATTTTGTCTACCTATTTTTGTTCTTAGTTTCCCACATCAGATTGTTTTCTTATCTTGGTTTGAACTGGCTGTCACAGTTTCATTGAAAGACTGTTCCGGCATGCTTTGGAAGACTCGCGCCCAAAATCTGTTTTGGTTAACTTGTTGTCCGTCTGTATATCGTTGCTAGACTCCAAGAGGTTAACTTCAGGAACATATTACATGTATACCCGTCAAATGACACAAGGATCAGGAACTACTGCTAGCCCTGAGACTGTCAGAAGCATGCTAGATGGACTAGGTTAGTTCTTGGATTTGATTGCTTGTGCTGACAAGTTGAGGCTTCCATCCAGTCTTTTCTTTCTCCAAACCAATATGGATTCACTACAAAATTACAATGCAAATACATGGCTAGCTCTTAGTTTATTTTGTCCGTTCAAATACGTTTCTCAGGAGATTTTTGTGAAAAGTGTGATGCAAATCTTCATTAGAGACTGGCTTGATAACTCTACTTATTTGTTTTGCAGGGGATTTGCTCAAGCTTTTGGATATTTCATTGGAAGAGCGTGTCTTGCTTACTACTTATGGCAAATTGCAACCCCCTCTAGGAAAGCATCGTTTGAAGGTACATCTTTTGTTTCTCAAGGAGTGTTTGTTGTCGAATGTTTATTCTTCAAGTATGTTCTGTCTCCAACTAATAACTGCAAATCTCTTGTGCATTCCTTTTATAACTTCACATGGCTGCATCTGTATATTATTTCATTCTTTTATGTCTTAATAAGTGAATTAATCATTGCTGCTGAACCAAAATCTCACTTATGAACAATGATTGGGTTTTGTAGATTATAGAGTTCATCTCAGTCTTGGTCACTGCCAGCAATGAAGTTGCAGAAAAGGAATTAATTTGCCTGGGTGCTGTGAAGCATATTCTAAAATTGTTTTTCGAGTACGTTATTTACCCATTTTCATCTTATACTAGTAACTCTATAGACTCTATTGAGAATTTTGATTTTACTATTTTTTAGGTATCCATACAATAATTTCTTGCATTCTAATGTGGAACACATCATACTATCTTGCATTGAGAGTAAGAACCCTCAGTTTGTTGAACATCTGCTTCACGAATGCAATCTTGTTGGGAGGATTCTTGAAGTTGAAAGAAACTTCACTTTGACTGTTGATTCGAGCAAGGTAATTATTTGATACTGCAGTTAAAACTTGTAGTTGCTGCTATCACTTGCTCTTATTCTTTTCATCACAATTGTTTTGTCATTCTATGATGTAGGGTAAAGAATCAAATCATTCTTAAAAACTGAACTATATTAATGTATTTTGCAGCCTACTATATCCGCGGAGGGAAGAAAACCACCTAGGGTAGGGAATATTGGTCACCTAACCCGTATTGCTAACAAGCTTGTGCAATTAGGGGATAGCAACAGTGACATACAGACATTTCTACAGGTTTGCCCAATCTTTATTTGATGTCTTTTATTGCAATTTTCTGTTAGTTTTTGCAACTGCCTTCAAACACCCCTCCTCTCTTGGTTCATGACCATCATCAACTAAAGGCGACATTGTTATCTGTTGGCTTTGATGTTGTTAGTAATTCATAACAGATATACTGGTATGAATTACTAATTTTAAAATGCCTTTGTTCTTTATTTCTTTGATCATTTTTTCTGTGTTACCCATATATCTTAACAAATTAGCCTTGTTTGTACCCTTATGAGGTGCTGCTGGTGGACTGATAATGGCAATGTTTCAGTATATTTTGAATCTTGCTATGGCATCAATGCTGTTGAGTTTCTGATATATTTTTATAGAAAGTTATTTCTTACCTTTTAATTGGCAGGGAAATAGTGATTGGGTTGATTGGCAAACAAATGTCCTGCTTAAGCGCAATGCTGTGGAGAATGTCTCACAGTGGGCATGCGGGTTAGTGTTCATAAATATGGTCATCTCAGCATGTAGCTATTAGCTATATAGACTATGCGCGAGAAACTGAGATATTGCATGCTCAGAGGGTGTTGCATATATGCACATGCACCCATATATCCGATTCAAGTTGTCTCTAATATTATGGTCATGTTTCAGCATTATTCCTATGGACCTGTGTTTTGAAATTGCATAGTCTATTTAACTAAATTCCAAACTCATTCTGGACACGACATTTTTCTGAATATGCAGGAGGCCCACTGCACTCCTGGATCAGAATAGAGATAGTGATGATGATGATTACCAAGATAAGGATTATGATGTTGCAGCATTGGCGAATAACTTGAGCCAGGCCTTCCGATATGGGATCTACAGTAATGATGATATCGAGGAGGTTTGTTTTATGCTATTTAACTGCTACTGCTCGTTTTTCATTTTTTCCTTCTAGAAGATTAAAAGTTAATAGAGGCCCAAAAAGGCTAATAAGTGGCCTTCGTACCATTGGCTGAATAGTCTATATGTTTGCTTTTTGCAGGCTCATGGTTCTGTGGAACGGGATGATGAGGTATTCACATGACTGAGAATTATATAGCTTGATTATTGGTTGCATTTAGTGATGGGTTGGATGAGAAAATTTATTGGTATTGAATATCTTGCAAATTTTGGTTCAGCTTCTTTGATATTTTACTCTCTCCATCTTAAACTTATTTCTGTGCCAAGTTTTTGCACTGCCATAATTTATATTTCTGCCCTTTTCGTCCTTATAACTTTGTCAAATTTCATCTTTTTTTAATCATCTAACTATGATAACTTTTTTCAGGATGTTTACTTTGATGATGAATCTGCTGAAATTGTCATTTCTTCACTCAGGTTGGGTGATGATCACCAGGAAAGGTAAAAATGGAAATGAAACTTGTAACTTTTACCTTTATAGTTCTAACTTTTTGTATCCACAAGCTCAAAGATTAGTGAAAGTTGATTTATTAAATCAATTATTTTCTTGAACAAAATAGCAAGGCTCATTGTGATTTGTGATCTTGTTTGCAGTGGATCCCTCTTTACAAACTCAAATTGGTTTGCATTTGAAGATGGAAGAATCGCTGATGAACATGGTGCTGCTCCTGTTGCTTCTTCATCCCCCAACACTGAAGGCCATGTTGGTGTTGGAGGAGCTCATAATGTCGTTGTCGAGGAAGATGAGGACTTAGCTGATACAGCCGCATCTGAACCTTCCGAACAGAAATCAAATGTTGTTGATGGCATACCTACTAAATTGTTGGAGGCCTCCAGAGAAAGTGAGACGAGTTCCTCTGACAAACCCGAGTGGGTTGAGTGGAGGGGAAGTTCCGATTCTTTTGAAAACCCTCTTCCTTCAAATACTGCAAACACATCTGATGCAGACCAACTCCCATCTTTGCCCAATGGCGAGCTGCAGGTAGAATTAGAGGACCAACCTGGCGAAAAAACAGCTCCTTCCCCAGCCTCCACCGATGAGCCTACAGATACTGGCAAAACTAGAAGTGGAGAATCCCCTAATGGCTCAAAAGACTATGCTGCGAATCCTTCCCAGTCCTCACAAGCGGCTGAAGAGAACCGAACTATTGAACAGGACGACGACACATCTGGACCCACAGAACAGGAAAAGGAAAACTAAAACATGGAACACACTGTAAATTCTTATGCCATATATAGTGTCAAGAGGAAAACCTGGCCACTGGTATTGATGGAGAGCGGGCGACTCTGGGAAGGATGCTGCTCGTCACATGTAGAGAAAGCGAAGCTCCATCTCCTGCGCAATAAAGTGCTTTAGCTCAGCCGAAGCCTAACAGCTACTGAAAATATTTGTAGAGTCTGCCTTCTTTTTTAACTGATTTTCGAGTTTTATGTACTTGTAGGTAAAATCTGACTTTCAGTTGGGAATGTTGGATGTGTATGTTGCCAAAATCTTTGTTTATATTTGGTGCTCCTAAATTCCTCCTATTTGGATATTTGAGGCTGGAACTATTGCTATAGAACTCTGAATCACTCGCTTTGCTTCAAGAGAATCAATAATAATTTCATTCAATAGAATCAATAATGATTTCTCGTTTGTTTATGTATGAAACTGCAACTTATTGGTTAAAGGGGAAAAGACATTGTCGTTATTGCGGTTTCAACAGGACGTCGCTGAACACTCTCCTCAACGTCGAGGCGAGGCGAGGCAACCGTGGCAATGCGAATGGAAGTTGCTTGTATTATAAGACAACTGCATTGTTCTTGAATGGCCTTTTCCTCTCCTTTTTATAGAGTGAAAGGGTTGTATATGGTGTTATGTTATTCTTGTGTAGTTGTATTATTGAACAATGTTGTTCCTTCTCTGTAAAAATAAATAAACTGAGTTGTGCTAGTAGAGATAGACCCAAAACTACAAATGATCATAATATGGAAATTGTAAATGAACATATATTGCTAAAAAATTATATATTTTTAATAATTATTAATATGGAAATTGTAAATGAACATATATTGCTAAAAAAATTATATATTTTTAATAATTATTATGGAGAATGCTGATGGTTATTAAATTTTGATCAAATTCTCTTCAAAGGTTTAAAAACAGAATATTAAATCATGAATTTTGATTGTACTTCGTGGAGTACAAAACAATGTTTTTAAAAATTTTGCACATTTGAAATCAATCACGACGCTTCATTAAAATGATGTTTTTGGTGATGTTTGTTTTATTAAATTAAGTGTTTTTTGTTTATTTTTTTATTTTCTTATTTTAATTAAACAATATTGTTTGAGTATTACCAAAGACTTTTTGTACACAAATGAGACAATTAAAAAAAATTAAAATTTAATAATTTTTAAATCTTTTGGCACAGAGCTAAATTTGTAATTTAAATGAATATTCTCTCTGTAGCTTTGGTTGATCTAAGTTTCATACTAATATTTTTTTACTAAGTGTGAAAATCTTAGTACTATACTAGTAGTACTTAACAGTGATGTAGATTGGACTTCAATGTTGGCTAAATACCCAATAGATTGACTGGAGAGGGGCTGGTTCCAGCTGTTTTCTAATTAATCACTCCAAGTTTTCAACTAATTAACGCTATATGTTTGCTTAATGTTGTTAAGATACGGATTTTATATGAGTCTATATGTTTGGTTAATTTTATTAAGATGCTGATTTTAATTAGTTGGCAATAACTTTATATGCTTATAAAAGTCAAATTTTAATTGGTAGCAGCAAAATTGGAAACTAATTAATTTATTTATGTGGTCCCATGACCCCATCATTTATATATCGACTTACTACTATTTGCATGTTGTTACATCTTTCATCATCATTGTCCAAAAATTCTTACAAAACAAAGTACATGTGCTTTCCCTCATTGCCATGCATTACAAGATGAGATGTTTGAGAAACAAAGGAGAAACGAGAACGATTCTATATTCCACTGAATTTTTCGAGTAACTTTGGATACATTCGATAGATTCAACAATCCATAAAATCTGAAATAAAATAGGTAGGAAATTGTAATTGAATCGTATAACATCCTAACGAATAGAAAAACAGAGGAAATATACTTAATGTATTTAGCCTAAGGAGGAGCACTCCCGCCGTCGCCGGCAGTCCCCTCCTCCACATTCCGGAGCGCCTTCCCCTGCGATTCGTACAACTTGGCCGTGTCGTACGACGCGTGAAGCCCGAACAGCAGGTAGTACACCAGCAGGAAACACGTCCACACCATGAACCTCACGAAAGACTTGCCGTCAATGGATCCCAGCAAGAATATGTTAATCGCTATAGACGTCGACGGCATCCACGGCACCAACGGCACGCCCCACAGCTTAGGCGACCGTGCCTGAGGCACCGTCGTCCACAGCAACAAGTTCGACAGGATCCATATAGGCACGGTCACACAGTACCCGATCCACCCGTGCTCGCTCAGCCCCCAATACATCGCCGTCCCTGTTGAGGAGGCCAGGATCAGTGTGAGGTACACCACTAGCTTCTTTCGGTTCGCCTCCGTCGTCTCCCCGCTCACGTAGTACCTCCGCACGATGAGGGCTAGCGCCACCAGCATGAAGATGAAGAGCGTCGCGATGGAGAGCAAGTTTGCTAGGACTTCAAGATCGGTGAAGAAGGCTATCACGGCCGTGGAAGCGAGCATTGCGACCGTGGCGATGATCGGCGTCCCTGTCTTCGGATCAACCTTGGCGAACCACGGCGGCATCATGTGTGTTCTCGCTATGTGCGTGAGGTACCGGGCCTGCCCCACCGCGCTGACGAGGAGGACCGAGGTCATCCCCTTCAGCGCGCCAGCTGCCACGACGTACTGAGCCCAGCCCCACCCGACCTTCTTGAACGCCACCGAGAAGGGGGCGTTGATGTCGATCTCGTTGTACGGCTGCATGAGGCAGAGGACCACCGCGAGCACGCAGTAGATGGTGGTGGTGAGCACCATGGACCCCACGAGGCCGATGGGGATGTCGCGGGCCGGGTTCTTCGTCTCCTCGGCCATGGTGGAGACGGCGTCGAAGCCCACGTAGGCGAAGAAGAGGACGGCGGAGGCCTTGAAGATGCCGCGGGCGCCGTAGGGGGTGAAGTCCCTGTAGTTCTTGGGGTCGGCTTTGATGAGTCCGGCGATGATGATGAAGACGATGACGATGATGTGGACGACGGAGGCGATGTAGTTGAGGCGGGAGGAGCCCTTTGTGCTCATGACGGCGATGATGCAGACGAGTATGATGATGCCGACGGCGATGGGGTCGAGCTGGTTGAAGTCCTTTGCTAAACCGTTTACCTCGAAGCGGAAGTCTTCCGGTTGGTGGTTGCAGAGGGTGGCGAAGTAGGACGTCCAGGAACGCGCCACCGCTGCTCCGCCGATGATGTACTCGAGGAGGATGTTTCCGGCGGCTATGAATGCCACGAAATCGCCGAGCTCCACTCTCAAGTAGGCAAATGAACCACCTGCAAAATTGATAAATTAGGAGTACTAATTAGAGTAGTTTGCATCGATTCAAAAATATTGATCATCTCTGACACTTCAATTAATAACAAAACTGCAGGAAAATAGCTTTTTCAGATTATAGACTAGCTTCATACTAACAATTCATCGAATCAAACAATGCATAGTTTCGAGAAATTAAGCAATTAAAGTGATGAGTGTATACCAGCAACAGGAATTTCGACGGCGAATTCGGTGTAGCAGAAGACGGAGAGCAAGGCGGAGAGGCCGGAGAAGGCGTAGGAGAGAACGACGGCAGGGCCGGCGTGGATGTGAGCCTCTTGTCCGGTGAGGACGAATATTCCGGCGCCGATGACAGCGCCCATGCCGAACCACATCAAATCCCACGCAGTAAGCGTCCTCTTCATCTGTCCGCCGCTCCGAGCCTTGACCTCCAGCTCCGCCTCCAAGCTCGACCTCGACGTGACCCGGTCGAGCAGCCGCGCCGGAGTCTGTCTCAATGCACTCGCGTAGTTCCCCCAGCTCTGGAACGATTCCTCAGGGAGAAAATCGTCCTTTGAGCACGTGCACAGCCTCCGCCGCGTCGTCGAACCCGCACAGTCCGATTTATCGTCTCCTTCCATATTCCTTTCTGTCACCTGCAAATGTTCAATTCGTGGTTGAGATTAATCGAAATGCTTTCTATCACTGGATTAATGTTGATTGTGCACAGATTTGAAATTTCGATTTGAAGACGAAACTGATTCCTATTTATCAGCACGTTAAAACAGGGCATTCCAAACAGATCCCCAAATCACGAATCACGCATTAAGAGCAACGGAAATGTGAAGTGGATTTCAGAATCATCCAAAACTAAATCGTGAATCGTGATCGCAAAATTTGGCGTAATAAAGCACCTGATTATAAAACAAATAAACGCTAGAACAATAACCACCAGAATTGAAGCTCTATCTCTGTATCACTCTCTCTCAAAAAACTCTGTTTATAGGGAAAATCGGCGACAGAGAAAAGGTCAAGTGACCGGCGGAAGATGCCTAACGTTAACAGCTACACTTCAACAAATCTACATCGCGTGTGTGTATGCAGTATATTATATGCGATCAAATACACATCGATGAAGAATTGAACAATTGTTTATTGAATCAATCGAAATCAACGACAGCATCATGAAAAATTGAAAACTCATAGACGTTGCCTCGTATCAATCACACAGTACATATACAGGCTAAACATCAATATTTTAATTCCAAACTTGTTTCAAATACGAACAAAAACAACGAAATCGATGCTGAGAGAGAGAGAGAGGGGGAGAGAGAACCTGTATCGCGGCAGTGTAGAGATGTAGAGTGTGTTTGTGTGTGAAAATTTGTGTGTGGAAAATTTGGTAGCGCAGTATGAAGGGTTTGACGAAATATGAATATTAATATTGTATATTTTGGGTGTAAAACTGAAATGCAAGTGTTATAATATTATTTATAGAAATGAAGAGAAAAATCGGCGGGATAAATCACTTGGATTTTTTATTATAATATATAATCATTCCCCATTAATGTGGGCTTATTTATAAATATTCATAATTAGTTACAATAATGCCGATTTAATGGGAGCAGATAAGGAAAAGGTATAATACTGTAATACTCGCTCAATATTTTGATGCCAGCAAATGACTGTGATAATTGATTATCTTTATGATCTTATCATATGGTTTTTAGTAAAAAAAACAAATACTATAAATAAAGAATTCCAAGTAAATGTGGATAATTTGAGAATCAAGGAGAGAGAAATGATTCCGGATAAAACAAGCTTGAGATTCGGGAATCTGAGGGTTGGAATTTAGTCCCTAAAATGCGCGGGGAAATTTCGAAGGCCCATGCATAGGATATTGATCATGTGTGCTGTTGCGATTGCGTCGGCCCGCATTCTCATCGGCCCTTGAAAGACGAAATTGCCCTCGATCTCATGCTTATTGTATCTATCATTTATAATGGTAAAAAATTCTGGAAAATGGTTGATTTGAATTTTCAATGTCTTCTTATAGCATTCATGATAATGTCATTGAAATCCTCATTTTTTTCCGACTTTTTATGCATATTTGATCTCGCAATTCTCTCATGATCTGCCATCCTTGTATCAATTTATTATGAATTTTAATTAAACTATTTTTTTATTTAATTAAAATGCACAGTTTATTAAGAATTAAATAATTATAATTATTAAATTTAAATTACATAGAAGATTAAAGAGAGGTTAAGATGCATTATTCCACCATATGTAAAACAATTGCTGGGACCAGGATTACGAAGAAAATCATTTCTCATTCTTTTTTTGAAGATTAAAAACTCACACATTTATATTGTTGATCATTAAAATAGTTTTTCCACTTACTTTGGAAAAACTGAGGAAAGTTTTTTCATTTTTGAGTATTAAGTAGTTTAGGTTAGGACATTGCGCACCAGTTTAAAAGTTTTCCAACCTTAAATTCTTGGATGGAAAAGTGAAAATAAAATGTTTTGGAATATGTAAGTACTAATTAGTTGGAAGAATTTAATCTTTTTTTTCTTTTTCTATTTCTAATGAGTGTTCACATATATATCTATTTTTTTTATTATGTAGTATTAAGAAATGTTTAAGAAAAATAATTTTAGTTTTTTTTCTTATTATAAAGAGTATCATATATTTATTTTATATGTATATTAGAAGATATTTTAAATGATGCTTATCGGGTTTCAGTTTCTAGTTTCTTTTTACCTTTCAAACATGGCGGCGTTAGTCTTATTATCATAGTACTATAAGATTACTTTATAATGATTCAATCATTTTATGATAGAAGATGGACATGAAATAATTGGATAAATGCTGTGGACTTTTATAAAGAGTTGCAAGATCACATTCACCTCTCTGGCTAGGTTGACTTATTTAATATTATTAAAATAGAATATTCATACTTCAAGTGACCTATCTCGAATTTAATTGAATTTTTTTTATTAAGAAATTGGTTAGACCATGGCTGTACAAATCACGTTTGGATTGATACAAATATAAAAATTCCAGTTTGATACTTATTAAAACCATACTTGGTCTCTTAATAAGTCTATATATAAGGAAAGTGTGACAATTTTTTTCAATCTAACATGCGAATAAAAGGTGGCACTATGATTTAAATTAGCTTTTACTCTATTTGAAGGAGAATTTCACATTAGTCTCTCACAATTGAAAATAACCACTATAAACAATCGTTTCATTCACGCCACCTTTGATGGTACTATATGATTTGTTTGTTTTAATTTGTCTTTTACAAAAATTATAAGTAGTTTATTAAGTAAGGGTATCTACTTATACATTTTTATTAAAATTTGATCATTAGTAAATAAAACTCCAAGATCAAGACAAATAGTTATATTAGCCATAACTAGACCAAAAATAACCAAACCACACAAAAAAGCACAAGATATATGTCCACAAAAATTAGTAGCTTGAGAAAAGAAAATAGGATTTACCTCAACAAATTAGAAATCTGTTCACACAATTACACTTTCACTCTACCTAAGTTACAGATGAACAAGAAATAAGAAGCAAGAATGATCATCAAATATCACACACAACAACGTTAGAAACCAATAAAAATCAAGAAATTAGTTTTTCTGTTCATTCAAAAGCACAATTTTCTTCTCCTTCCCTTGTTTCTGTCTAACCTTGTCAATCTTTTTGCTGCCATTATTCTGCTTGCTCACAGATCCCTCCTGAGCACTGCACATTTGCGACTTGAGCCGGAACCCGAACTTCTTTGACATGCTTCCCCACGCGCTCGAAGACGCTGGCGACACCTTCACATTGCCTAACTTGTCGATCACCTCCCTCATGTTGGAGCACTCCTTCTCGAGCTCGGACACCCTCATCCTCATGCTATCCATCCCGACTTTCAGGACTTGGTTTTCCCTCACCGCGGTGGCCCAGCCTCCCTCGTTCGCCCCCATCAGCCCGCTTCTCAGCTGCCTTGAGCCGTCGAGGTTTTCGGAGACGAGGAAGCAGCCCGAGATGGAGGTTCTCAGCTGCAGCTGCTCGAAGAAGAGGACTTGGACTATTACTCTCAGCGGCAACCTCTCGTTCTGGGCTGCGTGGGTGCAGGCTTCGAGCGAGAGCTTCTGGCAGTCCATCAGCCGGCACAGCTGCTCGCGCTCGGGCTCGGCCAACCATGGGTGAGACTGTATGTGAGAGAATGAATAGTTTAGTTGATTGAAATGTTGCAATTCTCATCAATCAATGAGTACCACACTTATCGTATTCAAAAAATAAATACCGAAAAATATGAATTTTCGGTACAACAACATTATGAATTAATTTTCATATACAGTATAACGAAAATCCAGTATATACTGAAAATTACGATTATATACCGAATAGATATAATTATATTAAATACTCCATATAGTTACCTTGAGATAGACATCGATCGCGCGATAAAGACCGTCGTCCAAGGGCCGCGCGTACTCCGGCACGATAGAGGCAAGCGAGTGAAACTTGGGGTGTTTCAAGTTAACGTCAGGGGCGACCTCCGCAAGGTATCCGTCGATTAACTTCGCCACCATGGTGATGGGTGTTAGTGATGCTGATTCCATCAACTGGCCATCATCAACTGAGCCAGGAGATGCATCACCAACCACCTGATCCATGGTCAAGAAATGCTCGAGAATTCGCTGAACGCAGTCCACGTCGTACAAGGTCTCCATCGTGTAAGAGACGTTCGGCATAAGCAGGTCCTCGAGCGTCGCCTGGTCGAGCTGCATCCCTATCCGTTTCTCCAGGTTCGATACGCACGACGCGTCGGCTCGGAGAAATCTAGCCGTTCTGAGAAGACCAAACAGGAATTTCGTCGGAACCAGATCCTTCTGCAGGGGAAGTAAGCGATCAATCTCTTCGAGGAGAGCTTTCTGATCTTCTTCCGAGAGCAAGGAAGCCGATACCACCCTCGACTCACTTCCACCGTGGCGCCGGTTAAGGCCCGGTAGGTATTTTCTGGCATAACAAACGAGAGAGCCGGCAATTATCTCCTGTTTCACGCCCCGAGATTCCATCACCGAAATCAACCTTTTGTACAGAGGCAGGCTCAGATTCGACACGTCCTCATACCACCAATCTTCACTCGACTGTTTTGGTCGAGCACCTGTGCTTATCCCGTTCCACAACACACTCCCTCCCGGGCTCTGCATCGGGCCCCCACGCTCCATCATAGGCCACCCAAACAAGGCAAGATCGGTGCACGCCTTCGCAGCCAAGGAGTCGATGCATCTTTTCGGGATGTGGAGCTGTTCAGCATAAGAGAGCACATCGTCACACGTCTGCAGTGCTATCAAAGAGTCCTTCCAGCTTCGCAAAACCGTCTGATTGAGAAAGATCTCGGTCTGGGAAACGAGATTGCCCTCCCCATACTCTTCAGTCATTTCGAGATGCTCAGCAGCACACCGAAGGTACACCACTTTTGATGCAGTGAGCTCGAGTTTCACCCCGTAGCAGAACTTAGCTACAAGCTCAAACGTTTTTGCTCCACCGGGAACGTCTGAGAGTTTGATGACGCAGCCTTCTTCTCCCTCAGATGCCTCTGCGATAAGCCTCTCCATGACCCCGCTTCTTGAGAGCAACGGAAACTACAACGGGGCAGCCAACAACATGCCATATCAAGTTATGCTCAATCTCACAATAACAAGTTCAAAAAATATCAAATTCTTGAACAATGGTTTTGTTTCCTTCACATCCATCCTCACAATTTAAGCTAAATTACAAATTTACATTAGAAATCAAAAATAGATGAATCAATACGACGAAACAAAGAGCCAAGGACAATATAGATGAAAAACTGAGATAATACCTTGTGAAGATGAAACGACATTTCCTCGACTTCGACAACTACATCACTAGGGAGGCCAGTCGTGCAGAACCTATGAGTAAGCGAGAAGGAAAAGGGTGAGGAAGCAATTCACCATTTCACTCGAAAGAAAAGCAACAACTATTAGGCGCGATGAAGAAGGAAGACACAATCACATGAATTACACCAAAAGCTAATGCATACATACATATGCTATTCAACATCAGATCAAGCAAAGGTCAAAGCACTATCACAGCATCAATATTTTCCAAATAATTTGAATTTATACAAAACCAAATTCACAAGAGGGCTAATTTGCAACTTTGCCAGCTAAAAAAGATGCAATCTGCAATGGTTTTTTCTGAGACAGAGATTAGAGAACCAAACTATTACCCAAAATTGGATGTTTCTATTCAGAAAGTCTATAAAATTAACTCACATTTAAATAACTAAACAAAAGAGGAACTCAGCAACTGAAAGTCTGAAATCTGCAAAACTTGTCACAAAAAATCCCAAATCTTACACATACTATTACAGTTCTCACTTCTCAAGCATGTAAAAATCAAACTTGTAAGAAAAACTTAACAAGCTCATCAACTGAAATAAAGTCACTATTTTTCATATGTAACTGCAGGAGACAGAGCCAAACAAATAAGCCTAAACACAAAATTCATCTCATTTTCTTCAGTCCTAATTCAGACACAGGGGCAATCAAGAATTCATGGAAAACAGACATTTTTTGGACAGAAATAACACTTAAAAATAAGAAATAAAAAAGAGACAGCGTGAAGAAACAAACCAGGCTTGCCCTTGCCGCCGAAATGCATCAGTTTTGGATCCCAACTTCATACAAGCCATCTCTAAAAACTTACAATTTGCTAATTTCTCAAAAACTCCAAACACAGATCTTCTTCTAAACTCTCTGAACAAAGAGAATAACAACACAGAGCTCAAAAACTCAAGAAAAGGCTCCAATTGTAGATTTCACCAAAAGCTGCAATCAATGCAGCAAAATCCAGATGGGTGATTTCTTCTCTCTCTCATAACTCTTGTCTCTATCCCAACTCACTTCACACACCCAATTGAAACCGACCCAAAATCTGAATCCCACTTGGGATATATACCGATACAAAAATATCTTGAATCAGACAACGAATTTAGGTCAACCCCTCCAAAAACAAGAAAGAATACGAAACAGAGTTGCTCTGACACAAAAACCACTTCTTTAACCACCAGAAGATTCCAAAACTCAGCCCTTTGTGACATATGCGACACCGCAAGCTTTAGTTCATCCACAACGCTGTTCCTATACCGTTCGTTCCTTAAACTACTATTTGTGGGCCCTACTGTACTTTTTTACTCTATTCCTTAACTAACGAACGGAACCTGCAACCCTCCGTTCCTTAACCGTTCCTTAAATTACTATTCATTCAATTTCATTTTTTATTTTTATTTCCAACTCAATTCAATTAAAAAAACACACTTTAATAAAAAACAAACACACTTTATTAAAAAACACACAACATTAAAACAAAGTTACAACTTAAACTTAAAAAAAATAAAAAGCACACAATTAAAATCCTAAAAAAAATAAAATTACACAATTTTAATAATTTCATCCGCCAAAGTTTGTCCAAATGTGCTCAATTAGATCCTGTTGGAGTTGGGTGTGGGCGCTAGAGTCGCGTGTCCTTGCACGAATAGATAACCGTTCTTGTATAGACGGATGCGCTCCACTTCGAGGCGGACTACTTGCGGTTGAGCTTTCGAGGGATTCGGGGTCGAACCAATTTCCCGCCTCGGGTCCTTCGTCTTGGACAATCATGTTGTGCAAGATTATGCACGTATACATGATGTCGACCATGTTCTCCATGAACCACGTACGAGCCGGGGCTTTGATGATGTTGAAGCGCGCTTGGAGAACCCCGAACGCCCTCTCCACATCCTTGCGAGCAGCCTCCTGCTTCTGCGCAAAAAGAGTCTGCTTTGGGTTCGCAGACCCACTGCACGTCTTCACGAAGGTAGGCCACTTCGGGTAGATGCCATTGGCGAGATAGTACGCCATTTTATAAAGCCGGTTGTTGGCGACGAAGTTGATGGTCGGCACTTTACCATCCAAAACTTCGGTCAAGAGGTCGGACTGGTGGAGCACGTTTACGTCGTTGTTCGACCCGGGGGACCTCGAAGTACGCGTGCTAGATCCAAAGGCGGTAGTCGGCAACGGCCTCGAGTATAACGGTTGGCTGGGTGCCTTTGTGGCCGCTCGTGTAGGACCCCTTCCACGCCACCGGGCAATTCTTCCATTGCTAGTGCATGCAATCGACGCTACCGAGCATCCCGGGGAATCCGTGCACTGTTTCGTGAAGGTCGAGCAGGAACTGACAATCGGTCGTGCTTGGCCTCCGGAGAAATTCGTCGGTGAAGGCTACCCGGACGCCTTTGCAGAATTTGAGCAAACACATTCGCCCAGTGCTGTCTCCGATGTGGAGGTATTCGTCAAACATGTCGGCCGTTTGTCCAGTCGCAAGCTGGCGGATTGCTGTAGTACATTTCTGCAGCGTCGTGTGGCTGGGACGGCCGACCGCGTCGAACCCTTCCTGGAAGAACTCTTCTCGGGCTGCCAAAGTATTCGCGATGTGGAGAAATAACAGTTTCCCCATGCGGAAACGGCGACGGAAGTACGTATCTCCCCAAACCGGGTTATCGCAGAAGTAGTCGCGTACTAACCTTGCGGCGGCTTCCTCCCGGTTACGATGGATGTACGTACGGGAGCGTCGTTGGGGCGGCGCGACTTCTTCCGCCTCCCGTCATCGATCTTCTTCAAGTGATTGTTCCAATATTTGACGCATTTGTTCAAAATGATTCATTAATTTGATTAAATTTGAGAGAAGAAAAACAGAGTTGATTTGAGATGAAAATTGGAGTGGAAATAGAGAGGATTTGAGAGGAATAGATGTGTGTTTTTGAGTGAAATGAATATGAAATAGGAGTATTTATAGAGTAAATAAATTATAAAAAACATTAAAAAAAATTACAAAACGGCTAAAAAAAACGGTAATAATACCGTTGCAATTTTTTTTTTAATTAAATTTGATTTTTTTAAAAAAAATAAATTATTGCGTCACGTGACGAAACCCACTCGCGGAGCAGCGAGTGGGCGTCACGCGTCGAATGGGAGGCCGCCACGTCGCCTCGGCGCGTGGCGGAACATGTCGTGCCGCGGGCCGCAGCAACGACACCCGGCACGGCATGAGCACGGTTTGGCGACGACACGGCGGCTGCAACACGTGCCGCCGCGGAACCGTTCCTCCGGAACGGCCTAGGCACCGCAACGACAAAGTGTTGTGGGTGCTCTTAAACCCCATTTAACAAAATTTAGAGAGGGAGAGAAAACCCCATTTAAATCGCCTAATTAATTATTACTGTATGAAAAAGATCAAATTTTTTTCTTGGGGAAACTAATCAATGGCAGCTCTGAAACACAAATAAATTGGCATGTGGGTCCGTTGCCTTCAAACATACTCATTGCATAGAGATTCCAAATTCTTTAAGACCATCCACAATAAGCGCCCAGCGACCGCCCAGCCGAGCGCCGGCGCTGGGCGGTTCGCTGGGCGGTCTATTGCAGCCGCTGGGCGGCTGAGTGGAGAGAGAAACCGCGCAGCGCTGGGCGGTTATGTGGCGCTGGGCGGTCGGCTGGGCGGTCCGTTCGGCGCTATTGCAGCGCCCGGATCGCCCAGCGCACCGCCTAGCGCGAAAAAATAATTTTTTTTTTCGAAACACTATATATATACGCGCTTTGTTCGTCATTTTCATTCGCACGACTTGTTTTAACGAGTACTCTCTCTATCTTAATTTCTGTTCAAGATCAACAACGCAAAATGAGTAATGCTGGTGGTAGTAGTGGTGGTAGCGGAGTGATAGAAGTATTCGGTGATCAGTATCTGCGAAAGCCTACCCCCGAAGACTGCCAAGATCTGTTGCGGATGCACGGGAGTCAGCATGGGTTCCCGGGTATGTTAGGCAGCATAGATTGTATGCATTGGGACTGGAAGAACTGTCCCGCAGCCTGGAAGGGGTTCTACACGTCCGGCTACAAGGGAAAGAATCCCACGATGATCCTGGAGGCCGTAGCTGATTACCGGCTTTGGATTTGGCACGCGTATTTTGGGATAGCTGGTTCGAACAACGACCTCAACGTCCTCAACTCGTCGCCACTTTTCAACGAGCAGTGTCAGGGCATCGGTCCGGCCATCAGTTTTGTCGCCAACGGCAACCAACATGATATGGGCTACTACTTGGCGGATGGGATATACCCTAGGTGGCCCGTCTTTGTGAAGATGATCCGATGCCCAGGAGATGCGAAGAAGGCCTACTTTGCGGCACGGCAGGAGTCGGCGCGCAAGGACGTGGAGCGCGCATTTGGTGTGCTCCAGTGTCGATGGGCGGCAATTAAGGGTCCAACGCGTTTGTGGGATGTCTAATGCATTGCTGATATCATGTACGCATGTATTATCATGCACAACATGATTGTCGAAGATGAAGGTGGCGAACTGACCAATTGGGTCAACGACGATAATGAAGCCGGTCCAAGCCACGGCGTGGCCACCCCCAACGTACGGAGTGGGGTACCTCACGATGAAGCCGGCCTCTTACAAGCACACGCCGACATGCGCCAAACGGCGGCTCATATTCGACTCCAAAAGGATTTAATTGAAGAGTTATGGGCACGGAGGATTGACCGCCATTAGTTTTTTTTAATTATGTAATTTTTTTTAATTAATGTACTTTTTATATTTTATTAATATTAGTGAATTTTCTCGTTTTTGTGTCGTAAATTTAATTCCGTATATTGTGTGATTTTTAATTATTTCATTTTGTATATATTTGTTAATAATGATGTGGATAGTATGTGGCTAGGCTATGGCTGGGCTATTGCTGGGCTAATTGCTTGTTTTGGTGATGTGGCAGGAGGATTTTTAGTGCTGATGATGTGGCAGTGGCTGGGCTATGGCTGGGCTATTGCTGGGCTATTCCTATTGTGGATGGCCTAAAGTCAGTAACAATATTTTTTTCAAATAATTATAGCTTATTATCAGACCATCCACTACGGGTCTCGCCGGCGTCTCGCGTCTCGTCCCGGAGAGACGGGACCCCGGCGAGACGCATTGCAGCTCGCCGTCCCATCCCGCGCCGTCCCGCGTCGCGTCCCGTCGAGCCAAGAGACGGGCTGTCTCGCCACGCGCCTAGGCGACGTGGCGCGACCCGGCGTCGTGCGTGATGCCCACTCTCCGGCCCGCGAGTGGGCGTCGTCACGTGCTGACGTAATAAATATTTTTTTTAAAAATCGAATTTAAAATAATAAAAAATAAAAATAAAAGAAAATTTCTTTTCTAACGGCAATAATACCGTTTTTTTGTTTTTTGGTTTTATTTTTAATTAATTTTTTTAATCTATAAATACTCCTAAATTCATCCTCATTTCACACACAACTACACATTTATTCTTCCTATCATCTAAATTTTCTCTCAAATTTTCATATAACAACTCAAGATGTCCGGCGACGGCGACGGCAACTACGGCGGTTCCGGCTCCGGCTAGTGGGATCTCAACGCGTTCGGCGATTGGGAGACCATGATCAACACATTGGGCGGTTCCAGTTCGTCAACGTCGGGGGTACCAACCACCCAATTTTGACCTTGATGCATATGTCCGTCCCTCCGCCCCGCGGTATTCGCAGGGATTATCCCAGATCCGGGAGGATTTTCCCGTTGATCCCACACCGGGAGTAGGCCGAGGCGGTGTACAACCCCAGGCGGGCGAGGACGAGGAGGAAGAGGAAGAAGAGGAAGAGGATCTAGGCCGACATCCGTACAACAACCTCGAAACGCTGGCGGTGTACAACGCCTGGATCACCGTCTCGTACGATCCCATCGTCGGGAATCAACAATCCCGGAAGTGTTTCTGGGAAAAGGTCTGCGAGGTCTACCACCAGATAAAGCCGAAAGGCTCCCGCAAACGTAAATTTAAAATGCTCCGCTCTCACTTTGACCGAGTCGACCGACATGTCAAAAAATTCTGCGGCATCTACTCGGACGAAGAGGCGCGCTACCAATGCGGCGCCACGGCAACCGACATTTTGACTTCCGCTTTGCACGCCTACTACCACGACGAACATCATCAATTCAGATTTGTTGATGTTTGGCAGGCCGTCAAGGACGAGGAACGGTGGGCCGGCGGTTTCCGCTCCAGCTCGGGCTCAACCTCGAAGCGCACGAAGCATACGGCGAGTGGCCAATACTCGTCTGGTGGTGACACCGCTGAGGGCATCAACCAACCTGAGGCTGAATCCCAGGAGTTTGCGGGTACGGTCGGCGATGCTGGAGGATCCGCGAGTGGGTGCCGTCGGCCGCAAGGGACGAAGGCGGCGAAAGCGGCTAGAGCAAGGAAGGGCCGAGGCGAATCAAGCCAGCCGGCCTCGGGATCGGGCTCGCGGGGAGGCTCGGGCACACTTATGGTGGCGTACATGACCGCCACAATGGCAGACACTTCCCGCTTCTCGTACGCCCAATTCACGGCCTAGTGGAACGGAATTGTGCATATGGCATCACAACTTGGCCTTCCGACTCCCCCTCAACCTCGACCGCTTCCGGAGGATGATTAGCCGGCGGAGTAGTTTTTTTATTTTTCTTTAAATTTGTATTTTAAATTATGTTGTGTGTTTTTTTATGTTGTGTATTTTTTTGTGTTGTGTGTTTTTTAATAAAGTGTGTTTTTTAATAAAGTGTGTTTGTTTTAATTGAATTGGGTTGGGAAAAAAATGAAATTGAATGAATAGTAATTAAGGGACGGAATAAGAGACGGTTAAGGGACGGAGCGTTGCAGGTTCCGTCCCTTAGTTAAGGGATGGAGGAAAAAAGGATATTGGAGCCCTTAAATAGTGGTCAAATAGTAGTTAAGGGACGGTATAGAGAAATCGTAGTGGATGGCCTTAGTATCAAGAAGTGAAAAGCCATGAATTTTGAAAGTAACAGCCAACTGCTTCAAGGCCAGCTAAGCCATGTGGCTTCTTTTCTGTCATTTTTTATTTTTAAGGTTAAAACATACATGGTTTTAAATTTTAATTTGTTACTTAGTTTGATTTATATCCTTATATTTTAATTTAATTTATTTTATAGCTTGAATTTGATAAAAAAAATATATTTACAGCTTGAAATTTGATTTGGTTTATTTAGGGTAGAATTTTGAAAAAATATTATTTCTTCTGTCGTTTTATCAGAAGATTCATTTGAATAATGCATGATTTCAATACGGAAAATTGTACTACAATTTACTTACATATTTGTTGAATATTGATGACAATTTATGTTGAGTATAATTCATCATTAATTTTCAACCAAAATTAGTGAGTAGTGAGTACTAGTAGTTATATTACTCTTGTCTTTTAGCGTTTAACTTTTATTGTTGACTGACTGGCGATACATGCATTGATCAGAAATTGTTATGGTGGAGATATGAATAGTAAAAATTGTTATGATTTTAGTTGAGATTTAAGTATTGCCTTTAGAATAATAAATCAGAAAAAAAAAATTGTTGCAGTTTATCTACCTAAATCTTGCAAATTACTAGTTGGTGGATGCACTTTATGGTGGTATGATTTTGTGCTAAACCTAAACTCAACTAATTTTCATTATGAAATATGTTATTGTTAGCAACAGTTACACATACATCTGTCTAACTATTTTTTTTTTGTCTTTGGCAATGATGTGCAGTTGTTAGAAAGATAATTATCGAACTCATAATTTTTTTTAGAAATTAGGCAGATAAAGCATTAGAATAAATAATTGTTTGAGGGCTTGACATAAAGATGAGTGTCAACGGGAATTTGAAAGAAACTTATGAATAATAGTATGTTTATATTTCATGAAGATGAAAAGGTAAGATATGACATTTGTGTAGTGACAAAAATCAACCCGTTCATCGAAAATGTGAGTTTAAATTAGAAAATGACATTTATTAATAGGTACGCATTCTACAAATAGTCAATCTAAGCTGCCATTTTAGGACAAACAATTAAAAGGAATTAGAAAATTCTTATGCAACGAAAATAGTTTTAATTAGAACAATACTCATTTGTGGAGCAATTAGTTTTATTAATTTAGATTTAGACTGAATTTAATGCAGTGTTTGCTTTAAATTAATTCAATTGGTGGTTTTAATAAAGTGGCAAAGAGCGAAGCTCCTCGAAATCGGCGCGCCACTGATTGGAGCCAGTCATGAGCCGCACACCCACAAATGAAAGAGAAAGATGTTTCCACGCGTGCGCCGCTGCTCCACGCCGGCTAATTCTTTCCTCATTACTCTATACTTCAATTATTGGCCTAGTTTTAAAGAGAGTTAATAATCATTAAATTGTACATATATCACCTCGTTCCTAATATTAAAGAAAAATAAGTTAAAAAATTTAGAGGGAACATCATTTTAGGTCCATGAACTTTAACAAAGTATCATTTTAGGTCCGTGAACTTTGAAAATCTTATTTTAGGTCCGTGAACTTTGAGTTAGTATCATTTTAGGTCCTTTTTACTATTTCCAAGTTTTTTTGGACGAAAATACCCTCAATACCTTAAAATATATATATTTTTAATAAATTTATCATATACTCATATTTTTTTATAAATATCTTTACAATATATTTTTGTCAAATTTTTTAAATATAATTTGACCTTAAATATTATCACTTAATTTTGTGACATGCAAGTAAAATTGCTTCTTCAATTTTTTATATTAATTTTTTTAAAAATTGAATAAATAACTTTTCTTTAATAATAAAAAAATTGAATAAAGATCTTTTTATAAATATATTTACAATATATTTTTGACAAATTTTCTAAATATAATTTGACCTTCAATATTATAATTTAATTTTGTGACATGCAAGAAAAGATCTTTATTCAATTTTTTATTATTAGAGAAAAGTTATTTATTCAATTTAAAAAAAATTAATATAAAAAATTGAAGAAGCAATTTTACTTGCATGTCACAAAATTAAGTGATAATATTTAAGGTCAAATTATATTTAGAAAATTTGACAAAAATATATTGTAAAGATATTTATAAAAAAATATGAGTATATGATAAATTTATTAAAAATATATATATTTTAAGGTATTGAGGGTATTTTCGTCCAAAAAAACTTGGAAATAGTAAAAAGGACCTAAAATGATACTAACTCAAAGTTCACGGACCTAAAATAAGATTTTCAAAGTTCACGGACCTAAAATGATACTTTGGCAAAGTTCATGGACCTAAAATGATGTTCCCTCAAAAATTTAACACTAAAGATATTATATTAAATTTTAAAAAAATATAAATGAGATAAGTTATTGGAATGTGAAATTCTTTAACAAAAGTAATACTCCATTCGTCTCTATGTAGTAGAGGCGTTTCTTTTCGGCACGAAATTTAAGAAAAGTTGTGTTAAATAAGTTAAATAAATGAATAATAAAGTAGGAAATGAAAAAGGTAGAGAGATGAAGGGAAAATAAAGTAAGAGAGAGTAGAGAAAGAAAGAATAAAAGTTGTTTTTTGCCAAAAAAATAAACGACTCAGCTCCAGTGGAACAACCCAAAAAGGAATACGACTTAGCTACAGAGGGACGGATGGAGTACTATTTCCGTCATTGAAAAATAGAAAATTTTAAAATGGCACGAGTTATAATGTACAATTAGTAAAAATAGAAAGAATAACTGATAAAGTAAGAAAAAAGACGGAAAAATAAGTTAAGAAAGATGAAAAGAAAAGGTAGTGAAAACAGAATTAGTGGATTATGAAGTCCATTTCCTAAAATAAAAAATTTCTATATTTAAGGGACGACTCAAAGGAAAAAATAGTTTCTATATTTAAGAGATGAAGGTAGTAAAAGAGATAATTCTTTGTAGTGGACGATACTACTCTTCCATCAATGAATAACAACCTTACTTTGTCCACAAATAATAGTCCTACTTTTTTTTCCCTTTTTTTGGTAAT
Source organism: Salvia splendens (assembly GCF_004379255.2). Classification (NCBI taxonomy): domain Eukaryota; kingdom Viridiplantae; phylum Streptophyta; class Magnoliopsida; order Lamiales; family Lamiaceae; genus Salvia; species Salvia splendens. Next base: position 1,886,632 of record NC_056042.1, read on the forward strand.
TACCGAGGGTATTCACTGGCGGGCCCAGTGACTATTCCCCGCGCTGATTTGTAAGCGCGGGCCCAGTGACTATTCATTGCGCTGATTTGTAGGTAAGGATGGACGAGTCGCATGCCACTCGACCACACTCCTTAGGTAAAACTAAATATTTAATTATTTTCTTATATTGAATATCAATTTGAATGAATTTTGCAAAAAATAAATAATTACGTAATATATACTATGATTTAAAAATAGAGGACAAATATTTATATTATTTGATGTACTTTTAGAAAAAAATTTAAAATAAGTAAATTAAAATATATTAAAAAAAGCTAAATTATTTACTAGTATATCATAAAATAAAAATCAAGTAATCAAACTTTAAAAAGTAAATTAATTTAAGGGGTTTTGGAGTATTTTGATCTACAAAGTTTTTTTAACAATGATCTTATTACTTATATGTGATTATATCTTAAGCTTAGAGTTGGTGCTTGGTTGATTTATTTTTTAATAAGAACCGTGTGTGTAATCTCAATAATTTAAAGACTATTTATGAAATTCTCACTTTTGCAAAATGAAATTATTTAGAATTTATTACTCGATCCGTACATTTGATTAAAATTGCAATAAGTATTAATGACATTGTTTATCAACATTATTATAAATTCAAATCCAAACGAATAGTAACAAAAAAATATTACCATCATTTGTATTAAATTTTATTTTTTTCTTTTGCTGCAGTGAGTTGACTCCATTGTAACTTACATTTAAGCATTTTCTCTGATTAAATAATTGGCAATCAATCAATGACGCATTCTTCTAAATCGGCAAATCAATTTTACACTGAAATTTTAAAACCATTGATACCACGTCATGTAAGTTCATAAACCTAAAAAAATTACAATTTCGAAATGGTCATCTTATAATAATTAAAGCATCCCTTAATTATGACACTACATTAGATATAATGTGCCATAATATTGCTACGTACATGCAACGTTATGCCAATTGCTATATTGTTATAAAATATTTTAGTAATACTAAACAATGTAGCTGCAAAGTCAACAAATTACTACATTATTTTTTGGTTGTGTTTCTTTAAAAAAGTCATTAGGCCATGTTTGGTTGACGGGAAAGTAAAGTTGACAAGGAAAATGATTCCTGGGAAAATGAATCCCGGGAATATGATTTATAATAACTTTACTTTCCCGTGTTTGGAAAATATCAAGATTTGAAAGTATATATTTGATTTAAACAATAAACTAAAAATATACTTATCATTTTTTATTTATAAAAAATAATAATACATATTATTTAATAAATTATTAATTACAATGATAATAATTATATTATTTTATTTATTATTACGATGGATAGTTTAAATATGGATTATACATTATAATATATAATAATATAATAGTAAATAAGATTATTATTAGTATTATCATTACATTTACTTAATTTTTAATTGAATAAATTTTATAATTTAAAATTTCACTACAATTTTATTGTTAATTACTAATTTATAAATTAATAATTATTATATAATTATAATTATATTTAATTATTTAATAAATTATTATTATTATAATAAAAATAAAAATAATATTAATAATATAGTTATAATTATGATAATTTGAATTATAGTTATTTATTATCCTGAAATTAAGTATGGTTTATACTTTTAAATTATTTTTAAAACATTGTAATAAATAATAACAATAAAAATGATGGTGATAATAATAATAATAATAATAATAATAATAATAATAATAATAATAATAATAATAATAATAATAATAATAATAATAATAATAATAATAATAATAATAATAATAATAATAATAAATTGTACTATATTGCATTAAATATGTAAGAATCCTAAAACTGAGAAAAATAATACCTAAGAAAAGTTAGGATTCAGAATTCTGGAAAGTTGTACTAACTTTCTTTGTTTCAGGATTTTGATTACTTTCCCAGTTTGATTAAAAACGAAAACAAACACATGAATTTAAAATTTAAGGAATCAGATTACTTTCCCAGACAGAATCCTGGCAACCAAACATGGCCTAGTGTTAACTTAATTCGTGAAATCCGGATTTAGATACGTTGATAGATGACAACCTATTAATATAATGACGATGACAACTAAACAACAATTTGAAAGGTTATATATACATGTAAGTGATCACGATTAACAATTAATCAGCCAAAACTATATATTATTTACCAGTAAGTTATATCATTATTGTTTAATATGTTCTTCTAAGTTTCACATCAAGATCTAATCCTCACTGTATTTTTTAAATTTTGCTTGAGGCTTGTTTATCATAAATGGGGGCCCAATCATCAACCTTGGCCCTTATTATTTATCAAATGGGCCCATTTCGTCAATGGGCCTTCGTATTTTTTCTATTGAAATCTAATTCGACTCCTTAATTTTGGGTTGATATATTATTTGTTGATCAAAGCTTTAAACCCCATTACACACAATGACACAAATTTTAATACATTTGTAATATGAAATCATTATGAATCATTTTTTTATAAAGTTCATCCTAAGGAAAATAAAAATAATAATAAACGAACCCATGCCTTGCCAACATTGTCATTACCAAATAATAATTTGAGTATACTTTTTTCTTGAGGCTTTTAAATACTAGTAATAAAATATCAATTCCATTTTCCTAAACGCGGGCCCCATGTTTTCATCCCATGAAAATTCTATAAAGCCAAATTGCTTAATTCATCAAATGTTTATTCGTGAAAATTAATAATTTAATGTCACATGCTTTTTAACTACACAATTAACATAGTACGGTAATAAACAACAATAGGAGTACTATATATAAACACAAGTACGGTATTGCAGGCTGAATCTTTTTTTATGATGGTGAGAAACAAATAATTTATTCTATGAATGCATCTAAAATAAATTTGTTTTTTTTCCTTCCATGATCCACAAACTTTGTTATTCTTGAAACTATAATACAATGATTCGGATTCAAATAAAAACAAATTCATTTGCTAGTGATTTAGTAATATATTTAATTCATCTGACATTTAGAGTCGAATGATTATCTCTTTACGGAATAATTAGATAGAGATAATGATTTTTACTTGCGACTATTATATCACATTAGAGTCAAATCATTATCTCTTTATATTAGAATAATAGTCGCAAGAGATAATAAAACCAACAGATTGTAACGCAGCCGGTAGCACGGAGCTCTAGTAACCTAGAGGTCACGGGTTCAAACCCCATACTTCCGGCTTTAATATGATAATCCCCGGTCAAGCAAGATTAGTCCGATTCCAATGAAAGCAAATTCAAAATACATGATAAAGAAAAAGAGAGATAATAAAGGAGAGACATTAATATTATAAGTACTACTCAATTAAGGTCATTTATTTTTTATTTATTTTTTTGTTAGTGTAAAATTTATAAAAAGAACACTTTATAGTCAATCACTGACCACATAGCTTTATTCTTTTCTTAATTCAAAAGGTAAAGAAAAGCCATAAAGTTTTGGATCATCACATTATACAAGTGGTTTGGCTGCATTCAATTCGATCTGAAAAAAAGCTAAGGTTTTTGAGTTGGGTGTCACACGTTTTTAGGTATTTAGTGATTAAATAAAAGACGCTTTTGATTGGTAAAAAGGGTTGTCTATAAAAAGCTTGAAATACTTTACTGGTTGTGTCAAAGATTGATTTCAAAAGTCATCAATTAGTACTACAAGTGTTATTATTTCCTTCACCACTAAGCTTTTTTTTTTATCGACACGAAATTATTAGTAGTTAATATTATCATATATATGTCCATTATTTTTATAAAAAAATATCCAATTGATGATGACACAAAATGTACATGAACATGTCTCAAATCCTATTAATTTTTTTTGACTATTCGTTCTAAATTCTACAATCGTTAATTTCTGAACATTTATAAATTTATATTATCAAATAAATTATTTTTTTTATAATAAATGGTTACTCGTCTCAACAAAAATACATAAAACACATTTAACAAACATTAATAATAACCTATATAAATAACAAAAGATTTGATAGTAGTAAATGTTTGGAAACCATATAGTACTATTATATAAATTTGTTAGTATAATTTATTTTGTCAATGTAAATGCTACAGATTTTTTTTAAAAATTATAGTAATATTTTGAATTCATGATTCAAATGGTTATTTCTAATTTTAGGGTATCTGATTATTATTAGAGAAATACAGTTCTATTTATCATTATTGAAATAGAAATACACTGTTATTATTATTATCTTCATTTTCATTTCACAACCGAAACAGACATCCTTCAAAGAAAATAGGAAAATTTGTTGTCTTCTTCTTTCTTGTGCTTTGGATGCCTCTTCTTGGGTCTCGAGCTCTCCTCTCTCTCTCTCTCTCTCTCACACACACACACACACAGTAGTCACTACACACTGGACTACACTTAACTCCTTTCTACATTCAAAATTCTTGGTTCTAAGCTTTTTGCTAGAGCTCATTCATCCCCCATTTTCTTTCTTGATACTGTATTTTTCTGCTGCAGCTTGTTGTGACATTGTCGCCTCTAAACGGTTCTGTGTCAGAGCCATTCTTTGTCTTTCTCTATGGTTTCTTGAAAATAACTATTACTACTATCTGGATAAATTTAGTGGTCCATATGGACAAAGTTTTGATCTTTGACAACAAACATTTGGATTTTTCTGAGGTCTAATATTCCAAAAATAAGGTGAACTGCACTTCTTTTTTACTCCCATTTCTTGGTGTATTTCTTTAAACTATTCCTTACAAGTTTGAGCTTAGTGTATATGTTTTGAATTATTAGATAGATTTCTTCTAGTTTTGTGATCTCAGCAGATTTTGGAGCTGGATAACAATGTATTTTGCTATTTTGTCTTAATTATGTGGAAAACATACTTGTATGTTTTGCTGGGAAGTAATGAAATTCTTGAGTTGAATTTATTGCTATTTTTCATGCATTTTTGTGAGTATAGATATGCTATGTGGACCACATGTTTGGTAGGATAGTTGCAATACTTTGATTTGAGCTTAGGTTGTTGTCTTTGTTTTTTTTCTTCCATGGAGTTTTGGAGGGCTATGTATTCTGATTGCTTCACTAACTTTGACAGATGTTAATTTTTGCTTTGCTATTATTTATAGTGAATGTTAAAGGCCTAAAAGGTGGGAAAATTGTTATTGTATCAAGATTTGGGGAAAATGGGGTGTGTAGCATCAAGAGTTGATAAAGAAGAGAGGGTGAGAATGTGTAAGGAGAGGAAGAGGCTGATGAAACAGCTCTTGAGATATAGAAAAGAGTTTGCTGATGCTCAGATAGCATATTTGAGGTCATTGAGGAATACTGGAGTGACACTTAGGCAGTTTACTGAGCCTGAATCCTTGGAATTCGAGGAAACGAATTCTGCTGCTGAATTCCCTGCGTCCCCTCCTCCTCCATTGCCACCATCGCCTCCGCCTCCGCCCACTTTTAGCCCCGATATAAGGAAGTCTGAGGGTGAACCGGGAGAGGCTCAATCTGCTGTGGAGGAAATCATTGAGGTCGAAGAGGAGAGCAGTCACACTCCACCTCCACCAGTTCCTAGCTCGTCTTGGGAATACTGGGACGTTTTTGGTTCTGCCTCGGTGCATTGTGAGAGTAGAAGGGAGACGGTGGAGCAGGGAGAGGAGGAGAGCTGGAAAGATACAAATACTGATTTCATAGAAGAAGACGAGGAGGAGGAGGAGGATGAGGCAGATTTTTCTGTTGATGACATTGACATGCCGCCTCCTCCGGATACTGAGTTTGTTGATGATAGCTCGTCGATGATGAGCTGGCACACGAAGGACACGGCAGATATGGCAATGGTGATCTGGAGAGGCAAGAAGAGCTTGGCGGGCGTTGTCAAAGACTTGGACGAGTATTTCCTGAAAGCGTCCGCTGTAGTGAAGGATATCGCTGTTTTCATAGATATTAATGCAGGAGGAACATTCCTTTACCAGAGTATCAATGAGAATAAGAGTAATGGTTTTAGACTTTATTTGGTTGTATAAGTTAACTTTTGGTGTTAGTAAATATTTGTGTTCTGCATAATCTGATTTCGTGTCTTTGCATCGAGTGAGCAGGGAAGAGAAGCAATTCAGCAAAGGTCTTCAGTGCCTTGAATTGGTCGTGGTCGTCTAAATCACTCCAATCCACTAGAGAAACGGGAGATACGTTTGGATCCAGTGAGCCCTGCAAGCCCGGAGCTCACTGTATCACACTCGAGAAACTTTATACGGAGGAACAGAAACTCTATAAGGATGTTAAGGTAGTTCCCTTAAGTAAACTATAGGAATTGCATTGGTTGAAGGAAGAAATATTTTTTGTTTGGTTGATGAATTATGTGGTGATTTTTCGTTTATGTTTCTCGTTTTCTTAGGAGGAAGAGATTTCTAAGGTGGAATATGGGAGAAAATCTTTGCTACTACAGAAACTTGATGAAGAGCACGACTGGACCAGGGCGGAGAAGACACGCTCCATGTTTGAAAGTTTGCAATCTTACATCTCGTCTCTCCAAGAGTCGATTGGCAGGTCTTCTTCAACCATACTCACGCTCGTGAACAAGGAATTGCACCCTCAGTTGATCACGCTGTCTTCAGGGTAAAAGACGAGCTGCTTTTGTGTTCCAACTGATGATGATAATCATGATATGTAGCGCGTTGTATGATTCTGTATTTTATACTGATTGGATCCCGTCTTCTCAGGCTGATGCACATGTGGCAAACGATGTACAACTCTCATCAAGTCCAGCATCACATATCTCAGCAGATGAGTCATCTCACGGATCAGCAAGCCGTGGAGCCGACTACTGAATCCCAGCAGCAGGCTGCAGGCCAGCTGCAGACAGAGGTAACGTCGTGGCACCACAGCTTCTGCAAGCTCGTGAAGTACCAGCGTGAGTATGTGAGAACGCTCTGCAAGTGGATTGAGCTCAGTAACTATATCGATGGCGCTAATAACTCTCACAGCGAATCACCAACGCTGCATGCCCTCTTGGACAAATGGCAGCAAGCACTGGAAAAGTTGCCTGATAAGGTATGATTCTTGAAAAAAATGAAGTGAAGTAATGTAAACATTGTAATAAAATGTGTATAATTTGTCAATACATTTGTTTTTCTTTCAGATGGTGGCTGATGCCATTAAGTGTTTACAGTCAGCTGTTCACTCCATCATCTTGCAGCAGCAACACGAATTCGACTTACGCAAGAGATCTGAGAAGCTTGCAAGGAAATTTGAGAGGGAGCTCACTTTTCTTGCAGAAATGGAGATGAAGTTGGGAGGGAGCATCTCTGTCGAAGATCCAAAGCATCCGTTAGTAGCCAGGCGAGCTAAGGCCGATGCTCTGAGGACCTTAGCTGAAGACGAGAAAGCTAAGTACTCGAATTCTGTTAAAACAACCAGATCCATGATCCTGAAAAACCTACAGACAAGCCTGCCCAAGTTGTTTCAAGCACTGGTCGCATATTCAAGCGCTTACTGCCACAGCTTCGAGGCGATCCTCAGCTACTCGACAATGTCAGAATCGGACGACATGCAGACTGCAGCTTCTGAACTTTAACTTGGGAAGATGCAGTTCATGTTGTACTTAGAAATTAGCAGACCTTTCCGTAACATGAGCTTTTCTTGATATATATATATATATATATATATATATAGGGAGATGATCAAAATAAGTATGTGTTTAAATCCAGAAATGCAGACCAAATCTTGGCCCTAGGATTAGATGATCTAATGGTCAATAATTAACCAAAAACACGGAAGGTCATAATTAAACAATTTTAGGTCATATTATAATATTTGGGTTTAATGTCATGCTAAGATCGTTTTAGGTCATGCTTTGTTAGCATGACCTAAAAATTACCTAATTATGACCTAAAAGTGCCCTAATTATGATATTGTTCTGCGTTTCTGTATTTAAATCTAGTTTTGCATAGATCAAAACCTTATATATATATATATATATATATATATATGGATTTTGTTATCCAGATCAAATGTGGAATTTAATGTTGCAGGTGAGGCATCCTATTACTCAAATAAATCAAACTGAAATAAAAAAATCTCGAGTTTAGAAAGGGTGTTTTCATGTTCTTGAAGTTCCCTTCCGGCTTCTCTTTGGAACAGGCCGGAAAGACGTAGAACGAGCCACCTATTCGGGCCGAGTTTGTTAAGCAATTGTAAAGGAAGCATACCAAACATCTAAGTAACTATGATATCTAACAGTCTAAAAAGGTTTGCATATCATTAAAAGTTGGTGAGAATTTGACATCAATTTTCTACTATAATCAGCGAAGGGCCACAAAATTCACTATAAAAAACTAGGATGTTATAACTGTGGAAAGTCTACGCAACATGCTCATCTCCGGTTGGTCGAAGACCCATAACCGTACCTTTCGTTCAGACAGCAATGTGGCCGAGATCCGGCCTACATGCTGGCTGAGTCCCAGTCGATCACCGTTTGGTCATCAAAACTATCCCCTTGGTTGAGCTTGTTGCGAGCGAGCCGGCTCATCGTGGCAAGTCCTACAAAGGTTTATCGACATCGATGTTTAAAAAGTAGTACTGTTTTATGAAATTAGTGGTTTTAAGAGGAGTTTACCTTCAATCATTTTGTAGAGAGACGACCACCAACCATCCCTAGAAAGGTTGTGCTTCTCGAGACTCTCTTCGATTTCTTTGTCGTGCTTCCCTTCCAGCACTCCCCGGAGCGTGATCACAGCGTCCCTCGTCTTCCTGAGGACGCTGTTGTCCTCGTCGATCTCCAGCTGCACGAGGTCGTTCTGTGATGAAGTGAGGCTGACTGCGAGAGCATACTGCGCTGCTGCAGCCCAGCGAGACGAGGCGAGCCATCTCCGCTCCCCATCCACCTGTTTCTCTCTCGCGCGCTTTTCACCATCTCTAAGCACGAGGTCACGTAGATATTCAGCGTTTGCAGCTCCTGTGCTCTGCACCATCTTAGAGAAAGCACTGCCTTCTTGCCGCAGCAGTGCTTCAGGAGTGTCGAATTCGACAACCTAGCAAACGAGGCAGACGAGTCATATGAAGCAAGGAAACGACAAATACTAACTAAACCGACAGCTACTTGATGGATACACACCTTGCCAGCATCGAGTAGAAGGATATTGTCACAATCGATGATGGTATTCAAGCGGTGAGCAATGATCAACATTGTGCAGGATTTGAACTCTTCGCGGATGGTCTTTTGGATGAGCGCGTCAGTTCCAACATCCACAGCAGCCGTTGCTTCATCGAGAACGAGAATCTTTGATCTGCGGAGCAATGCTCGAGAAAGAGACAACAACTGTCTCTGGCCGACACTGAAATTCTCCCCAGCTTCAGAGACCTCAGCATCAAGGCCCAAAGAATTCCGTCTGATGACATCTTTTAGATGTGCCCTTTCTAAAGACTCCCACAGGTCAGCATCGTTGTGCTCGTTGAACGGGTCGAGATTGAACCTAACGGTTCCTTTGCAAATACATAAGAAGGAATCATCAGGCTACCAATTCATACAACATGTACTAAAGCAAAATTAAGTCCCGAACCTGAGAAAAGGACAGGCGACTGTGGAATGATTCCAAGAACCTTTCGGAGATCCATTAATCCAAACTTTGAAACGTCACAATCATCGATCAATATTCTTCCCTTTTCCAGCTCAACCATTCGGAACAAAGCATTAAGCATGCTTGACTTACCAGCCCCCGTCCTTCCAACAATTCCAACCTTATCACTAGGAGAAATGCTGAAGGATATTCCATGTAGAACAGGAGGGAGTTCCGGCCTATATCGTAGAACAACATCTTCAAAACGAATGGAACCAGCAGAAGGCCATCCGGGAGGTGGACGGCTGTCCTCAATTATGGCTGGACCTTCTGCGGGCAAATCTACATACGTGCCAACGCGCTCAACAGCATTAAAGCTATTTTCTGCTACACTAGCAATTCTTAGAACAGTAGTCAATAAGCTTGTAATGTTTAATGCATAACTGAGAAGTAATCCCATTGTAGAGGCAAACGCTTCTTGGTTCTCTGCTCTTCCGTTCTGCAAAACAGCAAAGGTTGCAGTAAACCAAATCATAATGCCTCCTACTGCCTCTAAGCGAATGGCGAGCCAGCGGTTCCCACTCATGTTAACAAGAGTAAATCTGATATTGTTGTCCATTGAATTCCCATTGATGGTGGACATCCGGTCGTATGCTTTATATGCACGAATGGTTGAAACGCCATTAAGCGCTTCTCCAAACTGGGCATACACAGGAGACCTACTGACGGAGTCTAAGCGTTTCACTTCTCTGGCAGTGCTCTGCAAACAACACAATAAATACATCATCATAAATCTCGAGGCCAGTCATTATCATAAGTAAATAAATCAGAAGCCATACCTGGTAGTATAGATAGGCAGTGTAAAACAAGACCAGAAGAGGCATAATGGCCCATAAAGACATTGTACTAACTATTCCGATGAGCACAAAGGTTGAAATAAGCTGTGCCACTTGACCCAGAAACATGTTTGCGAAAGGAGCGACAGTTCGATCAATGTCACCTAGATCCTTGGCAAATCTGTTGATGATTCGTCCGAGTGGATTTGTGTGAAAGAACACCATTGGAGCTCTGAGAATCGAATCTAGCATGTCATTGTGCAATCTTCTGGCAGCATAAAGGCTTGAAGTGATCATCCAAAATGAATTTGTTAAAGTAACCAGAACCTGAGATATGAAGATTTAGGTAATGATCATGATTTATAATTTTTATCATACAGCAAATAGAATGTTAAAACAAAAAAGAAAAAGTGCAGGAAGATAATTACATCATTATAAGAAGGCGTGACAAGAAAATGAAGTTTCTTGAATTTTGATCAGAGAGACTAGCATAATATACTTACTTGACCAAATGAGAGGAGCGAGTAAATCGAGTTATAGTATAATGGCCCATGCGCATCCTGGTGGCTGCCTACATCTGTCCAATAACTTAGCCATGTGCTGCTTGAAACTCGCAGGACTTCCGTTGAAACATAGCATGTAAACAGAATCATAACAACCCAAGCACCCCCTAGAGCATTTTTGTATCTGCATCAGTTAAAAAGAAATACGATAATGCATAAATCAGCAAAGAAGATGCTAGTAGGTGCAGTTTCCACAATTTTATCATATATCTACAACATTGCACAAATATAGTTTCTAATTCAATATTTTAGACCTAAAAGAGCCTTCCTCTTAAGAGAAAATTGACGGCCATGTATGATTCCTATGGAGATGAAGAAAGACTTTTATAATATAAAGACGTATGCTCTATGTAACATTCTGAAGTATTCATATCAGAATGAGACTTTATTTTCTACCTCATCAAAACTTTCCAGCTCACAACACCAGTTTCGCGTTCTTCCTGCTTTATAAGGATAGACTTCCCTTCTTTTTTGTTTGTTTGTTTTTCATCTTTAGCAATCTCGTTGGTTGTACCATTAACAGTAGGCTTAGCATCTTTATCATCAACTTTTCCAACATCTTCTGGTTCTTCAACATATTCTTCCATTTTTCCAGCATTTTCCATCAATTTCTGAAATAGAACGCCATTGTTGGAGAGCTCTTCAAATGTTCCCTCCTCTTTCACTGTACCTTCATGCACCAGGAGAATTCTATCCACTTCTGACAGAAAATGTAGCTGATTCGTGACTAGAACTCTTGTTTTCCCTCTTAATTCTGTTTTGATGCATTTCTCGAAAACCTAAAGAAGCAGATCAGCACAATGATAAATCATGAAAACATGTTTCTATAGTACAAAGCGAAAGAAGATTGTTGTCTACTCCCCACATCAGCCTTTTAAAGGAAAATTTTTGGTTATAATTAATCTTTATACATAACTATCAATTATACTGTTGTCCAGCTTACAAAATAGCGCCCATTTTCAGTCTACATATGCAAAAATAGAAATGGCAGCCAAAATATTCATAGCAAACCAAAAGAATGGCGTTTCTGTTATGATTTATGACCAAGTAGCAGTTGCGTGGTTTTGAACGACTCATGCATTTTCGAAGACATACCTGACGTCCGACATGAGCATCTAGAGCACTTAGAGGATCATCAAATATGTAAACATCTGAGTTAGAATAAACGGCCCGAGCTAAGGATACCCTCTGTTTTTGCCCTCCACTGATATTGACCCCACGTTCTCCAATTTCAGTAAGATCGCCACCCTATCATAGGAACATTCATGGTTGCAAATAAATCAGAACATAAATTTCTTCAACTCCATAACATTAGAAATACTTAACCATGCACTGATGTTTCTAAGATTCTTACTGGCAGTACTTCCAGGTCATGTTGCAGGCAGGTCATATCTATCGACTTCTCATATCTTGCACGTTCAAATGGGGAACCAAACAGTATGTTGTCGCGGACCTAAGAACATAAAATTTTATTTTATGAGCTCAAGTCTACTAAAGTTAAAATGTTGTCACTAATTGCACATAGACTTTGTGTCAAAATCAGATTTGACCAACAAGCACGAGACTGGAAAAGAAAGCACTAATTAACTCACTGTCGCATTAAAAATCCATGAAACTTGTGGTACATAAGCAACATTTCCTCTGATGACTACATTTGCATCTGCCACTGCAGGAAGCTCTCCAAGCATTGCTGACACGAGTGATGTCTTTCCTTCCCCGGTGCTGCCAACAATAGCAACTAAGCTACCAACTGGTATATCCAAGTTGATATTTGACAAAGTTGGCCTTTCTGCCTGTTATAGAAATTTAAATAAGTCACGGGTCAGAAAAATTATTAATCCCAGCTATCTAAAACAAGAAAGTGAGGAGAAATCGAAGAAAAGCAACTCTAACTATGTCATGCCATATGATAAAGTGGAAACATGGAGAGTGCAGGATTCCACTCATAGGATACCACTGAGGTTCAAGTGACACAAACCTTTGCCTCCCAAGAGAAGTATCCATTTCTGATAGAGATAGCTGGTAATCCCGGTTCAATGGGTGGATTAGGCATGAGAACTTGTTCTTCAGCTAGAAGAAGGCCCTCCAGACGTTTCAATGAGACATTTGCATTAACAACCTGGGAAATCACCATAGGAGGACTATGTAAATATAGTTTGTCGTCTTGTATTAAATCAAAACACGAAAGTAGCACAATTAAAATCTCGTCATTGTTCAATTTTTTTCAAGTCAAATAGTACTATACTACACTATTTTGAACCAATGAACATTAGTATTCACAATCATGGTTCTTGTAATGCTAATGGAATCACATTTAGTTGCTGTATCAGTACGGTAGTATGAGCTATTATTCTATAATCTAGCACAAGGATCCATACAGAGATTTACGTTACAAATATAATACGTGTGATACTGAAAAAAGTTTGATCACAAGTATACCATAAATTTACATTTTTACATAGTGAAAGTTATCGGGAGCTAATGGTATTTAAAGAGGGTGAGAACTAGATAATAAAAACATTGTGTCCATATGAGTAAAGAAATTTTGAAAGAAGATACCTGTGTAATAATATTTGGAAGCATGAAAAGTGGGAAACGTAAAACAGCAAACAATGACAGAGATGTAAAGGCCCTTGCAGGTGTCAAATCTCCTCCGAGTAAAGTGAATAACCCAAATGAAACTACAATCACGATGACAGGTATGCTGTTAAGGATGAAACTGTTCAACTGCAAATAAAAAAAAATAATGTCATGAAATAACAATCGAGAATTTGGCACAATGAAAAGAATAATTGATGAAAACATAAGCCAAAGATGAAAATTAAAAAAACATTGAAACTGATATAAAATAGACGTTGTCATGACGATATAGCACCATTTACGGAAACAAATAACATGAATGAAGTGAAAGTAAAAGACGTGAGAAACCATGGTTAGAGGAGAGAACTTCACAATGTGTTTTAAAAAAACGGTTCCAAATGTATAATGTTATTTCTCACTTATTGTCGAAGTTTTTATCTGATTCTACAAGGAGATGAAATGGATATAAGTGAATATTGAGTGTCAAAATTTTTTCTAGGAAATCTTACCGCTCCAAGCAGCTGAGCTTTCCGGTACCACAATAACTCGTCATTCCTGACAGTTTGAACTTTAGTCTGGAAACTATTCTCCCATGCATAACATCTGCATCCATTTTGCATTAAAAAAGCTCGTAAAAGTGATGCGTACTGTGAAACACTGATTAAGAATTATAGAATATGTAGAACTTACTTGACGGTTTCCATAGCAGCCAATATTTCATTCATGAGCCCAATTCTCTTGTCTGTACGTTGTAATCCTTCTTTTGTCAGCTTTTGCATCTTGCTTATAATAAATGTCTGTTCAATTAAGTCAATTGCAGAAAGAAGTTACAACCAAGCAACATGAAATGACTGGAGAAACGCCAGTAACAAGGGCTCCCGAAACCGAAGGGCAATATCATGAACTATGAATGTAGATCGTGTAATTTCCATAAAGAGACACATAAAAAGTTCCAGATGTAATGCACACAATAACAATGTCTTTAGTCTCTTATCACATATCGATGACTACCTTGAGGCAAGATAAATGGGCCAAAGAAAACATATACCTGTATAGGAAATAGAAGAACAAGCAACAGTGCCCCGAGAAGAGAAGCAACACCCAGCTGCAGGTAAAGAAGAACCAAGGCAATAGTAATCCGGAAAGGAGCTGACCACAAAGTGTGGAGTGATTGACATATTTGCTGCACAGCAAAAGCCAGTAATATTAAGTAATTAGTTAGACAATCAAAAGTTACAAATTAATAATTCAATCCTTTTAGCATGAGTTCAAACATGAAATTGTATATTATGCATTTCTTTTGAGTTTTCACTTACTGAAATTAAATATTTAATGAAGTAATGAACAGGTAGGCATTCAAGTACTAGAACATGGCAATCATAATGAGAAAAGATCAGCCCGGTTTTGAAAGTTGGGAAATCAAACAAACAAACATAAATGTCGTTCAAAGAAGTTTTCAGAGCATTAAAAAAAATGTGTTGGGGAATCAAGAAGAAATTCAGCTTGGCACACCTCTAGCATAGATATTGTGCAAACAAATTTCGACTAAGACCAACTGGTGCACATGGGAAGTCCTAACTTTGTAAGTTATATAATCGTCTTGCCTAACACACACTTTGAATTTACTGCTTTTTATATGGAGTATCAATCATATAAAACCCAGTTCTCAAATTTCCATGTATTCAATAATGAGAACAACAGCTTATTTTTCCAAACAGGGAATGAAATATACCTGAAGAGCTTCAGCATCTGTAGTCATCAAATTAGTAATTTTACCAGATAAAAACATTTTGCGGCTCTCATGAGTCAGCCTCAAAGATTTGCGAAAAACTGCAGCAACCTATAAATCGCGTTCAAAATCAATAAGCTCCTTGCAGAATGAAAAAACTCCCAACCACACACACAGTACCCTTTTAAACAGTAAAACTCTCCTCCAACTCTAACCAAACTTAATATAAAAACTGAGAGGATAACTCACAAACTAAAGGGCCTTCATATGTATTCGAGGACTCAAACTTAGATAAATCAAACAGTAGTTTCTACATTGAGGATCACAAGATAATAGGAGACTCCAGAAAGCTAGCTTACCAAAGTTGATCTTAGACGATAGCCAACACGCATGACATTCTGAAAATACTGAGCTTCACATAAAACACCAAGTACCTGAAATTTATCAATGAAGAGAAAGGTGTAAAAGATATCAATAACAGACTATGATCTTCATAAGTGGGAAACAGTTTTTTTAAAAATCACCAGTAACGAGTGCAGTAAATAAGGGAAATGGTGACATCATTACGTACCACTCCAACAAAAATCAAGAATGCATAGATGTAACCAATCCAAGCTGGATCTCCTTGTTGCATTGACTGTAGATGTCACCAGTAACAAAATTAAATTAACTTCCTGCATGCTCAAGGGGACAAGAATTTTTGTTTCTTTCTAAGTGAGCTAGCATGGGGGAGGTCACCAAAGTGTGCATGCAGGTTTAAGGTAAGATGCAAATAAACTGACCTGTAAGAGAAGGTTCAATATAAGGGGGCCAACAAACTGAGAAAGATCATTCCCTATCTGCACAGTGGAGAAAAAAGTACTCATGTTAGGCAAATGAGTGACATACAAATGACCCCACCGAACTCAAGGATAAAATGTTAGTGTGAGTCATATTAGCACATAACTAACGTGAAAAATTAACTAGCCAAATCACATAAGTGCGCAAACATTCTCATTGACTTCATTATTATAGTTTAAGCCAGAAGCAATAAATTTAAAATTTGCTCAGTGAAAATACTATGGATTAGTGTTTCAAAAGTAAAAAGGATCAAGTTAAGTGAAACATAAAAGTGCATAGAGTGACTTACTTGCTGAAAGAAACTTCATCACACATTGCTTTTTACACTAACACATACATATAGATAGACACAAACACAAAATCGCACAAACATATATACAATTGTGCTTCCGTGTATATTGATTATATACTCCGGTTGTTTCATGGCTGAATCCACATATTACTCAGCAACAGGTCAGAAAGTGCATGTAGAAAATGACTGAAACAATCTCCAGTTTTGATTGTGTAATAACACTTCTATAAATGAAAATGTATTGAGCCTCACTAAATGATAAAAATGTCAATAAGAGAAGCCACGCTCGGTTTACTACCTTCCAGAGGCCTCCCCACCAAAATCTGAGAAAATTAAGTAAAGGCACAGAGTCAAGTTTTTGAACAATAGAACGATATAGCAATGTGAAAATTGTATGAACAGATTCATATCTCATGAACATATAATTTTCCAGTACTGAAGACTACCTTGCACCAAGACTACGATTTAAAGCTTTTAAAAGCCAAGGTTTTGGTCTCCGAATCTCCTCAGCCCAAGATTTCTGGAACCTAAACAACTCACAAAACATAATAATTAGCTGCTAGGCAAAAGAGGGGAGGCAGAATAAAAGGAAAGAAGTTTTAAAAAATAGATGAGCATTATAAACATACGAGTCATTAAGTGTTTCTGTTTTATCCCAAGAATCAAGTTGCCAAACATCCTTCTCTGTGAGAGGCCTTCTAGAACCGAGTTTCATGATCGGGTTCATCCATGAATAGGTAACTCCTGAAGCAGAAGAAGTAAGAAACCAATAATTAACTCCAAGAAACATGCTCAAAACAAAATCATTAGGCTATTACACTAATTGTGAGGAAAAGATTTATAAGAGGAGAAAGGGTACAAGGAAGTGATGCAGGAATGTCATAGAAAAATGCTAAACAATCCCACAACGGCACAGATGATAGAATTATAGATGAAATGACATAATGGCATCTGGATAAAGTATTAAACACCAAGGAAATGAAGGTAAAAGCAATAGAACTTTTTTATAAGCACATTATAATAACGTACGAGAGATTAAGTTGGCTTGTCTCTCAGGACAAATTTGCTCCCCTCCAGGAAGTTCTTCATAAGCAGTATTGTCCTCAGATTCATTTCTCACTGGGGAATATCCCGGATAAGGATCCAAGTTAGGGATATATACGAGCAAGAGGACACCAAACAAAACCTGCATGGCTAACAAAGATTAAGCTGGGGCTCTGCATTGACAAGTAGATTAAGAAATCAAAGAAAGACTTCCTAGTAACTGTTTAGCCAAGATAACCTATCCCTCTAACAAATCTAGCATCACACCCCAATAGTCTATTACTCCCTCCGTCCACCAATACATGGAGAGTTTTGCCCCGGCACGGGTGTTAAGAAATGTAGTAGAAAGTGGGTTGAAAAGGTTAGTGGAAGGTAGGGTACATTAGTTTTATAAGGTAATGTGAGTGAGATAAAGTTAGTGGAATGTGGGGTCCATTACCAAAAGTGGTAAAAAAGCAAATGGGAAGTTCATTGGTCGACAGACGAAAATGGCAAAATGGGAAGTTATTGGTGGACAGATGGAGTATGTGAGATGGAACCTACTCATTTTGTTTTTCGATTCAAATGTCTACAAAATTTTCAGAGGACTCATGACAATAGCCTTCTGTAATCTTAAAGTTGTGGCATGCGGACCCAAAATGAAATTTGACAGTCAACACTTCTGAAAGAAGAGTGTTGCCAACAAGCCTCGGCTAATAAAAGTGTCACAAATTTCCAATTGAAAATTTATATTTGAGATATAAGAAGAAGTAGAGTGAAACAAACCTGGACAGCCACTTCACTAACATACAAAGCGAGGACGGACCTACAAAGAAAAAATACAAGCATGAATGATAATCCCTAAGTTGTAACACAATTCATATGCATTATATAGCCCAAAGCAACAAACTCTTCAAAATGGAAGAAAGAGGAAAAGGAAGATATGAAGTAACACAAGACGAAAACCATAGTACATACATTAGATTACTTTGTTTCCTTTACCCTAAGACATACTGTAGCAGTAAGGTTGTCCCAAATCCATGAGTGAAGAGATACAAACCAAGTAAATCATTTATATAGGAGATTTGATAATAAATTTGATGATAAACTTTAGCTTTACAGATCCATTAAAAACGCTAAAGAGAAGACTAACCAATCATAATACTCCTGGACGGAAAGAGCAAGGTTCAGAATTACAGCATCTCCTACGAGTGCATAAATAACACCAAACCTCACAGCCCAACGAGATTCACGAATGTACACCTTTGTCTCCAGTCCAATCATCACAAGCATAGAGCACCATGTTACGGCCTCAATGATTAGAGAAGCTATCTACAAGCATAAATACAAGTTTCAATACCCGAGCAAGAGCAAGTTTTTGAGCTCATGCTGAATAAAATAACAGATTGCATAATACACGCAAGAGAGTAGAGACACACTCGTTGGAGATATTTGAACTAGATATTTACTCACTCTTGAGTTTTCTTTTGTTTTATTTCTTAAAAAGTCTAGTCTTTTTAGTTGCATTAAGGCCAATTTTCAGAAAAAAGGAAAACAGAAAGACTCAAGAGTAAAAGATACAGCATCAGAAAAGTAGTAATATCCGCATTCCAGATGTTAAATTGAGCTACACATTCCAAGAAACCGGCACAAGTCTAGACAGCTCTTTCACATTTTCACACAATAATACCCAGATGACAGCTGTGCAATTTTCAGGAGCTTCCTGAATAACCGACTATGTGATAAAAAATCACCATTTCTTTATGGAGACTAGGTGTAACCCTGCTTTAAATATCGTAAGAGAAAAAAGTAATGTACCTCATATGGGGCAAGATCGGGCTGACCGTCCACGTTGAATGCTGAAATCCCCATTATCAATCTAAACAAAGGTTCTCCAGTACAATAAAGAGCCAGCAGACCCAGCAAATAATTGTAAAAAATTGATCTTAGGAGAAATCTCTGAACTGAGAAATCTCTTTTCATCCGCCATAGCCGATTTATGCACAGCAGCAGAAGAACCAGATGGGAAATGCAGATAACCAAGGAATCAGTAGCACAAGGAGTGTAAGCTCCAAATGCATTTTCCACTGCTCTTGCCCATACCCCATTCTTGACAGGTTGGCAATACCACTCAAATGGCTCGAAAGCCATTTTAATCAACTATGACCACTACTATCCTTCAATCCCGCATGTATATCCCGTGCTGTGATTCAGAATGAATTCGACTAGTCTTCCTGCAGAGCTTCCAACTCAAGGTTATCACAATATGAAATCTGGAAATTCAGCATATGTCAGATCAATAGTCGATTTATTCGATCAAATATAAATAATCCACACCTTAACTTCTCATTTACCAGATCAAATTCAACTATATCAGACAAAAAAATGATCTTCCAAACGTCTAACAAATTTCTGATTCGAATTATTCATCACTGAAAAGGATTTCAAGTCATTACACAATAAAACACAACTTAACATTGGAAAATTCAGTCTTTACATGAATCTTCACATCATCCACACACTAACCTCTTTAAACACTTTAGATTAGGCATTCCTCATAATCACAGCAGGAAATCAACTACTTGAACTGAAAAACACAACTAAGCGAAACTTCAATAAGTACATAAATTTGCAATTATGTGAAAAACACAACTAATTAAAAAAAAGAATCTTGACACCCACGAAAATAGGACGTTGGAAACTCCGCCGAAATACAAACACACGAGTAAAAAACGACTAATTATACCTAGGAATCGAGGAAAGAGGAAAAGGTGCTGAGTGGAAGTGGAAAATCATAAATGAGCCAATAATTCTGGGGCACACGAGCGAAGGAGAAAAGGCCACTTCTTTATGAGATAGGGTTGAAGATGTTAATAATGAGTGATAAATGTTGTCGTCGTATAGTAGTTTGTGTGGGGGCAGAGAGTGAGGAGTAGAGGAATATGGAATCTGTAAATCATACTCGACCTTTTTTCCTCAATCTATTCCCCACCATTAACAAAAATATCTCTTTATTTATAGTCGAATAAAAACAAAGGCGTCACCGCTTGCGAATCTTGTGCTGAGAGGCCGCCATATCTGGAAATGGATATATATACATGGAAATACGAAGAGGTAAATCAAAACTGCAATATTATTGTGGAGGGATATTACTATATTAAAAGGATGAATGGTTTAGTTTATTATATATATATAAAAAATGAAAATCTTACTTGTCAGTTCATATCTTAATAAAAAGTTATGATCTTTAATGAAATTTTGATGAAAATGGAATATGAAGTTATGAGTGAAATGAGGAAGATGATGAGCATTTATTTGTATTCATAGTAGTATTTATTTTCTTTCTTTGTGGTTGTATTTTTCCTTATTTGCTAGTAGAATTTATTTGATTAACAAATTAATTTTTTTATGAAAATGTCACTAAATTTGTTGTCAAAATTCTGACTTGTCTATGAAAATATACATTTCTTTAGAAATACAAATATGCAAAAAATATTTATACACAATCATTCTAGGATTTCGAGTCAACCAACATGCCAACACAAGTCAAACATTAATAAAGAATTGTTGAATTTAAGAGCATCCACGACCGTGCTCTTGCCAGCGGCACGGTTGTGGGCCCGGGCGGTACTATTCATGCCTGCTCTCTGGCAAGAGTACAACACCCACAACTGTGCTCTTCCACAAGGACAAGCACAATTAATATAAAATTCAATTAAACAAAAACATTTCCATAATATTAAAATCCATTTAAAAACCACAATAAATATTACAAATTACAAATAAAATTAAAAAATACATAATTAAAATCCTAAAAATTAAAAATTACATAATTAAACTCCTTAAAATTAAAAATTACATAATTAAAATCCTAAAAATTAAAAATTACATAATTAAACTCCTAATAAGACTACGCATCCGGCGGGATCAACCCCAATTGTTTTTGGAGACCTTTTATCATGGCCTCGTGTGTTTCAAGTTGCGTGGGTGGGGGTCATAGATGACCTATCGGCCATATTGAGTTGGCTTAAGAGCATCCACAGCGAGTTGTTCGGGGGTGGAGGTGGCACATAGGGAGCGGGAGCGGCTTCGGGAGTGGCTTCGGGAGTCGAGCCGCGACGACGGTTGGCCGCCGCCTTCTTCCTTCCTTGGGGGCGGCGTTGGGAACCGCTCGGTCCGGCGTCGGGGCTACCCAAGTTAGCTCCGGCGAGTTGGCTAGCCACTTCTTCCGAGCCGGAGTCGGATAGGGCTACCGACCTTGATCGTTTGGAGGAGCCGCTAGAGGATGATGTTATGCCTCCCTTATACTTCGGGTGCGTCCGCGTCTCCTGTCAAACGTTACGATATTTGAACGACTTACCGTTCATGGATTGGTAGGTGCTCAGCGCGGCGGTGATGATGTCGACCTCGCTTCGGCCGCTCCCGGCATTCCGGGACACCTGGATGAAATAGCCGTTGAACTTGTCAATTTCTTCGTTGGCTCGGCCGATGCAGTTGCGCACCATACTCTCGTTGCGCTCGATCGTTCCCGGCGGCCGGTTTGCATTGTACCGGCTAGAGACGCGCCACCAAAAATGATCGCCGGATTGGTTCGTTCTAACCACCGCATCTTCGGAGATTTCCAAGTACGCCTTGAACAATCTTTCCATCTCTGCCGGTGAGTACGGTGTGCGGACACCGGCGCGAGATGGAGGAGTCGGCATTTGGGAAGGGGCGCGAGGCCTAGGCTCCGGTGTCCACCCGTAGCGCCCTTCGGAGGCACCTTGGTCGTCGATTGGGTATGGACGGTAGCCACCTGGAACGGCCGAATCTTGGGTTTAAGGAGGGGCTGAATATTCCGTTTCCGGACTAGGAAACGGTTGTGAACCGAACCATTCGGGGTTCCAACCGTGAGAGCCCGAAGGGTTATCGTCTTGGCCGGACATAGTGATGTTGTAGGGTATGAGAGAATGAAGATGAAAATGGATATGAGAGAATGGAGATGAGAATGGAGATGAGAGAATGATGATGAGAGTTGTGTAGTTTGATGTGAATTTTTGGGGTGAAATTGGGGGTATTTATAGATGAAAGTGTGTATTTTTGGGGTAAAAAAATGAAAAAAAAAATTAAAAAGGTGTAAAAAACGGATATATATTTTTGGGGAAGTGAATTTTTTTTTTATCGGTTTTTTTTAATAAAAAACAGATTTTTTTTTTAAAAATAAAAAACGTTTAAATGCAACGGCTACGCCGTTGACGAATGAGAGCGCCCCACGTGTGCGTCCGCTGGCACGGACGTGCTCGATACATCGAGCAGCGCCGTGCCAGCGGCGCGAGCACAGCGGCGGCGGATGGCGTCCGTGCCAGCGGCGCGGACGGCGGTGGCGACGGACGCCACAGCTGCGCATGCTCTAAAACCTCACAAAACAGGAAAAGTCTTACTTTGGCTGCCTTTCTCTCTCTAGGGTTTTGGGAATTTGATTCTCTCTCTCTAGCAAAATCATTGGACCGAAATACAAGAAGCTCATCGCCGGCGGCTCGTGAGGAGTTACAGACATGGAAAACGGAAATTATGAAGTACCTGAGAACGCCAATGAACGTATGTATATGACCGTGAAGTTTTCGAGCTGCAGAATTTCCTCTTTTCTTTTCTTATATTTCTCTGTTGAATTGCAGATTGCCCAGGACCGCAGTCTGAATCGGCCGGCAAATCCGACGCTTGCGAGGGATGCCCTAATCAGGAAGCTTGTGCTACTGCTCCCAAAGGACCCGATCCAGGTCGGTTTCAATAAAAAAAAATTGTATTTAATCGGATTACTCGATGTGGTTCCATCGTTTTTAAGGATACTGATTAATAGTATATAGTTTGCAATCAAATTTGAAGGCAATTAATTTGTAATTTTAGCTGTTTTCATGTGGTTGAATTGTGCCCCTGTTTTTGCCATGTTATCAGCTAATTAGTCTCGATAGGTAACTCATCGAGGGGCTTCTGTAATTGGTTGGTACGAGTGTTGCAGTGGCATTTTTTTGTAAAGTGTGTAACTTGTAACTCTTCGAATCGCTTTGCTGATAAAGAAATGGTTGCTATATTCCCCTATTTACTACGGGGTTATTTTTCAGTTTAGACTTCGTATTCTAATGATTAAGATTGTCGTATTTGGTACTAGTATATGGATTAGGTCCTATATGATTAAGAATGGTGCCTCTGCGGTATCTTGCGGACTAATCCGTGGTATCTTGCTTAAAATTGACGTAAATCATCTGTGAAGTTATTAATTTGTGGTTACAATACATTTGATCATTTACATTTTTATGCAGTTATGCTATTGCTGTCTCATCTGACTATGTTTCTTTGCAGACTTGGTCACTATCGCTGAAAGAATGGCAACGGTTAAACACAAAATACTAGTCTTGTCAGGAAAAGGTGGTGTTGGGAAGAGTACAGTTTCAGCTCAATTATCTTTTTCCCTTGCAGCTATGGGTTTCCAGGTGGGACTTCTCGATATTGATATATGTGGTCCAAGCATTCCAAAGATGCTCGGTCTTGAAGGGCAAGAGATCCACCAAAGTAACCTTGGATGGTCCCCTGTTTATGTTGACTCCAACCTTGGGGTCATGTCAATCGGGTTCATGCTTCCCAACCCTGATGATGCTGTGATATGGAGAGGTCCTCGAAAGAATGGAATCATCAAGCAATTTCTGAAGGATGTCTACTGGGGGGAACTTGATTTTCTTGTGGTTGATGCACCGCCTGGGACCTCAGACGAGCATATTTCTATTGTTCAGTTTCTCCAAGCGACTGGAATCGATGGAGCCATGATAGTTACTACTCCTCAGCAGGTATCTCTTATTGATGTAAGGAAAGAAGTAAGTTTCTGCAAGAAAGTGGGGTTGCCGGTTCTTGGAGTTGTTGAGAACATGAGTGGTCTATGCCAACCCTTGTCAGATCTCAAATTCCTTAATGTAACCGAAACTGGTGAACAGAGAGACATGACGGAGTGGGTTCTTCAATACATGAGAGAGAAAGTTCCAGAAATGCTAAATTTGGTTGCTTTCAGTGAAGTTTTTGATACTAGTGCTGGTGGTGGAGCGAAAATGTGCAGGGATATGGGCGTTCCTTTCCTCGGGAAAGTTCCTCTAGATCCTCGGCTATGTAAAGCTGCTGAAGAAGGAAGATCCTGCTTTGATGATGGGAAATGCGGCATGAGCGCCCCTGCGTTGAAGACCATCATAGAGAAGCTGTTGTCGGAACTGAAGGTATCGAAACCTGAAATATTGGAGGATGGTGCTTAGTTATATATCCATTTCCCTAAATATACCATGCTCAGCCACCTTAATACCTATTTCTATTTGAAGTTATGGTTTAAATTTTATCTCCACACCATAACATTTTTGTTTCAGAGCCGTCACAATGTTAGGGATTGATTACAAGCCTATGGAGTAATAATAGTAAAGTATGATTATGAATGAAACAATGGCATTTTTGTACGGTATTATGATTGTAATGTATTATGTTCTCTGAGCAGTCTTATGTATCAATACTTTAGTTATCTTGTTTCTCTCGAAGATCATTTAGTTAGCCAGTCTCCATCCACTATTAAGTGTCATAAGTTGACTTAGCATGGATTTTAAGAAATGTAATTGAAAGTGGGAGAACATATTAGTGGAATATAGGGTTCATTAACAAGTAGTAAATAAACATATATATGAGCTTGTTGGGTTCAAAAACAAAAGAATGTATCAAGACAGTTACCAAAGTAGACGTTTGTTTGGGTCACTTATAAATATACACAAACAATAAAAAAGGAAAATAGTCAAATGGTTGCACCGTTACACAAACTAAAAATAGAACACCAAACGATTTCAGATGCCGCAATTAAGCAGGATGGAGTTTAATGCAACCTAGTCAGCTCTTCCACTCTCTTCATAAGTTCATCCACAGCAACATTCATGGCCTTCGAAATCTCCTCCATCCTATTCCTGTTGAGATCAAGGAACGATTCGATCAGATCTCCATCTAGGAAGCTTTTCGCCTCGACGGTTTTCTTCTCATTGTAGAAGGATCTCCACTGCTCGTGGCTGAGCCCCCCCACGCCCTTGATCACTTTCCGCATATTCATCTGCAGCTTCTCCAAGAAGACGTACTGCTCGTGGGGGAGAGAGGCAATGACCCCGATGACTCCATTGACTGTGCCGAATATGACCGTTGGGATCTGGCCAACGTCAGAATCTGGAAGCCGCATGACTAGTGAACCATGTCGGAATCGATTGACGAATTCGCCAAGGTGGTATTCGCCAACGACCTCGAGGCGCCCACGCTCCTCGTCAGTTGCTCCTTCACTGTTTTTACGGACGGTGAAGAGGTTGAAGTTATTCTCAGCTCCAAGGTAAATATCGTCGTCCAGAATTTCGACAGCTGACATCCAATTCGCGTTGTAGTCCCGAGCTCGCTCCTCAATAGCACCCTCCTCATGCTGCGTATAACAGCACCGACGAAAGTTAGACAAAACCGTAAACTGAATACATGATGGAAACACTGCCTTTATCTAGAGTTTAAAAATAATCACCTTGTAAATCAGCAAAGATATTGATTTCATCAGATCACCAACTACGACGAAATCCCCTCTAGTCTGAACATAAAGGGCAAGTATGTGGCCATGATGTCCACATTCGGATTGCAACTCGTGAGAGCCATCATCTCGTGGCATCCACTTGTACAACTGAATCTTTTGATTAATGGCAGCAAGCAGTTTCCCATTGAAGGCATTAAGAGAATAAACAGCACCTTTGGTTTCCTTCTCAGCAATTAGTTGGAGTTTTCCATCTTCTACAATAAAAATTAAAACCCGACCCTGACAAAACAAGAGAAAAGTTAGCAACGATAACACCAAAAATGTAGCATATCCAAAGTTGCTTTCATGAATTCCAGGGAAAAGATGTGGGAGAGATGGAAAAAGATGAAATGGTGGAAAGCACATGCACCAAAAACATACAAGACACATTGTTGAGGGCAGACACAGCTGAAAAGGGTAAAAAACTAACCTTAGTAGGTTCATTTTCTTCTGGCATTACATATGCAGTCCCCACACAGTAGTACACATTATTGTCATCAGAGAACGAGCAGCTAAGGACGGAACAACCACACTCGAATTGATCCAGAGGATAAGTAGATATGAAATCGAATGTCTGGTCATCTAACAGGCGGACAAAGTGCATTTCAGAGTCATCTGCTGCTGACAGGTTATATTTTAAACTACAAATGGCAAAAGTCCGTGTTTGTTCCTGATGACATATACGCCGTGCATGCTCCCCAAGCGGGATCGAGCGTATGTGAAGCTTTTGAATATCATCTATGGTTCCAATTGTTAGTTCGCCTTCTTTAGCAATAGCAAGGCTGTTACCAGAAAGACTTTCTTCTCAGAACACTAACAAGAAGGAAGGTCTTGCAATTGCAAGTCATACCCTTTTATAATGCTGATATTATATAAGATAGATAGAAGTAAAACTAACCAAGTTTTGTTGAACCATTTCAATTAACACATGAATAGAACAACATTGTACCTGTCGGGGAAAGCAGCTGTATTGAAGGGGCACATATAACTGACTTCTTTCAGATTTACATTGCTGTAAAGCAATTTCTTGTTACTGCTATAGATGACAGTCGGTCTATCAGAAGCAGCAAATACATGCGTGGCATTCTTTGATGAGAAAGTACGTAGAGTAATTGGTTGGGTCCCTAAAGAAACTTTCTTCCTGTCTGATAGCGCACCGTTGCTGGTAGTCAACACAAAATTCAAGAGATGTCCATCCCCAAGAGCACATAACAGATAAGATATCTGAAATTGGTAGTCAGCAAATACTGTTCATCAGTCCCACATAAATGAAGTAATGTTACTTCCAAAATTAACGGAATAAAGATGCAACTAACCCCTTCAAAAGAACAAAGAAGTACAGAACGAGGAATGATCTCCCCTCCCAAATGCTCCTTTGTTATAAGGTTCAAGTCAGGAAGTGAAAATATCCTAACACTAATATCTGTCCACATTCCCACCGCAGCTAGTTGACTGCAGTTTTTGTTATCACCAATTGGATTAATGTCCAGGCATGAGATGTCATACTCCAACTGGGTATGTTTCACTTCTCTCAGAACACCGTCACCAATTTCTAGATAAATTAAATGTCCTCCGCCAGTAGCCAATAGAACCTGTCAAAGCAAAAAAAAAACTCAATACTCACCCAAAATAGTTATATTTGATGTTTTGATAACTTAATTGGATGAGAAGGTTATTTTCTAAGTTTGTCAGACAAATCAAATTTAGTCATATGTGAATGTGATAGAAGATATACTTGAGTGACATTGGCGGTGGCAACATTAATTGAATAACCTTCCGGAGCAAACCATTCATTGCGAAGCTCTCTGCTGGTAGCACTGACTAGTCTCACTGTGCTTGAAGTAACCTGTGTGATAAATATTCAAGTGAAAATTTAGCAAAAACAAAAACTCATAAGACTAAATAAGTAGATTAAACACAATACAAGAAAGTGCAAAGTTCAACCACTGTCTTCTTTCAATAAAATACTCGGCCATTTCCTGCTAAACATTTCCACACATATGCGTACATTCTAGTATGCATGAGTTTTTTTAGTATTTCCATATGCAAATACAAAGGATCGGAACTTATATATAATGCTTAATTGAGGAGAGTACAGGTAAGAGTATTTCACTATTCCTTGGACAAATTCTGTATGTTAGTCATATCTATGCTGCAGAATTCTCAATAATGATCAAAGTTGAACTGCTTTAAACCTCTAGGTTCTAAATCTTTAGAGAAACTTGTGAGTTTTAGATAAAGGTTTGCATCAGAAACTTTTAACAAAAAGTCATACTCATCAAAAAACCAATGCCCATCGATTACTTCATTGCCACTTGAGTTCTCGCTTATGATCATGTGGCATCAAAAGATCAAACTGGGATAATTCTTCTCAAATCTACAATCCAATTCACTTAAAAGCAAGAAGAATACTAAAGAGCCGTAAAAAGAAACAAATCAATACAAATAAACAAGTTTCCCATAGTTTGATATGATCATGATATTAGGGATTTAGATACAGCATAGTCATCGAGATCTTTGTTAGTGCAATGTTAGAAGGCCTATGGAAGGATTAAGAATGTTGCATCATCCATACCTGCACAAGTTGATCATATGCAGCATCATGGCAAAACAAAGTCTGTACATTGGAACAAAAACCTTCAATCTCAGTTTCCTCCAATTCATCTTCAATATTCATTGCCAAAATACGTGTCTCGTTGATAAAGCTGACGACTAAGAAAGTATCATATGGATCATCAGTAGCTGATCGCAGCGACCACATGCCCTTGATGCCTTGAAGCTCTACAGATGCCTATGCATGACATTGAATTAAAAATCATGAGAAAATAACCAAAAATATGTTTTTTTGCAAGAAAACTTTACCACACTTACCTGTTCATTTATTCCAATACCATTTCGCACAATGCGCAAGGAACCATCCTTGTAGGCACCTGAGCAAGTTACAACTAGACCTTGACCTTGCCTCTCCAAGTCAACCACACAGAAATCAACAATTGGCCCCAAATTCACATATCTTTCAAGAACTTCCACATAAGAACCTTTTGCGTCCGGTTGAAGATTAAGCTTTATAAGCTGAATTATGATATAGATATCGATATATTAAAACTACATCATAATAGTAAAATAAAATAAAGGCACCAGGCTCACAGCGACAGCAGTAGGTATAGTTATTTAGTCGTAGATTATGCAAGTCAAGTCTAGAACTCGATCATATTCACTAAGAGAAAGTAAGGTACCATTTTATAAAGATGCTAAAACAATACTCAAATGTGATTTCTTAAGGAAAACCAACATCAACATTCAACAGAATCATAAAAAGGGTTATCTTGATTCTAGAGATAAGCAAATCCAACATCAACATAAATACAAAAGGGTTATTTATTAAACAATACCAGGGGTACACTTCATCTAGAAAAGGACGTAGGGAGCACACATATATTTGCATTGGCCAAAAGTAAGAGTGGTTTACAAAGACACATTAATGACAAAAAAAATCAAGCCACCGAGTACTGAAAATAAAACACGGTAAAATAAGATCCATAATCTTAGTAACTAATAATCAGTCTAACAATATTACATGATAAAACAGGGTATATAGTCAGTTCCAATAAATTAGATACCATTATAAAAAGAGAAAGATCTTTAAACCTGTGAATCTCCATAACTTGAGCCAACAAAAACAACAGCATTATCAAGATATGATATGGATGATGCAATAGAAGTTTCCCCCAAGAGCTCAATTTTGAGTCCAGATACTCTAGTACGTCATGAAAAACAAACAAACAAATAAAATATCAGATGCCTGTCGAAGGGTTGAATATAAACACAAGACCTGAAGACAAGAATGAGATGCTAATCTGATAATAAAATGGAGTAGAAGAAACTTACTTCTCCTTCTCATGAGTTATAACAAGTAGATGCAAAAGCCCATTGTGATCTCCTAATAAGTAGCGTGAACCATCTGCATCAACCCTTCCATAGGCTCTTGTAATAGACTTTAAGGATAAACAAACAGTAGTCAGGACGTGACATAACTGGTCTTGCAAAGACCTAGCATTTAATAAAGGAGTACAACTTACAGGTCTAATTGGGATTGCTTTGAAACTTGAGGCACTGGAATACACGATTGTTTCTTCACCAATAATGAGGACACCACAAAGAGGAGGTGGCACTGGGATTAACAAATCTGCCCCATTGTCAAGATTGTTTTGCGACCACGGACCTTCAACAAAATCTTTATCCTTCAAATTAACCTCGTATGTTTTCATATGACGCGCATCCTTGTTATCCTGCTCGCCGAAGAACAGTGGTAAAGGACAAGAACCAGTGTGTTAGGTAAAATGTAAAAACCCAATTTTGTCCTTAAGTACCAACAAATACAAAAGATAGCCAAATAGAAAATATCATCCACATAGTTTACAAAGGCTCTTTGACAATGACGCAATATACTTTAATAGGATAAGTATATGGATTAAGCAAGAGAGTGGGAAATGCAAAGGGTAGATAAGTTGGAAACATCTTAGTACTATCCATGAAGCACATCCAAAGATATCAAATGCTGACGGATATAGATAAAATAATCTTGAGCAGACAAATCAAAGTCAATCGTTGATTAAATGTATCAAATACACCACATATTCTGGTAATTTCCATGATTTAAGCATACCATATTCCTCGTTATGAGGAAACCCCATAACATGACAAAAGTAAAAATATACCTGGTAAAGTACAACAATGGTCGGCTTAGGGCAACCATACAAAAACTTGATATCTAAAACCTGAAGCTCCTCAAGCCTGAAGAAGCAACACATAAATTACATGTACGTCGGAAATGGTAATCAGAAGCCACCTAAATAGTATATTAAACTATCCCAATAGAAAGATGAGAATAGTAAACAATAAAAGCATGTATGAAACACAGAAGGCTCCACTTTTTGTTCCAGATAGTTAGATTACTAGAGTGATTATGGAAAAAAGTGCACCTGATATTAAATGCCTCTTTGAGTTGGCCTTTGTTATCAAATGGGATGACCTAAAAACAAATAAAACAGAAGTTTCAAATTCACTGGAATACTATTAAAAGTTTCGGTTTTAATTTTTAAAAACTCCAAAATACAAAAAGAAAAGTAAGATTGATACAGCAGGATGACCAATACCTTGAACAACCCATCATACAGATGTAGACCAATCAACCTGCAGTCTGGATCAACTATTCCAATCTACAAGGAAAGCAATAAAGAAGTCAAGGGCTGGCTATATATTCTAAAACAAACAATTTTGAGATCAAGAGCACAGCAAAATTTTCCCCAGGGTACAAGAAAGTACCTGTCCATTATCTGTGGGACGACCAATCCGATCAGAAACATCACCCATGGCTCTGTTTTAGAAATGGAAGCCAAAGCAATAAAAAAAAGTAAGTTTTGATGAAAGCTAGCAATGCCAACAAATATACCCATTGAAATGAGATTTTGTAAAACAAGAACTAGTTTGAAGTCCCCATTCAAATGCCTCATGCATAACTTACTTCACGCAAACTCATTAAGGCAGGAGACTTCACGCACCCAATTGAGAAGTGTATAATAAGCACATAATATTTAGGTTTATTAAACTAACAAGGCCATACCTTGTGATAACCTCGCCAGTCTCGGCGTCCCATTGCAAAACGCAGAATTTGTATCTTTCTGTAGCTATGAAAAGGAGATCTTGTGTTTCTCCCTATTGATTTAAAAAAGTTCATAAGACAGCACTTCTCTTAATTCAATGATAAAGTATTTGAAAGGATGCAAAAAATCTTCAAAAGTTTTTATCAGATGGAGCAATAACCACTGAATGTTTCGCATATGCAGGGTACTCACATGTGGGCGAAAAAGCTCGAGTGTGGCGATTCTCCCATATATCGGCACATCCAACATAGGCTGCACAACACGAGAAAAATACTTCTAAAGACGTGCTTCTCAAACTCCGAATGGAAATCATTATAATGCGCTGGAACGGCCTGAATGCCCCTTCTAGTACTTCCTTAAATCTCATCCCAAAGTAAATATTACTACTATAAAACTAGCAAAAATATAAATAAGCTCAAAGCTTGCTTCCCTATCCATCATCCCCAACCTACTATTTCTAATAGAGACTAACTGACTCCCCATTCCCTTCATTTAGAAGGGGCTTTTCACTAAATTTCAAAAAGAAAACTTAACATGTCCCCTTAATTTATGGTCCCGTGCAAGGAAAACTTCTTGTCAAATAAAATGTGATGATAAACATCAATCATTGCAACAGAAAATGCCTAATGCAACTTGAACATCATTATACCTGCAAGCCTTGAGGTGAGAGCAAATGAATCTCAATCCGGGTGCATTTCCTGCAAACAGATTTCAATTACCAAAATTTCAAATTTCGGCAAGCAGACTTAAAGCCACAATTTTTTCGCACTAAACTCCCCGTGCATGAGAGGGTTAGGGCGTTAGAGGGATGGGGCGAGCGGAAAACTTACGCAATGATGAGATTGAGCTCCTGCGGGCTAGTGAAATTGCCGACGCACGAATGCGTGACGTTGGTGGGCTTGTGCGCCGTCACCACATAATTCCATACGCTCATCTTCGCCTACTGTGTGTATGCGGCCGTATAGCTTCCTATTTCTCCTGGATAAGTGGAAACCTCAGATTCCTGTGATGTAGAGAGAGGGAGGGGGAAGGTTGAGAAGCCGGAAACAGCTCGAATTGCAGAGAGTGGGAGAGAGAAACTGCGCTTAATTGCAATGTTTATGCAGTGAGCGGTGAGGAAAACGGCGTCGTAGCAGTCGGGTTGATAGAGACAACGATGAGAGATGGGCCGCTGTGGTCGGCCCATAACTATTGGGCTGGTATAGCTATGAATATGAGGTTAATTGTCATTTTTAAAAGAGTGAACAGCACAAAATGACCCTAACTTTTCGCGGTGTAACAGCAGAGGCTCCTAATATTTAAAAATCCCACCACATGGATCTAACAAAATATATAATCACAAACCTTGTATGCTTTATCATTTTTCGGATGAAAATGCCCAATTGGGCTGAAGGGCAATTCAGTAACTTTACCAACCAAACCTGCATTATTCTGCACACTGTTGTGTAAGAGATGTCAAAAATCATAGTCTATTTTTCCATTCTCTATTTTCTTTCATCTTTCCATTCTCTATTTTCTTTCATCTTTCCCTCTCTAATGATTTCATTCCTTTCATTCCTTCATTCCTTTCATTAACTACTAAACTGATTTGTTTTGTTCATATTTATAGAAATACTACTCCAGTCCCTATGTTTTAGTATATAAAGTGGAGTAATATGAAACTATTTGTTTTTATGTTGAATGATGGAGTATTTTTTTATAATAATAATTCTATTATTATAATATACTTTATACTACTCCACTTAGTTTTTTTAAACATGGAATAGGTGTAATTAACAAAAACTAAGTGTTACTGTAATGTATAAAAATACATTAGTACTATTATAAAAGAAGGAACATCATAAAAAAATATTCTTCTATATGTAAAGAAACTATCCAACATGCATGTCAATAATAAATATTTATATTAGTAAGAAATGATAAGTCAAGTTAATTTTAGTAAAAACACTGATTTCTACATGATATTTTATTCTAGTGTAAAGAAGAATTCTTGTGAAAAAAAAAACAGCTAGTATAATCATCGTATATGAAATCTCATTTGTCATTATATATTTTGTTAGATCCCTGTGGTGGGATTTTTAAATGTTAGGGGCCTCTGCTGTTACACCGCGAAAAGTTAGGGCCATTTTGTGCAGTTCACTCTTTAAAAAAAATACATCGTTCATTCACAAAAAAATTGTCTCATTCCAAATATTGAAGATTCTCTTCCATATTTTACCCAAATTTTCTTATTTTCTCTCACTTTACCAAATTCTTATCAAAACTCGTATCATCCATCCATAAACCTATTTATAATGGATGAAGGGAGATATTGATGAATTTACAAATTTTGTCTTATTATATAATTTTACCAATAGATATATTCTTAAGAGTGTGCATTCACAATGCCTGTGAATCTGACGGAGGGGAGAGGAGGAGGCGACAGTGCAAGAGGGAGACGGTGGCGGTGCTGGAGGGGGAGATGGCAGTGGTGGGTGAGGAGATGGCGACGGTAGGGGAGGTGACATTGGTCTAGTGGCGTATCTATATAGGAACAAGGGGTACAGTTGTACCCTCAGAATGTTCTGGATTAATATAAAATGTAGTCTTGCATTTTCAAAATCTATTAGTAGCCCAGTGGTAAAGATGCAATATTTTTACGTGGAGGCCTAGGTTCGAATCCTTGCCACATGCGCTACTCCTTTGAACTTCTATTTGTATTTGTAATTAATGCATAATTCTTCTTTTCTTTTCAACTCAATTTGTTGAACTTCTATTTAGTTTTCTTAAATACTTTATTTTTAATAGATGTTCTCTCATGCTCTTTTCAAATTTAAATTTTTTTATTCGTATTTACTTTTAAATAATTATTTAACTTCCATTTGTATTAATTCAATACATAATGCTCTTTTTCAACTCAATTCGTTGCACTCCTAATTTTCTTAAATACTTTATTTTTAATAGATATTCTCTTCATGTATTTCTCCAAACTTTTTCTAGAATTTGTATTAATTCAATACAAACTAACATGCTCTTTTCAAATTTAATTTTTTTATTTGTAGTATTTAGTTTCCAATAATTACTTTATTTTTAATAGATGTTTATGAAATTGAGTATCGTTAGTAAAAATTTATAAAATTAACCTCTATGTAATATATTCCGAACAAAGCATCGATATTTATATTTCTAGTGAATAATTTATTTATTTTATTTAATATGAAGTTTTTCGATGAAAAAAAGAAACTGTATTTGAAAAGTACATAAAATTTGTGAAAGCGAAATAAAATGAATAAAAAGAATTAGCCGAATTTTGAAACTTTACAACGTTGTAATTGTTTTTCGTACCCCCATATCATAATTCCTGGATCCGCCACTGCAGTGGTCA
Organism: Salvia splendens; assembly: GCF_004379255.2. NCBI lineage: Eukaryota > Viridiplantae > Streptophyta > Magnoliopsida > Lamiales > Lamiaceae > Salvia > Salvia splendens. Next base: position 1,921,689 of record NC_056042.1, read on the forward strand.
GGAGGGTATGTATGCTCTAGCAAGAAATGGTGGCGAAGGCAAATCCGTGGAGTGACTATGAGATAGATGTGCATAGAGTAGGTGAGCGTGTTTCTATAGTAAAAATTTATGTAGTTCACAGGTATTGATCCTTGGATGTTGCACACGATATATTCTCACCTTGACCAATACTTGCACTGCATTGCGGTTTTAGTGTTTAAATTTGTAGAAAATATTATGTAGGTACTTTTGTATTAGAAATTAAAAAAATAAAAAAACAAGCTATTTATAAATGCTTAATCCAACGAAACGACATGCTTGTATACTGTATAGGAAAACAAGAAGGGATCTCACTAATGAAATAGTCATGACATAATCCTATGTTAAATGGATATTGTATTTATTATTGATTAGAAAACTACATGCTTGGAACAATATATAGATAGTAGTATTATCGAAAGACATTTAGTACTAAAAGGTCAATCCATCAATGTTTACCACCTATTCAATTCAACAACCATTCAAAGTTCAAATATTAATAATAAAATAAAAGAATAATCATAATTAATATATTTAATCGGTTCTTTAATTTAATAATCGGTTAATCGGTTAAACCGATCGGTTCTCGGTCTAATTAATATATTTAATCGGTTCTTTAATTTAATAATCGGTTAATCGGTTAAACCGATCGGTTCTCGGTTAGACCGAGAACCGATCAAGACATGCAGAACCGAGAACCGATATAACCGAAAACCGAATTGAACGGTTCTCGGTTAACCGAGAACCGAGATGATCGGTTCGGTCATCGGTTAACCGACTAACCGATGACCAAATTATCAGCCCTAGCCTTCACCAATCATTTACTTTCATTGGACTATGAATCAACTACAAAAATATAAGTTTTAAAAATTATCAAGGACTTAGATTTATTAGTTTATTATTTTTATATATCTAAATGAACTCTAAAAAGTGTGAATGTGTCCTAATTGAAGCATTTTAAGGTTTTTTGATTGATTTCTACTAGAGAACTAATCTCTCATCCCAACAATCAAATACAAATTTTAAATTATTAACTGCTTGTATTTATTAGCTTATTGTAAGTATCTATATAAATGAATCCTAAAAATTGAATATTTCATAATTGAACTACTTCATTTCAAGAAATTTTTTCCACCAAATGGTTTTATTCTATTCATATGGCCGCCAACCTCATGCTTAAGGGATGAGGTGCTGAACTACCACGCCAACCATATTGGTTATTTTAAAGATAATTATGTATCACATTACTATCACACATTGCGATGAGTATACGTGTATGTACAAAAATAACATAAAGATAGAAATATTTGAATCACTGGTGAAAATTGAAAAGTTTTTAAAACATTTCAGATTTAAATGATTTACAAAGCACCAATGTTCTTTAGACCAAGTACAACTCCAACCCCAATTATGTGACCTACAGTCCCACAAGCCAATGTATCTGCAAGGGTGAAGCCAGCTGGGTCACCGGTCTGGAGTCCTGAGTCTCTTGCCTCCAATTTCAGTCCGGCGGTTGCCTTTCTGTTCGCCGATGGAGCCAATCCAAATCGGCCAGCGAACAACATCAAACTAGTAGCAGTAACCATGATCTGCATATTCAAATCATTAATTCAAGAGTATTTTATTTTTGACATTATTTTTTGACCATTCATTCGTAAATCATGTACTCCATAGCCTACATGTTCCATTAACTATGGTTAAAGATTTTTGGACACATACTATGTTACACGGGACGATCTAAATAGAAAAACAAACTACGGATAATGGGACAAAAAGAGTTTTTTTTTTCCTCAAGCTTTACCAAATTTGTGGGCGAGCCAATGAAGTCGCAACGAGCACCCAAAGCTCCCCGTCCTCTGCGCCTCATGGGTTGGACAGCCACCTGAGATGAACATTTCAATATGTTAGCATTTAGTCGCGTTATTATTTCATATTTGTGACAACATTTGGTAACATTATAATTAATTCAATTTTTACAAGCATTTAGTCGCGTTATTATTTCATATTTGTGACAACATTTGGTAACATTATAATTAATTCAATTTTATGTAAAACTAGTTTTCGAATAAACTCTATCAAGGTGTAGTATCAAACACTCATCAGACCTGACTTGTGATTTAATTGATACACATATATTGTTGGATTAAAAAAGATACATTAATACATTACACTGAAATATACATACATCTAAATTACTTACTACAATAATCACAAATTATATATCTATATTATGAGACAATAAACTACATATCTAATCTTTTTTCACATTAATCTTTTACCGTTTATTAATATACCTTAATTAAGCACACTACTATTGTGCATTAAAAAACTTGAACACACTCACATAAATGCAAGGGAAGGTTTTCCCCTTACCAAACTACTCCACTATGTTTTTTATTATTCCTATAAAATCAGTATATTGTCTGAATTACACAATGAAATACTAAGTTGAGGAAAAAAATATGAAAACTAACCAAATTCTTGACAGGAGAGAGAGTTGCTGTTTGGGGCTTGAGCCCATTGAACTGTGGAAGGGAAGTCATCACAACAGATGCCATTTTTGCTGATAAAATGCAGTTTTTTCTCTCTTTGCTTGAGTGAATATTATGTTATGAACTTGGTAGAGTGATTATAAGTTTGGAGAGAGAGAAATAAATCTGGTTTCAGCCACATGAAGAGCTTGTGGACTCAAGGACCTGATTTGGATGCACTTGGATACTTGATGCTGACATGGAAGTCAATGATTGGTGTATTCTATATGGATAAGATTGTTAAGGGTGGCAAATATTTCAATTGGTGCATATGATCATCTACATAATCATCTTTATATACGTCTACAAAAAAAGTCACCCAATGGGACACATTGCTATATTGGGATATTGGTCCTTAAGGCCATTAGCAATGGGCCCTAAGGCGCGCCACGTTATCAGTTTTATCCTCCTACCCCCACCTGCAATGTGGCGTCCTATGACGCGCCCTATGCATTTTTATTTTATTTGAATATTTAAATAACTACAAAAATTGGGGAAAAACTTCATTTCATTTATAGAAATTAATACATTACAATACGAATTAAAAAAATATGAAAACTCAGCGACGACGGTTACAGGCCCACACTTCTTCAAGCATGTCGTTCATGAGCTGAACATGGTCATGTTTGTTGCGCATTGAGGCCTGTCTAGCTAGAACCTCATTGAAGCCCGCCGGTAATCCTCTAGCGGGGGGCTCGGTTGCCGTGCTGGATGAGCTAGATACACCGTCATCATCGTTCCAGTCGGTGATGCTCCCACCCTCATGCTCGACTGTCATGTTGTGCATGATTATGCACGCATACATGACATCGGCGATGACTTCCTTGAACCAGAGACTATCCCGGCCTTTCACAATTGCCCACCGTGCTTGGAGCACACCAAATGCCCGCTCGACATCCTTCCGCGCCGACTCCTGCTTTTGCGCAAATAAAGCCCTCTTCTCACCAATTGGGCAGCTGATCGTCTTCACAAAAACAGGCCACCGTGGGTATATGTCATCGGCCAAGTAGTACCTCATGTGGTATTGACGCCTGTTGGCAGTGAACTTGATGGTCGGGCCGTTGCCATTGCATTGCTCGGTGAAGAGGGTGGATGAGTTGAGGACGTTAATGTCGTTGTTCGACCCGGCTACGCCGAAGTAAGCATGCCATCAAAAACGCGTGCCATCGTCCGCGACCATCGTCCTCCGATCCCGCAATGGGGCGCCCTATGTGGCGGACAATGGCCTATCGTCCGCGCCATCGTCCGCCGAGCCCACAATGGCGCGGACGATAGGCCATCGTCCGCGACGTAGGGCGCGGACGATGCATCGGGCGCGGACGTAGGGCGCGGACGATGGCGGACACCCACAATGTGGGCATCGTCCGCGCCCGAGGATAATGGACTCCATCGGGCGCCCCATTGCGGGTGCCCTAAAACCACGAATTTCGGTCAATTTTAGTATTTCTTACTAACTTTAAAATTGGTCTAAAAAATACCACAAACTTTATATTTTGTTTGTTATTTCCACAACACAGATAAGATATCTTCGGCAAAAATCTTATTATACGTGGACAACCGTGAAATGTTTATGATATTTAAGATTACTTTTTAAGTTCGTGACAAGTATGATAAAAATCTACGTAAAAAACCACGTTTATTTAGTAGTGCCAAGTAGGATAAAAAATGCACGGAAGTTGGTCGGATATGGTTATTGTCCTGCCATGAGAAATAACAAACAAAACGTAAAGTTTGTGATATTTTATGTCAATTTCAAAATTCGTAGAAAATAGCAAAATTTAGTGAAAGTTGATGATTCTAGAGACCAATAGACAATATCCCTTGCTATATTTCAATGTCAAAAATCGATCATTTAAATAACATTGTATGGGTATGCAAAAATTAATCTATACTATTATTTTGTCAATTTTCATATTTTATTTTTTTCATCTAATTTAATAAATAACATTTTCTTCAAAAAAAATAGCTCGTGACATATGGTGTATATTTCAAACCCGAAAATCTAATTTTCCAAAAAAGAAAATCTGCACGGAGCAAAAATCTAATCACAAATCCCCACATTCGAACAGAAATCCAAATTGATCCCAACATAAGAAAAAAATCCAAACGAAATTTAATATTTCGATTTGATTTGATTTGATTTGGTTATTCCCATTACGAATATTTTGGCTCAGTATCTTTATTACTCCTATCATTTGAGCCCATTAATGATTCTCCGCCCCATTGGAAAGGTAGAATCAATAAATTTTTAAATTTCAACCCATTGGGCCTTTCATCATTTTTCTTCATAATGCAGCTGATTTCGGGCTTTGCTTCTATCAAAAGCCTGCCCAATATCAGCCCACTGACATACATATAAAAATTTTAAAAAATACGACAAAAAATAAATACGTAGAAAAAGAAAAAAGAGCCGCCGAAAACCGAAAATCAGAAGGTATAAGGGCATTAGCAATGGGGCGCCCTAAGGCGCGCCCTAAGGCGCGCCCTATGGCGCGCCACGTCAGCAGTTTTATCCTCCTACCTCCCCACCTGCAGTGGGGCGCCCTAAGGCGCGCCCTAAGGCGCGCCCTATGGCGCGCCACATCATCATTTTATTTATTTGTTTAATTGATTTAAATGTTTTCAACTAACAATTAATAACGAGTAAATAAAAAGGTCGAAATAACAAACGGGGACACATTAATAAAAAAAGAAGTTACACCGTTCAACTTACAAAAAAAAAAACTAAGTCGGTGCAATTCCCAACTTCCGACGCAGTTCATCTATCAATGCCCGGAGGTATTCGGCTTCGTCGGGGTCGGTACACTTCTTGAGGGCCTTGTGCGTCTCCAACAACGTCCTCGCCATCGACGCTGTCGCCAACGACGAATACACTTCGGCTGCCTGGGGCGGGAGCATTTCCGGGAGCGGAGGTGGGGTTGCAGCGGTCGAGGATGAGGTCGCGGCCGCCTTCCCTTTGGCCTTCGCAGCCTTGACGCCGGGAGGACGTCGGGAGGACATCGGTGTGCCGGAACCGCTGTCGTCCACGTACAACCGGTTGAGGTCAACCGGTTGATTGCCGCTGCCGCTGCTCGTGTAACCACCAACTTCGGTGGTCTTCATCCTCTTTGCCCGATGCCTATCGTCCGCAGCCATCGTCCGTGTACGCCACAATGGGGCGGACGATGGCGCGGACGATAGGCATCGGGCGCGCCATCCTCCGCGCCCTTAGTATCGGCCGCGACGATCGTCCGCGACCTATCGTCCGTATCCGCAATGGGCGCGGACGATCGATGGCGCGGACGATGCGCGCCATCGGGCGTGCCATCGTCCGCCCATTGCGGATGGCCTAAGTTCTCTAATTTTTCCGAGGTTAGCTTTTCTTTAGCTACGAACTAACTAATCACTTTGCTTGTTTCTCTCTGCTACTAAATTAATGCTATTTATCAAAAAGGGTTGCTTTTATCTCGATGGTTTTGGTTGATTAATTGATAAAGTTAGTTTCTTTGCTAGTCACTTAAAACCTGAATGCAATTTACTGAAGTTTACATATAGCTATCTTCTTTGTTTTTGAATGGATTTGTTGTTAGTCAATAAGAAAAACAAGAATACTTCATGCAAACCAAAATAGAAATGACTTAATTAACTTGAAACTCCCTAAACTAAAAAAGTGACTCTATTAACATGAAACGGATGGAGTAATAATTACTCCCTTCGTCCCACAATAAGATTCACATGTTATCATTTTTGTCCGTCCTACAATAATAGTCACATTTCATTTTTACCATAAATAGTAAGTAGGTCTCACAATCCGCTAATTCATTTCACTCACATTTTATTACAACATTACTGTAATATAAAAAAGTGGTCTCATATTATACTAACTTTTTCCAATTCGCTATTCTTTACCTTTTTTAAAACTCGTGCAGATGAAAAAAGTGACTCCTATTGTGGGACGGAGAGATTATTATATGTAAATCATTCATAACAAGTTTTGTAGATGTGAAGAAATATTATTATTATTATTATTATTATTATTATTATTATTATTATTATAGCATTATCATCAAGTAGCACTTTTCTATTTTAATTTTTGCGCTAAGTGGAGTATCAGTTAACATAACAAATATAGTATTAAGTTACTGATGTTGGGTCATAAATTGATATTTATGAATCAATAAATTGATATATTTTTTTATGCCAACTAATATTAATATTATATATTCAGAATAAAAAAAAATCATGTAATGATCAATCTCCTTTATACAATATACTTAATTACTTAATGTTATTTATATTTCATATTTCTCACTAAATTCCAGTTGTGACTTATGAGTGCCCAAATGTTTTTGTCATATTTATATAACAGTATATCGTTCCAAATCTTAGTTATATTGAAAATTATTTATATGTCTACCAAAGTTGGTGGCCTCGAGAAATTAAAATAAATATAGAAGAAAATGTCAAATATCGCTTTATGTCACACTAAATTACTCGAATATGAATAGTTCCAAATATTCACTTTCAAGTTTCAACCTAATATATAAAATCAATTTTAAATAATTCTCTCTCTCTCTCTCTCGAAAATCTTTTGTGATGAACATTTAATTTTCAGAAATAAATGAGTAAAATATTAAGAAAAGTATTTGGAGAAAGCCCAATTTCATAAATAAAATAAAGTACACGAGACCTAAACTTTTTACTACTATATGTTTTAAAAAAGAATGAAATTTGAAGAGACATAGCAGTTGACTTATTATTCCAAATGCCAGTTTGCCATCACAAAAACAGATGAAAAACTCTGTCAAATCGAGGCAAAGAATCAATATACGTAGAAGACACGAATTTATATTGTTATAAAAAATTCAAACAAATTAAAATTTTGAAACATTTTCTGAATAGTTGGTAGCAAATCTAAGAATAATATGAAGAAATAATAACGTTCATAACATGATACAAAGTTCCTGACATGTAAAAAACAGCCAACAGTTTCGAAAATAATTTTTAATTGTTAATACCGATAAATTAAGGAATAAAGTATTGTTAGATTCCATTTCTCGGATTCATCACCAAAAAAAATTCCTAATTTTGGGTTATTCTTGATTTGGTGATTAAGGTAAGTATTTAATTTAATGTCTGAGTAGGGTTTGTCGAAGTGACAACATATTTTGTATGTTTGTTAACCTATCAAAACACCGAGAATATTGCTATTGTGTTTTTTGTTGTTGTAACTTCAAATTTAAATGATTTGATGATTTCTTAGGTATATTAATTGCTAGCACAATGTGATTCTTTTCTTTATTTATACTTTTTCTCTTGAATATCATGTTAGGTGCGACGAAATTTCTATCAACAAATATTATGATTTTGTATAGTTTACCCTCTAATTTTACCAATAAAATCATTTATTTATTTAACAATTTTCAACTTTGTATTCTAATATATCCACATCCTTCGAATATAATATTTGCTGCGTGTAATAATAGACAAATTAGAATATGATTTTTAGTAATAATTAAGATAATTGGTATGCTTCTGCATGATAGAGAAAGTCGGGCATATATTATGAAGGGAACTTGAAAAATAAACCTTTTTTTATTAGAAAGGTTAGAATAAAAATAAAAAATAAAAAAATTGACATTTCGAGTACATAAACATTAAAGTATATATCAAATAAAGATTTAGTGAGTATGGAAGTATTGTTTTACGAATAAAATCTAAGTAGAACAGAATATCTAAAAAAGTAAATGTATTTTGTCACCAATTGACAATGAGGTGGTGACACTCTCTCAAAATCTAAAATAGTGCGGATTTCATAATTAATTAGTAGTAGTACAATATTTAGATATGTAATTACAGTTGATTAGTTCCAAACTGATCTTATTAACAAAGTGAGACATCACAAGATTCCAAATCAATAAAAGAGGCGACGGATCCCACAAAATCTTACACTCCTATTTGGAAGCTTTAACTAATCAATCTAACGTTAATCTAATTAACCAATCTGGCCACTAATTCAGGGCTAGAGGGGGTGATATAGACAAGAGTAGTGATTTAGAGACATAATGTCTCTTTGCCATAATGCCCCTATGTCACTTTGCCATAGCTATATTTTATATCATGACTAATTTACCCTAATGCTATATTAAGTAAATTTATACCATTAGATTATGATTGTTTCACGTAATATAAAATTCTTAATACACATTAATATAGAGTACTTCTTTGGATATATACATACGACAAGATTGGAATATTAAAAAAAATTAGTTATTTAATATTAATAATTTTAACTTGTTTATAAAATAAATGCATTATCAATTTTTGGAAGCAAAACGTTTTCTTTCATTGAAAAGTTTTCTGTCAAAAAATTTAATAGTATTAAATTTAAATTTTATTTAGGAATACCGAATACCGAATTTATAACATAATTTTCAATAAACAAATATGAAAAAGTTTTAATTCTCCATAGAGTTTCTTTTTATAATTTTCTAATTAATCATAATCTATAATATATTATTACAACTTTTCTTCCTGTTAAATTCAAATAAACTTACTAATTCTATCTTTTTGGCATTTTCAAACCTTTTTTATTCCTTTTAATTCAACATTGCTAAAACTTGGTAAATTTTTTGCAATTCTTTATATTTTAGTTTATTATTATGAGAAATTGAAATTATGAATGTGCAAAAACACATTATGCATTGGAGTTATAGTCTGATTTATATCGGTTTTGTGATTTAGTCTAAAATGATTGAGTTTGTCTTTTAAATTTGAGTTTAAGATATTGGAGTAATTAGATTTAAGAATGTTAAAAAACCACGGTATGCATTGGAAATCGATTGTAACTTTAAAATTAAAATTTTTTAAAAATTTAAAAAGTAAAAGTTTTAAAATTAATCTTATGATATTCTTAAAATAAAATAGTAAACTTAATTAGTATTAATATGTCATATATCAAATTTTAATTTATTCAATGAAATAGTGAATCAAGCTAAGAATTATTAATATTTTAGAAAAAAGGAGAAAATATTAATTATATGACTTTAAAATGTTTAATAGATGAGTTAAGAAATATGTAACTTTTTGTCAAGGTTTGATGCAACGTTCCAAAACCAAAGGATTTAATTATATTACAATTTTGAAAAGTAATGAATTAAAGAGTTAGGAAGAAAATAGTAAAATAGCTTCAAAATTTTAACAGCATATGGTTATATGATCTGAGTTGTAACATTAAAAAAATTAAGAATTTTAAAGAAATTAAATTTTTTGAATGTAAAAAAATTAATATTATGAAAATTTTAAAATCAAAACCACAAACTCAACAAGTATTAATATATAGAATCAATGGAATTACACTATTTTAAAACTTTAAATATGTGTCTTTAAATAAATGAATAGAAATATGAGATAAAAAAAAATATTTTCAATCATAAATATAAAGGTTGTATGTAAAGAAAATAATTGAATACGCATAATTAGAGCAATGTCCTTAATTAAGTATATTAATTAACAATTTAATGTTTTTATATGCACAAGGGTAGTACGGTATATGTACAAAACATTTATTTAAATAAAAATATAAAACAATCTAAAATGACTACTTTAACCTCATTATGTCTTAGACATTATGTCTCCAAAACATTTTTCTATAGACAATATGTTCGGACCACTGAATTTCACTCGCGACTGACCCGTAAAGAGCGTTCATTTCTATCTATATGTTGATGTTGTTTTTTGTTGAATTTATGTTTTGAACTGCTTGTATATACGTTAACTTTGTTGTTTTTATAATTCTAATACTCTCATTTATTGCATTTATGTTAATTATAGTAAAAGTATATAATGCACATCTCTATACTCTTAGTATAGCTTATTCTAGAGATTTCGGTACTGATACAATTCACAACTATGATTTAATTGTTGTTTACTTTCGCGGGTTTCACGTTTTTTGCTATTTGTTGTTATCAACCATTTTTGGTGGATTGACAGTTTGACATTATTGTCTTGTGTTCGTTTGCTAATTTTCTTTTGTAATAATATTGGATAAGTGTTTGCTTTTATATATACTACATTATATTGATTTCATTGATTTTTGTTCTTGCATATGTTCTAAACTGATTAATCTCGTATTGCTAACCCGGTGCTTGCTAAATTTTTTTTAAATTTGAACAGTTAATTTCTTCGTGTAAAAAAATCGAGAAAACTTTTAGTAGTAAAAATGGTTCAACCTTAAAACATCATATATATATATATATATATATATATATATATATATATATATATATGGTAGTGATATATGGCAAACACCTCTTAACCAAATAACTAGAGAACAAATAATAGCCACAAGATCAAAAAAATCAAGGGCTAGTATTAATTTTCGAATTTAATGAGATATTAGTTCTCTCAATCACAAATTTACTCCACAATAACAAGGCGGGGGTATAATTGTCACTTCACAGACAAAATTACAAACATGGAGATGGAGGGGAGCACGCTGTTGGGCGTGGTGGAGCTGAACGAAGGCGTGTCGGATCTGGAGACGTAGGCGACGGCGATGAGCGGGAAGGCGAGTAGGAGGATGAGGCCACGGAGGAGGCTGCCGACCTCGATCACCATGAGCATGAAGTAAGGGAAGGAGGAGCGGGAGATCAGGAGCGTTCCGTCGAGATCCGCCGCGATTGAGTGGCGGTTCGAGCTGGAGAGGTCGCATTTCTCAATTGAGGGGAAGCGCGCCGCCGCCGCGGCGGTTTCAGCCATTTCGTCTCTCTCGAAGTTTTGTGTGTGTGTGTGTGTGAGTGTGTGGAGAGGTTTATGTATGCATGAATTTTGTATATTAATGAGTGTAGGTGTTTTTATAATTATTTATAATTTTGAATCGGTTTCATATAGTTGCTTTGTTGTTCGTCATTTTATTGGCTTGAACATTTTATAAGATAATAAAGGAACTCATCTATATTGTATTTATATTTTGATGTATTGTATGCGTTATTGTTGGTCAATTTATTTTTATTGAAATGGGAAAAATTGGTTAACATTAGTAACTATTTACAAATAAGAAGCTGAATAACTAATGACGTTGCTAAAGTAATTGTGATGTGTTATAAATCATGCTAAGAGTGAAGTAAAATAATGCTAAGAGTGATGTGTTTTGTGAACAAGAGTGAAACAAAATCATAATAAGAGTGATGTGTTTTGTGAACAAGAGTGAAGCAAAATCATAATAAGAGTGATGTGTTTTGTGAACAAGAGTGAAGCAAAATCATAATAAGAGTGACGTGTTTTGTGAACAAGAGTGAAGTAAATTCATAATAAGAGTGATGTGTTTTGTGAACAAGAGTGAAGTAATATCATAATAAGAGTGACGTGTTTTGTGAACAAGAGTGAAGTAATATCATAATAAGAGTGACGTGTTTTGTGAACAAGAGTGAAGTAAAATCATAATAAGAGTGACGTGTTTTGTGAACAAGAGTGAAGTAAAATCATAATAAGAGTGACGTGTTTTGTGAACAAGAGTGAAGTAATATCATAATAAGAGTGACGTGTTTTGTGAACAAGAGTGAAGTAAAATCATAATAAGAGTGACGTGTTTTGTGAACAAGAGTGAAGTAAAATCATAATAAGAGTGACGTGTTTTGTGAGCAAGAGTGAAATAAAATCATAATAAGAGTGACGTGTTTTGTGAACAAGAGTGAAGTAAAATCATAACAAGAGTGACGTGTTTTGTGAACAAGAGTGAAGTAAAATCATAATAAGAGTGACGTGTTTTGTGAACAAGAGTATGAGTGACGTGTTTTGTGAACAAGAGTGAAGTAAAATCATAATAAGAGTGATGTGTTTTGTGAACAAGAGTGAAGTAAAATCATAATAAGAGTGACGTGTTTTGTGAACAAGAGTGAAGTAAAATCATAATAAGAGTGATGTGTTTTGTGAACAAGAGTGAAGTAAAATCATAATAAGAGTGACGTGTTTTGTGAACAAGAGTATGAGTGACGTGTTTTGTGAACAAGAGTGAAGTAAAATCATAATAAGAGTGATGTGTTTTGTGAACAAGAGTGAAGTAAAATCATAATAAGAGTGACGTGTTTTGTGAACAAGAGTATGAGTGACGTGTTTTGTGAACAAGAGTGAAGTAAAATCATAATAAGAGTGATGTGTTTTGTGAACAAGAGTGAAGTAAAATCATAATAAGAGTGACGTGTTTTGTGAACAAGAGTATGAGTGACGTGTTTTGTGAACAAGAGTGAAGTAAAATCATAATAAGAGTGATGTGTTTTGTGAACAAGAATGAAGTAAAAAAGAGTGAAGTAAAATCATAATAAGAGTGATGTGTTTTGTTAACTACAGTGAAGTAAAAACACGGTTATAGTGATGTTTCTTTGATTTTTTGCTATAGTGATGTATTTTGTTAACATTAGTGAAGTAAAAACATGGTTATAACATAATTGTATTATTGTTAATCAAGAATGGATCTCAGATCATAAAATAGAAAACTTACTGATACAGAATAAAACTACATGAATATCTGTGTGGATGGAGTAACAAAATCAAGCTAATTACAAGTGTAGATGTTAAAAATGTATAAGTACGAGGAAAGAACTCAACATAATTCAATAATACTAATACTAATACTAATACTAATACTAATACAAATTCATGTAACACGTTGCTTTCGTGTATTGAGTGAGTGTCGGGCGCAACTATAAACAAAAAAAGTTACTACTACAGTCTACACAATCCAAAGATCTCTCTCTACAAAGACTACAGCAACAGTGATTGAGCAAGAACAGAAGAAGGTAAACCAAATGGGCAAGGCAAGTTAGATTCGTAAACAACACGAGTAGTAAAGGCAACGCCATGATCTTGCCCCTGTTTTTCAAGCAGCGCAACAGCAACGAGGACTATTTCACCCGCCGCCGTCTCCACGCTCTTCCCCTCATCATGATTGAACACCAAACCGCTGCGGTTATCGTTGCTAATCAGCTGTTTAACTAGCTCCATATCACTCCCCAAATTAATCGGTTTTTTACCAATAAACGCATCATGATGCATAAAATCAATCAAGTGCACCATATCGTCGAGAATACCCCTCAAATCCAAGTGCACCACCGCATAGCCAAGCAGCTTGCCGCCGCTGCCGAATCCGCAGCCTCAGGCGCTCCGCCGGTGAATCTCGATCTTCGGAGACGATAATTTGGTCGATTTGGCCGCTAATTTCTCGAGTTCCCGCTGACGAGGACTTCGGCGTGGAGCGAGACGTCGTCGGCGAAGCAGATGGAGAGGGCCACAGATGGAGAGGTAGCCGTGAGAGGCAGGCAGGCCAGAGGAGGGTGACGCCGGAGAGGAGGTGCAAGCTGCTCCGCCACCTCCTTCGTGGGAAAAGGAGAGATTGTGTGTTTTTGTGTGAGCGTGAATGATGTGTGTGTGAAAATATGAGAACAAAGTTGATTTCCTAAAAACCCCAATGCAATTTTTATTAATAGAAAATGAATACTTAATTTAGTCATTAGATTGAGATAATGAGTGGCTGAGATTTGTTCTCTAGTTATACACTTAAAATTAGTTATATCTTGATCACTCCCCTATATATATATATATATATATATATATATATATATATATATAGGGGAGCGTTATTCTCCTTTTCACATCTTAGATCCTTTTTCCTTCTTAATATTACGCGTTAGATCTAAGGCATCAACGGATCAGATTGATTCTATAAAACTGGTTCCGTGTTGCATTATAGAAGGTGGTTGTATGCATTACAGGGTTATTATTGACATTTGACGAAAAAGTAACTGCCACATTTTGGTATCTGCGAATAATGCACCACATGGTTACGAGTAATGCATATAATTGACTATATAATGCACAATATGTGAACTGTAATGCATACGAATAAGATGTACCATGTTATGATGTTTGGACACACGTTTCTTGTTTCCCCTAAGGGTTTAATAAGCTTAGGGGCTAGGGTATAGTACGTAGACACGTATGTAATCTTCACATGGTAACGAGTAATGGATATAATTGACTATATAATGCACAATTTGTGAACTGCAATGCATACGAACAAGATGTGTTGTGTTATGATGTTTGACACACGTTTCTTGTTTCCCCTAAGGGTTTAATAAGCTTAGTGGCTAGGGTATAGTACGTACGCATTAATAACAAATTATAAAACGATACGAATAATTCACCAAATTGTCACGAGTAATGGATGTTATTAACTATATAATGCACAATATGTGAACTGCAATACATACGAATAAGATGTACCATGTTATGATGTTTGACACACGTTTCTTGTTTCCCTAAGGGTTTAATAAGCTTAGGGGCTAGGGTATAGTACGTAGACATTACTAACAAATTGTTGTTATTGGAATATACATATGTGCATTATTTGGTTTAGGTAGTGCATTATGTAGCTGTTAATTGTCATTATCTCAGTATATTATGCATTATTAGAGGTATTGTGTATATGGGTTAATCAACGGATTGAAGATTACGTACGTGCATTTAGTAATGTCTACGTACTATACCCTAGCCCCTAAGCTTATTAAACCCTTAGGGGAAACAAGAAACGTGTGTCAAACATCATAACATGGTACATCTTATTCGTATGCATTGCAGTTCACATATTGTGCATTATATAGTTAATAACATCCATTACTCGTGACAATTTGGTGAATTATTCGTATCGTTTTATAATTTGTTATTAATGCGTACGTAGTATACCCTAGCCCCTAAGCTTATTAAACCCTTAGGGGAAACAAGAAACGTGTGTCAAACATAATAACACATCACATCTTGTTCGTATGCATTGCAGTTCACAAATTGTGCATTATATAGTCAATTATATGCATTACTCGTTACCATGTGAAGATTACATACATGTCTACGTACTATACCCTAGCCCCTAAGCTTATTAAACCCTTATGGGAAACAAGAAACGTGTGTCAAACATCATAACACAGCACATCTTGTTTGTATGCATTGCAGTTCACATATTGTGCATTATATAGGCAATTATATGCATTACTAGTGACCATGTGGTGCATTATTCGTAGCGGTTTCCAGCCATTATTAGATTACTATTGTACCCTCATAATGCACAAAATAGGACAAATAATGCAACACGGGATTAATTACCCAATGTTGATCTGGACCGTCCATTTCTCTAATCTAATGACTGATATTAAGAAGGAAAAAGGAGGAAATATAGGAATAGGAAAAGGAAATGAATACATCCATATATATATATATAAATATTGTACTCCACTTCTTTATCTTTAATCTTCAATTGATTAGTCATATTAAATTAATTACGATTTACCAACCCCAAAATACAAGATTTACTTCAAACTTTTGATCTAGATAAAAAGATCAAATGTAAAGGGCATATATGGTTTTCTGTAGGGCCAATATAGTAATTAACCATTCCGATGCTTCTTCACACATACTGCAAATTTAATAGACAAAATATTGGACCATTCTACACTGTTTTTGAAGATTCCACACACACATACACATATTAATCATTAATCATCATGTATCATCATTTTTATATTATTGTACCATTCCTAGCTACGTATTATAATAATTCATGTCAGATAGTAAAAAACCTATCCTTCCTACGAAGGACAAAAGAATTCTTGGCAAATAAACAAAAAAACAATTGCATCTCATATTAGAGGTGTTGTAAACAGACTTGTCCCACCTTTGAATAGTCTATTTACTTACTAATCGGTCTAAATAATTAATTCGAGATTGTTGTTTATATAATCCTATGCATAATTTTCTAATAGATAAAGAAATCGAAATGGAGTATCATAAAATTATAAACAAATATGCCATGTACATATAAAATAGAGGAAATTGTAACTTGAAACTCATCGCTAGAAAAGTAGAGATTATTGATGAGATTTATATAGATAATCTTATAAAATCCGTCCAAAATCAAAGTTATCGGGCGGATGGCATTTGTTGATATAAGTAGCGTTGATAAATAAATTACCGATTGTCACTGTATTTTACCGAGACCTACCAATAACGACATTCCGCCAGTCACGTGTCATTCCATATATTCCGTTGTCTGTTGAAATGTACTGATGGATAATTTATCAATAGCTATTAATCGACACATCCGTATTTATCGAAAAATCCACCGATAATAAGAATATTTTATCCACAGCCCATCATTTACTAGTTTGAATTACCACAATGGGACCGATTTGGATTCAGTGATTCACCATCATTGCATGGAATGATAGCACAAAATGCCATAAATTTCTGCTTTAATGACTCCATTATAATAATATGAGTTGGGGCAATATCTTTTCATTACATTGGACCTACAAACAATTTTATATGATGAAATTACCTTTCTCTCATTTCCAACTTTACCATATCCCGTTTTCCCTCCAATACTGATATGCGCATGCATATCTTCTGATTCACGCCATTATGTTCTTTCCAATTTACTACATATATCAATTTACTTAAAATGTAGTAAAAGGTTATATGCATGTTAGTGCATACGCATGTAAGCTTAGATCTTAGCATTTTTGAGGGCTTCAAGACAAGGATATGCATCAACAGTCTTAATTACTGATCAACTCGCTGATTCGTAGGCATTTCGAAAAATGAGATATCTGACTTATAAATTTAAGACTGGTCCATGCTTGAACAAAAGTCAATAATTCAATTGATTCAAGGATGGAAATGCCAAAATCCTTTTTTTTCCTCCTTTGACACGTGCCTCCTCTCGATACTCTTCCAGCACGTGCCGAGGTTACGTCACCACTCGCGAAATCAAGAAGGCCTCTGCACGTGTGGTACAGGGACTCACGTGACAACTAAAAACTAGGTGTAATATTCTGAATTTGCATTTTAATGGGATCTATATATAATCATATTTACTACTCCATAAATATAGAATATTATAAGATTAATCGTAGAAAATTAATTCAATACGAAAATTTAAGTTTTACAAAAAATAATAAATAATTAATCATAACAACAAATTGCTTAATTGTCTTAAAACTCACTTTCTAATAATATTATAAATGATAGAAATAATCACAAATGCTATTTAAATTTAGTGAATTTGGTTAATAATTCTGAAAATAAATTGAAATAGGTAAAAATATATGAATAATGAAAACACTAGTCCAACATGATTTTTTTTGCAAATATTTATTTTTTAATATATTGAGACGACACCATTGTACATACTCTATTAATCGGTCATTAATTATCATACATTTAAGATCGGCAATTTTGAGAAATGTAAATAATACTGGTGGATAGTATATTGCGAGTTTTATTTTCATTTGTAAATTTTGTAATGATATGTGGATGAAACTAGTTAATGGAAAGTGTAAACTATTTATCACATACAATAAAACTTAAATGAAATATGTAATAATGAATATCTTGATATAATAAAAATGATAATTAATGTTTAATGAAAAAATAACTAAAATTGAAAATTTGGCAATGTGGGAACATCTAGACGAAATTGTTTACCAATTTTGAAGTTTGACTATTTTACGTTTTCACAAACAAGGGTAAGAAAAAGAAATATTTTTAACTAAAATTACTCATTAAAAGTTGAATTATGTGTAATTATTCAATAAGACACTACATGTGTGTGGGCACATGCCCATAAGCTTACTGGTACGATCTTATCAATAGAGCATACGTCCCAAAATTGTCTTAATAAATGGAGAAATGTGAATCTTTTATCATAGTACTATTATTATAAAGAAGAATCCCTAATTACAAATACACCCCTAATCATAATTTGATCCTTAAAAGTTAATTTCTAAAAGTAAAAGAGCATTGCATACATCAATCATCAGTTTACTTTAAATGAAAGGTTAAATTTTATTGAAATAAAGGAAAGTTCTGTTTGGACAAAAATATACTACTGTACCTTCTGTCGCTCGTAATTGTACGAGATCTTATATGATGCAATAAATCTACCATAAAAACTAAACATATTCGATTGCCAATTTTGAATGTTTTAATATATATTACTGTACTATTTCTCTACTTTAAGATAGAGAATAGGTAATATTACTCTTTTGTTAATGATATATATTAAAACATTGAAAATTGGCAATTATGTGAGAAATAATAAAGTAGAGTAAATTAGGGGTGTCGAAATGGGTAGCGGGTAATCCCGAACCGACCTGATACCCGACGGAATCGGGAAACAGGGCGGGTCGGGTATAATAATTTTGGGTTTCGCGGGTATCGGGTATCCGGATACCCGACCGGGTAATCTCGCTAGTCCCGAAAATACCCGATATACATGTGGTATTTGGATTAGCTCATATGATTATTTAAAGCAGATATTTAAAAAAAATTAAAATATAAGTTCTCAATTATTCTTAAAATTTATTCAAATGAGCATTTGTGCAGCTCATATGATTATTTAATCATCCAATTCCTTATTTATTCTTGAATTTAGATGTATAAGTGTAACAATATAAAAGATTAAGAATTTTAACTTAAAAATTAGAAATAGACGAAGACAAAGAATCAGAGATTACATGCCTTGATATCAATTTTCAACAAAATTAAATAATAAAAAAAGTTTCAAGTGAGACTATTACATTCAACAAGTACTATTTTTAAAAAAGTATCTAAAATATACAAATAATATTTAAAAAAGAAGATTTCAAAAAAAAATCGGGTCGGGTACCAGCGGTGTCGGGTGCGGGATACCCGACTCGGGTATCAGGTAATACCCGACTAACTGCGGGACGGGTATCAAGACTAACTTTTGGGCCAAAATCGGGTGTGGGTACCCGTTTCGACACCCTAGAGTAAAGTAAGATAGAGAATAGTAAATAATAAAATATAAAGAATAGTGTAAAGAAGAGTATTATATCATTACTTTACTGGTACTGTGCATAATTACTTTTATCATAATTTCATAAGAGCATCCGCAGCGGTGGCGGTTGGCGCCACCGCCGTCCGTGCCAGCGGCAAGGCGAAGGACCGCCACCGCTGCAACCGCGCCGCTGGCACGGCGCTGCTCGATGTATCGAGCACGTCCGTGCCAGCGGACGCACACGTGGCGGTCTCCGATTCGCCAACGGCATAGCCGTTGGTCTCAAACAATTTTTTATTATTTTTTTTTAAAAAATCGGATTTTTATTTAAAAAAATCGATAAAAAAAAAAAAAAATTCACTTCCCCAAAAAATTATATCCGTTTATAACCGTTTTTCCCCACTTTTTAATTTTTTTTTTATTTTTTTTACCCCAAAAATACACACTTTCATCTATAAATACCCCCAATTTCACTCCAAAAAATTCACACTTTCACTACACAATTCTCATCATCAATCTCTCATATCCATTTTCATCTTCCTCTCACACCCTACAACACCACTATGTCCGGTAACGACGACAACCCAAGCGGCTCTCACGGTTGGAACCCCGAATGGTTCGGTTCGCAACCGTTTCATAGTCCGGAAACGGAATATTCGGCCCCTCCTCTCACCCAAGATTCGGGCGTTCCGAGTGGCTACCGGCCATACCCAATCGACGATCAAGGTGCCTCCGATGGGCGCTACGGGTGGACACCGGAGCCTAGGCCTCGCGCCCCTTCCCAAATGCCGAATCCTCCATCTCGCGCCGGTGTCCGCACACCGTACTCACCGGCGGAGATGGAAAGATTGTTCAAGGTGTACTTGGAAATCTCCCAAGATGCGGTGGTTGGAACGAACCAATCCGGCGATCACTTTTGGTGGCGCGTCTCTAGCCGGTACAATGCACACCGGCCGCCGGGAACGATCGAGCGCAACGAGAGTATGGTGCGCAACTGCATCGGCCGAGCCAACGAAGAAATTGGCAAGTTCAACGGCTATTTCATCCAGGAGTCCCGGAATGCCGGGAGCGGCCGAAGCGAGGTCGACATCATCACCGCCTCGCTGAGCACCTACCAATCCATGAACGGTAAGTCGTTCAAATATCTTAACGTTTGGCAGGAGACGCGGACGCACCCGAAGTATAAGGGAGGCATAACATCCTCCTCTAGCGGCTCCTCCAAACGCTCACGGTCGGCATCCCTATCCGACGCCGGCGAAGAAGTGGCTAGCCAACTCGCCGAAGCTAACTTGGGTAGCCCCGATGCCCAACCAAGCGGTTCCCGACGCCGACCGCAAGGTAGGAAGAAGGCGGCGGCCGAACGACGTCGCGCCGCGACTCCATCTGCCCCTGCTCCCGAACCCGCACCCTATGTTCCACCTCCACCCCCGAACAACTCGTTGTGGGCCCTTTTGGCCCAACTCAATATGGCCGATAGGTCAACTATGACCCCCACGCAACTTCAAACGCACGAGTCCATGATATTGGGTCTCCAAAAATAATTGGGGTTGGTGCCGCCGGATGCGTAGTCTTCCTCGGGTTATATTAGCCAATAATTATGTAATTTTTAATTTTTAGGAGTTTAATTATGTAATTTTTAATTTTTAGTATTTTAATTATGTAATTTTTAATTTTTAGGATTTTAATTATGTCTTTTTATTTTATTTGTAATTTGTTATTTTTATTGTGGTTTTTTTAATGAATTTTAGTATTATGAAAATGTTTTTGTGTAATTGAATTTTATATTAATTGTGCTCGTCCTTGCGGAAGAGCACAGTTGTGGGTGTTGTGCTCTTGCCAGAGAGCAGGCATGAATAGTACCGCCCGGGCCCACAACCGTGCCGCTGGTAAGAGCACGGTTGTGGATGCTCTAACCCACATAAAATATCATTCTCTGAATTCACCAAAATTATATCACACTTACGTTAGTAAACATTCACAGAGAGTATGCAATTATAGTTTTCTTTTTATAAACATCATTTCTTATAAATTTCCTTGCAATGCAAAAAACTTGCTAATGGCATTGTCTTCATTAGCCAAATATTTTATTAAAATTTCCTATCATCATCGATGTTGCATATTCTTTAAGGATGAGCATAATGATAATTAATCTAGTAATTAAAAGATAATACTGTAGTAGTAAATAAATTGAGGTAATAGCTCAAACTAGCCCATCTCACTTGGCAAAATATTTTTTTTCCGATTTAGAGGAAGTAAAAGGGTATAGATGATTTACTTAAACAAGTAATAAGAAAAAAAAGTGATATAAAACTCATACAAGGACAATAAAGAAAGTTGTACTTTATCTATTCTATCAACTCCTATTCTTTTTTAAGATATCATGACATCTCACCTAAAGTGAGTTATTTTCTTATTTGAAAAAATATAACTCTTCATTCTAATCAATACTTATTTTCTTAAATAAGTAGTACCACTACTAGTAAACCACTACTAGTAATAAGGATATTGAAGCCATTTTAACATCAAAAGACTTATTTATCCTTTATTGTTTTTATCTTTCATGATAAATCGAAATTACTCCATCCATTTAATTAATTACCGCCCTAGCCTCCGTACTACACAGCTTAAATAAGGGTATCCACTATAGTGGCGGCGCGCCGGCCGCCCCCTTCCCGCCGTCGCCCTGCCGGATTATAGTAGGGAGGACGTTCGCCCCGAGGCGGACAAAATTTCCAGGGCGGAAGAGGCTTCGGCGTGTTTTGTGCGAGGACGCGCCGGTCCCCGATCGCCATGCCTATAGGCGCGCCAGCCGCCCCCTGCGAATTTTTTTTAAATTTTCTACATTTTTAGGGTTTAGAGTGAGATTGGAGAAGGGAGAAGGGAGAAGGAAGAAGAAGTAGTTAAGAATTTTGTATAATTAAAATGCAAAATTGGTTATAAAATTTCGGGGCTATTGGAAGTGTTCGCTTATAATGGCGGAAACCTTTTTTTTTGCGCGGACAAAAAAATTAGAGCTGTGAACAAAAAATGGGACGGAGCTATTGGGGATGTCCGCCTTACGATGGATACATACAATTTCCTCCGTCCTTCCCCACCTCCCTTTCTCTCGCTAACACCATATAAATACACACATTTTACATTTTACATTTTACATTTTACATTTTACATATACCTCGAAGCAGAAGCTAGCTCTACCACTAGCATCACAGCTCACCCTCTCCAGTGTACGGAAACCCTAGCTATTCCCTCTTAATTTAATATCCACACCAATAAAGCCTGCCTCTCTTCAACCATTTCTCCCCCTTTCACAAAAGCCTCCATTAATTCCTCCTTCCTCAGCTCCATCCTTTGTCTCACTCTTTTCTGCCTAAATTTTGACTTCGCACATGTTCATCCATCCCCAAATATTCCCCTTCCCATCCCAAAAAAGGATATAATTGAAATTGCGTGTGAAAGTTTAATTGCCGGTTGATGAAATCGAGGATAAGATGTTGATCGACGATTGCGAGGGGGTGTATTCTAGCAAGAGTTCGATGAGCAGCGACACGACGACGATTAGCCATTGCGCGAGCTTCAGCCGCCTCTCGTTCGAGATGCCGTCGAGCTCGCCGGAGCAGCAGGCGGCGCTGCGGCCGCACCGGTCTTCGGACTCCTCGTTCCTGGCGATTCGTTTGAAGCCGAATCTGAGCTTCCGCGACTTCAGCTTCGTGAGGCAGATCGGCAGCGGGGATATCGGGAGGGTTTACCTGTGCCGCCTCCGCGGCGGCGAGGAGGAAGGGCGGCTCTACGCGATGAAGGTGGTGGATAATGATGTCCTGGCGGTGAAGAAGAAGACGCAGAGGGCGGAGACGGAGCGGAAAATCATGCGAATGTTGGATCATCCGTTTCTGCCGACGCTGTTTGCGGAATTTGAAGCTTCGCATTTCTCCTGCATTGTTATGGAGTACTGCGCCGGCGGCGATTTGCATTCTCTGAGACATAAACAACCGAATAAACGCTTCTCTCTTAGCTCAGCTAGGTGAATCTCTCTCTCTCTCTCTCTATCCTTTCAATTTCATTATCATTACTTTATCTTCAAATCAATTTTAGCCGCAAATTTCCATATCTGGAATTTTCATTTTTCTTCAATTTCTGAAATCCGATCCTAATTTACCACAATTCTATCTATGTTCTTCAACAGGCAATCTAAAATAAAATTGCTAATTATTCCAATTGAAAATTTTTACAGGTTTTACGCCGCGGAGGTTCTCGTAGCATTAGAATACCTTCACATGCTAGGAATAATCTACAGAGATTTGAAGCCGGAAAATGTGCTGGTTAGATCCGACGGTCACATTATGCTAACCGACTTCGATCTCAGCCTCTGCTCCGACGCGACTCCTGCCGTCGAATCACCGGACTTCTCGCCGGACTCTCTCTCCTCGCCGCGGACGGCGGCTCCCCGCGCCTTCGCGCCGTTCTCATGCATCTCCGACCGGTTCTTCCGGTCGAGAAAAATCCAAACGCTCGCCGCGAACCGCCTCTTCGTGGCCGAACCTGTCTCGGCCAGGTCCTGCTCCTTCGTTGGGACGCACGAGTACGTGGCGCCTGAGGTGGCATCCGGTAGGTCCCACGGCAACGCCGTGGACTGGTGGGCCCTCGGAATCTTTATCTACGAGATGATCTACGGCCGAACCCCATTCGCCGGTGCAAACAACGAATCCACGCTGCGTAGCATCCTGAAAAACCCCCTCTCGTTCCCGTCCGACGCGCCGTGCAGTCAGAGTGAGTCCCACGCGCGGGATCTCATCGCGGGCCTGCTGGCGAAGGACCCGGCCCGGCGCCTTGGGTCCAAGCGCGGGGCGGCCGACGTGAAGACGCACCCGTTCTTCCGGGGGCTGAACTTCGCGCTGATACGGACGGTTACCCCACCGTCCGTGGCGGGGATGCGGAGGCAGAAGACGGCGCCGGTGGCGTGTCGACCGGCCTCGCCGTTTGGGGTGTTTTAGGCTTATTGCCATTAATTAGGTTAATTATGATAACTTAGTAGTACTATGTATTATTAGGCTGAAACAAAATTAAATGAGAAAAGGGAAAATTTGTATAGAAAGTTGATGTGAATTATGCGGCGATATTATAAGCTGTTGGAAGTTATTATGTCATTTTTGTGACAATTTAAGCGATGATAATTGGGTTTAAATTTAAAGTTTAAAGTGTTGATTATTTTAATTAGAATTATTGACTTTGATGAGTTAAATATATGCAAAAGCGAAGTATTTGAATATTAATTATATTATTGTATACGTGGTTCATTGAATTTATAGCTGTACATTCTGCCATCTCGAATATTTTATAGTTTGAATTTTGATATTTTATGCCAGCATGCCAGAGACATGAAATATCTGTGATGATCGATCAGGAAGTGGGAAATAAATTCGATTCGATATTATTTAATTTTCTGTGAGTTTCTATTTTACCTCTAGTATTTAATTTGTTAGGAATAATATAGTGTTGATAGCAACATCTTAATAGTCCGAAATGTCCATAAAAAACTAATCACCAAAAATCGCGTTTCTTTAAAATCTAAAGAATGGAAAAATGAATCATTATTTTCACGATAATTATGAGCTTTTATTTACTCATCTCTTCTTATATATTTATTTACAAATGTATTTATTGAGAAAATAAAATAAATTCATAGTTTTGGTTCATTGTTTTGAGCTTCCGTAAATGGGGTAAATGTACTAGTAACAAATAGCAAGAGACAAAAAAATTATGGGCAAAACAAATTTCACGAATAAGATTCCAAAATCCATTGCTTTATAAAAGGAAAAAATGTGTGGAGAAATTGTTACACACGTCGTGGCGAGCACAATGACCGATGATGAATTCTTTAAGTTGAACTCGTGAGATCAGACAAGGTGAATAAGGTCATTCGGCGCCGAAACTGTGAGGTAAACACAACTTTAAAGGGTTGCTACGAAGCTACTACAACATAATGTCAACAATAGCCTTAAATTCCGAATTTAATGAGATTTTCTAATTTTCATAGGATGACGGTGGGTGGGTCGACCCTCGACCCCACCTCGATTTGTCACTGTTCGGAGCTCCTCCATGATGCTCCGGCATGGGGACAGCGGGAATCGCCCGCCATGTGCCGCGTTTGGATCATGTCTTTAAACAACCGGAGAGCCTTCCCTGACGTCAATCTGGGCATTTTGTCTTTTACTATTATTACAATTATTCTTTTTCTCTTCTTTCAATTTGTTTAATTATTTTCTGTCCTCTTTCTTTGTCTCTAGAAGCAGTTGACTGATTGAATTTAATACTTTCTCCATTTCAGAACAAAATTTTATATCCCCACAATAGTATACAAAATATACTCCATTTATTCTTTTTTTATGAGTATATTTTTGAAGAAGATAGTTTTAAAACTTTAGATAATGGAAATTTGGCATGAGATTCCCGAAATAATTATGCTATTATTTGGTAAATTAAGAAAATAAAGTGAATATAAATTAGAAAATTTTGGAAGTTAGGAATTTGACAACACATGGGAAGCCCAGGTGGCCACCTGCCCACCAGGCAGCCCCATCACACCCTTTTAACCCACTGTCCCTTTCACACGACAACGTGGGGCCCACTAACCCAACACCACCTGACCTACCCCTCTCTCCTACGTGGCACCCATGTTTTGCCACGTGGTTAGTGTGTTTAATTACTTAGTAGAGTTGACAGTAATCTTTGTTTCTGAATTTTTAATAGGGATTAAGACTATTTCACTGTTTTTTGAAAATTAAATAGTACTTCCTCCGTCCCGGATAATTCATCTTACTTTGACCGGGCACGGGTTTTAAGAAATGTAATGAAAAGTGAGTTGAAAAAGTTAGTGGAATGTGTGTCCTACTTTTATAAATTAGTTTTATAGTAAAATGTGAATATGAATGCGTTAGTGGAATATGAGGTC
This sequence comes from Salvia splendens, assembly GCF_004379255.2. Taxonomy (NCBI): domain Eukaryota; kingdom Viridiplantae; phylum Streptophyta; class Magnoliopsida; order Lamiales; family Lamiaceae; genus Salvia; species Salvia splendens. The sequence goes on from NC_056042.1 coordinate 1,948,009, forward strand.
CACTATAAAAAATAGTAAAAGTGAAATGGAACAAATTATGTGGGACGGACCGAAATGGAAAAATGAGACAAATTATCCGGGACGGAGGGAGTAATTTATAAACGATGAGATAAAAGTTAATTTTTGTTGAAGTATATTAATTTGAACATGAGAGAGTTTAACTTGAAAGCTATGAGACATGAGGTTAAAGGGTATCCAACAATTTAAACTTTAATTACATATTTATATTTGAATTTTGCATGTAATTATAAGGCATTGACGCAGTTGATCACTGCTTCTGTCTCAATATGAGCGAGGTTTAGTTTTTGATATCTCCTACCTCACTCATTCTCTAGATTTTTATAAACTCTGTTTTTATCATGAAAAACAAATTCTGACTCGTTTTTTTGATTTTTTTGACGATGCATACTTTTTCACCCCAACACTACTCTTATCGATAACAACTTTATATATCTCTACTTTCTATCCTTCATCTTTGAATATTCCTCTTTCTTTACTGGTCGACACCAAAAATGCTAACTTTGCTACCTATTGATGTCTTTATTGCAAAAAATGTTCTAAAACTATGATGTTATGAAATGTAGTAGGATAATTATCCTAGAACATGCGAGTCTTTTTTATATTTTGGATTTTATATAGAAGATTTTTCAATACTTATATTACAATTTTTGTTTTTATTATTGTTGTTCAAGAAGAAAAGAAAAGACTATCGAATGATGAAGATATGACTCCATTAATAGATTGGCCTCTTTTCTCTCACATGGTGACAAAAAAAAATAGCGACTTCGGTCCTCTAACATCAAAATCCTAACTTTGTTACTTATTGATGTCCTTCATTACCACAAATATTCTAAAACATTATGCTATGATAAAATGTAGGGTAATTATAGTAGAACATGTGACTCTTTTATATGTTTTGGATTTTATACAAGATTTATAAATATGCGTTGATCTTATAACTATCGATTTTGTTTTTATTGTCGTTGATAAAGAAAACGAAAAGACTGTTGAATGATGAAGATATGGCTCCATTAGTAGATTAGCATCTTTACCTCAATAAAGCCAATTCCTTTTTATATGCTTTTCTTTTTCTCATGGCTCATAATTCAGAATTGTGGCCCTCGAAATAATTTAAAAACTTATATCAATTATCCTTTGCTTTTATCATGCATCAATTATTAATAAGTCCGTTACACATATAATTTTAAGTCATACCCAAATCAATATATTCATCCATTAATTGACACATTTCTTTTGAACAATTAGAGTTTAGAAAGTGCTACTATTAAAAATAGGTAAGTCAAAAACAAATAAAATAGGAGAGGTTAGAATGAATATTTTTTGTGTAAAAAAAAGAAGTATACTTGATCGACTATTACATTTAATCGTGATTGCATTTATAATTTCAATGGTAATCACTATTGTTTTAGCAAAGAATAAAAAGAAGATTAACCTTCCCAAATAAAGAAGATATTACTATAGGTAAAAGGAAAAATCATCGAACAAAATAGATGTGGAGTTGACTTAGACTTTGAATATAAGTATTAAGAGCGACCAAGATATTGGTGGGAACTTGAAATACGATAAAATCGATAGAGTGGTTGGCTCATGTAACATGAGAAACTAGTACTTTTTAGAATAATTTTATATGGTTTCATGTGATGTTTCCAAAGCTTAATTATTCCATCTCTCGGTTATCTAATCCACGTTCCACATTAATCGGTTGTTTGGATAGATTTTGAAGAAATTACAGAAAAACGAGCATATTTATTTAATAATGACTCTAGCATGTTCAAATTCGCACATATGTTAAAGAAAATTTTCAAATGAAACATGAACTTGACCTTCAATTTTCTAATCAGGACACATGTAAATGATAAAAATTCGTTAACGATATGATATTATCTTTATTAATTCGACATGATAATACTATAATAACGTAAAGAGCTTAACAAACAATACAGAATGATGCAGACATGTAGTGGATGAAATATGATCCAACAGTATAATAGTAATTGTCATACTAGTAAAATTAAGAAATGGAAGTGAAATATGAAATGTGTAAAAATAAGATCATAAGCCAGACATGTAAAGCATTGAAAAATATAAATAATTAGTACAATATTAGTAATTAATTATTCATAGACAATTATCATACCCAAAATCAGTGTTTTGAAAACCGGTCCGGACTGGCCGATCGGACCGGTTTGGCCGCTAACCGGTGCACAGTCCGATCCGGTTTACCACTTTAAACTGCCGGAAGGTTGAGCCGTTTTGGACCGGATGAACCAGGCGGTTCGATCGGGACCGCCATCCGGTTGAATCGGTTTTTTAAAATTTTCAATGATTTCACCAAAATTTGAGGCCAATGGGATTCAAACCATAGACCTCATGTGTATAAGTCAACTCCATTACTACTCCACCACTTCAATTTTTGTGATATAACAATAACTTTAGTTATTCTTATAATCAATGAATAAATTGATTAATTAGTTATGACTAATTGTAAATAAAATATGTTAATTATATATTTGTTATTTAATAAACTTTAATAGTAATTTATTACACTAAATTTGAATATTGTCATATATATATATAATAAATCAAATATAAAATTTAATATATTAGGTGCATATTTATATAACTATATTTATATTTCACTAAAATTTAATTATACTTATCCATAATTAAGTTTAATAATATTTATTATTCACTAAATTATATATTTATATATGAATTTGATCAAAACTACATTTTATTATATAATAAATTTGATGTATTTATATAATATATATTTAATTATATATTTGCTATAGTAAAATGGTCCGACCAGTGATTGCAGGGGCGTAGCTAGCCTACGTCTAGATGGGGCAATTGCCCCTCCTCACCCCACTCATCCTTCTATATTTTGGTACAAATTTCCAAATATATATCAATTTATTCACTAAATGCCCCTTTATTAAAATTCATAAAATTACCCTGGATATAATTTTGCCCCCTGCGTCATGATTTTCTAGCTACGCCCTTGAGTGGTTGGACCGGTCTAATCAGTTGAACCGTGAACCAGTAGCTTCGCCGATTCGCTTGCCGGTCCGGTTTTCAAATCATTGCCCAAAATCCATTGAGAATGTAACGTAACAAAATTCGTAGAATGTACAGGTCCTCAACGTAGTGTTGTACAACCGGTCCCTACTGAAAAAGCTCTAGCTGGACCACGTCAGCTCTTAAATCTACTGTGGGCCCATGGGTCCCCAAACGACGCCGTACTCAGGAGAGAGAAATTTGAAAGAGGATGTCACGTGAAGTACATTGTGCTTGGTAACTTGTGCCTAGTTAGGAAGGACTTGACTTACGTTGCCTATGAACCCAAAATTAATCTGCTACTGCGACAATATTGTGTGGTGCAATGGGGCAGAGCATTTACTGTGTTTATCACTTTTCAGTTATATTGTCTTATTATTGTCAATTCCTCTTGTCACTTCTAAAATACTCAATCAAATTTAAAGTTGGGCCTCAAGTTAAATTCCTACCTGTTCTGTTCATAGTAATTTTAAAAATCAGCCTTAAACATTTTTCTCGATTTTGTATAATGAAATATTCTGATTTTTATTAATAATATGTTGTTGATTTGAAGTATATTTATTTCAAATTAATAATGTGGTTGCATATTTTTCTATATAGTATTTTTTTAAAATGATACTCCATCCATTCCAATTAAGTTGGTATAAAACTTTTGGGCACGAAGATTAAGAAATTGTGTTGAATAGATTATATGAAAGTAAAATAAAATAGGAAAGAGAAAAAAGTATGAGAGATAAAGATAGAGTAAAGTAGATGATGAAATAAAGTAAGAGTGATTGGATGTTATGTTTTTTGTCGAAAAGGAAAATGACTCAACTTTGTTGGGACGTCCCAAAAAGAAATACGACTCAATTTAGTTGGGACGGAGGGAGTAAAATTTAAAGTTGTATCCTTGTAGAATTTTTTGAACATCACGATAGGTAAAGTTCACTCAAATTCGATCCCCAAAATTGAGAAAAAGTTAAGATTTATATTTTTAAAGCCAATTATGGAAGTTGCAAGATTAATCAAAGTTCATGATTTTTATAGCAATTTCCTCTATATGAATTATACTACTTATTATTTTCGTTTTGAGTTAATCAGGTCATTTCAATTCAGCTTTACAAGATTTTAGAAATCAATGTTTTAATGAGTTAAATGAAAATAATTAAAGTAGAAAATAATATACAATAAATATATAAAAATACAAAAAATAAAAAATTGTTTATTTTTGTGAAAGAGGAAATAACTCGATTAACGTGAATCATCCCAAAAAAAAATACGAATTGATTTGGAATAAAGATTAAACAACAATATTGGATTGGTTGGTTAGTAATACAAATAGGATCGCGTACAATTCATCAAACAAGATAATAGTAAAATACAATACGAGATAATAAAAAAATAAAAATAAAGTTTGTCAATAAGTAAACTAATCATAGATGAGCATGCGATAGATTAATTACCTACACAAAAAGTGAAGATGCTTATCTTGAAATATAAGGCCCCTTAGTATTTTCATCTCTCAAGACCAGAAATAGTAAGAACCAGCAAAACCTCCACAAACATCATATTAATAGATGTCAGCATTGAAGCAATCGAATATGTTGAGCCTTTTTTGGTACGATGGAATGAAATGTTATTCCTAAGTTCATTATAGTCATTTGCTAAGTTCATTCCATTCCACCCTCATATCATTACATCATACCAAGAAAGGCCTTAGAGTTCCCGCAAATTTGATAATCCCCAAAAAATTTCTTCGGGGTCTTCGAGTAGAACATCAATATCACTGGTACCGTCGGAAGGGAGCTTCAGATGTTTTACTTGCTCACAAGTCACAACATCTTTTACCTAGAGCTCCTTCTAGATCAAGACCATAGCATCTCCGAAGGTCGAGTGACAGCCATTGAGAATGGCTTCCAGTCCCTCATTCTTCGTCTCCAGTGCCCAAAGTCTGAGATGGCACAGATTATGCATGGTTTTTCCAATTGCAACACCATACCGAACGGAGAATCTTACACCATCATCGAGGTCATCCTCCTCTTCTGACTGCTCACAACAAAATTCGTTATATGTAAATGATTTCAACATGGGGCATGAGGTGCCGATGGTTTCAAAATCTATGATATCGAATTCTGGCATTATAATATAGTGTAACTCTTCCAGTTGTGTGAATTTTTTTATTGCATCGGTCCAAGCAACATCATCCCTTCCGAAATACCTTTCAAGTGTAAGGCATCGAAGCTGACTTGATCTGTCAAGGGAGTATAAAATACACCATATCAGTGATTATGGGAATAGAACGAATGGGAAACCCACAAAAGCATAGGAGTAACAATGAGAGCGAAACATTCACATGATAAACTCAAAATCCATAATGTTGAATCATGTATGTATATGTAAACACACACAAGATACTTATCTTAAAATAAATCATCACACAAGCTTGAAATTCACATAAACAGTGATAAGCTACTGTTTATTAAGCTTTTCTCAACCTACACCTGATCACCTCCACCCCATCTCCATGTATGAATAACCAGAATAAATATTGTGAATAGAGGAAGCAGAAGACATGGCAAAGAAAGTTGAAAAACAGAGATACACATTTCCCATCTTGTTAATATATTCATCCAACAAGATAAAAAGACAAGTTCGACCTCTTTTTTTGCACATCCTCAAAAGCGTTAACTAGAACCATTGCCTCACAACATGAAAGTGACAAATATACAACCAAAAATCAAACTTTTAATGTTTAGCAAAACTTTTATTAGTAGTACTCTTTGTCTGATACCACAAGCATTGCAAATTCAAAACTGAAAACACAATCCTTACTAATCATCAATCAGCATGTTCTAACCTGCCAAAATTAGTTTAAGCACTCTTAAAACAATTTCTAAAAGCTGATTTTAATACTTTGACTCAAGTCATATACAAAACACACACACACACATTACTAAACTTTCTGTCATTCACAGCCTCATTAGACAATAATCATTCCACTAAAATCAACTTTCAAAACTCAGCATCAACAAAATTAAAGCAGAAAAAATGAAAGCAATAATAGAGCAGAGAATGTTGGTAACGAAGGAAGGAATTATACCGCTCGGCGACGTAGTTTAGAATCCCATCTTCTGCTTCCAAATAGGCAAGCTTTAGCTCGAGCAATTGTCCCTGGCTACGATCCACAGCGCTACGCCAAATGATATCAAAATCCACTGCGCTACGAATGTTATCAAAATCGTCGGATTGCTGGCAACGTCGATAGTCCAAATCGATAACGCGCCATATGGCGGGATTCTTGCAGACTCTCCACCATGTACTACACACCAGCATCGCACTCACAATTATCTCCTCGGCATCCAACCTTTGCAGGATATTCGCCGTCAAATCCTCCGGCAGTTCGATCGATGGAGGCGGCGAAGGTGCGGCTGCCGGCGCCGGAATTGGATATTCAGCTCTGTTTGATTTCCTTCTCTTGCTGAACATTTTCGGAATCTAGGGTTCCGTTTTGAAATGCGCGGGATTTTGGGGTTTGCCTGGTTAATTGAGTCAAATTTTATTGAATTATAAATTTTCAAATGTTTGATCTATATAATTAAAAAAAACTACTGGCCAACTAAACCGGTTCCAAATGGTTGGAGTTTCTACTAATTTTATAGCTCAAACTGGACTAGGCACCGATTCGTGGCCAAACTGGTTCCAAATGGTTGGAGTTTCTACTAATTTTATAGCGCAAACTGGACTAGGCACCGATTCGTGGCCAAACCGGTTCCAAATGGTTGGAGTTTCTACTAATTTTATAGCGCAAACTGGACTAGGCATCGATTGGTGGCCAAACCGGTCAGACTGGCCATACCCAATATCAAAACGCTGTGACATGTAGACATATTGATATAATGACGGGGCAATTTTTAGCAATTCATTATTCGGCAGAAAGAGGGTTTTAATGCAAGCCCTGACCGGGCTGGTGAACAAACATGGACCATAATGATAAGTTAAATAGGCTACTTAACCATAATAACTTATGAGTAAATACATAACTCATATAAAATGTTTTACATTTGTTTTATATTAGTACAAAAAGTTTAAAGTTTATGTGAATCATACAAAAAGTTTAATTCGTGTTTAATGTAGTACATTCCGTCATTTTTATTTAAATGACATCAACTCTTTATATATCTGAAGTACAAAATGTTAGTATATGATTGTGTCATGTTAGTATAATAAGATGTTTCATTTGAAATTCACTTTAGATTTAGTTGTTTTGGTTTATTATATATCTGAAGTACAAAATGTTACTATATGATTGTTTTGGTACAAAAAATTTCATCATTATTTTATTGTTGGTGCACCACATAAGTACAAAGTTAACACGGTTAAATAAAAATAATAAAATGTACTAAATTGAAATACGAATAAAATTTTTTATATGATTTATGTAAACCTTAAATTTTTTGGTACTAAACTCATGTAAAATTCATTTAAATTCTTTTTCTTGATATAACTTGCAAAGTAAACAGGCCTAATTAGACGCATGTCAAGGGCATTCTTGTCATTCCAGTTCTTCTCTGGTTTGTTAACAAACATTTTTACTATCACTGTTTGAAAAATGTAAGGAAATGTGGGCTTAAGACACAGGAAGAAGCAAACATGTTGGTCTATATAGTATATATATATATGTCGTTTCTTTGACAAATCCCAAACAAAAAAGAAGAAAACTTTGACAAAGCAAGAGGGGCTCTCCATAGAAGAACCAGCTCCCAATAATGCCCAAAATTTGTAGAGACAATAATGGTACAAGCATATACACACGAGCATATCTACATCAAGGTTCCAGCTTCAGTGACACCACCCGAGACTGCCTGTTGCGTTTCGCAGCCTTCACAAACACCACCGACAGACAAGCCGGTGCCCACCATGGCCGTCGTACCTTTTGCTCCCCTTTCAAGCAGGCAACTGTGATAAAAATCAGTCAAGATTTGCAATTTCACAACAATTAAAACCCAAGACGACATAGTGAGGAACGAGATAGATAATAACATAACCAAAACAACCAAATCTAAAGTGGATTTCAGATGAAAAATGTTGAAGCCTTACTAGCACAGCTTATATATATTGATTATCATCCATCACATTTAGCACGCATCAATACAACGAATGATCATGAGAATACCTACAGATTGTGATATAAACTCTCACATGTCACTCTAACGTCGTTTCTAGATTCCCATCCAATTGGTATGTTAATAAATGGAGAAACAGCATTCATATTTCATTCCTGTGTCCATAGATTGAAATCTAAACTATAAAATACAACCAAACAAGACACCATTGATTTGACAAGCAAGCAGCACATTGCAGCTTAACATGAGTTTTAGAGAACAATATCACACACAGAGGGAGGGAGATGAACCTTTTATTCGCCTCAGCTCCTTGCACAATGTTATAAAATCCCCCCATTTCATGTGGCACTTCCGTATGAATCGGAGGATCTGTTCAGTCGTAAACATTGACATCCCTTCCAAATACTCTCCAGTGACCCCATTTTCTTTGAATATTTCACGATAGTTACCAAGATTTATTTCTTCCAACCACAGCCCAACATCCTACAAAGCAGAGTCATACAAATTGAAAATCTGCTTTGTTCAACAATACTTCAATTCCCTACTTTGTTTTTTTCTCATTTGATTCCACCAAAAGACACATGCTTAGCAAAGTATATTAATTAGTAATGGCGGTTTTATGACTTTTGTAGTTCGAAACAAGTTGGAAAGGTTCGAAAAGTGTAGTCATATGCAAAAATCTGAACAGTTAAAGGCTTTAACGTGGTATTAATGGATTTGATAAAGGAAAGAGGAAAGGTTTCAGATGAATCAATATAGAGCGGATATTCAATCCACCAATATCACAAAATAGGTCAAATTCAGAGTAATGGATATGAATTGCATTTTAGAAATGTACTCATCCAGACATTTATTATAATGGTTTCCATCTTCCGGGCCAATAATCCAAAGGAAAACTACAAGATCGAAAACCTAGTTGTCTTTACTCCAAGCTGTGTAAAAACAAACATACTTCAGTTTTTGATGGCCTAAAGTTGATGCAAAAACCTGGGTTAGGAATCAAAAAGGGCCTCAGCACAATTATTTACATGCCGATGCAACAAGATAATGACATAACATGATACAATGATGGTAGATAGAAAAATCCAAAGAGAAAGCACAGTATCACTGACTGTGTGTAGCTCCACGCCACTTCCACGACAACTGAAATGACTAACAAGCATCTAGGGCCACATTGCCAGGCGTAATGTACATACACGTGAAGTCCTAATTGCATGTCTAAAAGCACACATAAATTTAGCTATGTTGGGCTACACATATCAGATCAGCAACCAGTAACCAACAAAACTTATCTACAAGGCAAGTATCCCTGAACAGGGGAGAGTAGAAGTGACCAGCTCCTTGCTTCATCAACCTCATTCGAGAAACCACTAGCACGGTTCTTTTTGGCACGATTCGAAAAATTACCAATTTCGTTGCTGCAAAAGGAATATGAAAAATCCATTCATAATCTGAATTGCATTTCCATAGAGGCTCTTTTCGCCGAGTCATTTTCTCTAAGGCTGGTGTCTATGTATCCAAGATCCCATATTTTTAAGCAGACACAGCCTTCACACCCGAGTAACATACTGATATCCAACACCCCCATTACTGAAACAGCTAACAGAGGAGGGCTCACAATCAGCTCATAAATTAGCCCAAAATCAAATGGTTATTTGGTGGCTCATTCAATCACTGGAAATTCAAACCCAAATTCCCACATTAGGCAGAGGCAAGAACCAAAATATTAAAACTACTACCACTCTCACTAAAATTAAATTACATCTGAATTATCACAAAACCTCCCTCACAATAACCAAATAGCAGAATTTCACCAACAGTAACACATAAACTTAAACAAAATCATTAAAAAATAAGAACTTGAGCAAGAAAGCCCAAGATCCAAAGAAGAGATTCACAAAAAATAGGAAAAACAAGAAAACAAATTGAAGAATTACCTCAACAGTCCAAATAAAGAAATCCAGAGGCTCCGGCTTCTCTTTTTCTTTGCTCATGTCGCAGAAGAAAGAAAAATATCCAAGGCCCTTCTTCCAACAAAAAAGAGAAAAAACCTAAAATTTCAATTGGGAAAATTTCAGATCATAGCAGTAAATAACTTTTTATCAACTTCGCATACAGTTGGTGTCAATAATTGCAAAGGGGCAAATCCAAACCTTTGAATAATATGGAGCAATCAAGGGCTCAGATTTCTACATTTGCTGATGAGTCTTTAAAGTGAATGAGAAAGAGGAGAAGGAGGAGGAGAGACTGAGCTAAAACACTTAAAAACTAGCTCTTGTTTTTGTTCTTGTCAAATCACATTTTACCCAATTTTGCTGCTTGACTTTGAGGCCATCCACGATAGGAATAGCCCAGCCACAAACTCACATCATCAACACTAAAAATCCTCCTGCCACATCATCAAAACAAGCAAATAGCGCAGCCATAGCCTAGCCATAGCCTAGCCACATCACTCAAAATTATATAAAACAAATAATTAACAATCACACAAAATACAAAATTAAATTTACCACACACATACGGGAAAATTCAATAATAATATTAAAAATTTAAAAAGTACATTAATTAAAAAGTACATTAATTAAAATTAAAATAACATTACAACATCTTCATTAATGAGTTTGTCCCACATCGAAAGTAGAATATAAAACATTCAAGGATGTATCTATAAAAGAGAAACAACCAAGAATGAGTTTGTCCCACATCGAAAGTGGAACATAAAACATTCACGGATGTCTCTATAAAAGAGAAACAACCAAGAATGAGTTTCATAAAAAAACATTAAATAAAAAAATTAAAAAAACCACTGGGCGATGCGCTCGGCGATCAAGAGCGCTGCAATAGCGCCGAGCGGATCGCCCAGCGCACCGCCTAGCGCCGTGAAACCGCCGAGCGCTCGGCGGTTTTTAATTCCGAAAGAACCGCCCAGCCGACCGCCTAGCGCCGGCGCTCGGCTAGGCGGTGCGCTAGGCGCCATTGCAGATGGCCTTACAGTATATTCTTTTACTAGTACCTTATTTTTAATTTAAATTACTAAAAATGAAAAATATGTTTAACCTTGGAATTGAATGGTTTATTAATTGTGGATGCGACAAAACTTTTTCTTTGATAGGATAAGATAAACAACTAAAATGCTGTATTTTATTTGGCATAATTGGTGGAGATTTTGAGTTTGTTATTGTACGAATAAGCTATAGTGTAATTTAAAAAAATTCCATAACTTATTCTAAATGTGTGTATCATACTAATCTATGAGTGGAGTTTAACCAACATATTCAAAAAGTCCAAGTTTCTCCTTGTTAGAAAAAAAGATTGAGGATTTAATGTTTTTGGGAGAAGGGTAGTTTTATGAAATTATAGTATTATATTTTGTGAATGCAGAAAGCTAAAAACAAAGAGAAAAATAATTTGAAGGAAATATTTAATTGAGTAAGACTCTTATCCTACAAGAGATTGTGTCAATTGTATGATTGAAGCATTGGAAGGCTAGGCTACATCAGGCCCAATAACTTTTCCTTGCTGATTCATCATAACCAAACTTTTGAATTAATTCAGTTTTTGTGTATGCTCTAAGACATAATCCCACTTATACATGCAGATAATGCAATAGGTGTTCTGTTTGAACAGCAAAAGCAGAATATTAAAATTGAAAGCATATAGATTCAGAGTCATAAGCTGTATGTTGTTACTAAAAAAAGACAGAAAGAATCCATGAGATATACCAAGCAAAAAAGGGGAGATGCAATGAAACCTCCAAAATGCTGTCTTACAACTTGAAATCAACTAGCAACACAAACGCCTACTAAAATGTTAGGAGTGGTATTTGTCCATATAGATATTAGCCAAAATCGATAGAAGAAACCTTTACCGTCTACCATGGCTCTTCCGGAGCCAAACCATTTACCGTAACACCTACATAAAAAGTGAAGACATATCTTGAAATCTCAGGCACCTTAGCATTTTCATCTAAAAAGGTTTGAAATCATAAGAACCAGCAAATCCTCCACAACCATCATCATCAGACGAATCAGGCATGCAGAAATCTACCAAATTCGATGATTTAATGACATCCCAACTTTCATATCCGGGATCTTCAAGCAAATCAGGATCACTAGTGTTACCGTCAGTAGGGAGTATCAGATCTTTTATTTGCTCAATACATCTGTTAAACAGAGCTTCATCTAGATCAACACCAGAGCATCTTCGAAGATCGAGTGATTCAAGGTGGGGGCAGCCATCGATAATCGCTTCCACTCCCTTGTTCCTCATATACAGGTCCCAAAGTCTGAGATGGCGCAGATTAGGCATGCTTTGTCCAATCGCAATAGCATGCTTAGTGCAGAAATTGTCAAAAGCCTCATCTTCTGGAAATAATGGATGCTCATAACAATGTTCGTTATATGTAAATGATTTCAACATGGGGCAAGAGATGCCAATGGATGCAAATTGTTTGGGAGTGAGTGGTGGCATCCTGATAAGGTGCAACTCTTCCAGTTGTGGGAGTTTTTTCATTATATCAGTCAAAGCAGTTTCCATTTGCTCATACCCTGCGAGTGTAAGACATCTGAGCTGACTTGATCTGTCAAACGAGCAGAATATAAGACCATATCAGTGATTATGGGTAAAGAAAGAACTGAAAACAACAAAATAGAGGTTCTAAAAGCAAGAATCACCACACCGGGAATATTTAGGTTGTCCAAACAGCAGTAACACACTAACACTGGAGCAAAACATTCACATAACAAATTGAAAATCCAAATTGTTAAAGAATCATGTGTAGATGTATACACGCACATCATACTTATTCTAAAATCAACATAATATCATCATACAAGCTTGAAAATTCACATAAACAGTGATGAGCTACTTATTTACAAAGCTTTTCTCAACCTCCACCCCATTGCGATGTACAAATAACCAGATAAAATAATGAGAATAGATGTGGCAGAAGACATAGCAAAAAACAGAAATACACATTTCCCATCTCGTTAACATATTCATCCAACAAGATAAAACCACAAGTGCTAAGTATAGCCTCTTTTATGCGAATACGACTGTGCATCCTTAGAAGCATTAACTAGATCTCATTGCCTCACAACATGAAAATGACAATTATACACCAAAATATCATTGTTTAGCAAGAATTCTAAAGCTCTCTCTATAAGACTGTATGATACAAGCATTAGAGCATCCGCAGCGGTGGCGGTTGGCGCCACCGCCGTCCGTGCCAGCGGCAAGGCGAAGGACCGCCACCGCTGCAACCGCGCCGCTGGCACGGCGCTGCTCGATGTATCGAGCACGTCCGTGCCAGCGGACGCACACGTGGCGGTCTCCCATTCGCCAACGGCATAGCCGTTGGTTTCAAACATTTTTTTATTTTTTATTTTTTAAAAATCGGATTTTTATTAAAAAAATCGATAAAAAATAAAAAAAAAAAAATTTCACTTCCCCAAAAAATTATATCCGTTAATAACCGTTTTTCCCCACTTTTTAATTTTTTTTTTATTTTTTTTACCCCAAAAATACACACTTTCATCTATAAATACCCCCAATTTCACTCCAAAAAATTCACACTTTCACTACACAATTCTCATCATCAATCTCTCATATCCATTTTCATCTTCCTCTCACACCCTACAACACCACTATGTCCGGTAACGACGACAACTCCAAAAACAATTGGGGTTGGTGCCGCCGGATGCGTAGTCTTCCTCGGGTTATATTAGCCAATAATTATGTAATTTTTAATTTTTAGGAGTTTAATTATGTAATTTTTAATTTTTAGTATTTTAATTATGTAATTTTTAATTTTTAGGATTTTAATTATGTCTTTTTATTTTATTTGTAATTTGTTATTTTTATTGTGGTTTTTTAATGAATTTTAGTATTATGAAAATGTTTTTGTGTAATTGAATTTTATATTAATTGTGCTCGTCCTTGCGGAAGAGCACAGTTGTGGGTGTTGTGCTCTTGCCAGAGAGCAGGCATGAATAGTACCGCCCGGGCCCACAACCGTGTCGCTGGCAAGAGCACGGTTGTGGATGCTCTTACTAATTCAAAAATTGAAACCACAATCCTTACTAACATCATGTTCTAACCTGCCAAAGTTAGTTCAAGCACTTAGCAAATCTGATTTCAACTAAAATACTTATTAAAGACTTCATCATGTTCTAATCTGACTTTATATAAAAATTAATCTCCCAGAAATTCTGCAAATCACACAAAATTAAAGCACAAAAAATGAAAGCATTACTAAGCACATAAACGGAGCAGAGATTCATGCGTAGCAAAGGAAGGAATAATACCTCTCGGCCGCGTAGTTTAGAAACCCAAACTCTTCATCCAAATTGATAACCTTTAGCTCGATCAACTGTCCCTGGCTACGATTCACAGCGCCGCGGCAAATGAGCTCGAATTCTAATACGTCGTGGGAATCGCAACGTCGATAGTCCAAATCAATAACGCGCCACATGGCGGGATTTTTGCAGACTCTCCGCCATGTACTGCACACCAGCTGCTCGATCCCCAGTCTCTGTTCCGCGTGCAACCTTTGCAGGATATTCGCCGTCAATTCCTCCGGCAGTTCGATCCACGGAGGTGCGGCGGAGTAATCCGGCGCCTTCGACATGCCGAATTTGGACTTCCTTTTCAACTTTTTCGAATTTTAGGGTTAGGTCATCCGCATTCCGTCTCTTACCCGTCTAATCTCTTCCATATTCATTGTCCCACGGTACTTTTCATCGTATCTCTCAACTAAGAGACAACACCTGCATAGCTCAATCTCTTAACGGTCTCTTAGCCATCACATTTCTTAACTATTCATTCAATTTTATTTTTTATTTTTATTTTCAACAAATTCAATTAATAAAAACACGCTTCGTTAAATAAAATTACAGCTTAAAATTCTAAAAAATAAAAAAATATATAATTAAAATCCTAAAAAATAAAAATACATAATTTAAAATCTTTAGCCCACTCTCTCTAAATTCAAAATCTCCTTCCTGCTTCGATTTTCTTCTAGCGATTCTTCCATTATTCGACGCATTTGCTCAAATGGATCTATGAATGGATTAAATTTGGGAGAAGAATAATGTTATGAGATGAAGAATATAGTGTTTGAGTAAGAATAGAGAGTTTTTTTGTGGTGGATTAATTTGTGGGAATGATTTGATATTTATAGAAGTGATTGAGAGTTTAAAAAATACATAAAAAATAAAAAAATTGTAAGAAACGGCTATAAACGGCTAGCATATTTTTGGGATTTTTTTATTTTTCGAATTTTTCATGAATTTTAAAAAAACAAAAAAAACATTTTCAACCGAAATAAACGACGCTCACTCACGGGCCCGCGAATGGGCGTCATGGACAAACCAACGCTCGCCACGTGGCCAACGCGCGTGGCGAGCTGTCTCGCGCGCTGCCTCTCCGCGGCGAGACAAGGGACGGGCTGGGGACGAGACAGAGCCCGCATCGAGACGCGATTCAGGTGCTCTGAAGATGATTCAATTTTATGTGATGTAAACATACGAAGAAGGTTGATTATTAGTATGCCTTTTTTCAAAAAATTAACTCCTTTATAAGGGAGAAAGTTACAATTAATATGAAGAGGGCTAAAATTCGACACCTCATGCAATAATGTCTAAGCTTATTGTCGATAGGAGAAATGCTCTAACTGATTATTAGTATGCCTTCGGTCTATATAGTTTGCCGCTTGAATCCATATAGTTTTGATAGTTTATCACAACAATGACCTTTATATAGTCCGTGAGCATTAATCATGAGACTTTTATTTTATTTTGTGAGACTCGGATTTTATTTGATTAATTATGGTGTAAGGAGGTCTACTGGATACATGATAATCATAATAAAATAAGTAGTTAATTAATTTAACATTATGAAAGTAACAACTCTCTCTCCCACAAAAAAACTCACAAATAATTTAAACCGTAGGTCTTCGACGTGGATTTGCCACTCTAACTTCTTTTTCATGTCTGTCTCTCTTGCTCGTCTGGATGGATATTTTACTTTATCGGTACAACGGAATATTATTTATTTTGAATTGTATATATTTTCGGCAAAGGTCATTCCCATACCTAAGGATAATCTCACTCAACAACTATCATTCATCCAACTTGAATAGAGTGTGTATCAATACATCCTAGATATATAGTTCACTTTCTCCATAAACAACCACTAAATATAACTGCTAAAGTGAGAAATCTGAGAATGATCTCTTATTTGCTCAAAACATCTTTCGCCTGAATCCCCTTGCAGAACAAGATAACAACTTCGAGGTGGAGGCATCCTTTGAGAATCGGATCAAGTCCCTCCTTACCAGACTGGAAATATTCAGAAAGTCGGTTTCCAATTGCTACAGCCTGACATGAAAACTCCACATCCAGGCACCAGCAGCTTGTACATGTAAAAGAGGCCAACATAGGGCAAGATATGCCAATGGTTTCACAATCTATGGGATCCATAGTTGTTGATATGATAAGATGCAACTCCTCCAATAGTGGAAGTTTTTTTATTGCCTCAGCCAAAGCTTTTGATGTTGGATTACAGTATACAAGTGTCATGCTCCGGTAGATCGATCCATCGAGGCGGTGGTGGCACGGCTGAGGGTGATGAAGAGACAGCCACGTTGGTGCTCTTTCCCTTGGTCAACATCTTCAGTATTTAGAGCATCTCCAGTAAGACTGGACATCAAATAGCCCTCAAATAGCCTTCACACTGCCACATCATCAGCACTACAATTCTCCTGCCACATCAGCTTGCCACATCAATTGGACATCAAATAGCCCTCACATAGCCTTCACACTACCTATCCACATCACTAATAACAATTATATAATTTAATTTACACTCGTGTCAACATACAGAATTTAATTTACGAGACAAATATTATAAATTCGAATAATAATATTAAAATTTAAAAAGTACATTAATTTTAAAAAAATACATTTAAAAAAATTACATTAAAAAAATTACATAAATTTGCATAAAAACTAACGCCTTGCAATCCTCCGCGCCCACAACTCTTCAACTAAATCCTTTTGCAGTCGAATATGAGCCTCCGTCTGACGCATGTCGGCATGTGCTTGGAGGAGGGCTTCTTCATCGTGAGGTACCCCACCTCGTACGTTGGCGGTGGTGACGTCGTGGCTTGGACCTGCTTCATTATCGTCGGTGGCCCAATCAGTCAGTTGTACACCTTCATCTTCGACGATCATGTTGTGCATGATAATACAGGCGTACATTATATCAGCAATGCAGTCGACATGCCACAAACGCGTTGGTCCCTTAACTGCAGCCCATCGAGCTTGAAGCACACCAAATGCGCGCTCTACGTCCTTTCGCGCCGACTCCTGCCGCGTCGCAAAGTAGGCCTTCTTCGGATCTGATGCGCACCGGATCTTCTTCACAAAGACGGGCCACCTAGGGTATATCCCATCCGCCAAGTAGTAGCCCATATCATGCTGGTTGCCGTTGGCGACAAAACTGATGGCCGGACCGACGCCCTGGCACTGCTCGTTGAAAAGGGGCGACGAGTTGAGGACGTTTAGGTCGTTGTTCGAACCGGCTATCCCAAAATATGCATGCCAAATCCACAGCCGGTAATCAGCTACGGTCTCGAGGATCATCGTGGGATTTTTTCCCTTGTAGCCGGTCGTGTAAAACCCCTTCCAGGCAGCGGAACAGTTCTTCCACTCCCAATGCATACAATCTATGCTGCCTAACATTCCCGGGAACCCATGCTGATCCCCGTGCATCCGCAGCAGATTCCGGCAATCTTCGGGGGTAGGCTTTCGGAGATACTGATCACCGAATACTTCGATCACGCCCTGACAGAAATACTTCATACAATCGATGGCAGTCGTCTCACCGATGTGGAGGTATTCGTCCCACATGTCTGCCGCGGTGCCGTAGGCCAACTGCCTGATTGCCGCAGTGCACTTTTGAATAGGGGTGTGGCCGGGTCTGCCAGCCGCATCGTGCCTGAAGCGGAAATACAGATATCGCTGCTCCAAAGCGTTAACAATACGCATAAACAAGTCCCGCCTCATCCTAAAACGACGCCTGAAATGGTTGGCGTCAAAACGCGGCTCCTCTGCGAAGTAATCTGTTAACAGGCCCTGATGTGCAGCTTCATGATCACGATGCACCACTTGTCGACGGTGGACAACTGGTCGTGGGCGAGGTGCCGCCGGCTGCATATAACTCTGCATCCATCGATCAACCTCACGGCTCGTATAGGCATCTAGCTCTTCATTCATCATACGCTCGTACTCATCCGCATCCCCACCACTACCACCGGCATTACTCATTTCTTAAATTGATCTTGTACAGAAAATAAGGTAGAGAGAGAGTACTCGTTAAAACAAGTGGTGCGAATGATAATGACGTTCAAAGCGCGTATATATAGTGTTTTCAAAAGAAAAAAAATAAAAAATAAAATCCGACGTCGGTTTGACGCCGATCCGGAACCCACAATGGCGGCGTGAGGATCGGCGTCGGAACCGGCGTCATCGCGCGAATCGGCATGGCCACGCCGATTTTGACGCCGATTTCGCCGACGCCGGTTCCAATGGTTCGGCGTCAGACCGGCGTCGGCGAAAAATCGGCGTCGCGATGCCGACGCTGGTTATTGGAGATGCTCTTAGGGGTCAGTTGAATATCTATATCTTGGTGTGCTTGTGTATATATATTGGTGGTGGGGTAAAGAATAATTAATTAATACATTGTTTTCAAAATTGAAATAAGAGGCTCCTCGTTAACTGACCATACCTATTCCTGATTTCAGTTACAATTCATACATTAGACAAATTGAATAAATGAGTTTGTGATTACAAGGTTAATTAATAAAGATTCTAGAATGAAGTGAAGACTCATACGGCGTCACTTAATTATCTAGTGTGATCAGGCTCTTTTATTTTCCCTCCATCACAACTAAATTAACTCAAAACTTTTAGACACAAAGATTAAAAAATTATATTAAAAAATAGGAGAGAAAAGTAAAGTAGGAAATATAAAGAGAGAGTAAAGTAGGTGATATATTAAAGTAAGAGTAATTAGATGTTTTGCTTTTTGTCAAAAAATAGGAAATAACTCAAAGTAGTCGGGACATCCCAAAAAGAAATACGACTCAACTTAGTTAAGACGAATGAAAAACTAATATACAAATATTTTTAAAAATTTTACTATTTTTATTCTATAAACTTTAAATTTAACGTATAATATCACGAATTTAAATAGTTTTTCTAACTTGCAATAAAATATAATCACGTTAAAATGATATGGATAACTATATCTAGCTTTTAAGTAGTATTACGTCTACGTTGAGTGTCACCTAAGTATTACTTTCCCAAATATGTTTGATTTTTGATTTAAGGAAAAAATCAGACAAATTTGATGTTAAGTATTTACATTCAAAAATTTAAATTTTGGGAAAAACTAACACTTAACCCTAAATAATAATATAAAGATTATTTGCTCCGTTTCAAATAAAATAAAAATATACTACATCCGCTTATCAGACCCAAGTTGAACAGACGTTCATAAATGAAAAGAGGCTGATTAGTAATCTCATTAGAGCATCTCCAGTGGGCGGATGTCCCACTAGGACATCCACTAGGACATCCCAAAAACACCTCCTGCCACGTCACTAGGACTTCCCATCCCACTGCCACGTCACTAGGACATCCCCTGCACAATCCGCCCTTCCCATCGCTCTTCCCACTAGGACATCCCGCAATAAAAAAAATCACAATAATTTAATTACATAAAAACGGAATTATAATTTTGACACAGAATAAAAACTGAATTATAATTTTAATTACATAAAAACTGAATTTAATTACATAAAAAAAATAAATAAAAAAATTAATTACGGGACGTCCGACCCGGACGTCCTACCCTCGCCACAGTGGCGGACGTCCGCCCGCCCGTTGCCCGCATGTCCGAGGACACCCGACGTCCTCACGGGACGTCCGTATCCGATCATCGACGCCACAATGGCGGACGTCCCGGTCGCCCGTCGGCACGTCCGACCGGACGTCCGCCATTGGAGATGCTCTTAGAAGAGGTGCATGAGTGCATCCTTTATAGTCTCTGAACCGTTATTAATTAAAAATATATAGGAATAAGAAGGGTCATGAGCATTGTATATATATACATACACACGACCATGATATACATCTTACCCTTAAAATAAAAAAATGTTGAGCATGGGAAAGAAATCAGAATCCAGCACACAGGCGGCCTCTTCATTCTCAGCTATGCTTCCGCCTCCGCCGCCATGGACCAAACTGCCCGAGGATTTGACTGCGAATATCCTCCAAAGGTTGCACACCGAAGAGATACTGGAGAGTGCGCAGAAAGTGTGTGGTACATGGTGGAGAGTCTGCAAGAATCCTGCCATGTGGCGCGTCATTGATTTGGATATTCGGCGTCCTGCTGCCCGCAATTTGCAGAAAAGTTGCAGTTGCATTCCCAACGACTACGACAAGGATCTCTGTTATTGCGCAGTCAACAAATTTGAGTACATTTGCCGTTGTGCAGTGGACCGTAGCCAGGGACAATTGGTTGAGCTAAAGCTTGCCAGTTTTGAAGTGGATTGGTTGCTAAAATACATAGCCGACCGGTATAATTCTTCCATTTGCTCCGTTTGCTTTGATTTTTTCTATTTTTTTCTTTCACTTTGCAGAATCACTGATATATGGCTTATGATCTACTCTTTTGGCAGATCAAGTCAGATTCGACGCCTTACACTTATAGAATATGAATATTACGATGCACGATTTACTAATTTGACTTCGCATATAAAAAAACTGACAGTTGGAAGAGTTGCACCTAACCATCAAGCCAAAGTTTTCTCCTCAAGATTTTGAAACCATTGGCATCTCTTGCCCAAGTTTGAAATCATTCACATATCACAACTGTTGGACTTTGCCTCTAGATTTTTCAGGTCATGTTGCAGCAATTGGAAAAACAATGCCTAATCTGTGCCACCTCCGACTTTGTGAGCATTCGATGGTGAATAACGAACTGGAACCAATTCTCGATGGATGCCCCAACCTCAAATCTGTTGATCTTCGGCGATGCTTGGCTTTTGATCAACGAGGCAAAAGATGTTCTGATCAAATAGAAGATATGTGGCTCCATACTGACTCTATCAGTTTTAAGGAATGGATTATGAAACCATATGTACGGCAGGATAACTATTATAGTGATCCTGAATATGAGTGTTGTGAAGATTTTATTTCTTTTGACGTTTTGCGGTCCTGAAATGCTAAGAGACTTTGGAATTCAAGTGCCGTTCACTTTTATTTTAAGCTCTTGAGTTGTGAATTGTGATGCTATTTTTTTTAAATGGTTTATTTTGGCAGTATATTTTGAGCTTAATTGCATTCCCATAATGTAACAATAACATAATGTACTGAAAATAAAAAAAAAATCAGTAAGGTTGAAAAAAAGTGTGTATATGTATGTACACACACAAAAATACTTACCTCGTTATTGTAAAAAAAGTAGCATCATCCTTCACCAAGTGAACCATCAAAATCTTAGCATTTTAATTCAAGACAAATAGTAAGAACCATCAAAATTCTCAATCCTAATAAAAGTTTGGATCATATTAATAATCACTGTCATAGGGAAGAGAAGACGTCATAGTCAGATGTTGTATTTGGTCTAAACATCTTTTGCCTACAACCCCCAAAAAATCAAGACCGTGGCATTTGCGAAGATGAAGTGATTCCAGTTTGGGGCAGCCATCAAGAATCGCTTCCAGTCCCCAATTATGAATAGTAAGTGAACAAAGTCGGAGATGGCGTAGGTTAGGCATGCTTCCTCCAATGGCTACAGCATGCTCTGAAAGTAGGAGTACTAAATAAAGACCATATTTCTTGCTATTATATGTGAATGATTTCAACTTGGGGCAAGAGATGCCAATGGTTTCGAAACCTTTGGGACCGAGCGTTGGATCCATCAAAGTAAGATGCAACTCTTCCAATTGTGGAAGTTTTTTTTATCGCATCAATTAAATCGCTTTCTATTATTGTATAATTATCAAGTGTAAGGCATCATAGCTGACTTGATCTGTATAAAACATGCGCCATATCAGTGATTAATCATGGGAAAATGAATATAAAAGAATGGCAACCAAACAAAATAGAGGTTCGAAAAAACAATCATCGTATAATACTACACACTAACTGTGCACTCTCTAGTCTCTCTTCAGCACCCAACCTTTGCAGGATATTGGCCGTCAATTCATCCGGCAGCTCGATCCATGGAGGGGCCACTAAGGATGATGAAGAGGCAGCCACCGTGAGAATTGGAGGTTCAATTTGGATCATCAGCCGATTTCTTCCTTACTATGAGTTAGGGTTTTCTAAAGTTTTAGTATAATACTATGTAGATGGAAAAACAAATTTTTTGCTAATTAGGGTTTCATCGTATTACGGAGTTTGATAACTTTGGAAAGAATCGAAGATTAATTAATTATAAAATCAATGGCGGATTTAGTTAAATTGATTAAAATTACAAATACAATTGATTATCTATAATGAGATTATTAAATTAATATCTTTATCAATAAGAAAGTAATTATTAATTTGTTGAACTACTAATAATCAATTTATTATTAATCACGAAAATAATTAAATAGTCTCAATTAAGATCACCAAATCGTTTTAGAATTTTTAATTAATTTAACTAACTCCGTTGATTTTATAATTAATTAATTAATCATCCAACCACAAAAAATTCAATAAGCTTATCGATGAGTAACGATGTAAATAGCTGGACAAACTCCAAATATGAATTACAGTGAGATGTAAAGATACAACTGGAAAAACAAACTCCAAAAGTCCAAATGTGATGCCAACTAAACCATTTGAAAAAACATAAGTAGAATCATAGTTCAAGTACACCTAACATAAAGGAGCCAAAACACTTGCCGAGATATCAAACCACAAACTGAAATTCAGAGGTTAAAATGATGACGTGACATAATATAGGGCGGACTATATGTTGCCTCATTGTGAATGCTCTTATTGTAGAGTGCCTTGGGACCAAACTTTTGGCCATAAAAAAAATTGAGAAACCCACAAATCGAACAATTGAATATCCATATATGAAATTCACAAATCATAGCAATCGAAATCAAACACCTTGAATATTCACAAAGACGAGTTGAGATAGATGTAAACCGCAGGAAAAACAAACTCCAAATATGGTGCAAACTAAACCATTTGAGAAAAAACAAAGTAGCATCATCCTTCACCAACCTAACATAAAAGTGAAGAATCAGAATCTTAGCATTTTCAAAACAAATAGTAAGAAGCATCAAAATCTTCAATCCTAAATAAAATCAGGATCATATGCATAACCACTATGATCAGAGTCAGAAGCTGTTGATTCATTGTCGTTATACCAATCATAATCCACCTGACCACGTTCAGATTGAGAAGGCTCAGAATCGAGAATCAGATCTTCTATTCGGTCAAAACATCGTTTGCCTAGACCCCCTTGTAGATCAAGACCGGAGCATTGCTGAATATGAAGTGATTCAAGGTTGGGGCAGCCATCGAGAATCGCTTCCAGCCCCTGGATTCCAATACAAAATGTAAAAAGTCTGAGATGGCGCAAGTTAGGCATGTTTTTTCCCATGGCTACTGCATGCTCTGTAAATTCAAATAGACCATCCCAAATGTTTATATATGTAAATGATTTCAACATGGGACAAGAGATGCCAATGCTTTCAAAATCTTGCGGATTGAGACTTGGCGTCATCTTAAGACTTCGGCCAGCCAGCTTCAACACCCGCACAAAATTTGGCGGAATCCTGCAGCACAAGATAGACATCCCAATATTTGAAGACGCCGAACTTCTTCTTCTTGTCGATGAACTGCTGCATGGACAAACTCTTCAAGTCCTCCATGGACATGCCGCTGGTTGCCGTACGGATATTGTTTTCGTAGATGCCGGTCCATCGGCTGAGCTGTCTCCTCAGCCACTCCGACATTGCTCTCCATCGTGAGGCTTCGAACCTGGCGGGCTGAATTTGATGTAGTTCTAGCTAATGCGCCACCACATCCTGTCGATAGTCTTGTTAGCCCGATGTAGGGATCCTCGACTATACTCGTCCAAGCCTTTGCCAGCGCGACGCACTCCGCCTCGCTCCAGACGGTCCTCTTTCCCTCGCCAACCTCCTCCTCCTCTCCATCGTCCCTCGCCCCACCCTCATCGATGAGGACACGCAAGGACTAACCAATGACCTTTCCCTTATCCTTGCCCTTACCCTTGCCCTTGCCCTTGCCCCTGCCCCGTCCCTCTGCCACCGGTGGTATCTTCGTTGGAGACTCCCTGAACGGTTCCAAAGAGAAAGTCTCATTGCCGGTGAACCGAGTCTCCAGTTGAGTACTGTCACTAGATAATAAATCCATATAGGGGCGATACACGTTGTCCCCAGGTGATTGAGAGACCCCACTCTGCTACCCCCTGTATCATACAGGGCATCACCATCCCCGGCATTTGGGGCACCATCCCTCCACTTCAGGCTGTGCCCACACAAAAATTTTCACAAACAAAGCCTTGAAAAGAACTGATCAATAAGAATGTTAGGTAAGTTCATGATTAATTTTAATTGATTTCAAAAGGGTAAAAGCTTAAGATGGATTAGAGATGGTAAATACTACTACTAAACACCATCACATCTACACATTGTTCCAAAAATATACCATGAGAAAAACTTCACCCATGAAATAAAAAAAATGTTGTTTAAACTTTATACCACTCCTATCAAGTAAAGAACAATATATAGTAGCAAAATTAAAGGAGAAGGGACGGCAGAGGTACCGGCATCTAGACTAATTCGCCCCAGAATTGTTCTGCGCAGTGGCTTTCTTAGGCCTACCACGCCCACGCTTTGCTGGTTCAAGGCCTTCTGTGGCTCCTGCATCAGGTTTCTTTAGAGGAGAAGGTTTCTCAGCCTTGTCCCCTTTCGTGCTTTCAGCAACTACATCTGGTGTTTCGTCAGCACATTCTTGCGCATCTACTTGTGTGCTCTCTTCTCCATCAGGAAGCCTGCCTGGTTTTGCTACCTCATTGCCTTTTGTCCCTACTAGCCCTCCGGCTTGGGCACCATGCGTTGCTAAGCTTCCTTCGCTTAGAAACACTAACAGCATCTTCATCTATGCTGTCAGCATCTTCTCGCACTTCCATTTCTGAGCCCTCTTCTTCAGCATTCTCGCTTGAATTCAAGCTTTGAGCATCCTCGTTTTCCTTAGCCTTGGAGCTCTCCTCCTCCAACTGGTTCTGCAGCGTTTCAATCACGTTCATCAACTCTTTGTCCGACAGATGAGGTAGAAGTTTAAGCATATATCATGAAATACAGATAGTAGACGACTGAGTAGAGAGGCCATGCAAGACAAATATACAACAACTCACATGGTCCACGGTGCTGGATCATTATCACAATGCACAAATAGATAACGGCAGACGACAAATCCCTGTAATAACAATAAAATGAAATATGACAAAACAATAGATAGATAAGTATCAAAGTTTTTGTTAGACACCTTAATTTCAAGAAAACTCAACAAGTAAAAGAAAGCGTTGTCGTCTAATTTGAGCACTAAACAGCACAAAGAACATTAGAAATAGCACTAGTTTGCACAGTGTTACAAAGTAATATTAACAACAAAATTAAGCATTACATGAGAAATGTTAGCTTACCTCACAACTCGAACAGGATATCCCTCACGACAACTAACTCTTAGAGCTTCATTGGAACTTTTAAAGCTCTGATCAAAGGACTGTTTCTTGTTCGTCCTTTTATTCCCGGTAAGGTCGCTGTAACCAGCAATAAAATAGAGAACTTATGGAAAGTTATTAATAGAACCTTATAAAGTAAGTATTGGCACAGACTATGCACATCCAGTTTCACATTAAGTTCAAACAAATATCATCTTAATCTTAAGTAATAATGTGTTAAAATTCTAATATCTTGTCCCACATCGACTTGGTAACGATCCTAGCTCACCTATATAAGTGTTGATAACCCTCCCTCTTATGAGGCCTTTTAAGGGGTGAGTGGCCAATTTCTAATATGGTATCAGAGCGGGCCCAAGTCGATGATGGATTATATCTCTTTATATATCTCTTTATCTCTTCTCTGGATTATATCTCTTTATATATCTCTTCTCTTGCCTACCCACGTGATGGAAGTCCTCTTTATCTCTTCTCTGGATTATATCTCTTTATATGAAAGTCCGATGTGTCATTCCGGCCCACACGTGAGGGGGCGTGTTAAAATTCTAATATCTTGTCCCACATCGACTTGGTAACGATCCTAGCTCATCTATATAAGTGTGGATAACCCCTCTTGCCTACCCACGTGATGGAAGTCCGATATGTCATTCCGGCCCACACGTGAGGGGGCAATGATCCTAGCTCATCTATATAAGTGTGGATAACCCCTCTTGCCTACCCACGTGATGGAAGTCCGATGTGTCATTCCGGCCCACACGTGAGGGGGCGTGTTAAAATTCTAATATCTTGTCCCACATCGACTTGGTAACGATCCTAGCTCATCTATATAAGTGTGGATAACCCTCCCGCTTATGAGCCATTTTAAGGGGTGAGTGGCCCATTTCTAATATAATGCCAAATAGAAGCAGCATTTAATACCTCCCCATGTAGAGCCCTTTTAAGGGGTGAGTGGTCCATTTCTAATATAATGCCAAATAGAAGCAGCACGATCCTAGCTCATCTATATAAGTGTGGATAACCCTCCCCTTATGAGGCCTTTTAAGGGGTGAGTGGCTCATTTCTAATATAATGCCAAATAGAAGCAGCATTTAATACCTCCCCATGTAGAGAAACCATTCTCCATGATCCTCGTCGTCCTCGTAACCACCCGAGAGTGCAACCGATTAGATTGACCCGCCATTGCCAATAACTGTAAAATCTTCAGGATAAAAGCGAAGCCTTGTGATAAGGTGCAAATCTTTCAATTGCAGGGGTTTTTTAGTGCCCCCATTAAAGCAGTCGTTGTTGCACCATAGTTGTCGAGTGTGAGGCAACGTAGCTGACTTAATCTGTCAAGTAAAATAATTTACAATGTTGGTCTAATTCAATCCTTACAAGCTGTCACTTAACTTGGTTCTAACACTTGCAATTTCGCTTTTACTATAAATTATAAATAGGACACATTTCATTAACCCTTTTCAGTCACATTACATTCTATTGTAAAATTAATATATAAACAAATTCACATCTCTACGTCGAAGCGGAAGTTAGGATATCCAAGTTGGTCCATCCTAACAAATGCCTTTAGGTACCGAGGCGCAGAGACTGAATCGTAGAAGGACAAGGCAGGGGTGAAGCTGAACACTGACATAGCCTTCTCTATATCGACATTGTAGGCCGGAGATGGAGGTATTGTTCGTGGTTCTTACGGCGGACTTCTGAGGGCCTTCTGTTCTCCCACTTGCTGCTTCGTCGAGCTTTGAGGCGGAGCTTATGGCTCATCTTCACGGCTTAGCGATTGGATATGGAGTTCTCTTCTCATATATGGATAGAACTAGACTCAACGACTCTCGTCTCTTTACGGTCATCTGGACAGTTAGGTTGTGCTGAGCTCAAACATTTTATGGATCAGATTACATACAATCATTCTTCATCTATCTCTAAGGTGTGTAATAATTAGGGTTTAATGTAGGATTTATAATCAAGTAAAAATATTATCGTGTTTTTCAAATCAAATTGGTATTAAAACTGGTGAAATAAGTTATCCAGCATAGCCAAATCCCTAATTATTGGAGGCATTAATCAATATTAAATCACCCAAATTAACATTATAAAATTCAATTTTACCGAACAAATAATAATCAATTTATTATGAATCACGATATTAATTAAATAATCTCTGACATTAACTTATTAATTAATTAATCAACGATTCTCTTTATAGTTTAAAAAACGAGGAAACCCTAAAGTTAATAATTCGATTCTCTGTGTATGCACTGCAAAGGCGAATATCATGCCAGCCCTAATTAACAAAAGATCAAAGCTTTTCAACAAGGCCGCCGCCTCCTCAGACGCGCCGCCGTGGCTGGAACTGCCGGATTATTTGACGGAGAATATCCTACTGCCAATCGGAGATATACTGACTACTGCGCAGAAAGTGTGTACTACATGGCGGAGAGTGATAAAAAATCCCACGATGTGGCGCGTTATTAACTTGGATTGTCGAGATTGGGCTGACAAAAAATTCGCTAGCGTATGCTATCGCATAGTGGATCGTAGCCAGGGACAATTGGTCGACCTAAAGCTTCTCAGTTATAATGATCAAGACTATGAGTTTCTTGATTACGTCGCCGGGTATAATTCTTGATTCTCTCTTCTTTCTCTTTCTTGCTTGGCTATTGCTTTCTTTTTTGTGTGTGCGCTTTAATTTGTTCTAATAACACAAAACCTAAACCTAGGTTAATTCTGCCTGTGTCGAACCAGTAATTTATCTTAATGAATATTTAGTTTAAATCATCAGCTTTTAGAAATTGATGCAAGAAATTGCAAAAACTATTTTTTGCCATGTTGATTGATACTACTTCCATCATTGAAATTAAGGAATTGATAGGTTGAATGTAGAGAATAAAGATTGAAACATAATAAAATTGGACAGTGAATAAAGTTTTTCCTTGAAAAGAAATGGAATATGCAGAGGGGGCAACTAGTAAGGATTGTGTTTTCAAATTTTGAATTAGTAATGCTTGTATTAATTAGCATAGATAGGTCTTGCTAAACATTCTAATTTTGGATGAAGGAAAAGCTGTCTTATAGATTACCACTACTACAACATCACTGATATAGTCTTTTGACAGATCAAGTAAGCTCCGATGCCTTACACTCGCAGGGTACGAGAAAATTGAAATTGGTTTGACTGATGCAATAGAAAAACTCCCACGGTTGGAAGAGTTGCACCTTATCAGAATGCCATCACTGAGTGTAGAAGAATTTGAAAGCATTGGCATGTCTTGCCCCATGTTGAAATCATTTACATATATAGACCATTGGCTTACGGATTACCCTATCGAGGGAAGATTTGGCACTGAGCATGCCGTTGCAATTGGAGAAACCATGCCTAATCTGCACCATCTCGGACTGGAAGCGATTCTCGATGGCTGCCCCCATCTTGAATCACTTGATCTTCGGAGATGCCTTGGTCTTGATCTGGAAGGAGCTCTGGGTAAAAGATGTTCTGACCGAATAAAACATCTGAGGCTTCCTTCTGACTACAGTGTTACTGATTGGGTTATCAAATATCCTGCGTATGAAGATAATAAATCTGAATATAAATACGAAAATGGAAATAAATATGAATGTGGATATGTTACTACTTACTATGACAGTGATTTTTATATACCTCCAGAATTATGATCTGTGCTTATTTATAAGATTTTGATGAATATGTATTTTTTTTCATCACTTTTATGTCATGCTGGTGAACTATGATAGTACTTACTACTTTGTTTTTTTGAATGCTTTATTTGGCAGCTTATTTTATTCTATATTTGTCCTTCTAATTCGTTTGTTTGGATCTCGATTGAGTTTCTTGGCATTTAAATTCACAAAATTTGTGAATTAGTGACATTATGATACGAGCCCGAGACCGTATTATGCCGGTATTGTCTCTTTATACTACTTTAAATTTCCTATGTATCCATAGAAACACTTTAGACTTAGTCTAGCGTTGGAGAAAGTGATACTAGTATTTAAATTAAATACTTTCTCCTTGCAATAAAAATAGACTCTTTGGTCTGTCCTAAGAGAACAATGAAGTGGATGGAAGAATTATACCGCTCGGCATCCACTTGAAAATCGAAAAGCTTTACCTCGACCAATTGTCCCTGGTTACGACCCACTGCGCAATGGAAAATGCAACTAAATTCGTTGGGTGTGTCGTAATTTCGACAATCCAGATTAATAACGCGCCAAATGGCGGGATTCTTGCAGACTCTCCACCATGTAGCACACACGTACGTGCTGTGCCCTCAACAAAATCTCTGCAACACCAGCTCGATCCATGGCGGCAATCAGGGGCGGACACACATAGGAGAAGGGTGGGGCTTAAGCTCTCACCCAAAATGTAATTTTTTTTTATTTTTTCTACTTCTAAGTTCGTTTATATTTTTGAAAAATCATCCATAGCCCTTACAAAATAAGTGTCTTTCAAGACTAAATCATCAAAAATTATATGATAAAATGGCTGAAATAAATCTTAAAATATAAACTGCAGACAGAAATGAACAACAATGACCTCCGAGTATTTGTGAAGAAGATGATTCAATTTACAATATAATAATACTACTAGTGTCTCAAAAACTATGTCAAGTTATTTATTGAATGTAAAAGACTTTTCTTGATTGTTCATTTATTGTTATAAATTAATAGTGCTACTATTCTTTTCCACAACGATACAATAGATAAAATCATAAAATACATATGATGGTTTTATTTTTCTTTTTCTCAATAGATTAGATATACTATGAGGGCTATAGAATTACAAATTGCATAGTACGGGTATTAATTTTCCTTCCAAATTCATAACCTATTTTCAATAATCTGTATTCTATAGGTTCCAACAAAAATAAAATGTTTTCTTTTTTGAGTTATTCCATTAATAATGAAAATACCATTATTACTACTTTTCTCTCTTATTTTTATCTCTCTTCGTTAACTTACAAAATAATATTATATCAAATCTTATGACAAAAAATAAATGTTTCATATTTAATTAGACAGATGGGTACTATATTAACAAATAATAAACCTATCGATAGATTTAATATTTTGGGTTTAATGTATTTTTATAGTTGTTGTGTTTGTGATTCTTAATAGTTTAATATTTTTCTATGTACTATTTTCGTTGTGTAAAAGTAGACAATTTTGAAACGATACGAGTTTTTAATGTGCACTTTGTAAAATAAAAGAGGGAACGAAAGAAAATGATTTAAATATTGTTAGTGAAAGTCTAACAAAAATAAAAAGAATATTTACTATTCTTGAATGAATAAAAATTAAAATAGTGTTTGTTTTTATGTAACGAACGAAATATAGTAATACTGCTATATATATAGCGGTTATACGACACATATATATAGTCATCCCCTACTATGATATTTTTCTGCGTCCGCCCCTGGCGGCAATAATGGAAGCGTAGGTGAGGCTGAGGATGATGAAGAGGCAGCCAACGTCGAAACTGGAGGTTCAGTTTGGATCATCGATTCTGGTTTCGTTCTCTTGCTCAACATCTTGAATATTTAGGGTTAGGTGAATTCCTAGGTATATCATGGTTATGTATATATTTGTAATCGTACTACAAATTAATAACCATTAGATTTGAAGATATAACTAATGGTCTATAATTAAGCCTAATTTTAAAATTTAATAAAAAAAGGTAATTTTGTTAATTCTTAATTAGTACATCTCATAAATCTCTCATTCTTTCCATATTATTCTATTTAACTGGTAGCAGATTCTATATAATTTTGATGTATATTTATTGATATTAGGAAGGGTTATGTTAGGTTGACAATCATCTTAAATTGATAACGGACAATTATGTCAACAACTTATGCTATTGATGTCAACACGAAGACATGTCAATTAAATATAATTGACATCTACATAGTTATCAGTTATAAATTTAAGATAATTATCAACTGATAGTAGATATATTCGTATTATTCTTTTAATTAATTGATAACTTAAGTTAAGTACATTGATATCTAAGCATGATTGTATTGATACGCGTGTACATACATCATATGGATACATAGTCACATTATAAATCGAACACAAAATAGCGTATTGATATTGTTCGATTCATTTTTATGATTTATCGTGCTGATATTTTACTCTATATGAATATAACCAATATTGTCTAAAGCATATTGGTAGATTGATTAATAATTATAATTTTATCGGGTTAAAATTTTATAACTTAGTATCGGGTTTCAGGCAGTATTACTAGCCATGAATTAATGGTTTCAAAATCTTTGGGATTCAGTCGTTGGGATTGAAAAAGTTATTGAAATTTGTTAGCATTTGTTCAGTATGCAGCCTTTGCAGGATATTTGTCGTCAAATCATCGGGCAGTTCAGTCCATGGCGGAGATGGTGGCGCTGCTGAGGCCATGCTGAATATCTTTGATTTTTGTTAAGGGAAATGCTATGTGGCCGCTGACCATAATAGGATATTTTGATCAATATACATACCAAATAATTAATAAATTAATAAAATCATAAACATATAAATATATTCTGATTTAAAAGTAGTTATAGATATTAAACAATTAAATTATAAAATATAAAATAATAAATTAAAGTTTAAAAAAACTGAGTGGATATCTAATATAAGAAATAAAAATGAGCTACATATTCAAAGTTCCAAGATGATTTGATGACTTAGTCTTTTATATGTATTTATTTCGGTACAAAGGATGAATTAGTCTTAGATAATTATTACTTTTAAGATGAACTAAATCCAAGTAAATAAACATTAAATGTAACATTACTTTATTTTTATGGTCAGCCATTATGGTCATTTAGCACTACTCGTTAGTTAATTAGGGCTAACATGATATTCGCTTCATCAGTCCATAGGTTTCCTCGTTTTATGGAGTTTGTTAATTTTAAAGAAAATCCATAAATAATTAGTAAGTTAATGGCATATATAGTGAGTTAAGCTTATTAAAAATTAAGATATTATTAGTGATTTAAATTGTAATTAATTGTGATTAATAGTTAAATTGATTATTATTAGTTCAGCAAAATTGAATTTTATAATGTTAATTTGGGTAATAAAATTATAAATCATTGGTATTAATTATAAAATCACTAATTTGGGTGATTTAAGTATAAATCTGTAACGGAATTTTGATAATGATAATTTAAATATTTTTTAATTATAAAGTTAAAAGAAATCAGTGATTATTACAATAATAAAAAACCAATTTAATCGGTTAAAAATATAAAAAGCAAGCAAAAGCACTTCATTGTATATCACCACTAATGATTCGATTTCCCCTCTTAATTTGAGATTCTACCTGACATCACTATTTTCCCATTATACATTTCTCTTCATCTCTGTATCAACAGAAATTATAGAATCATGTTTCTTAGTTTTTGGTGAATTAAAATTTTGTGAATATATAAATCCCTATTAGAGATTTGAATTGAATTTTTAACTTGCAACTAACTAATGTAATTACGACTTTTATTTTGGAGCCTACCTATTTATTTGACTGCAGAGTGAAAAAAAATATGCGTGAAATCAATAGATTCAATAGTTAATGGTAAGGATTTATCAATGAGTAGAGATGTAAATAGCTGGAAAAACGAAATCCAAATATGAATTAACAATGAGAGCTAAATATAGCTGGAAAAACAAACTCCAAATATGGAGCCAAGCCAAGTAAACATTTGAAAAACAAAATAGCATCATTAATTGTTCAAGAACCTAACATAAAAGTGACTCTTAGCATTTTCAAGACAAATAGTAGTAGTAAGTAGCATCAAAACAATCCTAATAAAAATCAGGATCAGAAACATAGTCATCACTAAGGTCGCCTGGGAAGACAGAGAATGGATCATAGTTACCAATATCATAACGAGAATATGATGAATCATTGTCATCATCCCAATAATAATCCGCCTGATCAATTTCAGATTCAGAAGAATAAGAATCAAGAATCAGATCTTTTATTTGGTCATAACATCTTTTGCCTAGACCTCCTTGTAGATGGAAATCAGAGCATTGGAGAAGATGAAGTGATTCTAGGATGGGGCAGCCATCAAGAATCGCTTCCAGACCCTTATTTTCAATCCGAAGTTTAAAAAGTCGGAGATGGCACAGATTAGGCATGGTTTTTCCAATTGCGACAGCATGTTCTGAAAAGTCTACAATATAAGTCTGACTGTTGGTAAATGTGAATGATTTCAACATGGGACAAGAAATGCCAATGGTTTCAACATCTTCTAGAGTGAACGATGAATCCATTATAAGTTGCAATTGCAACTCTTCCAATTGTGCAAGTCTTTTTATCGCAACGACCAAGTGTGTTAGTGAAAAATACCCTTCAAGTGTAAGGCATCGCAGCTGACTTGATCTGTTTATTTTTGGAATATAGAATGGAAAAAGAGATCAACACCGAAAAACTAGAGGAAACTTGTAAAAAAGAAAGAATAAGAACTACAGAAACAACAATGAGCACAGAGGAAGCAGATGACATAGCAAAATGAGAAAACCTACATAGTAGAAATAAACTAGCATATTGATGGGGTACGTACTAAACAAGCCCAATAGCAGTGACGGCCCATCAGCCCAAAGCCCAAGGAAGAGTATCAGTTCGGCATTACCAAAGAGTTCGGCCCCAGCCTACAGCTCGGTAAAAGCCAACCAATCAGTTCGGCATTACCAAAGAGTTCGGCTCCAGCCTACAGCTCGGTAAAAGCCGACCAATCAAGCTCTACTCTCAGATCGGCAAAAGCTGCTCGGCAATAGTTCAGAAGTTCGGTCTCAGTATTCGACCGAACTGGGAGATAGTGGACTCATGCAGAACCTCCACGACCTCCACTACACGATCTATTTAGTGGTGTCAACTCATGCAGGATAGCGGACCAAACAAAGAGATAGTGGACCCATGCAGGATCTCATGACCTCCACGACATCCACTACTTAGTTAGTGGTGATGCAAGCCACGACCTAGTTAGTGGTGATGCAAGCCACGATCTTAGTTCAATGTATAAATAGAACTTAGATCAGATAGAAGAGGGCTCTCTAGACACAAAATATCATATAGCAAGTCTGTATTTGTAAGCTGGAAAACCAGATCAAGCAATACAATCTTGCCCTCCTTTCTTCCCGTGGACGTAGATTTACCTCAGTAAATCGAACCACGTAATTCCTTGTGTCGTGATCTATATTCATTACCTGCATTTACTACCATCAAAAATTCGCCCAACCATCACTGGCGCCGTCTGTGGGAAACAGAGAACCAAATTTGTGATAAAGCGAATTTTTGACCCTTTTTCCACCCCAAAAAAAAAAAAATGCATACCAGATCACGTAACACCCATAATACCGTTCGTGATAACCCTGAGGAAGCTAGTCCAGCCCGCAGGTCTGGAAAACAGCCTCGGGAGAAATCTACTTCCAGTTCTCACGGAGAAGGAACAAGCCGCTCAAAGACTCATCGCACCGAGTCTTCCCAGCAGCCCGATTTGAACGAGGCTGTCAAATTGTTTTTGGCCGAGAAGCAGGAAGAGTTCTTAATTTTCCTGCAAAAGAGCCAAAAGCCGGAGACGAAAACGGTGGATTCTCCCTCCTCATCCAGACATGAAAGTCACTACCGCAGTAGTGCTGTGTCTTCCAGGAAGAAGAATCCTCAACCCCGACATGTTCCTGTTCCTCCTCGGTACCGGAATCACAGGAGAACTCCATCTCCTCCATACCGAAGAGATGTCGGGTTCGCCATGTACGGAGCATTGAAGACTCCGTTCTCGGACGATATCACCCGAACTCCCTTGCCACAGAACTACCGAACTCCGTCGATGACTTATGACGGGTTAGTGGATCCTCATGATTTCCTGGGACGCTATCAGTATAACATGGCGAACCAGGGTCTCAATGAGGTCTATATGTGCAAGCTGTTTCCCGAGCTGCTTATCGGGAACGCAAGAAGGTGGTTCGATAGCCTCCCCCAAGGCAGCATTAGATCTTACCGAGATCTAATGGATGCTTTCCACAGGAGGTTCTTTCAGAAAGCGGAAGCCCGAATCACTTCGGCTCAGCTGCTTTCTATACGTCAAGGTCGCGACGAAAAGATCAGCGACTTTATGACGAGATTCCACCAGGAATGCCTACAAGTAGATGATCTCAATGATCTACTTGTCATTTCGGCATTCCAAAATGGAATCCTGCCCGGAGCTCTCTACAGAAAGCTCGTGGAATGCAGTCCGCAAACAGCTCAAGAGATGTGGGACATTGCGGACCAGTTCTCCCGTGCCGATGAGGCAGACCGTCGCAAACGGTCTTTAGACAGCTCATCCCGAGGAGACAGGAGGAAGCCCGATCATAGCGATCAGGGACATCCTCGCCGAACTCCTTTTGGCGATCAGGGACATCCTCGCCGAACTCCTTTTGAAAGGATTCAAAGGACTCCGGTGCAAGACCGATTGGGACCACGTCTCAATCCTGAGAAGCCGCCCGCTCAGTTCGTACCATTGAACAAGTCGAGAGCGGAAATTTTTGAACTGCATTCCGATATGTTCGAAAAACCAAAGCGGATGACGAAATCGGCCGCGCGTCGACCTCAGGATCAATATTGCTCCTTCCATCAAGACCACGGTCACGATACCGAGGAGTGCCGACATTTGGCTGCAGGTATTGATGCTCTTGTGAAAGCAGGGACGTTAAAAAATACCAAAGCAAGCAGCCGAAAAAGAACAAAAAGCAAAGAGGTGCAAACTGCGCTCCTCAGGATCTGAAAAAGCAACAGGACCCTGAAGACGATGACGAGCTGCAATATGATGGAGTAATCCTGACTATTGATGCTCTCCCTGCCGGGAAGACTAAATCGTCCCTGAAGTCAGAGCGCAGAGGCTTCAATCGAGAGGAGCCAACGCATAAAAGGCTGAAGCAGGACGAAGTGATTACATTTTCAGATGCAGATCCCGTCCCGGCCATCTCTCCTCATCAAGACGCTATTGTCATCCAAGCCGGAGTGGCAAACAAACTGATCCACAGAGTGTTTGTGGATACCGGAGCGTCAGTCAGCATTCTTTTTAAAGAATGTTTCGATAAACTAGAAGTGGATCCAGCTCGGCTCAGTCCGGCTCCACTTCCTCTGAAAAGTTTCGCCCAGGAGGACACCCGCCCTGAAGGTATTATCAGCCTTCCGATCACGGTGGGAAAAGCGCCTACAAGCTCCAGTACGATGATCGAGTTCTTTGTGGTAAAAGCTCGGTCCCCGTACAACATCATCTTGGGAAGAGACTGGCTCAACGCAGTTCGGGCCGTTTGCTCTACTTATCACCTCACCATCAAGATTCCCACTAAAGGTGGGATAGCGGTCATCCGAGGTGATCAAAAGAGAGCAAAAGAGTGTCTGCAGATTGCGCTTAAAAGTGCCGAGCAATCAGATCGGCATCATCAAGCATAGCAATCACAGCAGCCGGAGTCTGAGGCAAGCGAAATGACCGAAGTCACACCAGAGTCGAACTCAATGACCGTTCAGTTATACGAAGATGATCCATCCAGAACGGTCAAGATCGGTTTCGCGGGAACGTCTCTACTCCGAGGAAAGACCATCCAGCTCCTCAAGGAGTACAAAGATGTCTTTGCATGGTCTCCGTTGGACATGACCGGAGTGCCCCCTGAGGTAATCACTCATCGGTTAAATATTGATCCTTCAGTCCGGCCTATAAAACAGAAGCAAAGACTCTTTGCGGCAGAAAGAAATCAAGTCATCCATGACGAAGTCCGCCAATTATTGAAAGCGGATGTATTATTCGAGGTGAAATATCCTTCTTGGGTGGCCAATCCTGTGATGATCAAGAAAAAAGAAGGAGGATGGCGGATGTGCATAGATTTTACCGATCTAAACAAGCACTGTCCTAAAGATTGCTATCCCCTTCCGAACATAGATAAAAAAGTAGAAGCTTTGATCGGCTTCGAAATTTTCTGTTTTCTTGATTTATACAAAGGCTACCACCAAGTTTTAATGGATGAGAATGATGCTTCAAAAACGGCTTTCATTACTGACTTCGGCATCTTTGCTTATAAAAAGATGCCATTCGGTTTAAAGAATGCCGGAGCCACATATCAAAGGATGGTAGATAAGCTTTTTCGGCATTTGATAGGAAAAGAGGTTGAAGTGTATGTCGACGACATAGTCGTCAAAAGCAGAAGCACTTCGGAGTACGAAGACAACCTCAAATCCACCCTCGACGTGCTCAAAAAAGCCAACCTCAAACTCAATCCCCAAAAATGTACCTTTTTGGTAGATTCGGGAAAGTTTCTGGGTTGTTGGGTTTCAAAGGACGGACTCAAGGCAAATCCCTCAAAAGTTCAAGTTGTTCAGAACATGGCGATACCGAAGTCCATACATGATGTGCAAAGGCTAACTGGATGTCTAGCCGCACTGAATAGATTCCTTTCCCAAGCAGCCGAAAAGCAACTGCCGTTCTTCAAAATGTTGAAAAAGGCACCAAAGTTTGAGTGGGGAGCCGAGCAGAAAAAGGCTTTTGACGAGCTCAAAAGTTATTTAGCCAAGCTTCCAATTCTCTCTGCTCCAACAGATGCCGAAGTGATATTCTTATACTTAGCGGCATCAGATCAAACCATTAGCGCGGTGCTTATACGAGAAGAAGGCCTAAAGCAGCTTCCCATCTACTTTACAAGCCGAGCATTAAGAGGTCCAGAAACAAGGTATCAACCTCTGGAAAAAATTGCTCTGGCGTTAGTAAATGCAGCAAGGAGACTGCGGCCATACTTCTATGCTCACAAGGTATGCGTCTTAACCGATCTGCCACTTCGGCAAGTTTTGACCAAGCCAGAAGCATCAGGCAGAATCGCCAAATGGGCCATAGAGTTGGGAGAACACTCAATAGAATATCTACCTCGGAAAGCCATCAAGGGACAAGCCTTGGCAGATTTTCTTGCAGAGGCAAAGTTCGATCAAGCAATCCCTGTTATTGCCGAACAGGAAAATCCTGCCAATGACGAACTAACACAGCCCCAGGAATCCGAAGTAGAACCGCCGGACTGCTGGAGTGGATTCGTAGATGGAGCTTCGAATAAGACGGGAAGTGGAGCTGGTATTCTACTTATCGCTCCCGACGGACACGAGGTAACTTATTCACTTCGGTTCTTATTCCCAACTACTAATAACGAAGCCGAATACGAAGCCCTCCTTGCCGGACTTCAATTAGCGCAAAGTCTATTTGTCAAATCTCTCAAAATCCATTGTGATTCACAAGTCATAGTGAATCACATGCTGGGTACAAGTGAAGCCCGAGATGAGAGGATGAAAAAATACTTGGACAAAGCGCAAAGCATTAGCCGAAGTTTCTCTTATTTTCGGATAATCCGCATTCCCAGAGCGGAAAACAGCCGAGCAGATACTTTAAGTAAGTTGGCCTCATATCCGAGCTCAAAGGTGGAGGAATTACTACACCGAAGCATTGATGAAGCTGAGGTACATTCAGTAACCAGCTCGCCGAACTGGATGACGCCGATCTTACAGTATCTAGATCAAGGACAACTGCCCGAGGATAAGAGAGAAGCTCGGAAAATCACATGCCGAGCACTTCGGTATGAACTTCATGAAGGAGTCCTATACAGAAAGTCCTACCTTCAACCGTTATTGCGATGTGTAGGACCAGAAGAGACGGACTACATCCTTAGAGAAGTTCATGAAGGATCTTGCGGTAGCCACATCGGAGCTAGAGCTTTAGCTAAAAAAGTTCTGAGATGGGGATATTATTGGCCAACTTTGGTACAAGAAGCAGTGCAGCTCGTCAAGACATGTACGAAGTGCCAAATTCATGCAAATATCCCAAGGATGCCGCAGACCGATCTATGTGCTATGCAAAGCCCTTGGCCTTTTATGCAATGGGGCATAGACATAGTAGGACCACTACCACAAGCTCCTCGGCAAATGAAATTCCTTATCGTTGCCGTGGATTACTTCACGAAGTGGGTGGAGGCTGAACCATTAGCTACGATAACGAGCTCGAAGGCATTGGATTTCGTCTGGAAGAACATAGTGTGCCGATTTGGCATACCCCACATCCTCATTTCGGATAATGGGACTCAGTTCACCGACAAGACATTCAAGAATTGGTGCCAAGAGCTGAATATTCAACAGCGGTTCACTTCGGTCTCCCACCCACAAGCAAACGGACAAACGGAGGTAACAAACCGTATCTTGGTGAAAGGGTTAAAAGCTCGGTTAGAACAAGCCAAAGGACAATGGGTAGAAAATCTCCCTCAAGTCCTATGGTCCTACCGAACTACACCCAAAACCTCCAATGGTGAAACTCCGTACAGTCTGGTGTACGGCACTGAAGCCGTGATTCCGGTTGAGATCGGCATACCCAGTCCCCGAACTCTTAATTTCTCAGCAGAAATGAATGATGACGGACTGAGAGCCGAACTAGATCTGGCCGAAGAAAGAAGAGAATTGGTCTGCATAAAAGCAGCCAAGTACAAGGAGCAAGTAGCCCGGTATTATAACCAAAGGGTGAAAAAGCTGCAATTTCAAGTGGGAGATCTCGTCTTGAGAAACAACGAAGTAAGCCGAGCAGAAAAGCTGGGCAAACTCGAACCCACATGGGAAGGTCCATATCGGGTGTCAGAAGTCCTCGGCAAAGGGTCTTACAAATTGACTCACATGTCAGGAGAACAAGTACCCCGAACATGGTACATTTCCAACCTCAAGAAGTTCCATTTGTAAGAGACAGTCCGGTCAGTCAGTCTTGTGTCTAGTTCGGTCCTAGGGGTATGTGCTTTCTTTGTTTTTTACTTGTTTTTTATGTTTGTCTATGTGCGTTTTGTTCGTCTATGTGCGTTTTGTCTGTCTATATGCGTGTCGTCTCTTACAAATGTTACTGAGGTATCTTGTTCTTCGAAGGCTGATCCCCTTTTTAGAACATATATAAGCCAACGATTGTGAGTCCAAGCTTCTAAGGAGGATACAAGACCACAATTCAGCTTAAGAAACAAGCAGTTCGTCTGAAACGAACTGCAACAAAGGGAAAGTCCGATCCACGCGATAAAACTCGCCGAACTAGGACAAGGGAAAGTCCGATCCACGCGATAAAACTCGCCGAACTAGGACAAGGGAAAGTCCGATCCACGCGATAAAACTCGCCGAATTAGGACAAGGGAAAGTCCGATCCCCAAATTAGGACAAGGGAAAGTCCGATCCGAGCGATAAAACTCGCCAAATTAGGACACAAGCTTAGTCCGGTCAAAGAAATTTACTTCATAAGACCAAAGACGAGTCCGGTCAAAGAAATTTACTTCATAAGACCAAAGACGAGTCCGGTCAAAGAAGTTTATTTCATAAAACCGAGGACCAAGTCCGGTCAAAGAAGTTTACTTCATAAGACCAAAGACGAGTCCGGTCAAAGGAGCTTACTTCATAAGACCGAGGACGAGTCCGGTCAAAGAAGTTTACTTCATAAGACCGAGGACGAGCACGATGAAATTTTTTCGCTGAGCTGTAAATACGCAGTGATAGAAGCGAAATGAAGATTTCATTTATTAAAACTTGTTCGGCATACAACTCCGCTGCCCTACGAGAAGGCGTTACGCTATTACAAAGGACTATTCTACTGTCCCTGGTTGCTAAAGTTGAGCCATCTATTCACAAAATCCTCGTGAAGCCGAGTTCGGGCGTTCCGGGCAGCTGAAGAATAAGCAGGTCGACGAGATACTCTGATCGACCTACCGCCTCTTCCTTGAGTCCGGGAAGTACTGGCACCTCGGCGGCGAAGAGTCTCTTCACGAAGCATTTGTTGATCTTGCTCACTCATAATCACAGCTCCTCTACGAACTTCAGTCCGTCCTTGTCTTGACGTTTCCGGTTGCTCCTGAGTCCGTTCTCGTCTTGACGTTTCCGGTGGCTCCTGAGTTCGTTGCTGATTTGGAGTAGGATTTTGAGCAAGTGGATCAGAGGTTTGAGCTGGAGTATGAGCATCTGTTGGCGGGAAATGCCTAAGGAATCTCTCGATTGAAGGACGCCGGGAAAGAACGATGTCGTACCGAGAAGCCCATCGCCGCAATGATTTCACAACTTGTTGGCAAGCCGAGCTCTCCAGCGCATTGTTCCTCCGGAGTACGTGATATTCCTCCCACAGTTCGTCAACTCGTTCCTGAACTTCAGAGATGGTCATTCCCCCGCGCCTGCTGATGAAATCCTCATATGCAGTCCTCTCAGCGACGGCAGTGTTCAGCTCGGCCTCCAGATCTTTCTTTTCGGACTCTAAGTCCTTATTGTCGGCCTCCAGCTTCACTAAACAAGCCAAGAGTTCGTCATTCTTCATCTGGTCAGCTATGGCTTTTTTCTCAGCTTCGTCTAAAGCGGAAGAGTACAGCCGCTTCCAGTGAAGTACCTCCAGCTCCTTAAGAGTTAAGAATACAAAGCAGCTATGTCAGTTCGGCATTTCAGTTTACTGAGCAGGTAGTAAACCACAACAGGAGTAAAAGAGAGTACGAAAAGCTATACGAAGACACAAGTGCAGAAAGAAGAATTTTTTCATTCATAAGAAAAAAAATTTTTACACAAGGAGGGCTTCAAGGCCATTTTACAACAAGGAAGAAACTAAACTAAGAGAAGGGAGACGAAATCATACTCCGCCAGCTTCGTCTCCGGCTTCTCGGTGAGGTTCAGCTTCCTTCTCCTTGTCTGCCTCAGCTTCAGCTTCGGCCTCCCTGCTCCTCCCAGCCTGCTCGGTGCCCCCATCACCGATCAACAGCACCTCTTGCTCGGCCTGCCTGTCTCCGGTCTGCTGATCAGGCTGCTCGGTCTCACCCTCTCCGTGGAAAATTGGAGCGGGTGAAACTGACCTTAAGGAGGCAAAGATAGCCTCCATATTCTCGTCCCGGTCAGCTCGGCAACTACGAACTCGGTCAGCAGAAAGCAGGACCGAGGACGAAGCAAGCTCCTCAAGGAGCGGCAGACTCTGGAGACGAGCTGCTATCTCTCGGCCGTACAGCGGCAGAACGACTTCGGGCCCCTGCTCGGCATTATCGGTCATCAGTTTCAGCAGATCACCGACAAATGCCGAAAATTGATTGCTCAGAAAGAGTTTCTCCGCGAAAGCACGGAGAACCTCCCCTTGGGCAACCACGGCGGCAGCATCCCTCCGTTTCGTCTGCTCTCGCTGGATGACGAGCTGATTTTTGGCAAACTGGGCTTCATCCTGGGCCGAGATCCTAGCAGCTCTGGCCTTCTCAAAGTCGGCCTTAGCCTGTTCGGCCTGGTGACGAGCTGCCGCCAAATTCCTCTGCATCTCAGCATAATCGTTGGACGCTTTGGAGAGTTCAACGGCGACGAGCTTGGAGAGCATATCGTTCCTCTGAAAATGGAAAAAGGAAAAAGTCAACCGAGGGGCCACAAAAAATACAGGAAAAAAGCAAGGCCAGAAAATCAAGAAGAGAATTCACCTCGGCGAAGTCCGTGGGCCATAAAAAGGGCTCACAGATATGTTCCGAAGGAGGCGCCAAGACCACGTCTTTCTCTGGCGCTCTTGGGGGCTTCTGGGTCTTCCCCTTCCTACTTGCCGAAGTCGACTCCGGCTTCTTTGGATCCGAAGAGGTCTTTTGCCTCTTCGGATTCTTCTCGGCATCAGGCGCCGAGCTGGTAGCCTTCTCTTTCTCCGGCTCCTTAAGCTCGGAGGATTTGCGGCTAATCTTATTCAGCATGTACACTGCCAAAAAGCAAGAAAGCAAAGTTAGTTTTCGCCACAAAAGCAGTAAGGCACAAAAAAGAATTCCTCACCCTCGGTCTCTTCATCCGAAGACGAGGAGTCGAACACGAAGTCGCCCTTGACGAGCTCAGACTCCAGGTACTGCTTCCTAATCATAGGAATCTTATTGAGCTCGCCCTCGAGCTCGTCCAACGGTTCTAACCGAGGATGAGGAATCACGGACTTCGGCCCTCTCCAAGGAAAGCCCGGAGCCGCTGTCCTATTATAAAAAAAGAAGCGATGTTGCCACTTTGGCCACTTGGTTTTGCAGAAGGCCCTAAAAGGCTGTAAAGGGATCAAGTAAAACCAAGATCCTTTTCTCTTAAACTGGAAAAAATTAAGGATTGCCCTCAGAGACAGATCCTTGTCTAGCCTACGCAGTTCGGCAGCAAAGGCCGATAAGTGCCTCCAAGAGTTCGGAGTCACCTGACCTAAAGGGAGTTGAAAAAAATCTAGCAGCTCTACAAAGGCAGGGGGAAGAGGGAAACGAAGCCCGCATTCCAAGCCGGCTTCATAAACGGTGGCGTAACCCTCCGGCGGCGAGTCAGCCCTATGAAGGTCGTCGGGAATCGCAACCTTCCCCCCAGGAAAAAAATATTTTTCGTGTAAGGATATCACAGTATCCTTACTCAAGATGCTGTGAAAATACTCTACGGTCTTCTCCCCGGATTCCTTCCGGCTAGAAGACCCCTTATCCCCTTTCCTACCGCTACCTGACTCAGAAGAAGAAGAAGAAGACATGGTTCTTACTCTTTGAAAGTCTGAAGAAATTCTGAAGAAATTCTCGAAAGCGGAAGGAAATTTTTACGCAAAAGAGAGAGATTGCAGAAGAAGCAATAGCAAAAGTGTTCAACTGATGAAGAAAGGACGTATTTATCAGATTCGGAGAAGATTTCAAAATCATCGCACCGTTTCGAATCCCACCTTTTCAGGATTCAACGGCCGGATTTTACTGTCGCATTTAATGCAGTCACGCGCAAGGCACGTCCCCTGACGTCAGCCTCCCCCGTACCTTTATCCAGAATGCCGAAGTGACTCGCTTCGCCGAAGTGATTCACTTCGCTTTTCGGGGGGGTAGTGATGGGGTACGTACTAAACAAGCCCAATAGCAGTGACGGCCCATCAGCCCA
The DNA here is from genome assembly GCF_004379255.2 of Salvia splendens. Lineage (NCBI taxonomy): Eukaryota > Viridiplantae > Streptophyta > Magnoliopsida > Lamiales > Lamiaceae > Salvia > Salvia splendens. The sequence continues at coordinate 1,992,874 of NC_056042.1, forward strand.
AAGCCCAAGGAAGAGTATCAGTTCGGCATTACCAAAGAGTTCAGCCCCAGCCTACAGCTCGGTAAAAGCCAACCAATCAGTTCGGCATTACCAAAGAGTTCGGCTCCAGCCTACAGCTCGGTAAAAGCCGACCAATCAAGCTCTACTCTCAGATCGGCAAAAGCTGCTCAGCAATAGTTCAGAAGTTCGGTCTCAGTATTCGACCGAACTGGGAGATAGTGGACTCATGCAGAACCTCCACGACCTCCACTACACGATCTATTTAGTGGTGTCAACTCATGCAGGATAGCGGACCAAACAAAGAGATAGTGGACCCATGCAGGATCTCATGACCTCCACGACATCCACTACTTAGTTAGTGGTGATGCAAGCCACGACCTAGTTAGTGGTGATGCAAGCCACGATCTTAGTTCAATGTATAAATAGAACTTAGATCAGATAGAAGAGGGCTCTCTAGACACAAAATATCATATAGCAAGTCTGTATTTGTAAGCTGGAAAACCAGATCAAGCAATACAATCTTGCCCTCCTTTCTTCCCGTGAACGTAGATTTATCTCAGTAAATCGAACCACGTAATTCCTTGTGTCGTGATCTATATTCATTACCTGCATTTACTACCATCAAAAATTCGCCCAACCATCACATATTCATCCAACAAGTTAAAAGCAATAATACTATGAATAAGAAAATCTTCCATAAAGTATAGCCTCAGAATAAAACAACAAATCTACTTAATAAAATGATGAATTACCCCTAAAACAAACTCGATCCATTGTCTCAAAGCATTAAAATGACTCATTACTCAATGATGGTAGTAATTTTATTTGACAAACTATTAAGGACTTGTCATACTTGGTGGAAATTGTTCCAAGGCATAAGTTCTTCTAAGGCTATATAATTAGATTTAAAACTTCTAGGTCTATCCACTCAAAGCATGAAAATGATAAACATACACCAAAATTTCTATGTTTATAGCAAGCCTTTTTAGTATTCACTCAACTTTTCACAAAATTTTAAACAGTGAGCACAAAAGTATTCACTCAACTTATGCATTGGACCAAACATGGAAGTTGTTCCAAAAACAAAACCAAACAGCAAAAATAGTAAGCACAAAAGTACCGGTCAGCTACGTAGTTCAGCAAGCCATCAACTTGAACACAGGAAAGCTTTAGCTCGAGCAATTGTCCCTGGCTACGATCCACTGCACAGCGGCATATCATCTCAAATTTGTCATGCCCACTACATAAATCAATAACACGCCACATGGAGGGATTCTTGCACACTCTCCACCATGTACTACACACTAGCTGCGCACTCATAATTATCTCCTCAACTTTCAACCCTTTGCAGGATATTCGCCGTCAAATCCTCGGGCAGCTCGATCCATGGCGGAGATACTGGAAGCGGTGGCGCGGCTGAGGCAGCCACCGTCGGAATTGGAAGCTCAGTTTGGATCATCTGCTCGCTCGATTCTGATTTTGCTCCCTTGCTCAACATCTTCAATCAGTGATTATGAGTTTGGTTAATATTGGAGGTATATCATGTTATTATATATATACACATGCTAATGACAATTGACATTAATGTATTGAAAATTTAAATACTAAGAGGCTCTTCGGTAACTGCCCACGACTCTTCTTATTCCTGTTTTAAATATGGACAAATTCAATAAATGAGTTTGAGCTTTCAAGATTAATTAAATGATTATAGAATGAAGAGACGACTTTTATAAATGTCACTTTTTCTTGTTCCACTAAAAACGATACATTTTCGACAAACATGTTTTGATTGAGCTATATTCTTGATTTGAAATCCAACTGTTGGTATATATTCAAGTGATTTCAATATTGGGCAAGCGAAGCCAATAATTTCAAAAAAATTCTTTGGGATTGTGTTAGGCTTTCAATTGGCCTAACGCCTAAGAGATCAAGCACGAGTTTGGGATTGGAACCATTGAAGATTTGTGAGATTGAAACTGACAATAATTTGATGAAACATTTGGTTTTCGGCATGAGATTCACGCAGTATTGTTTTGTGAATTAATAAATAGAGAGTAAAGTAAGAGAGGTGAATAAATAAAGATTGTGTTAGTTTTTATTTTAGAAAATATTTTATTTTTAATGGGACCGCCCGAAAGGAAAATGTTTAATTTTTAATGGGACATCGCTCGAAAGGAAAATGTTTCATTTTTAATGAGACAAAGGGTGTTGAGAAAAGGATAAGCCTATAAGAAGAATGGAGTTCCAAGATTGGAACGTTTATTATGCCTGCCTTGTTCCAATAATAGTGTAGTTCCAATAATACATTTATCGTAGGATCTTAAGGGTCACCAACATCCCTATAAATTATATAGGTGTTGAGTACCATTTCATCATCCAGTTCAATACAATTATTTTCTCCCGTTGCTTTCTTCTCTAACTGTGTTTTTAACAAAGGAGTACATTATTTCTCAATAAATAATTAAAGATCAACATTGACTCTCAATTTATACTAACTAGACTCTAAAGACTAAAATAAAAGACATATTAAATAAAATCAAGAAAGATAAATTATTGTGATACGGTTCTATTCTTACTTTTTATACGATTTACATAAAATTCAAACATTTTAGACTAATATGATTTACCCTGATAAGGTGCAACTCTTTCAATTGTGGAAGTTTTTTTACTGCATCAGTTAAAACAGTTCTTCACAGGATATTCACCGTCAAATCGTCTGGCAGTTCTGTCCATGGCGGCGATGGTGGAGGCGCGGCTGAGGGTGAAGAGGCGGCCATGCTGAAGATCTTCGAATTTTAAGGCTTAGTGTTGGGAATGTGAATGAATGAGTTTAGTTTGTTATGTTTCCTCTAATTCATAGTGGCGGAGTTAGTCATAAATTGGGAAATTATTTGGATTGAAGATTGATGGATCCGCGAATTATTGATGATGATAAATGCTCGTAAAAATAAGTTACGACACGGTGAATTTACGTGGTTCGATTTACTGAAGTAAATCTACGTCCACGGGAAGAAGGGAGGGCAAGATTGTATTGCTTGATCTGGGATTACAGCTTACAACACAGACTTGCTATATGCTTTTATCTCTAGAGAGCTTAACCCTTTTCTATCAGATCTAAGTTCTATTTATACATTGAACTAGGATCGTGGTTTGCAGCCCCACTAACAAGATCGTGGGTGAGCAATAACTGCTCAATAACTGCTTCATACCACTAAATAGATCGTGGGTATAGTGGAGGTCGTGGAGGCCTTTCGTGAGTCCACCAACTCCTAGTTCGGTCGAATGCTGAGACCGAACTGCTGGACTTTACCGATCAGCTCTTGCCGATCTGAGAGGAGAGCTTGACTGGTCGGCTTTTACCGAGCTGTAGGCTGAGTCCGAACTCTTTGGTCGTGCCGAGCTCTTTGGTCGTGCCGAACTCTTTGGTGCCGAACAGATACTCTTTCTTGGGCTCTGGGCTGATGGGCCGTCACTGTTATTGGGCTTGCCATTAGGGTTTAGTTCGTACCCCATCACTACCCCCCCCGAAAAGCGAAGTGGATCACTTCGGCGAGGTGAGTCACTTCGGCATTCTGGATAACGGTAAGGGGGAGGCTGACGTCAGGGGACGTGCCTAGCGCATGCCTGCATTAAATGCGACAGTAAAATCCGGCCGTTGATTCCTGAAAAGGTGGGATTCGAAACGGCGCAACGATTTCGAAATCTTTCCCGTATCTGATAAATACGCTCTTTCTTCATCATTGAAGCACTTTTGCTGTTGCGTCTTCTATACTCTCTTTCTTGCGAAAATTCTCTCTCCGCTTTCAAGAATTTTTTCAGACTATCTTCACCTTCAAAAAGTAAGAAAAATGTCTTCTTCTTCTTCTTCTTCGGAGTCGGGTAGCGTTAGGAAAGGGGGGTAAGGGGTCTTCTAGCCGGAAAGAATCCGGGGAGAAGACCGTAGAGTATTTTCACAGTATCTTGAGTAAGGATACTGTGATATCCCTTTACGAAAAATACTCTTTTCCTGGGGGGAAGGCGGTGGTACCTGACGGTGATCACAGGGCTGACTCCCCGCCGGAGGGTTACGTCACCGTGTACGAGGCCTGCTTAGAATGCGGGCTTCGTTTCCCCCTCCCTTCTGCCTTTATAGATTTACTAGATTTTTTTCAGCTTCCTTTAGGCCAGGTGACTCCGAACTCTTGGAGGCACTTGTCGGCCTTCGCTGCCGAACTCCGTAGGTTAGGAAGGGATTTGTCTTTGAAGGCGATCCTTAAATTCTTTCAATTTAAGAGGAAGGGGTCTTGGTTTTACTTGATCCCTTTACAGCCCTTTAGGGCCTTTTGTAAAACGAAGTGGCCGAAGTGGCAAAATCGCTTCTTCTACTATGATAGGACCGCGGCTCCTAGTTTTCCCTGGAGAGGGCCGGAGTCCGTTATCCGTCACCCTCGGCCTGAACCGTTGGACGAGCTCGATGGCGAGCTCAACAAGATTCCCATAGTTAGGAAACAATACACGGAGTCTGAGCTCGTCAAGGGCGACGTCGTGTTCGACATCTCGTCTTCGGACGAAGAGGCCGAGGGTGAGGATTTCTCTTTATCTTTATGCTCTACTGCCTTAACGAAGAAAATCTGACTTTGCTTTCTTGCTTTTTGGCAGTGTTCATGTTGAATAAGGCTATCAGAAAGTCCTCCGAGCTTGTGGAGCCGGAGAGAGAGAAGGCTACCAGCTCGGCGCCTGATGCCGAGAAGAATCCGAAGAGGCAAAAGACCTCTTCGGGTCCAAAGAAGCCGGAGTCGACTTCGGCAAGTAGGAAGGGGAAGACCCAGAAGCCCCCGAGAGCGCCTGAGAAAGACATGGTCTTGGCGCCTCCTTCGGAGCATATCTGTGAGCCATTTCTATGGCCCACGGACTTCGCCGAGGTGAATTGTCTTCTTGATTCCTTGGCTTGGCTTCTGTCCTGTATTTTTGGTGCCCTCTGTTAACTTTTTTCCTTATCCATTTTCAGAGGAATGATATGCTCTCCAAGCTCGTCGCCGTCGAACTCTCCAAAGCGTCCAACGACTATGCCGAGATGCAGAGGAAATTGGCGGCTGCTTGTCACCGGGCCGAGCAGGCTGAGGCAAACTTTGAGAAAGCCAGGGCTGCTAGGATTTCGGCCCAGGATGAAGCTCAGTTTGCCAAAAACCAGCTTGTCATCCAGCGAGAGCAGACGAAACGGAGGGATGCTGCCGCCGTGGTTGCCCAAGGAGAGGGTCTCCGTGCCTACACGGAGAGACTCTTTTTGAGCAGCCAGTTCTCGGCCTTTGTCGGTAGTCTGGTAAGGCTAATTGCCGATAAGGGCGAGCAGGGGCCCGACGTCGTGCTGCCTCTGTACAGCCGAGAGATAGCAGCTCGGCTTCAGAATCTGCCGCTCCTTGAGGAGCTCGCTTCATCCTCGGTCCTGCTTTCTGCAGACCGAGTCCGGAGTTGTCGAGCTGATCGGGACGAGAACCTGGAGGCTATCTTTACCTCCGTGGGACCCGTTTCACCCGCTTCGACTTACAACGGAGAGGGTGAGGCCGAGCCGCTGGAGCCGGAGGCCGAAGTCGAGCGGGCCGGGCATCCAGAGGAGGAAGCCGATCAGGAGGCGGAGGCGAGGCCGGCAGGATGCGAGGCCGAGGCTGAGGTAGCTCAGGAGAAAGAAGCTGAACCAGAGCGAGGAGCCGGAGACGAAGCTGGCGGAGTATGATTTCGTCTCCCTTCTCTTAGTCTAGTTTCTTCTTTGTAAAATGGCCTTGAAGCCCTCCTAGTGTAAAAATTTTTCCTTGTGAATGAAAAATTCTCTACACTTGTCTTCGTATAGCTTTTCGTACTCGCCTTTACTCCTGTTGTATTTTACTATCTGCTCGGTACAGCTGCCGAACTAATATAGCTGCTTTGTACTCAAGGAGATGGAGATACTTCACTGGAAACGGCTGTACTCTTCGGCTTTAGACGAAGCTGAGAAAAGAGCTATAGCCGATCAGACGAAGAATGATGAGCTTCTGGCTCGTTTAGTGAAGCTGGAGGCCGATAATAAGGACTTAGAGTCCGATAAGAAGGATCTGGAGGCCGAGCTGAATACGACCATTGCTGAGAGGACTGCGTACGAGGATTACATCCGTGTGCGCGGGGGATTGACCATATCAGATGTTCAGAGTCGAGTTGACGAACTGTGGGAGGAATATCTTGTACTCCGGAGGAACAATGCGCTGGAGAGCTCGGCTTGCCAACAAGTTGTGAAATCACTACGGCGTTGGGCTTCTCGGTACAACATTGTTCTTTCTCGGCGCCCCTCCATAGAAAGATTCCTTCGGCATATCGTGCCAACAGATGCTCGCACTCCAGATCAAACCTCTGGTTCCCTTGTTCAAAATCCTACTCCAAGTCAACAACGAACTCCGGAACAGCCGGAAACGTCTAGACGAGAACGGGCTCAGGAGCAACCGGAATCGTCAAGACAGGGACGGACTGAAATTCGCCGAGGAGTTGTGACTATGAGCGAGCAAGATCAGCAGATGCTTATTGCAGAGACTCTTCATCGCCGAGGTGTTAGGACTTCTCGGGCTCGGGGAAGAGGCGTTGGGTCGAGGATAGCATCTCGTCGACCTGCTTATTCTTCATCTGCTCGGAACGACCGAACTCGGCTTCCAGATGATTTTGTGAATAGGTGGCTCAACTTTAGCAACCCCGAACAGTAGAATAGTCCTTTGTAATAGTAGGGTAGCGGAGTTGTATGCTGAACAAGATTTGAAAAATGAAATTTTGTTTCCGCCTCTAACACTGTATTTACAGCTTAGCGAAAAAATTTCATCGTACTTGTCCTCGGTCTTATGAAGTAGACTTCTTTGACCGGACTCGTCTTTGGTCTGATGAAATAAACATCTTTGACCGGACTCGTCTTTGGTCTGATGAAATAAACATCTTTGACCGGACTTGGTTTGTGTTCTAATTTGGCGATTTTTGTCGCCGGGATCGAACTTTCCCTTGTCCTAATTCGGCGAGTTTTATCGCGTGGATCGGACTTTCCCAGTTAACCGAAGTGGTCTTATGCAGTAAACCTCTTTGACTGGACATGGTCGTCCCCGGTCTTATGAGGTAAACTTCATTGACCGAACTTGGTCGTCCTAATTCGGCGAGGTTTATCGCGTGGATCGGACTTTCCCTTATTGCAGTTCGTTTCAGACGAAGTGCTTGTTAAGCTGAATTGCGGTCTTGTATCCTCCTTGGAAGCTTGGACTCACAATCGTTGGCTTATTGCAGTTCGTTTCAGACGGACTGCTTGTTAAGCTGAATTGTGGTCTTATATCCTCCTTAGAAGCTTGGACTCACAATAGTCTTTAATAATCGATCTAAAAAGGGGATCAGTCTTTAAAGAACGATATACCTTGGTACCATTTGTAAGAGACGACAAGCACATAGAGACAAAACACATAGAGAAAAAATGAAAAAGACGAAAGAAAAAACTTTAAACTTTTTATAAAACGACAAGTAAAAAGTACAAGTAAAAACAAACAAATAAAAACATGTACCCCTATGACCGAACTAGACACAAGACAGACTGACCGGACTTTGTCTCTTACAAGTGGAACTTCTTGAGGTTGGAGACGTGCCATGTTCGGGGTACTTGTTCTCCTGACATGTGAGTCAATTTATAAGACCCTTTGCCGAGGACTTCTGACACCCGATACGGACCCTCCCATGTGGGTTCGAGTTTGCCCAGCTTTTCTGCTCGGCTTACTTCGTTGTTTCTCAAGACGAGATCTCCCACTTGAAATTGAAGCTTTTTCACCCTTTGGTTATAATACCGGGCTACTTGCTCCTTATACTTGGCTGCTTTTATGCACGCCAATTCTCTTCTTTCTTCGGCGAGATCTAGTTCGGCTCTCAGTCCGTCGTCATTCATTTCTGAGGAGAAATTTAGAGTTCGGGGACTGGGTACGCCGATCTCCACCGGAATTACGGCTTCAGTGCCGTACACCAGACTATACGGGGTTTCACCGTTGGAGGTTTTGGGTGTAGTTCGGTAGGACCACAGGACTTGAGGGAGATTTTCTACCCATTGTCCTTTGGCTTGTTCTAACCGAGCTTTTAACCCTTTCACCAGAATCCGGTTCGTTACTTCCGTTTGTCCGTTTGCTTGGGGATGGGAGACCGAAGTGAACCGCTGTTGAATGTTCAGCTCTTGGCACCAATTCTTGAACGTCTTGTCGGTGAACTGAGTCCCATTATCCGAGATGAGGATGTGGGGTATGCCAAATCGGCACACTATGTTCTTCCAGACGAAGTCCAATGCCTTTGAGCTCGTTATCGTAGCTAATGGTTCCGCCTCCACCCACTTCGTGAAGTAGTCCACGGCAACGATAAGGAATTTCATTTGCCGAGGAGCTTGAGGAAGTGGTCCCACTATGTCTATGCCCCATTGCATGAAAGGCCAAGGGCTTTGCATAGTGTATAGATCGGTCTGCGGCATCCTTGGGACATTTGCATGAATTTGGCACTTCGTACACTTCTTGACGAGCTGCACTGCCTCTTGTACCATGGTTGGCCAATAATATCCCCATCTCAGAACTTTTTTAGCTAAAGCTCTGGCTCCGATGTGGCTACCGCACGATCCTTCATGAACTTCTCTGAGGATGTAGTCCGTCTCTTCTGGTCCTACGCACCGCAATAACGGCTGGAGGTAAGACTTTCTAAAGAGGACTCCTTCATGAAGTTCGTACCGAAGTGCTCGGCACGTAATCTTCCGAGCTTCTCTCTTATCCTCAGGCAATTGTCCTTGATCCAGATACTGCAAGATCGGCGTCATCCAGTTCGGCGAGCTGGATACTGAATGTACCTCGGCTTCATCAATGCTTCGATGCATTAATTCTTCCGCCTTTGAGCTCGGATCTGAGGCCAACTTACTTAAGATATCTGCTCGGCTATTTTCCGCTCTGGGAATACGGATTATCCGAAAATAGGAGAAACTTCGGCTGATGCTTTGCGCTTTGTCCAAATACTTCTTCATTCTCTCGTCACGGGCTTCACTTGTACCCAACATGTGATTTACTATGACTTGTGAATCACAATGGACTTTGAGAGATTTGACGAGCAGACTTTGCGCTAACTGGAGTCCGGCCAGGAGGGCTTCGTACTCGGCTTCATTATTAGTAGTGGGGAATAGGAACCGAAGTGAGTAGGTTACCTCGTGTCCGTCGGGAGCGACAAGTAAAATACCAGCTCCACTTCCCATCTTGTTTGAAGCTCCATCTACGAATCCGCTCCAGCAGTCCGGTGGCTCTATTTCGGATTCCAAGGGCTGTGCTAGTTCGGCATTGGCAGAATTCTTCTGTTCGGCAATAACAGGAATTGCTTGATCGAACTTTGCTTCTGCAAGAAAATCTGCCAAGGCTTGTCCCTTGATGGCTTTCCGAGGTAGGTATTCAATTGTGTGCTCTCCCAACTCTATAGCCCACTTGGCGATTCTGCCTGATGCTTCTGGTTTGGTCAACACTTGCCGAAGTGGCAGATCAGTTAAGACGCATACCTTGTGAGCATAGAAGTATGGCCGCAGTCTCCTTGCTGCATTTACTAATGCCAGAGCAATTTTTTCCAGGGGTTGATACCTTGTTTCTGGACCTCTTAATGCTCGGCTTGTAAAGTAGATGGGAAGCTGCTTTAGGCCTTCTTCTCGTACAAGCACCGCGCTGATGGTTTGATCCGATGCCGCTAAATATAAGAATATTACTTCGGCTTCGGTTGGAGCAGAGAGAATAGGAAGCTCGGCTAGATAACTTTTGAGCTCGTCAAAGGCCTTTTTCTGCTCGGCTCCCCACTCGAACTTTGGTGCCTTTTTCAACACCTTGAAGAACGGCAGTTGCTTTTCGGCTGCTTGGGAAAGGAATCGATTCAGTGCGGCTAGACATCCGGTTAGCCTTTGCACGTCATGTATGGACTTCGGCATTGCCATGTTCTGAACGATTTGAACTTTTGAGGGGTTTGCCTTGAGTCCGTCCTTTGAAACCCAACAACCCAGAAACTTTCCCGAATCTACCAAAAAGGTACACTTTTGGGGATTAAGTTTGAGGTTGGCTTTCTTGAGCACGTTGAGAGTGGACTTGAGGTTGTGCTCGTACTCCGAAGTGCTTTTGCTTTTGACGACTATATCGTCAACATACACTTCGACCTCCTTTCCAATCAGGTGCCGAAAAAGCTTGTCTACCATCCTTTGATAAGTGGCTCCGGCATTCTTTAAACCGAATGGCATCTTTTTATAAGCGAAAATGCCGAAATCAGTAATGAAGGCCGTTTTTGAAGCGTCAATCTCATCCATTAAAACTTGATGGTATCCTTTGTACAGATCAAGAAAACAAAAAATTTCAAAGCCTATCAAAGCTTCTACTTTTTTATCTATGTTCGGAAGGGGATAGCAATCTTTGGGACAGTGCTTATTTAGATCGGTGAAATCTATGCACATCCGCCATCCTCCTTCCTTTTTCTTGATCATGACAGGATTGGCCACCCACGAAGGATACTTCACTTCGAATAACACATCCGCCTTCAATAATTGACGGACTTCGTCATGGATGACTTGACTTCGTTCTGCCGCAAAGAGTCTTTGCTTCTGTTTTATCGGCCGGACTGAAGGATCAATATTTAACCGATGAGTGATTACCTCGGGGGGCACTCCGGTCATGTCCAACGGAGACCATGCAAAGACGTCTTTATACTCCTTGAGGAGCTGGATGGTTTTTTCCCGAAGTAGGGGCGTTCCCGCGAAGCCGATTTTAACCGTTCTGGATGGATCGTCTTCGTACAGCTGAACTGTCATCGAGTTCGGCTCCGGTATGACTTCGGTCATCGCCTCTGACTCCGGCTGCTGTGATTGCTATGCTTGGTGGTGCCGATCTGACTGCTCGGCACTTCTAAGCGCAATTTGCAGACATTCCTTTGCTCTCTTTTGGTCACCTCGGATGACCGCTATCCCTCCTTTAGTAGGGATCTTGATGGTGAGGTGATAAGTGGAGCAAATGGCCCGAACTGTGTTGAGCCAGTCTCTTCCCAGGATGATGTTGTACGGGGACCGAGCTTTCACCACGAAAAACTCAATCAACGTACTGGAGCTAGTAGGCGCTTTCCCCACCGTGATCGGAAGGCTGATAATACCTTCAGGGCGGGTGTCCTCCTGGGCGAAGCTCTTCAGGGGAAGCGGAGCCGGACTGAGCCGAGCTGGGTCCACTTCTAGTTTGTCGAAGCACTCTTTAAAAAGAATGCTAACCGACGCTCCTGTATCCACAAACACCCTGTGGATCAGTTTGTTTGCCACTCCGGCTTGGATGACAATGGCGTCTTGGTGAGGAGAGATGGCTGGGACGGGATCAGCAGCCGAGAACGTAATCACTTCGTCCTGCTTCAGCCTTTTATGCGTTGGCTCCTCTCGATTGGAGCCTCTGCGTTCTGACTTTAGGGACGACTTGGTCTTCCCGGCAGGGAGCGCGTCAATAGTCTGGATTACTCCATCATATTGCGGCTCGTCATCGTCTTCGGGATCCGGCTGCCTTTTCGGATCCTGAGGAGCGCAGTTCGCACCACTCTGCTTTTTATTCTTCTTTGGCTGCTTGCTTCGGTATTTTTTCAATGTCCCTGCCTTCACAAGAACATCGATACCTGCAGCCAAGTTTCTGCACTCCTCGGTATCGTGACCGTGGTCTTGATGGTAGGAGCAGTAGTTATCCTGGGGTCGGCGCGCGGCTGATTTCGTCATCCGCTTTGGCTTTTCGAACAGGTCAGAGTGCAGTTCGAAAATTTCCGCTCTCGGCTTGTTCAGCGGTACGAACTGAGCGGGCGGCTTCTCGGGATTGAGACGGGGTCCCAATCTGTCTTGCACCGGAGCCCTTTGAATTCTTTCAAATGGAGTCCGGCGAGGATGCCCCTGATCGCTGTGATCGGGCTTCCTTCTGTCTCCTCGGGACGATGAGCTGTCTAACGACCGTTTGCGACGGTCTGCCTCATCGGCCCGGGAGTACTGGTCCGCAATGTCCCACATTTCCTGAGCTGTCTGCGGACCGCACTCAACGAGCTTCCTGTAGAGAGCTCCGGGCAAGATTCCATTTTGGAATGCCGAGATGACAAGCAGATCGTTGAGATCGTCTACTTGCAGGCATTCCTTGTGGAATCTTGTCATAAAGTCGCTGATTTTTTCGTCGCGACCTTGACGAATGGAAAGCAGCTGAGCCGAAGTGATTCGGGCTTCCGCTTTCTGAAAGAACCTCCTGTGGAAGGCATCCATTAGATCTCGGTAAGATCTGATGCTGCCCTGGGGGAGGCTATCGAACCACCTTCTCGCGTTCCCGATGAGCAGCTCGGGAAACAGCTTGCACATGTGGACCTCGTTGAGACCCTGGTTCGCCATGTTATATTGATAGCGCCCCAAGAAATCGTGAGGGTCCACGAGCCCGTCGTAAGTCATCGACGGAGTTCGGTAGTTCTGTGGTAGGGGAGTTCGGGTGATGTCGTCCGAGAACGGAGTCTTCAGTGCTCCGTACACGGCGAATCCGATATCTCGTCGGTATGGAGGAGATTGAGTTCTCCTGTGATTCCGGTACCGAGGAGGAGCAGGAATATGTCGGGGTTGAGGATTCTTTCTCCTGGGAGATGCGACACTACTGCGGTAGTGACTTTCTTGTGCGGAGGGAGAAGGAGAATCCGTCGTTTTCGTCTCCGGCTGCTTTTGGCTTTTTCGCAGGAAGGTTAAGAATTCCTCCTGCTTTTCAGCCAAAAACTGCTTGACAGCCTCATTCAAATCGGGCTGCTGGGAAGACTCAGTGGGACGATTTTTGGAGCGGCTTGTTCCTTCGCCATGAGAACTGGTGGTGGATTTATCCCTAGGCTGTTTTCCCGACCTATGAGATGGATTGGCTTCCTCCTGGTTCTCACGGGCAGGAATACGGGTATTCTGCGATCTGGTATGCATTTTTTGGGTGGAAAAAATGGATCAAAAATTCGCTTTATCACAAATTTTGTTCTCTGCTTCCCACAGACGGCGCCAGTGATGGATCCGCGAATTATTGATGATGATAAATGCTCGTAAAAATAAGTTACGACACGGTGAATTTACGTGGTTCGATTTACTGAAGTAAATCTACGTCCACGGGAAGAAGGGAGGGCAAGATTGTATTGCTTGATCTGGGATTACAGCTTACAACACAGACTTGCTATATGCTTTTATCTCTAGAGAGCTTAACCCTTTTCTATCAGATCTAAGTTCTATTTATACATTGAACTAGGATCGTGGTTTGCAGCCCCACTAACAAGATCGTGGGTGAGCAATAACTGCTCAATAACTGCTTCATACCACTAAATAGATCGTGGGTATAGTGGAGGTCGTGGAGGCCTTTCGTGAGTCCACCAACTCCTAGTTCGGTCGAATGCTGAGACCGAACTGCTGGACTTTACCGATCAGCTCTTGCCGATCTGAGAGGAGAGCTTGACTGGTCGGCTTTTACCGAGCTGTAGGCTGAGTCCGAACTCTTTGGTCGTGCCGAGCTCTTTGGTCGTGCCGAACTCTTTGGTGCCGAACAGATACTCTTTCTTGGGCTCTGGGCTGATGGGCCGTCACTGTTATTGGGCTTGCCATTAGGGTTTAGTTCGTACCCCATCAAAGATTTATTTTTGGATTACTAAAATCATTATTGAAATGTCGAATAAGTTGCTGGGAAAAAAAAAATAAATAAACCAAGACCACTCCAATCGAGCAAGTCTAATCAGGTTTATTTCAATATTTTTCTTATCCTAAACAAGCATGTGAAAATATCCACATAAAAAACACAATAAATCCAGCAGAAGTAAAGCAATCAAAGTAGGAACAATAACAACTACTGCTTCATAACAAAATGCACATGATTACTATAAAACTAGATCAGTCCTCAGATTTTTTATTTGCCCAAATCATCTTCATAGCCAGACCCGTCTTAGAGCAACATCAGAGCATCCGTATTAAGTGATTCGAGGTGAGGACAGCCATCACGAATCGCCTCCAGTCCCCTACTTCCCATCCGATGCTCACAAAGCCGGAGATGGCATAGATTAGGCATGGTCTTTCCAATTGCAACACCATACTCTTCAAAATCTAATACGTAAATGATTTCAACACGGGGCAGGAGATGCCAATGGTTTTTAAATCTTTGAGAGTGAAAGCTGGCATCTTGATTAGGTGCAACTCTTCCAATCGTGGGAGTTTTTTTATCACCTCAGTTATACCCCTTCCTACTTTTTCATACCCTACTTGTGTTTTGAGTTGAATCTGATGGCACAAGTCTGGTTTTTGGAATGCAGTCCATAACACTGCAAACGAGGGTTGTTTTACAAATCTATCATACAAATAAATCGTGAGCAAAATCGAAATCTCGACGATCCAAATGAATGACGCGCCATATGGCGGGATTGTTGCAGAATCTCCACCATGTACTACACACTTTCTGCGCACTCATCAGCATATCTCTTTAGAGTCCAATCTTTGCAAGATATTCGCCGTCAAATCATTGGGCAGTTCGGTCCATGGCGGCGACGGCGGAGGTGGGGCTGAGGATGAAGAGGCTGCCGCCGTGGGAATCGGAGGTTTTGTTTGAATAACGGGGTTGGTGGTTTCGGTTTTCTCTGTCATGCTGAAAGTCAGGGGTCGTCGTTCATTTAAATAAACGGCTCCTTCGTTTCTGCTCACGGCACTACCCTTCATATTCCTGTGTGTAATTATAATTAAAAATAGTCTAATCAAAAAATATTTATAATAGTTCCAGAAAGAAACCAAATTTTTGGTTTCTCTCATACTCTTTAGACCATCTCTCATTCATCCAACTTTACTGCAAAACCAATCCTATTATAGGTTTTTGAAGAAAAAATATTAACTATCTTTAGGTCTACACTAAAAGTATACCAAAAACACTTTTTAGATTTTGGTTTATTGCATTCGAGTCCAGATCAATTAAAATTATCAAAATAGAAAAAGGAAAGGAAGAGAATTAAAATACAGAAAAACTTACAGAAGCGGCTGTGTGAAGGAAGAAGATGATATGAATAATAACCTAATTAGTTCTACTAATATTTGATTCGTTTAAAATTAGTGGACTGGGCCATTTCAGTATAATATTAAAAATGAGTAGTTAAATTAATAATATTAATAACACTACACGTATATAACTGAAGAAAGTTAGTAAATTAATTCTACCACTACACGTACGCTATTATTCTTAATACTACAGATACATAATTTTCAATATTAATAATTGTTTATTAGTTTAAAAATTGACAGAATCTTTTAAACAAAATCTTATTATATTTAATTTAAGTTATTGACAAAGGGACATGGGTTAGTGTGTAATTTAAATCAAATACATAGGTGTGATTGAAAGGAATAAAAAGTAATTGAGTGGAGAATATTTTTTTAAGTTTAAGTTAGGGTAAATGATTGGAGTAAAATCAATCTTTAGTGTGACATTTATACTAAAAATGAGTTTGAGTTTAGTATAATAGTTGGAGACGTTCTTACATTTCATAGTTTGAAGTTGAAAGAGGACGTGGCATAATAATATAACACTGATGTTTCCCTTTTAATCCTAAAATAGGAATAATCATCTTCTCAAATTGAAATAAGTATAAATCTTTAATTTTTTAATTGTCCCATAATACTCAAAATTAACTCAATTTCATTTTCATCAGCACTCCAAATAATAGTATGATACTATCATTTTTACCACAATAATGACATTTTATAGGTACAGTACATAATATTTGACTGTCATACTAGTATTTTATGGAGTATTATCAATTACAAAAGTTAAAATATTACCTTCTCCATCTTTTAAAAATAAAGCACTTTTAAAATAATACGAGTTTTAATGCAAAATTAGTAAAGTATAAGAAATATAAAAAGAAAAGCTTGTTAGTAGAAAATGAATCTCACTTTATTAGAAATAATTTTTTTTAAACACTCCCTCCGTCTATAAAAAATAAAACACATTTAAAAAAGGAAAGTTTTCAACAACTTCTTTCTTACTTTTTTTCATTCTCTCTTACTAATAATATGGATCTCACATTCCACTAGCACTACTTATCTCTTACTTTACTAATTTCACATTAAAATCTGTATAATTCACAACGTGTCCTATTTTTCATGGACGAATGGAGTATAAAATTTCTATTTTCAAGAGATTAACTAAAAAAACAATTTTTATTTTAAGAGACAAATAGAGTAAGTATAATTTAATATTTGAAAAATAATGATTTAAAAATTACAATTATTACCTCTTCATAATAATAGTTGAATGTCAAAAATTTTATCACTTTTATAAATTCAATAATTATAGTATTAAATTTAAATATCACCCAAGCCAATCTGAGACTCACTTGTAACACATTAACTTTAAACATTAACTACTTTATTGCCAGACCAAACCTGATTAATTTGATAAATTGAAATTTTAGTTTTTAACTTCTAAGCGAATATACATATCCGGCAAGGCCAAGGATGACATTCTGTTTTAGCAACTTTTTCTCATATATATAAATGAAAACCTACCAAAGTTCACAAGGGAATGATAGTGCATAAATAGCTTAATTCTGTCACGATTAGTAGCGTGATATGTGATCAGACACAACGATTAACCAACTGTTTGCTGTTTGTAACCTGCAACAGAATTCATAATCCATGAATTGCTCGCTACCCGGGCTCCAGCACAAGAGGCTAAAGCTTCTGCACTTGCACGTCGCTGGTCCACGACTGAGTTTCCGTTGGATGGCTTGCACTGTCCGGGAAGCTCCACGCTGTAAATGATGAAGGTCGTCTCAGAGCTTCCAGCAACGGGCTTCCTGTTCAGAACTTTTCCTCCAGCAGCAAACACAAGATCATGGAGATATCCTCTGTATGAAGGTGTGAAATCTGCCATGAGATGGAATGTGTAGCCATCAAACAGTTTTGGTTGCTGCAAAATCATGGAAAGTGGGAATCATCAATCATGTGAATAACTTAGAAAGTGTAGGTTCATCAAAAGCAAAAGCTCAACCTTGTTTAGAAGTCTTAATCGTCCGAGCTTCGGTCCATTCCTGATTCCATGAATGTCGACTGAGATCTCAAACTGTTCCTCATCAGCTATCTCTCCAGCTTCAATGCAAGCTCTTATCCCTGAATACATGAAATGTATATAAATATTTGAAATTTGTTTATTAGAGACTTCTAACAAAGGATATAGAGTCAATTTAAATTCATTTGTGTAGAAAATTACTCACATTGAACACTTAAAATCCATTTTCCTTCCAAGACACCCATTAAGAATTTGAGAGTACGTCTGCATGCTCCATTTTCATCTGTCGAAGCAATTACATGGGTGACGGTTGAGTCCCAGTTCTTTAGTATTGTTACTCCAGACAAGTTCTCAAACTCTGTAACAGTTTCCTTAATTTAAAACATAGTGATTATAAGATTATTATATTCTTATATCATGGAGAATAGTAAATAAAGTGATTACTGGTTTACTTACTTTCTCTGTATTGGTGAGAGCTGAGCAGCAGAGAACCAAATTTTTAAACGTCTTCCAAGACTTCCACTGTACCGGTGATCTGTCTTTGCCTTCTTCATTGGTTTTCACTTTATCTTGATGGATGCAAGATTTTCTGGGGGGAAATTAAAAATGAAAAGAGAGTCATGATATTACCTACACGAATAAATGAATAGCCAGTCTGGAAATTGCAACAAACCTTTCAGCAGAAGATTTACTTTTCTTCCTTGATTGAGATTGAGGCGTACCATTTGGCAGTTGAGATGATTTATGAACTGGACATAGCATGACAAAGTTTTCCTGCCATGTGTTAAAAACACAGAGTTAATCACATTTTTTTCCATTTTCGAGGAAAGTTGTTTGTTTATAGTACTTACAGAATCCCACCGGCATTCTGGAGTCAACCTAGCACAAGGAACGTGAAAGCTCTTGCGACAAGTGTTGTCGTAACACCCAAGAGCAGCTCCCTTGATGCCACAGCAACAGCATCTAATTCTTCGACTTCTAGACAACTCATTTTCAAGGTTGACAACAGTATCATCTTCAAAATACACATTGGGTGCCCTACAAAAGATGTACAGCCTTATTTTGCTATATATTATTACAATGAAAATAACAAATTGAACTCTATCAATCTACCTAAACAACTTCCATGACTTATGACTAGCCTAAAAAATCATAAACAAGTAGATGGTAGCCTGAGACAGCAAGTTGATGAAGCACACTAGGTAAATTTTTATCAGTCCACCACCATTGTAGTTCACAAACTAGATAATTGTGCAGAAATTGTTCCAAATCATACCATTCAGCACAGTTCTTGTGAACGTGTATAGCATTCTTTCTTGCATCATCCATCACCAACTTCCCGCCAACGTAGTGAACCATGGTCCCTGAAGCCTGGAAATTTTATATTTCAGTAACAAACTACATGCACAGAATTAAATCAATAAAAACATAAACATTAAGCATAACCAATATTTCAAAAGACATACATACCTCAGACTCTTCAGATGATTGACAGAAAGCACAACAAATTGTACTGGGAGATGTATTACATTTTAGCAAAGCATGCCCACTAAGGGAGGAAAATGATTTATCAACTTTCGATGGAGTTTTCATGTCTGATTGATCCCTTTGAACTTGAATATCTTCTGATAAGTGATCTGTGGTCACATCCTTTTCAGCACCTAAAGCTTTACCACCATGGTTGTCCTTACACACGCTCTGAGCAGAGAATTTGACTTTCTTTGCAGAACTTGGTGACTTTCTACAGATTTTTCCATACTTCCTTTTGACACATTTGTCCACAACTTCTTCATGAATTCCTGTTGGATTAGTTAGCAGCTGGGAAATCAACCCCTCTTTGCCTTGCTCAGTATCTAAGACCCTTTTTCCAATTTCAGATTTTTTAGCTTTTTCTTTACTACCAGATGTTGGTAGCTGAGTTGGTTTCTTGGAGTTTTTGTCGTCTTCAGCACTCGTTTTTGACTTTGTATGTCCCACATTGCTCTTTCCACAAATTTCTGGTGCTGAAACTTGAGTGCATGCTGCACCCTTGCTGCTTGCTAGAGGCTCTACCCCATCAGATAAAGATAGAACATCTTTCTCTTGAACGCTAGCATCAGAGAGGACCTTTTTGCCTTCTCTGGATTTTCCTTTTTGAATCATTGGAGTGTCTTTAGTACCCTCTTGCATATCTTGATAGATTACATTGCCTAATTCAGCACAGACTGCAGTTACTTCAGAAATGCATTTAGTTTTCTTGTCCTTTTCAGGCTCCTTTGCATTGGCTTTCTTATTAGAAGCTCTCGTTCTGCCTTTGCTTTCAGAGACTTTTTCCCTTTTACGCTTGCCTACTGCACTATTAGGTCTGTTCTTTTGACCAGCTGTTTCTGTTGAGGTGGCATGTACACGTTTTAAGGCTACATCCTCTTCAGCAGTATGTTCTTCAATCTACACCAACATAATTAGATCAAACTTGGTAAACAATGGATTGTTGAAATTGTAAAAACTGTTACTTACCTGTATAGTTGGAGGAGTTGAACAAAGTTCAGGAGAGCAAGGCCTCTGTGTCCAATCAAACATTTCACTATCAAAGAAATCCACATTGTTTGATAAGTTACAATCTCCTCTCTGCATAAAGCAACATGAAATATAAAAATAGTGTGTCACAAAGAAGAACAGATGAACCAATCATGAAATAGCAGGTTACTGAGTATTAACAAATTCTATAATCCTAATTACTATATTCGTAATGAAAGATAGTAAAGCTATATCTCAGGAAGAACAAACCTCATCATCTGAATCTTTGATGTCACTGAAGCAAGGAGCTTCTGGTGGTGTATACATAACCAGATTGTCATTTGTCTGCTGACTTGACTTCTCCATGTCCTCTTCATCTCTCAGCCAGAAAAATGGAGGTAAATGGGTTTTCCCCTTTTCATAAGTAGAAGGCATATTATTTTGTACTATAACATAACTGCTATTAGTTTCATTTCTGTTGATTTCAGCAGTTCCATCATTCAGGTTTTCTCGCTCCATTTCAGTCCTTGCACTTGTATATGGTGATACCTGAACCCTTTTATTTGTAGGGAAAACTGATGCACTTTTTGATCCTCCCTTTCCAGGTTGTTTTTTATTCCCAGTTTCTGAAGATTCTGGTTTCGTGTGGCCATCATTTTGGACTGTGTATACATTAAAACCAGAGAAATGAGGCAAACAATCAGTTACAACAGGACAACATAAGAAGCAGGTTTGTCAAACAGATGTATAATGTAAAAATATGGAAGATTATCAAGCATTACCCAACAAACTAGTAACCTTACCCAAAGGACCAGTTGAAACTTCAGTCTGAGTGTTAAAGATACTGACTCCAGATGCTACTTCCATGCTTTTGTAAACGCTTACCAAATTATCCATGTGAGGAGCTGGCCTAATTTCTGATAAATGAAAAAAAAAATATAAGCAATCAATAAATAAGTCATGAATTCCACAAGCTAATAAATGTAAAGCAAAACAGACATCATCTTCACCATTTGCAGACAAAGTAAGGTTTTAGCTGCTATGAAATAGGTACTTACATATACATAATGTATCAAGGTAGAAAATATCATATCTCACAATTACAGAGATACACCCCACAAAAGAATAGTGAAAAATTCTAATGCCAACCTAACACGAAATCGATGATAAATCTTACTAACCATTCTATCCATCAAACAAACATAAACTCTCATATGATTGAGTTTACACCTCAACAAATAATATGCCTCATTTCCATGGTCTAACATAAGAATCACTTTCAGCTAATATTAGCTTATCACAATCAGGAGAATGTCTTGCCAATTAAAAGTAAAACATATGTACCTCTTCGCATGTATGGAACTTTACAAACAGGACAACTCGATGATGCTTTCATGGATTTCTCGATACACACACTGCATCAATCAGTAAACACAATACAGTAGGCAGCACACACGTATTAAAATCAGCCCTAAAAACAAAGCAAAAATCATCTACACATGTAAACGGCTTACTTGCAAAACACATGATTGCAGGTGAGTGAAGCGGCTGAATTAAACAGACTCAAACTGTTGACAGAGGAAATAAGAATCAATTAATGATCTGGAATTTCAGACCGTCAAATAGAAAAAAATTAACAATTTCATTGATAATGAAGAAATCGTACCATATAGGGCATTTTAGCTCCCTTCCCATTCGCTCCAGATGTGATGCGTCCGCCATTATTCTCTTCCGATTTTGATTCTCTCTCTAATCTCTATCCCTATTTTTTCTTTGGGAATTGGGAGTGATGAACACTGTTGTGTGTGAGTAGCTGAGAAGTTAATTGCTTTTTCGTGCTTGTTTTTGAATCATTTGCTTTGCCGCGCCAAAAAAATTGATTTCGCGCCGCCGCTTTTCAATTCATTCTAGTAGATTCCATAGCACGTTTCTTAATCTTATGTTTTTCTAGATGGGTCGATAATAATTATCAAAGCCCACTATAATATCAGCCCACTATCAAGCCCAATTATACAAATGAAGTTTAGTGAAGTACATAACTCCAACATATAGTAATTAATTATCAAAGCCTACTATAATATCAGCCCACTATCAAGCCCAGTTATACAAATGAAGTTTAGTGGAGTACATAACTTCCAACATAAAGTAATTAACTACTTGTACAATTCTTCTAAAATATTTTCCAAGAGGCTATGAGATAATAGATAATTACTAAAGCATATCACAATTAAGCAGCCATGGCCCACAAAATCAAATGCACTTGCAAATTCAATCATACTATTTTTTTTAGAAAATGAAATAAATAATTTTAGGGAGTAACTAAAACATGCTCTAAAGAAAATAATTTTAAGAATACCCCCTAGTCGTGAAACTAATTGAACTTACATTATTTACTTTATCTTTCATATATAGCTGCAATGCGATTAACATTATTCTTTGTATTAATATTTATTCAAAATATTGGACTATGTAATGTAATCAATGTAAAAGATATTGTTTGAATTATAACTACAACCAAATTTACGCACATGACTACAAAGTGGGTTGGTAGGAAAAAAAGAAAGATGCAGTATTTATTTATGAAAAAGTTTCATTATTTGACGTTTCTTTATGACAAATTACGTGTTTACTTTTCAACGTTGACTATTAGGTACGGAATTGAGTACATAGGTCAAAATCTTGTTCTACAACTTGCTTACGTCCGAGGCTTTACATCACGTGCTTAACTTTTTAGTACTCACATTTCGTCACAATTTGTCATAATTCTCCCTTCAAATTTCATTAACTTTATCTTAAATCACATTTTATTACTTCATCAATTAATTTATAAAAGTAAGATTCACCTTCAAACTAACTTTTTCCATCCACTTAATGTTACATTTCTAAAAACTCGAATCAAGTCAAATCGAATCAATTAATGATAGATGGAAGGAGTACTATACAATACTATTTCATTGGATTTCATTTTTAATCATTACATGGTACACAAATTTTGAAGAATAAATTGGACATAAAAACCATCGATTTTTTTTTACGTTTCGACTCTAATCTTAAGTAACTTGAAATTACTTGCACATTATTAGTGGTCTCAGGAAATAAAATGTACCCCATCGGTTTCATTAGTGTTGACTCATTTTTTAAGCACTTGTTTAAAAAATAATAGAGTACAAGTAGGTAAAGTGGATAGAGTGTAAAATACTCTCTCTGTCCTATTGAAGATGATTCACTTTCCTTTTTAGTTTGTCCCAATCAAGATAACTCATTACCAAAAATGGAAACACATTTCTTTCTACTTTATTTCATCTCTTACTTTACTCTCTTCTCTTCACACACAAAACAAAATTGCATAAATTCTCATGCTGCCCAAGGAAGGGGTCCTGTTCCTTGGGACGGAGGGAGTAAGAGAGAATAATATAGTGAAT
The DNA here is from genome assembly GCF_004379255.2 of Salvia splendens. NCBI lineage: Eukaryota > Viridiplantae > Streptophyta > Magnoliopsida > Lamiales > Lamiaceae > Salvia > Salvia splendens. Next base: position 2,015,849 of record NC_056042.1, read on the forward strand.
ACTGTATATTACTATATTTTTTTCAAAACGAATGCGGAAAAAAAAATGTGTCAACACTAGTGGAAGACAGAGAGTATATTATTGTTTGTTACTTTGTTTATAGCGAGTAATGTTAATGTATGAAGTAGCTGTTTATTGTTAGATCGACTTGAGCAAAATGATTAAGAATTGCACTCCGTATTACATATATTTTGAAAACTTGAATTATGACATCATTGAACAAGGATTCGTTGCATCTTTCTCGCATCAAGAAGTTGGTGTAAATAATTTTAATAAAACCAAATGTCAAAAATTAATTAAAGCATTTTGGGTTGGTTGGCTACGTATGGATCCAGCATAGCTTCTTAAACTTCTTGCAAAAGAATCATGCCATATTTCAACTCTAAACATATTTTACATAGTATTTTATTTTTCACCAACTTATTCTTGACTTCGTTATTTGTTGTTGGTAGTGTTATTTTGTGTATGTGAAACTAAGGTCACCTTTCAAGTTTCAAGGTTAGCTGCTAGGTGCTAATTGAACATTGCCAAATTTTAATGTTATTAATGTCAATGAAAAGGGTCCCTCAAAAGTATTAGGTATGCTGACAAAAATAATACTACTAAGAATTGATCTCTAATCTCACAATGATGATAGGAAGCATATTTTTTATATGATTATAATTTTATAAATATGAATAACCTAACCGATATATGACATTTCCACTGCAATTAATGGTGATTATTTTTGTGGGAGTTTGGTGGAAGTAGCCATGACTTGAATAAATATTCCCCGGCGTGAACATGTGTATTTATTTTATTTTATTTTATTTTATTTTTGTGACGAAATTATCTAACAATGGAGTATTACACTTGTGCATGCATCTAGACCACGTTGTTAAAGAATGATATTTGATGTGATCAGTTGCAAAATTTAATCGCCATTTTAAAAATAAAATAAAAATAATCCAAATTTTTTAAATAAAGTTGTAAATATGACCAGGGGCGGAAGCAGAAAATTGTCATTGCAGTGGTTATATATTCAAATTTTGTGTGAGATAATAATTTCTTATACTTTGTCATTTTGGTAGGGGCTTTTGTAAATTAATTCACACAAAATATTAGCAAAAATTATAATATTATACAACTAGAAAATTAAAAAAAATAGTTTGGGAAGGGTTTAAGCCCTCCCTTAGGCTTATGTGTGTCCGCCAATGATATGACATTACACAAATTTCAGCCTCCTAATCATGAGAATCATGAGATACAAATTCGCCTCAATAAAAAATAATGCGATAGAAATTCTATAATATGGGAGTTTTGTGTGAGGAACTCGAATTCAAGGATATTATACAATAGTGTCATCCAAATTCAATTACAACAATATTTAAGTTGCAAATTCATCTACTTAATTTGTTTAAAATATAAAGCATTAGGGTAAAAATAAATATAGAAGTAATCTTGTCTTCATACATGCATCGATGCATGTCTATAACTATTCACTGATTTATTTTCAACATATTTCAACTGTAACGGGTGTATGAAAACTACAATTTCATTTAATTATATTAATGAAATTATATTATTGTCGATACATATCCTTTAGTCAAATTAGTTGATCAAGGATTGTGCCAAAAGTCAAAATGGATGTTGATAGAAAAATCAATAGGGTAACGACACTTGAGAAACTTCGTAGAGTTGGTGATTCAAGTATGGATCAGATTTACTCTCCATTGGCAGCCCATGGGGACTAAAAATCTACTTAAATAGGTTGAGTTGCCGTCAACCCTATGTCAGTTCAGTTCAAATCTACGAGTTGGAGTTCACTTCCATCATTCATCTATCAATAACGAAAACCGCCAAACAGCCCCTACATGGCAATGGAATTGAGACTATAGATTTGGAATTAGAGCATTTAATTCTAAATGCATTGTTTTGTGCCACAAAATTATTTGAATATGAAATTAAATTACAATTCTTAATTTTCTCAGTTCTACAATCTAAATTTCATAACAAAGTAAATATTTATAATTCGAAGTAGCTATAAAAATGAGTATTACACATTGTACGCGTGCCACACGTACACAACACACAATGCATACATACTCACGCAATACAAAATATCGTATACAAATACAACACGCATATCACACTATACACGCACTACACACAATATACATATTATGCACACGCACACAAGTCCACACAAACTCGCACAGCACAGACCCGCACAAAGCTGTAGCTAGTATATAAATCGTTCAAAATATAAATAACAAGAGACTCAACTTATGAAAAAAAAAACTATTTATCCAAACCCTAAACAGGAAAAAAAAAATAAAAATCACTAACATATAAACAACACATATCGTTACATTTTTAGTAGTCTAAAAATCGAAATTGTGCTCACGTATTAAGACGTATTGCTTCGCTCATGGTCGATCCATATATGTAATGGAATAATTCTTCGCTGGAAATTAGTTTAGAATATTGATTAGGGAAGCACGACTTTTTCTATATCTCACTTTTATGAGTTAGTTGAGCCATACCATCTCTTAAAATAAAATGCTACTAACTTTCAACACTTGTTCTTTTTCATTTCTTTGAGCTATCAAGCAAACCTCTAAACAATTTGATATTTGAATTTACTACAGATGTTGTTCAACTAACGTTGATATATGTTCAGTGTCTAATCAATCAAGAATGTGTATTTATAATTGTTTATAAATATATGCTGAAATTTGAACGTCAACTACTATACATGTAACATATATTTCAGGTAAATTGAAATTAAAACATAGTAGTGATAAATATGTTCGGCTACCCCGCCGGAAATCTCCGTCATTGGCCCGGAAGTGCGAGAAGCTCCCTTAACCATGCAAAACACCCCGACGTCCTTGCACTAGAATATTACTTGTCAATTGCTTTATCATTCTTCGTTGCTCTTGTTGATTGACGCAAAAGACTAGGGTGCTGCCGTTGTTGAATTATGAATCCAGTGTTCAATTTTTGTTAGAAATCGTCGGGACGACCCAACGATTTCTAATACTAACATACAACTATTTCTAATAACATACAACTATTTGCAATCATGCTTTAATAGTTGAGACGTCCCAATAACTTCTAATACTAAGTACTAATTAACATACAACTATTTGTAATGATGCTTAGTATAATACAATATATAGTATTTGTTATAATGGGCACGTCGTATGCTGACATTTGTTATATTTGCAATCATGCTTTAATCGTTCAGACGTCCTAATAATTTCTAATACTAAGTACTAATTCACTAGTCGAAATTAAAAAAAAGGGTTAGGTATTTATAATTTATAATGAAAAATGAACACCGTACCTTAAGGCTATTCCATTAACTTATTTATTTTAATGTGAAATTGCGGATATAATCAAAATTTACAAACTTTGTTATACCTACTAATTAGACATAGTCATGAGTTAAAAAGAGATTAAGAGTCAAACTAAAATATAACATCACAAAACATCTGAATATATTAGAGCAATCTAAACTTCCCCACATTATTTATAAAACAGCAATCGCACCTTAATTGGGCACGAGTTCAGTAAGATTAACTTTACTTAAAACTATTCGATCGACATTCAATGCCTAAGATTAATAATTTTGTTAAGGTAAAGACCAATAAATTAAAATTTAATTTTATATAATAATACTATATCAAAACGAAGACCATCAAATCATCATTATATATAATGCTGCTTGATCAACACCAAAAATCTAAAGTAAAACTGAAGTAATTTTCTTAAGTAGGAAGTAGGAGTAGTATTTAATTTTACTTCCATAAAAAATACTAAATTTAATTTAATACTCCTATTACTTTATCAAAACGAAGACCATCAAATCAAATCAAGTACTGTATGTCTATCAGCCGACAATATTTTTAATTATCATACATCAATTATAACTAATCCTCCCTACCTTAAAGCATCTCCAATGGCGGCGTCGGCACCGGCACGCCGATTTTTTGCGGACGCCGGTGTTGACGCCGAACCATTGCGACGCCGATTCTTGGGTGACGCCGATTCTCACGCCGATCCTCACGACGCCATTGTAGGCCCCGGATCAGCGTCAGACCGGCGTCAGATTTTTAATTTTTTTTTAAATTTTCCGAAACACTATATATACGCGCTTTGGACGTCATTTTCATTCGCACCGCTTGTTTTAACGAGTACTCTCTCTATCTTAATTTATGTACAAGATCAACAACGATAAATGAGTAATGCCAGTGGTTGTGGTGGTGGTAGTGGTGGGGATGCTGATGAGTACGAGCGTATGATGAACGAAGAGCTAGATGTCTATACGAGCCGTGAGGTTGATCGATGGCTGCAGAGTTATATGCAGCCGGCGGTACCTCGCCCACGACCAGTTGTCCACCGTCGAGAAGTGGTTGATCGTGATCATGTAGCTGCACATCAGCGCCTGTTCACAGATTACTTCGCAGAGGAGCCGCGTTTTAACGCCAACCATTTCAGGCGTCGTTTTAGGATGAGGCGGGACTTGTTTATGCGTATTGTTAACGCTTTGGAGCATCGATATCTGTATTTCCGCTTCAGGCACGATGCGGCTGGCAGACCCGGCCACACCCCTATTCAAAAGTGCACTGCGGCAATCAGGGCTATGTGAAAGCTATTGGATGTCCAGTTGCATGTCTCGTAAATTAAATTCCGTATGTTGCTACAATTGTAAATTAAATTATATAATTGTTAGTGATGTGGAAGGCTATGTGAGGGCAATTGGATGTCCAGTTGCATGTCCAAATGATGTGGCAGGAGGATTTTAGTGCTGATGATGTGGCAGTGAGAAGGCTATGTGAGGGCTATTGGATGTTCTATGCCATTGGAGATGCTCTTATGTATACTTACTTCACATAAATTTTAAATTCTCCAGTCTTAATATAGTTTGAGACATTTTTTATACAAAATTTTGAGACATTTTTTTATATAAAATTTAAAAAATTAATGTGGTAAAGGTTAATATGGAGAGAGTAAAATAAGACACATTAATAAAATAAGAAAGATGAAGAGAAAGTAAAGTATAAGAAAAAATAGACTTTTTGCTTGAAAAAAAATTAATCAATTATATGATTCAACTATCTTGGTATGGAGGAAATAGTAGTTAATGGAGCAGTAAGCTTCACTATACTACAATTAATTTCAATTATAGATAAATTATTCACTCACAAAATAACTTTTTTCCATCTTTGATCGATATATCCTTATGCATTATTGTAAGCTTTGGTGCGAAAGAAAACTACTCCACCCTTTCCATAGTAGTGGGGACATTTCTCTTCGACACAGAAATTAAGAAAAAAATGTGTAATGTATTAAATAAAAAGAAAATAAAGTAGAGAAAATGAAGTAAGAAGAAGAAAAAAGACGTAAGAAAAAATGTATTGAGTTTTGTTAAAAAGTAAAGTGACTTTGCCACTATGGAACGAAGATAGTATAATTTAAACAACTTAAAACTTTCTTTTCCATCATTAAAGCTAAGAGCACCCACAATCGTCCTCTTGCCAACTAGCACGGTTGTGGGCCCGGTGCAACTATTCATGCCTGCTCTTAAGCAAGAGCACAACACCCACAGCTGTGCTCTTCCGCAAGGACGTGCACAATTCATTTTAAATAAAAACATTTCCATAACATTAAAATTCATTAAAAAAATCAAAATAATATTACAAATAAAATAAAAAAAGAAATAATTAAAATCCTAAAAAATAAAAATTACATAATTAAAATCCTAAAAATTAAAAATTACATAATTAAAATACTAAAAATTAAAAATTACATAATTAAAGCTAAAAATATCCCCGTGGAAGACTACTCATCTGACGGCACTACCCCCAATTGTTTTTGGAGGCTCAATATCATGGCCTCGTGCGATCGAAGTTGCGAGGGGGTCATAGTTGACCTATCGGCCATATTGAGTTGGGCCAAAAGGGTCCACAACGAGTTGGTGGGGGTGGAGGTGGCGCATAGGGAACGGGAAAGGGAGCGAGGCCGGGAGCATCGCCGGATGGAGTCGCGGCGCGACGGCGGTTGGCCGCCGCCTTCTTCCTTCCTTGCGGTCGGTGGTGGGATCCGCTTGGGCCGGGGTCGGGGCTACCCAAGTTAGCTCCAGCGAGTTGGCTAACCACGTCTTCGAAGCCGAAGTCGGATAGGGATACCGACCTTGACCGTTTGGAGGAGCCGCTAGAGGAGGATGTTACGCCTCCCCTATACTTCGGATGCGACCGCTTCTCCTGCCAAATGTTGAGGTACTTGAACGCCTTATAGTTCATGGATTGGTAGGTCGACATGGCGGAACTGATGATGTCGACCTCGCTCCGACCGCTCCCCGCCGACCGCTCTTCCTGGAGGTAATACCCCCGGTACTTGTTAATTTCTTCGTTGGCTCGGTAGATGGCGTTGCGCACCATACTCTCGTTGCGCTCGATTGTTCCCTCCAGCCAGTTTTCATTGTACCGGCGACAGATGCGCCACCAAAAGTGATCGCCGGATTGGTTCGTGCCAACCTCCGGATCTTCAGAAATTGATAAATACGCCTTGAACAATTGCTCCATCTCCACCGGCGAGTACGGTGTGCGGACACCGCGAGTAGGAGGAGTCGGAGTTTGGGAGGGGGCGGTCGACCTCGCTCTAGGCTCGGGTGTCCACCCGTATCGCCCTTCGGGGGGCATCTTGGTCGTCGATTGGGTATGGCCGGTAGCCACCCGGAACGCCCGAACTTTGGGTTTGAGGAGGGGCCAAATATTCCGTTTCCGGACTAGGAAACAGTTGTGAACTGAACCAATCGGGGTTCCAACCGTGGGAGCCCGGAGGGTGATCGCCTTGGCCGGACATTGTTATGTTGTATGTGTGGAAGAAATGGAGATGAGAGAATGTAGATGAGAATGAAAATGAGAGAATGTAGATGAGAATGAAAATGAGAGAATGTAGATGAGAATGGAAATGAGAGAATGTGGTGTGAATTTTTTGGTGTGAAAGTGGGGGTATTTATAGATGAAAATGTGTATTTTTGGGGGTAAAAAATAAAAAAATAAATAATCTGTCACGCCCGCATTTCCTAAGGATAGGAAGTACGGTGGACCGCGACTAGGGGAGGAGTAAAGAAGCGGGGAAGAAAGGGGGAACGAGAATATTTGACTCGAAAACATTTAATAAAAGGAAATTCAATTCAAAACAAAGTACTGTGACGACATTCTTGAGTTAAAGTATTCAGAGTTTTAAATGAAAACATCGTGACGGTTTACAAGCAGCGGAAAAGACCAAAAGACAGATGATGCCGGGTATGACGACACGACACCATCCGAAAGATAAAAACACACTTTGGCTTTAACTGCTCAACATCCGTCCTCCCCATCGCCGCTCAACCTGCACATTAAGAAAACAACATGCAGGGCTGAGTACTTATTGCACTCAGTGGACACACGCCAAAAACATAGTTTGTCATGCCATAACAGTGTAACATTGGGGTTTTGAGTGTAATGAAAATAACCCAAGTACACAAAAATACATTTCATAAATTCGACTGCGCAGTCATTTTCCGATATTGCCACCCTTATTCCCTCAATCATACACTATCTGATCCAAACCATGACAAGGGGCGTGGCCACACCCCAGGTCATCTAGACCGGCCAACTTGCTCTCAGATGGCACCCAGTCTCGTGTACACTAGCCTGAGGGTTCGCAGCCCAACAGACCCGAATTCGATTAAACATATGTGGTAAACCACTTCAGATAGGTTTCAAAACGAAATAATTGGCAAGACAAACAGTTCACCTCCATAAACATTTCCGGAACAAAGTCCGTATTTAAAGATAACCCACATAAAAGTAGGGTAGAAAAGCCCACCTCGATTGCTTAGCTTTTAAAACAGTTCCCTTCAACCACACTTTCCTCGAAAAAGATCACCCTTTTGAAAGATAAATAATATCATGATTAGAGTCAGAAGAGACGAGACTTTAAACGACAATGCATGAATCCTACGTGGACGACTTCAACATCTAGCACGTTACACGTACATACACTTAACAACATATTACAAAACAAACACACAAAGTCACACGTTCGAAACACACCCCGCATGCAAACGACGTACCCAAAACGCGCACACGACACACGAACACAGCACTCCAAGTCCTGGCATACCCTTACTGTGCAAACGGCTCACTTGGCTCGGAAAAGGTTCGGAAAAACTCGGAAAAAGGATCGGCGTCTCGACATGGCTCGGTGTCTCGGCCGCCTGGCTCGGCACCTCGGCCGACCGTCTCGGCCGCCTGGCTCGGCACCTCGGCCGCCTGGCTCGGCACCCTCGGCCGACCGTCTCGGCCGCCTGGCTCGGCACCTCGGCCGCCTGTCTCGGCACAGCTCGGCACCCGACTCGGCACAGCTCGGCACCTGTCTCGGCACAGCTCGGCACTTGTCTCGGCACAGCTCGGCACCTGTCTCGGCACAGCTCGGCACCTGTCTCGGCACAGCTCGGCACCTCGGCCGACCATCTCGGCCGTCCGGCTCGGCACCTCGGCCGACCGTCTCGGCCGCCTGCTCGGTACCTCGGCCGACCGTCTCGGCCGCATGCTCGGCACTTCGGCCGACCACCTCGGCCGTCTGCTCGGCACCTAGTTTACACCCCTTTTCCTCTGACCCCCGATTCTCAAACCCTATACGACAAACACACCACACATTCTACGTCCCAAAACACACCCAGACACCTGGGATCATCCCTTCAAAAACTCCCCACAACACTGCCCTAGGCTGAACCCAACACTCTCGGCCAACACACACGAAAACTCTCGAACCAAACACTGATTCCTCCGAGCCATCTCTTGGCCAAACACACCCACATTCATCACAAAAACATATCACTCAGAATCACGCCAAAAGCACATGAAAACATCTCCCAAAAACATACAACTCGCGAAACTGCGCAGTTTACTTGCAAAAATCATAATAAATTCATACGACATCCAAAGAGGCTGAAATTTACACACCACACAAAAGACACATTAACCTTTACACAGTTCAAAATTTCGTACCCAACGGAGATCGTTTGCTTAGTTAAAAAGGGGTCGGAACCCACTGCCAGTTACTATCAAAAACATGCTCAACCATATCACATAGCCACAAACCCTAATCAGCATCTAAACCAACCAAAACGTCCTATATGCATGAGTTTTCGAATTAAACAAGGGTTAGGGGTTACCTTCCCCGGATGGTTCAAACGAAACGCAAAAGCTTTACTTCCTTTTCCGACTCCGATTCACGACGAAGGAGGGTATCACCTTGAGGAATCCAAGAAGGTGATAAGAGGGGGTGAAAGGAAGAAGATAAAAACCGAGAGGGAGAAGGAGGGAGACTTACCAGTGAGAGAGAGCAACTTTGCGAGAGAGAGAGGGAGAGATTGAGAGAGTGACCGAAAAGAGAAAAGAAAAGGAAAGGGGAAGAAAAGGATCGGTTATGTGAGGGTGGAGGAAGTTGAGAACATCATGGGGTGATGGGGAAGGGATTTCGAAAAATGGGGAGGGAGAGAGAGGTTTAAATCGATTAATTAGAATTTTAAAACATAGCTGAATTAATAAAACCAAATTTTAATTTGGCTAGGTAGAAAATCCCATATCCACAACAATCAAATAAACACAAAATATTTTCCACACCATATTTTAAACACAAAAACATAGAAAAATTTCATCCTTAATTAAAAGAATAAAATTCCACAAATTTTCGGGTATTACAAAAACAATAAAAAATGGATATATTTTTTTGGGAAGTGGAAAAATATTTTTTTTATTTTTAATCGGTTTTTTTAATTAAAAATCGATTTAAAAAAAAATTTAAAGGCAACGGCTATGCCGTTGCCCAATCGCAGCACACCACGTCACCTGCTCACTGGCACGGACGTGCTCGATGCATCGAGCAGCGCCGTGCCAGCGGCGTGAACGCAGCAGCGAACGAGCTCTTCCGTGCCGCTGGCACGGACGGACAGACGCCGTCCGTCCACCGTTGTAGATGCTCTAAGAGTGTCCACAATGGGGGAGCCGCGGCCCGCGGCTCGGTGGGCGGCCCCCCATTGCAGAGGCCGAGAGCCGGGGCCCTAGGGCGAGAGACGTGGCTGAGCCGCGGCCGCGGCCTTCACGCGGCTGAGCCGTGTGAGCCGCGGCCCTCCATTGCATCGAGCCGCGTTTCGCAGCTGGGCCGCGGCAAATATTTTTTTTTTGTTTTTTAATTTCGAAAATTTTTTATAAATATACACTCCCATTTCCATTTTTTCACTTCATTCTACACTTCCAATCCCTTCATTTTACACTCTCAAACACTACAAAAAATGCAAGGTGGAGATGGTAATTCCCCGGGGTATGGAGACTCGGGATACGACAACTTCCCCAAATTTTGTGTTTTTTAAAAATTTTCAATCCCTTCATTCTACACTTGTGTTTTTTAAAAATTTTCGTTGTAGAATTTTCTCCTATAAAAAATACAACGAAAATTTATCTATAATTCGTAACTTTATTAAATTATGTTAGATCTCAAATTATTAGTCTACAAAAATTTAATATAGTTAAATTAAAAAATAACATTAAAAAAAAATAAATTAAATTTTTTTAAAGGGCCACATTTGATGGCCCTTGTTATTTTTGTTATAATTTTGACTTATACCATTGTGAAGGCCACAAGAGAGCCAGGAATGGTGGCCGGACTACATTTGGTGGCCTTTAAAGGCCACCATTGTGGACACTCTAAGACCGCGGCATATAAATAACTAGGGGCGGATTTAGGAGAAGCGGCTGCTGGGAATAATCATGGCGGCTCCAATCTGCATAACTTTTAAAAAGTCAATGTCAAGCAATGTCATTTTAAGATCTTTTATAATTATTTTTAAATATATTGTTAAAGGATTGTGATCATATGCAGAATATAGAAAATTTTATTTTGCAAGTGATGTAGTTATATCTTTGTGTGTTATATATAAATGACTAAAACTCAATTTTGGTCTCATATGTTAAGTTTATGACCTATTGGTTCATAACAGATTGGTTTGGTATCTTTTGGTCTCAAATATATTATTTTGGTCTAAAATAACTATTTTCTGTTAAAATTAACAGTTAAAATGTATGATCAATTTAATAACTTAATTATAATCTAGGATTAAAGTCCAATTTTGGTCCCGAAAATTTTCTTTAAAATTCTTTTCGGGTCCCATACATTAAATTTGTAATCTTATTTTGGACCAAAATGTACCAAAACAATATGTTAGGGACTAAAATGTTACAAACTTAATGCATGTGACCAAAACGAATTTTAGTAAGGGACCAAAATTGGACTTTAGTCTATATAAATTTACATATTACTATAAATAAAGTTATGTATTTGTATTGATAATTTTAATATACAACATTGAAAGTTCTGCGATCTAGATTGGATATATTAGTTTTATTATAACCTAATCTGTAAAAATTTTAGCCTGCTCCTAAAATTTAAATTGTGTTTTGACTCCGCCATTTTTACAACACACATATACTCCATCACATATATATACACTCTAAAAAACTACTACATTCGTTCTATGGTAGTGGAAGCGTTTCTTTTGGGCACGCGAATTAAGAAAAAATGTGTTAAGTTAGTTAAGTACAGGAAGAATAAAGTAAGAAATGAAAAAAATGGAGAGAGTAAATGTAAGTGAGAAGAAATGTATTGTCTTTTGCTATAAAAGGAAATTACTCCATTATAATGGAACGTACCAAAATGGAGTAACAAAATGACTCCACTATTATGAAACGGAGAGAATACTACATACTATAAATTTACAATATATATTGATTATATTATAAATTTTAGAATAAAACACATATCATCATAATAGTACATTTCGTTTAGAAACATATAAAAAATAAAAATAAAAATAAAAATAAAAATCACGAGGAACTATTCAAGAGTGCGTTTGCATGTTCTTGAACAACTTTCCAAGCCAAAATCACATGCCTATTTTCCGTCAAGCTTGCTCCGACGGCGAACCGCATCACGTAAACTCCTCCGATCACCGCATGCGTCATGTATATCTTCCCCGATTCGTTTATCGTCTCCAGCAACTTCGCATTCAAATTGTTCGCCGCCTCCTCCTTCGACACAATCTGCCGATTTCCGCCGATCTCAATCGGCGAAATCCGGAAACACACGGTGGCGAAGTTCCTCGGCACCACCACCTCGAACCGCTTGTCCATCCCGATCAATCCTTCGAAATTCTTCGCCATCTTCACATGACTCCGCAGAAATTTCCTCAGATTCGCGACGCCATAGCTGCGGAGGACGAGCCACAGCTTCATCGATCGGAATCGACGGCTGAGCGTGATCTGCCAGTCCTTGTAATCGATCACCGATTTCGCATCGGAAGCTCTGTTTCTCAGATATTCCGGATACGTCGAGAGCGCTTTCACGAGCGCGCTCGGATCCTTCACCCACAGGCAGCAGCAATCGAGCGTTGTGAGGAACCATTTGTGCGCGTTGAAGCTGAAGGAATCGGCGTTTTCGACGCCGTCGAGGTAATGGCGATATTCCGGCAAGATGCACGCGCTTCCGGCGTACGCGGCGTCGACGTGTACCCAAACGTTGAATTCCTTCGCCACCGCGCAAAGCGGCGCGAGCGGATCTACAGCGGTAGACGACGTCGTTCCGATCGTTGCGCACAAAAACAGAGGCACCAGCCCCAATTTTAAATCGGATTCGATCTGAGCCCGAAACGCCTCCGCCGTGAGCCCGAATTCACTGGATTTGGACGTCTCCACCGCCCGAAAATTACCAGGATTGATTCCGGCGATCTGAGCCGCTTTCTGTAAAGCAGAGTGCGTCTGATCCGATCCGTACACCACCAATTTGTTGATATTCTCTCTCCCGATCCTCCTCAAAACCCGATCTCTGGCGGCGACCACCGTGCAGAGGATGGCCTCGCAGGTGGTGCCCTGCAAAACCCCGCCGCCGCCGCCGGAGAACAGAAACTCCGACGGAAGCTCGAGCATCTTGCCGAGCCAGTCCATGACGATGCTCTCGAGCTCGGTGGCGGCCGGAGACGACATCCAGTTGAATCCGACGACGTTGAAACCGGTGCTCAGCATTTCCCCGAGAAATCCGGCAATGCTGCCGCTGGAGGGGAAGTAGGCGAAGTAGTTAGGGCTCTGCCAGTGGGTGATGCCGGGAACGATGTCGTTTTGGACGTCGCGGAGGATTTCCTCGATTGGCTCCGCGTCGTGAGGGGCGGATTCAGGTAACCGCTTCTTCAGGTAACCAGGCTCCACCTGGCTGCGGACAGGGTATTTGTCGACGTTGTTGTAGTAGTCTGCGAGAAAGTCGATGACTAGATGGCCTTGGCGCCGGAACTCTTCCGGGTCCAAGGGCTTGATGATGGCACCGGGGAAGCCGGTTTTAATTTCAGGTTTCTGATTGTGTAGACTACCCATGGATTTAAATTTTTTTGCTACTAATGGAAGTTTCACCTTGTTAGATAATTTGGAGTTGGATATTAAATGAGTAATGAGATGCTGGATATATATAGAGACAGGAATTGAGGCAAATTGAGGTAGATTTTGGTCGTAATCGAGTGGGGGTTGGTGCCTTGGTGGATAGATTTTTATTCACTAGTATTTTTTTTTCTCTTTTGTTGATTATTCCACCCACAGCTTAAACCCTGAGATCCAAACCCAAGGAGTCTATGTGACCCTTCATTGACTTTGTGAGGGGTTTGATGGTTGTTGTTCGGGGAATGTGTTAGAGCATATCCAAAGGAATGGGTAAATAGAAAAGTTAAGAGAAATGATTATCATTTTTATTTCTTCTTTATAAATATATATTTTCCAGTGGAAAGGATATTAGATAAGTTATTACACATTCTTTAATTTTTAAAATGTACTACTTCGTATTTTAGTCTTTCTTCACATAAAAGGTAAGAAGTAAATTGTTTTTATTTCACATTTAAAAACTGACATTTTTCCCCTAGTTCATTATTTTTTAAGAACATATAATTATCTTTTTAAAAAGATAAATTAAAAATTGCACTTCTCAATTTACATGACTCCCTTGGAGATGCTCTTACTGGTGTTGTCAAAGTGGTGACAAGTTTAGGGTTTCAGGGTTGGTTCGTGAAGAGAGACTTCTATCTTTTCTTTTAAACACCTGCGATCTTCGGTAAAAGCTAGAAGCTAGCTCCGATATGGGGATGTGCAAAATCCGAATCTTCGACACTTTTTAGTAATATTCATATTGTTCTCCATTCCTCCATCCGTCCTTAAAAAACAACTAGTTGAGTTTCTTCTGTTTTGCGAACACTTGGCCAAAAGAAAATTTAATTATTTTTCGCCGACAATTTGCAAGAAAACACACCGGGGTCACTATTTAACTCACAAATTTGTGAGTAGAAGTACATGTGCTTGCAAACACTTTAATTCTTATCAAGACCTGCTTTCTTCTTTCCCATTTTCCCTATTCCCATACGCCCAACTTTACGCCCTAAACCCTCTTTACAGTCCCTGTAACTCATATTCTTACGCCCTAAACCCTCTTTACAGCCCCTGTAACTCATATTCTCCAATTCCCTATTTTTCCATTCTTCCCTTTTCTTGTCTATGATTTGGAAGTGTTTCATTTGCCCCTAGTTGGCCCAGCTAGATATATTTCAATTATTGAAAGATACAACTATTATTTATTAGTTATGCTTCTAAATTTGTTGACTAAATTATTGTACTTGATTTGTTAGCCATTCTTCTAAATTTGTGGGCTAAATTATTATACTTGATTAGTTAGCTATTCTTCTAAATTTGTGGGTTAAATAATTCAAAATATTAGTATTATACTTGATTTCATTTATACTCCTTTCGTCCACCATTAGCAGTCTCATTTCTTGGCGGTACGAGTTTTAAGAAATGTTAAGAAAAGTGGGTGAAAAGATAATAGAATAGAGGCCTCACTTGTATATATTAGTTTTAAATGAAATGTGAATGTTATGAGTTAGTAGAAGGTGAGACTCTATTACCATTTATGGGAAAAGTAAACCGGGACTCCTATTCGCGGACAGACTAAAATGGAAAAATGGGACTCCTCCTAGTCGCAGATGGAGGGAGTGTTGTTTTTGTATGATAGATAGTGGAATGCATAAAATACCGGGTAGAGGGTGGATGTATGAGACAAAATTTCCCACTGGAGAACTGAATCTGGATTTTATTGATGGTTTGGATAAGTTTATAAATTTTGCTGTGCAACATCCCTCTAGAATCAATGTCACAAAAGTTAGATATCCATGTGCGCGATGTGATAATAAAAAATTTCTTCATACAGACATGGTGAAGGAGCATCTTGTGAAAAAGGGGTTTGCTCTAAGTTATTATTATTGGAGATTTCACTACAATGTTGAAGCGTCGTCCAACTTAAGATGGATGGTTTCTATGCATTGTGATCCACCATTGAATCCATACCAACATATAGTGCACGATGCGTGGGGACAACCAGGTGCTCATGAGCATTGGCAATATGTTCCGCCTACATACATGCAAGAGCCTCACATTAATGAGTTGCAACAATTCTACAATTTGTTAGAAGCGTCTAAATCTGATTTGTGGGCAGGGTGTGATTATTCAGAGCTATCAACAAATGCTCGAACAATGACTATGAAGTCCGAACTTCGAATGTCTCAGCGAGCTGTTGGCGGATTGTGTCAGTTTATGGAGGAGCGTCTTCCAAAACCAAATCGTATGCCCAGCAGTTTCTACAAGTGCAAGAAACAAATGCAGACTTAAGATATGCCACATCTGAAGATACATAATTGCAAGAAAGGGTGCATGATCTACTGAAGAGAAGAAAAGAATATGACCGAATGCAAAGTTTGTGGTCAGGGCTAGATTCAAGGATACTAGCAGCAGTCCATTTAAGGAGATGTATTATTTTCCTCTAGGCCCAAGAGTAAGACGATTGTATGCGTCTGAAGTTATAGCTCAATCCATGCAATGGCACGCAGAGCACGTCCAGACTACATGAGAGGTGAGTCATCCGGCAAATTCTGTAGCCTGGAAGACTTTCGACAAGAGTCCAGAGCCTTTGTCCTAGCGGCAAGGAGTTTAGACATTATTGCATGAGGCGCCGAGTTCGAGCCCTCTTGACATCAGTTGTAATTTCCTCCTATCTATAATATAGGAGTTTATTTGTAATTTCCTCTCTTATATAGGAGTTAATTTTTTTTTAAAAAAGAAGACTTTCGACAAGACACATCCCTTATTTGCTTCTAAATCAAGAAATGTCAAGCTGGCACTTAGCACGAAAGGATTTCTGCCATTCAGTCAAAGTGGTTCAAAGTAGTATTAATTATGGTATAAAAGATTCATACATGTGCATAAAAGATCCATACATGTTTCTCACTGTGACCGTGCCATGTCCGAAAAATCCAAAACAGAAAATGGATGTATTTCTACAACCCTTAATTGCAAAGCTGGACGATTTATGTGCTGAATTTCAAGAAAATAAAACTTCCAGTTGCATGTAGCACTCATGTGGAGCAACATCCCCGCATATTCAATGTTATCAAGATGAGTACATCTGGGCACCGTGCATGTCTGTAGGGAAGTCACAACACAAATCAAACTCTTAAGTCTTATCAATATCGGAAAGGAGCACTATTTTTGGCAAATAAATAAAATACTAGTTCATTTAGTATATCATAGATAGTAATAGTATATCTAAACAGAAGATCATCGTTTATTTGTTTGTTTAATTTCCCAAAGCTAATCTAAAGCTACTCTCCATGCCTCGATAATGAAAATTTCCATAATCAAAACACAAAATCAGATACTTACCACAATATTTAGGATGAAGCGACCCTATATAACTTTTCAACTTATCACCTCATTCCTCATACTTCTCTAAACACCAAATTCTCCCGCTCACAAATTTCTCCCGATCAAGATCAAAGGCGATGGATGCGACACAGACAGAGACACGCGCTCTTGAATCGGAAATAATTTTATGGTGGCCATGGAGCATGGAGGAATACCAAACGACAGCAACGTGGTTTAATGAAGTTACCCAACAAGAAGGAACTACCGTTGAGATCTTGCCTTTTGAAGCCACCCCTCCTCCCGCCTTCTCTTCCTTTCTTCCCATTTGCTACGGCTTGCATATCCGCGTCTGGGCCGTTACCAACACCCCCGACCACCACGTGGATTCCCCCGATTCCGAAGACGACGTTCTCTCTTGTTTCAAGACAAGTCGCTGCGACGAAACCCATCAAGATGAAGACGAAGTTTGTTGCATATGTTTAGACGATCTGTACCGAGGATCGGTGACTAGTTTGGATTGCGGTCATGAGTTTCATCCCGACTGCATACGGCGGTGGCTCGTCAGCGGCAAGAACTTCTGCCCCCTCTGCAAAGCTACAGCGATCAAGGAGCCGCTTCACTTAATGCTAGACTCACTCAGTATCAATTGACGAATTAATAGCAACTTTTTTTTATATGAATTTGACAACTTTTATTGCTATGTAATCATCCGAACTAAAGGGTTCAATGTTATTGTTTCATCGATTCTTGGATTTGTTGAAAGATGTATTAGTACAATTATATGTACTTTTATCCAAGTCATGTTTTTATCCAACAATACATATAATGATTAATCAAATAATGTAAAAAAATAATGTGGCAAAATATAAAGGAACCTTCCCACGTCTCTTTTACTTAAATTTGCAATGACAAAATCCTTGCTCTCCGTTATTCTTGCATATATTTTCATACAATTTCTATGTTTGGTTGAACTAAAAGGTAGTTTAATTTTTGAATAAATATGATTATTAAAAATAAACATAAAACAGTATATAGTTATAATTTTTTTATTAAAAAATAAGGCAATCTGCGACTAGAGTACTTTTTTTAAAAAATCTGATTTGTTTTAGTAGAATAAATACTGCTATGGCATTATGGCCTTAAGATAAGTTGACGGTTTGATTAAATTAATCTTGATATAATAAATAAAGAGAATGTATACCGACTTTGACATTATCGTATCCAAATCCAAACCCAACTAAATAACAAATCATCATCCACCAATTATCCCAAAACTTCAAAATTGAGTAAGAGACGCCAATCAGTAACACAAATTTTGAACGGATTTAACTAAATTGGAGAAAATGCTTTCAGTTATGGTAATATTTCAAATAAATTTGTGACACTTTGAACAATAAATTATTCTTAATATTATTATAAATAAGGAAAGTATCGCCATTATATAGAATGCACCTGAAAAATCAAAATCCAATTTCAATTATAGAAACAAAAGTTACTTTCCATGTGAGTCCCAATCATGAAAATTTCCATAATGAAAACACAAAATCAGATTGTTCCCAAAATATTAATTTAATTTGAGCTAAAGGAACCTTATATATATCCTCAACGCTCAAGCCATTCGTCACACTTCTCAAAACCCTAGAGCTTCTCTCTCTCTTTCAAATCTCATTCCAAAATCAAAGGCGATGGAACAGACATATACTGTTGAGGTTGAGCCGGTAGCAATTTTACGGTGGCCAGTGGGCGCGGAGGAGTTAGAGGAGTACGCGATGATGATATACGGTTGGGATCAAGCAGCGGCGTATGATGGAGTTACTCTTAAGGTCTTGCACTTTCAAGGCTACGACGTCGTGGTCAGGATCTGGTTGGTTAACGCCGCTGCAACGCCACCTCAATCCGACGGCCACGTGGATTCTCCCGAAGACGACGTTCTCTCCGGTTTCAAGACACGTCGCTGCGACGATACCGATCAACATGAAGAAAAAGTTTGTTGCATATGTTTGGACGATCTGTTTCGAGGATCGGTGACTACATTGGATTGCAGTCACGAGTTTCATCCCGACTGCATACGGCGGTGGCTCGTCTGCGGCGAGAACTTCTGCCCTCTCTGCAAAGCTCCGGCGATCAAGTGATTGTGATTCTCTCTTAGTTTCAATCTCATCTTATGTTCAGATATATGGATTTCTATGTGTAATTACTATTGACAATCAATGAAATACCCTTTTTCCATATGTTGGTTGCTAACAAGTACTAGTAATTAATTTTATGCATCCAATATTTTAAAGTAGTATTTTTTTAAATAGAATTAAATAACAAATTGTAATTGTCATTATTAACTAGTAAAATACTACTATAATACTAATAATAAGAACAAAAAGCAGAATGAGATGAACATGGGAATTTATGTGGTTCGACGTAAGTCGGAAACAAGCGCACACACACTTTATTCCGACTTTGGGAATACACAGAATCTCAGAAATAACAATCGAGAAACACCACTCGATAATCTGAACAAGAAGAAAGAAACAAAGAAATCGGGAAACTCAAGCTATTTCTTCACTCTCTGGGATGAACTCTCAAGGAACCCTCAGCTAATCTTTCTCACTTCTCTTTTCTCCTCTCGCTCGCTCGCTCCTTTTTCCCCTTCTGTTAAGTGAACTTGAACTGAACAACCAATTTTTCCCCAAACTTCATTAAGAGATTAACGGTGTGTTAAGATCTTCGACTGCAACATTAGTTTGATATTGTCCGCTTTGGGTCAAACCCGCACGGATTTGTTTTTGGGTCACTCCCAAAAGGCCTCAAACTAATTGGGGTTGGACAAGAATTATATACGCCTTCCAACTTCCCTCACTCATCCGATGTGGGATAGGTTTGTAACCCAACAAACCTCCCCTCAAACCGAGACCCCAATTAGTTTGAGGCCTTTTGGGAATGACCCAAAAATAAATCCGTGCGGGCTTGACCCAAAGCGGACAATATCAAACTAATGTTGCAGTCGACGATCCTAACAAGTGGTATCAGAGCCCAGGTGGCTATGGGTTGTGCCTGGATGAGCCCCGATTAGGGTCGGGCCCTGAAGGACTCGGGTTAGAGTCGGGCCCAGGATGACCCAGGGGCCCAGGGTTGGAACGACCCATGTTTGTGTCGACTGCGTTCCCGATGTGGTCTCGGTTTGATGGGAGGTTTGTTGGGTTACAAACCTATCCCACATCAGATGAGTGAGGGAAGTTGGAAGGTGTATATAATTTCTGTCCAACCCCAATTAGTTTGAGGCCTTTTGGGAGTGACCCAAAAACAAATCCATGCGGGCTTGACCCAAAGCGAACAATATCAAACTAATGTTGCAGTCGACGATCGTGCAGATTCAAATTCAGCTCCTTATTAATCTCATCAAATTCAGCTCCTTATTAACCTCAGCAGCTCGCCCAGCTCAACAACCCAAAATGACCGTTGGAGTTGAAACGCGTTTAACCAAAACTCAACGTACAGATCAAGATTCTGATTATGTCTTCCATTAAATTTCCGTTGCTATTCTGATCAAAGTCAGAATTTTTTGTTGTCCACAACTTTATACTCAATCTACATTCTTCTCCTACTAGTTTGAAACACTTGAAATTTGCAACGAAACACTGTAGGGCTTAAAAAACATTGGTGCAATGACCCTTTAGATACAATGAGGCCCAACTTTATTATTATTATTATTCCTCAGATTAAACATGGTGTTTATATACTCCTAGCTTCTCTCCTCTCCCACTCGATGATGGATCCCATCCGGGAATTAAAACGCGTAGGAATAGGATCAAGTACAAATATATATAATGGCGTTTTTAAATATTAGCTTTAGAAAATATTGCTCCCTCGTTGACGAATGAAGATTATGAGTCCCTTTCTTATTACCACTTTTAAAAAAAAATTTAAAATGTTAATTGGTAAAATTACACGGTTCCGGTTCCATTTCCAAAACGTCGATTTCGGTTCCGGCACGGTTTTGGTTCCGAACCACGATTCTAAAAGTGACGGTTACAATTCCATTTAAATCTCACGGTTCCAATTTAGAACAATAATCGTCCAAAACCATAAATCTTAGGCATCTCTAGTTAATAGAATGTGAGACTTACTTATCATTTGCAACAAATGTGAAGACGAACGAAATTGCAAAAGAGATCACTATTGATGGACGACGGTAATACAATAAAGTAATTTTATCGTCTGACTTAAATATTTATTTTAGAGGATATATTTAAATACTTTTATAAATAATCATTTGATTAATTATTTACCAATAATTTTCTAAAAATAATAATAAATTAAATAAAATGGAATTGAATATCGTTAATATATTAGAAACTGTAAGCATATTTATTCTTTCTTATTCTATGACTAACCTTATTTATTTAACTAAATAAACCTATTACGTCAAGGAGCCAATTTACTTTAATAATAGGCCAACCCATTTTGGCCCATTTCATTAATAATACAATTAAAAATAGGGATATTGACGCCTAATATTATGAAACTTAAAAAAGTTAGGTTTTTTTAACAAACTTTTAACTTGATAAATAATATCACGAAGTTTATCCGAATTAGTTATTTTCTACCGACGAAAAGATTCCGGCAAATAATATCATGATACATATTTTTTTTTAATAATTTCTCGACAACAACTTTGAGAGTTTCAAGTTTTTCAATCTTTTAGAATAGTTTTTCTTGAAATACGCCCTCCAAAATTGTTCTTCAATTCATTAGTGTAGCCGGAATACTTTTGTTGTGAGAAATAACAAATTCGAGTAAAATACATGACATAGTAGCCTTTTTCTATTTCTTACTTTACTCTCTTTTACTTTATTCGCTTTACTTTATTCACGTTTTACTTTATTATCTCTACTTTTTTTCATCTCTTACTTTTTTATTTATTTATTTAACACACACCACCTCCCTTCTTAAACTCTGTACTGGAATATCAAAAAGTTTCGCCTCAATTATGAGAAAACGAAGGGAGTATTATTTACCAAATTGAAAGTTTGTGGGACTTTTTGAAAATTTCTTCCTATGTGGAGCCAATATCCCTTGACAATAAAAGTAGGAACGTTGTTTCTTCCTCAAAAATATTCTAAACTTACTACCGCCAACTCTGTGTGATACGGATAAAATATTACTATTACGGATGAATAGAGTATTAGTTGGCTATTTCCTGTACAAACCATGTTGAGGTCATTTTATAATCTCGTCAAAGAAGCGACCTTCTCATTCTCGATCTTCCCCCAAAAAAACAGAAATTAGAAATCCATCCATGGCAGCAGTTTTCGCAACACTAGTTTCTCTTCAAAATAATCTACGCCTTATCTGCAATCACCCCAACTATACCTTTGAGAAAGAACAAATTGAATCCCTTTCAGATAATGTTTCTTTCCTGATCGATTTCATGGAAAGCTACGACAATTCCCATGGTGCCAGAAGAGCAACAGCAGAAGCTTTAGAGATGCGAATTGCGCGTGCAGCTCAAGTGGCAGAAGATGTGATCGAAGCACATATCCGTTGTGGTAACACTCGACCATCTCGTTTCCTGCTGGATCTGGACAAAGCAATCCAAGGAATGGATTACATGAGGAGCAAGGCACTGATCGTGAGTTCGCAAAGTGGATTGTTGGAGCCATCATCCACAAATTCATCATCATCCACAAAGTCAACGCCTCTTCTCACCTCTTCCATGGTTGGATAAGGATTAGATGATATCTTACTTCAACTTCTGCATGTGCTCACCAGAGGTCCCTTGAGTCGACGAGTCGGCATGGGTGGAATCGGTAAGACCACTCTTGCCATAAATGCATTTAAACATCCATATATCGTGCAACACTTTGATGTTTGCCTCTGGGCAACAATATCTCAAGAGTATAGCCATAGATGCGAGAAAGGTTATACAAGAGTTTATTCGGACTAAGGTATTTGATTGTTCTAGATGATATGAATGTGAAATCCTTGTTTCCGGATACAAACAATGGAAGTCGAGTTGTTGTGACTACTAGGAATGCGGATGTAGCCAATCACTCGGGCGATCGTGTTGAAATGGGTTTTCTGGACGAGGACAATAGTTGGCATCTCTTTTGTCAAAATGCATTTGCAGAGAAACAAGGTTGCCCTCCTGAGTTGGAGGAGACTGCAAGGAAGATAGTTGCACGGTGCAAAGGACTTCCCCTAGCAATTATTGTTGCCGGAGGCCGTCTCAGGAAGTCCCCAACGGATCTAGCCAACTGGGAGAATGTTGCACAATCAATTTTGTATTCTACAATGAGCACTTCTTGAATGAAAAGCAGCTTTCATTGCAACAAAATACAGTCATTGGATCTGTTTGGACCCCTGTTGAGGGCAAGTTCAAATTTATGGTTGTGATTTAGTTTGTTGGAATGCTGACAACTCCCATTTTCCAGTCCTGGAAGAACTTCGTCTTGAAGATTTGTGTAAATTGGGTGAGCTCCCTTCAGGCATAGGAGAAATAGCAACGCTCGAAGAAATTGAGTTGAGATTTTGCAGCGCATGCAATGAGAACATTGGTAGAGCAAGAGGAGGTTGGTAATGAGAGCCTTCGACTTACTGTATGTTTTCGTGGTGACGAGGAAGCAGTGGAGAGCTTGAATAATGAGATTCAAGAAGAGAGTCTTACTAATCTGTCTTTGCATTTCATAAGTTCCAAATAACTTCCATTCATGATCTCGAGGTCTTCTATAGTATACCACTTAACTTTCTCTTTCACCCTTCATGTCAAAATTATTGTGTTTTAGTTTAATTATAAAATTATTAATTACTCCATTAGTTCAATCTGAAGCAATATTATGGAGCACATGAATGAGTTATTGTTGAGATCTCGGCGATCCACTCTCTTCCTCTGTTGACATATATTGTGGCCTGTGGGTTGCTGATCAGGGTCTGGTCCATTAACGCCACCCCGAAATAGCCCACCATCGTTTGAGTTTGAGTTTGAGTTTGAGTTTAATGTAAACCAGAAGCATAATTTAGACGAACTCCTTTGCACCGAAATAGCCCACCATCGTTTGAGTTTGAGTTTGAATTTAATATAAATCAGAAGCATAATTTAGACGAACTCCTTTGCACCGAAATAGCCCACCATCGTTTGAGTTTGAGTTTGAATTTAATGTAAATCAGAAGCATAATTTAGATGAACTCCTTTGCACCGAAATAGCCCACCATCGTTTGAGTTTGAGTTTGAATTTAATGCAAATCAGAAGCATAATTTAGACGAACTCCTTTGCACCGAAATAGCCCACCATCGTGGCTTGATACAAGAGCAACGATACTGCGACTAGGTTGTACATGTTGGGCCGCATCAAGCCGTATGTAGAACTAACATTAGTTTGTTCTGTTATCACTTGATTTATTCGATTTGTTAAGTTTGAAGTTGATCACCTCCCAAACAATACTCCTATCTTTTAACGTTTTTACTATACAAAAAGTAGGTAGGGTAAATTATCTGGCTATTGATAAATTTCTTTTTATAAGAGTAAAAGTACCAAATTTTTATTTCTGAATTGGTTTTAGTAGCGTAAATTATAAAACATGGCCTTCAAATAAATTTGTGCGTTTGTCACGCTATGATTAAATAAATAATCTTAATATAATAAATAAGGAAATAATCGCCTTAGTTAGAATCGAGTTGACAAATCAATATTTATCTAATTAGCCAGATTGCAACCACAACGCAAACTTTTGAAATCTATCAATAGATAGTAATCATATCCAAACAGAAGATATCGTTTATTTTGTTAGTTTAATTTCTCAAAGCTTATCAAAAAGCTACTTTCCATGTCTCGATAATGAAATTTTCCTTAATCAAAACGCAAAATCAGATACTCCTTACCAAAATATTTATGCTGAAGCTATAAATCTTCAATCACTCGCCTTGATTGTTTCTCATACTTCTCTAAACACCAAATTTCTCCCAATCAAGATCAAAGGCGATGGAAGCGACCAAGGCAGACACACACACTCCCATCAAGATGAACACGAAGTTTGCTGCATATGTTTAGACGATCTGTACCGAGGATCGGTGACTAGTTTGGATTGCGGCCACGAGTTTCATCCCAACTGCATACGGCGGTGGCTTGTCCGTGGCAAGAACTTCTGTCCCCTCTGCAAAGCTACAGCAATCAAGGAGCCGCTTCACTTAATGCTAGACTCTCTTAGTATCATTTGACAAATTAATAGCAACTTTTTTTTTTAATTTGGCAACTTTTATTGCTAATGTAATAGTAATTCTTTGAACTAAAAGATTTAATGTTATTGTTTCATCGATTCTTGGATTTGTTGAGAGATGTATTAATACAATATGCGCTTTTGTTCAAGTCATGTTTTTATCAAACAATACGTATGTGTGATACACTATACATTAATCAAATTATGTAAAAAAATAATGAGGCAAAATATAAAGGAACTTTCCCACGTCTCTTTTACTTGAATTTGCAGTGTCAAATCCTAGCTCTCCGTTATTCTTGCATATATTTTCATACAATTTCTAAGTTTGATGGAATTAAAAAGTAGTTTAATTTTTGAATAAATATGATTATTAAAAATAAACATAAAACACTATATAGTTATAAACATATAAAATTTTTTAAATAAAATAAGGCAATATTCGACTAAAAGTTAACTTATTTTATATCTGATTTGTTTAAGTAGTAGAATAAATACTATATGGCCTTAAGATAAGTTGATAGTTTGATTAAATTAATCTTGATATAATAAATAAGGAAAATGTACATCGTCTTTGACATTATCGTATCCAAATCCAAACCCAACTAAACAACAAATTATCATCCACCACGTCAATAATAGCGGAGACGCCAATTATCCCAAAACTTCAAAATTAAGTAAGAGACTCCAATTAGTGACAAAAATTTAGTACGAATATAACTAAATTGGAGAAAAACGCTTTTATGGTAATATTTCAATGATATTAGTTATATGCAATCTGTTCGATCGACACATATCCTCTCTCGATCGGCATTGGCTATTGTAATTTCCTTTCATATTAAAAAAGTTTCAATTTTTTATTTCAAAATTTATTTTGTAAGATATGGCCTTCAAATAAATTTGTCACACTTTGAATAATAAATTATTCTTGATATTATTATAAATAAGGAAAGTATCGCCATTAGATAGAATGCACCTGAAAAATCAAAATCCAATTTCAATTATAGAAACAAAAGATACTTTCCATGTGAGTCTCAATCATGAAAATTTCCATAATGAAAACACAAAATCAGATTGTTCCCAAAATATTAATATAATTTGAGCTAAAGCAACCTTATATATATCCTCAACGCTCAAGCCATTCGTCACACTTCTCAAAACCCTAAAGCTTATCTTTCTCTATCAAATTTCATACCAAAATCAAAGGCGATGGAGCAGACATATACTCTTGAGCCGGTAGCGATTTTACGGTGGCCAGTGGGCGCGGAGGAGTTAGAGGAGTACGCGACGATTATGAACAGTTGTGATCAAGCAGCGCCGCATGATGGAGTTACTCTTAAGGTCTTGGACTTTCAAGGCTACGACGTCGTGGTCAGGGTCTGGTTGGTTAACGCCACCGCAACGCCACTCAATCCCAAGGCCACGTGGATTCGCCTGAAGTCGACATTCTCTCCTGTTTCAAGACACGTCGCCGCGACGATAATGATCAAGATGAAGAAGAAGTTTGCTGCATATGCCTCGATCTGCGGTGAGAACTTCTGCCCTCTCTGCAAAGCTCCGGCGATCAAGTGATTGTGATTCTCTCCTAGTTTGAATGTCAGCTTATGTTGAGATGTGTAATTACTACTATTGACAATCAATAAAATAGCCTTTTTCCATATGTTGGTAGCTAACAAGTTATCAATTTTATGCATCACATTATTTTTTTAAATTAAAAAACAAATTTAATTGTTATAAATCTATAATATCTATTTTTATATAAAAATTAACATAATTTAACTAGTAAAATGTAATATTAATAAGGACATACACATTTATACAACAAAATTAAATATGATACTAATATAACTTAATTAAAAATACAAAAGCCAAAATAACTTAAAAGGAGAAAGAATTAATTCTAGTCAGACTGTATTTCATGCGTGGTTTAGCATTGCCTGACTTCATTGAAATATAGGGTTTTCCTACTGAATATCGGAAAATCGCCGGGTATTGGTTACCAGATATACGAGTTCGGGTAGGTTGAAATCTATTTTTTTTTATCAAACTTTTAATGGTCGATATATAATTCTTTGAACTAAACGAATTTTTTTTATTGTATCGTTATTAGTTGTTTCATCAATTCTTAAATCTGGTGAGGGATCTGTTAAAACAATTTGCTTTTATGCGTTTGTTGATACACCAAGATTCCAATTATGTCTTCATTTCATCATTTCCGTTCTGAACAAAGTTGTCTTAATTTTTTTGTCGTCCACAGCTTTAGGGCATCTCCAGTGGCTTTTGCCCAGCAATAGCTCAGCCACAAACTCCTCCTGTCACATCATCAGGACAAGCAAATAGTCCAGCAATAGCCTAGCCACATATCACCCCTAATTATATAAAACAAATAATTGACAATCACACAAAATACGGAATTAAATGTATGACACAGATACGGGAAAACTCAATAATATTATTTAAATTAAAAAAAAAGTACAATAAAAAATACATTAATTTTAAAAAAATTTACATTAAAAAAATACATTAATTTTAAAAAAGTACATTATTTAAAAAAAATTTAAATTCGCTCGCCGGTCCTGAGCCTGCAATGGCGGCGAGCGGACCTGCAAGCGCTCGTGAATCGGCCAGCGTTAGCCGATTTTTTTGGCCGAAATGGCGCTCGCCGGTTTCAATGGTTCGGCGAGCGTCGGAAATCGACTAGCCGGCCCGCTCGCCGCCATTGGAGATGCTCTTATACTGTGATAAGTATAGTTAGAAACACTTGCAATTTGCAACGAACACTCTTGGGCTTAAAAAAACTAATTGGGGTAATGATCCTTTAGAAACAACGTTGGACTTTGAGGCCCAACTATATTATTCTTCCTCAGATTATTCAACATACTATTACATATTCCTTTCATGTTTTCCTCCTAACTTAATACTCCCATCGTCCATAGTACTCCATTATTATTGGGACGAGGAGAAGAATAGTTTAAAATAGTATTAGTAAATAGTGGGATACACATTATTATTGGTATAGATAAGTTGTAATGGTGGACCATAATAGTATAAGTTGTAAATAAATTAATGTATATAAGTAATGAGTTGAGACAGCTTTTTATTAATAAAAATGCTCATATTTTTTATGTGACGATATAAATAAAAAATAAACTTATTTTTATGAGACAAAGAGGTGTTTCTCATGACATATTGAGTGGACTACAAATTAACGGAATTATATTTGAAAACGTAGATTTTAGTGGAGAGAAACCTGCTAAGAGCATCTCCAATGCCGGCGTCAAAATCGCGACGCCGATTTTTCGCCGACGCCGGTTCTGACGCCGAACCATTGGAACCGGTGTCGGCGAAATCGGCGTGGCCATGCCGATTCGCGCGATGACGCCGGTTCCGACGCCGATCCTCACGGCGCCATTGTGGGTCCTGGATCGGCGTCAAACCGAAGTCAGATTTTATTTTTTATTTTTTTTTTTCTGTTGAAAACTCTATATACTTGTCAGACGGAGGCTCATATTCGACTCCAAAAGGATTTAGTTGAAGAGTTGTGGGCGCGGAGGATTGCAAGGCGTTAGTTTTTATGTAAATTTATGTAATTTTTTTAAATGTAATTTTTTTTAAATGTATTTTTTTTAAAATTATTGTACTTTTTGAAATTTAATAGTATTATTCAATTTAAATGTATTTGTCTCGTAAATTAAATTCTGTATGTTGATACGATTGTAAATTAAATTATATAATTGTTATTAGTGATGTGGATATGTAGTGTGAAGGCTATGTGAAAGCTATTTGATGTCCAGTTGATGTGGCAGGAGAATTGTAGTGCTGATGATGTGGCAGTGTGAAGGCTATGTGAGGGCTATTTGACGTCCAGTCTTACTGGAGATGCTCTAATCACTCCATATCTGTACTAGAGTGAGATGGATGGATATGAAATTAGTGGTTGTTAATTGACTATATGATGCTCTGCAAGCTATATGCCGATGTCACTAAAAAATCTCATCAAAAAACAATCTTCTCATTCTCGAACTTATCTCAAAAAGCCCAGAAATCAGAGATCCATCCATGGCTGCAGCTTTCTCAGCTCTAGTATCTCTCCAAAACAATATACTCCTTGTCGACAATCACCCCAACCATACCTTTCCCTTTGAGAAAGAACAAATTAATTCCCTTTCAAATAATGTTTTTTTCCTGTTGAATTTCATGGAAAGCTACGACAATTCTCATGGATCCAGAAGAGAAACAGCAGAAGCTTTAGAGATGCGAATTGTGTGTGCAGCTCAAGTGGCTGAAGATGTGATCGAAGCACATATCCGTTGTGGAAACACTCGACCATCTCGTTTCCTGCTGGATCTGCACAAAGCAATCCAAGGAATGGATTACATGAGGAGAAAAGTAACCCAAAGAATGGATTACATAAGGACAAAGACATTAAACGTGAGAGTGCGAAGTGGAATGTTGGAGCCGCCCACACATTCATCAACAACAGCCCAATCAACGCCTCTTCTCACCTCTTCAATGGTCGGATTTGATGATTTCTTAAATAAACTTCTGGATCTGCTCATCAGAGGTCCATTGAGTCGGCGAGTCATCCCCATCGAAGGCATGGGGGGAATCGGTAAGACTACTCTTGCCATAAATGCATATAAAAATCCATATATCGTGCAACACTTTGATGTTTGCCTTTGGGCAACAATATCTCAAGAGTATAGCATTCAGAAAGTTTTGGCACAACTCTTGTCTTGTATGAGGGGATCCACTACTGGAACAGTTGGTGAGGTGCGAGAAAGGTTATACAAGAGTTTATTCGGACTAAGGTATTTGATTGTTCTAGATGATATGTGGAACCTCGAAGATTGGGATGATATGAATGTGAAATCCTTGTTTCCGGATACAAACAATGGAAGTCGAGTTGTTGTGACTACTAGGAATGCGGATGTAGCCAATCACTTGGGCGATCTTGTTGAAATGGGTTTTCTGGATGAGGACTATAGTTGGCATCTATTTTGTCAAAATGCATTTGCAGAGCAACAAGGTTGCCCTTTAGAGTTGGAGGAAACTGCAAAGAAGATAGTAGCACGGTGCAAAGGACTTCCCCTAGCAATTGTTGTTGTCGGAGGCCATTTCAGGAACTCCACAATGGCTCTATCCTACTGGGAGAATGTAGCACAATCAATTTTGTATTCTACAGATATCGATGAGCAATGCTTGAATGTATTATCTTTGAGTTATAGATACTTGCCTGCTCATCTAAAGCCATGTTTCCTACTCCTTGGAGCATTTCTAGAAGATGAAGAGATTAATGTGAAGGATGTTTTTAAACTTTGGATCGCTGAAGGATTTATAGAACATTTTGACGATATCAGATTTGAAGATGTTGCAGCGTATTATTTGTGGGAGCTTTTGATGAGAAATCTCATATTTGTGGTTATGGTGGACTATATGGGAAACGTGCTTACATTTAAAGTACATGATCTAGTAAGAGAAATGTGCCAACAAACTGCCAAGAAAGAGAAGTTTTTACCTGTGTTTGAAACTTCAGGAACCATGATGAGGGAGCGTCAAATTGTAATCAATAGAGAGGTGAATAGTGAAACGATAACCTTTGATGCTCCAGTCCGTTGTCTGATATGCAACAAGGGTTGTTACGGTATAAACAATCTGTACAACTTGAAATTGTTGAGAACATTGAGTAAGGTTGTTTCGACATTAACAAGTGAGTCTATTTTTCAGCAAGTTAACTTGCGGTATCTTAAAATATATCTTGCTTATATCCCTAGCCAGGTTCTTCATTATCTTCCCTCGTCGATATCATTGCTTTGGAATCTGCAAACATTAACAATTATTCTACCGGATCAATCAAAAGTGATTGCACCTTATGGGATTTGGGAGATGCTACAGCTTAGGCATATTGAGGTTGACACAATTTGTCTCGTTGATCCTCTTCCTGTGGATGAAGCAAATGAGTTGGTTATGAGAAATCTATACACACTTTTGAAAGTGGAGAATTTCAGGCTTAGTGAAGAGGTTTGCAAGAGAATCCCCAATGTCAGACAACTAGAGTTATCCTATTGTGATGAAGTAAGTAGTTATTACTGTCCCCGCAATCTGGGCTGCCTCCATCAGCTGCAATACCTATCATTGAAGTTTGATGGCAATTCTAAGTGGCGTGAGTTTGCTATGAGCCTCACTTTCCCAAGTTGTCTTCGGGAGCTGCGCTTATTTAGTTGTGGTGTTGATTGGGAAGAGTTGACAATGATGGTTGGATCATTGCCGCATCTTGAAAAGCTTTCATTGCTACAAAATTCAGTCATTGGATCTGTTTGGACCCCTGTTGAGGGCAAATTCTGTCACTTGAAAATCTTGACTATTGATGGTTGTGGTGATTTAGTTTGTTGGAATGCTGACAACTCCCATTTTCCAGTCCTCAAATATCTTTATCTAAGAGATTTGTGTAAATTGATAGAGTTTCCTTCAAGCCTAGGAGAAATAGCAACGCTCGAACAGATTGAGTTGAGATTTTGCAGCGCATCTTCAACCATTTCAGCAATGAGAACATTGGTGGAACAAGAGGAGCTTGCTAATGAAAGCCTTCAACTTAGTGTATATTTCCGGGGTGACGAGGAAACAATGGAGAGCTTCAAGAATGAGATTCGAGAAGAGGGTCTCACCAGCAGTACTAATCTTTCTCTGCGTCTCCTCAGTTCCTAATAACTTCCACTCATCTGCTCCTTGCATCTCCAAGGTCAGCTATTCCACTTAACTTTCTTTCACCACTTATTGTGTTTTAGTTTAATCTTAAAATTATTAATTACTCCATTCGTCCCAAGTTATTTAAGTTGCATTTCATTTCGGGCCGCCTAGGACTCTGTGCTCTTCAATCTGAAGCAATATTAAACGTGGAAGAATAGCAAATTAGGACAATGATGAGTGTGAATCAGTTGCTGCACTTGAAGGACTTATTGTTGAGATCTCGGCCGTTGAAGTGACCTTGCTTAATGATCGACTCTCTCCTTCCTTTGCCATATGGTGTGGCCTGTGGGTTGCTGATCAGGATCTGGTCCATTAACGTCACCCCAAGATGTATCCGAGGTCCGATATCCTTACTTTGTTCCTGTCTTCCCAAATCCAACGCCGCCCCCCTCTCCCAAGACGACGTTCTCTCCGGTTTCAAGACACGTCGCTGCGACGATATGGATCAACATCAAGAAGAAGTTTGTTGCATTTGCCTCGACAATCTGTACCGAGGATCGGTGACTACTCTCAACTGCCGCCATGAGTTTCATCCCAATTCTTAGATCTGGTGAGGGTTCTTTTAAAACAATTTTCTAATGAAATGTGAATAGAATGAGTTAATAGCATGTGAGACTTATTTATTATTTACAACTCCTATTGACAGCTTAAGAGCCCCATATTGTCGAACAGAGGTAGTATATATGAATATTTATTTTTAAAAGATATATTTAAATAGTGGTTATGGTATTGCAATGAGTTTTCTTGATGAGGACAATAGTTAGCATCTATTTTGTCAAAATGCATTTGCAGAGCAGCAAGGACGTTGTCAAAGAAGATAGTAGCACGGTGCAAAGGACTTCTTCCCCTAGCAATTGTTGCTGTCGGAGGCCATCTCAGGAAGTCCCCAACGGCTCTAGGCTACTGGGAGAATGTTGCACAATCAATTTTGTATCCTACAGAGATTGATGAGCAATGCTTGAATGTATTATCATTGAGTTATAGATACTTGCCTGCTCAGCTAAAGCCATGTTTCCTACTCCTTGGAGCATTTCCAGAAGATGAAGAGATTTACGCGCA
The DNA here is from genome assembly GCF_004379255.2 of Salvia splendens. NCBI lineage: Eukaryota > Viridiplantae > Streptophyta > Magnoliopsida > Lamiales > Lamiaceae > Salvia > Salvia splendens. The sequence goes on from NC_056042.1 coordinate 2,048,677, forward strand.
GGAAGTTCTTTAACTTTGGATTGCTGAAGGATTTATACGACATTTTGACAATATGAGCGTTATATCTATGGGAGCTTTGTAAAAAGAAATCTCATACTAGATAGACTATAAGAGAGACATACATACATACATTCAAAGTACACGATCTAGTAAGAGAATTGTGCTTACACACTGGCAAGAAGAGAAGTTTTTATCAGTGCTTGAAACATCATGAGCCATAACTAGGGAGCGTCGGGTTGTAATAAGTGGAGAGGTGAATCATGAAACAATAACCTCTGATGCTCCAGTCAGTTGTCTGATATGCAACAGAGGTCGTTACAATCTGCATGGCTTGAAACTGTTTGGAACATTGAGTAAGGTGGTTGCTACGACATCTATAAGTGAGTCTATTTTTCAGCAAGTTTATCTTACCGTGGATCTTGTTTATACCCTTCGCCCGGTTGTTTATTAGGTCATCCACAACGCTGTTCCTATACCGTTCCTTAAACCACTATTTGAGGGCTCCACTGTACTTTTTTACTCCATTCCTTAACTAAGGAACGGAACCTGCAACCCTCCGTTCCTTAACCGTTCCTTAACCGTTCCTTAAATTACTATTCATTCTATTTCAATTTTTATTTTTATTTCCAACTAAATTAAATTAAATAAACACACTTTATTAAAAAACAAACATACTTTATTAAAAAACAAACATACTTTATTAAAAAACACACAATATTAAAAAAAATTACAACTTAAACTTAAAAAAATTAAAAAAAACACACAATTCAAATCCTAAAAAAATAAAAAACACACAATAAAAAACACACAATTAAACGTGGGAAAATAAAAAAACTACTCCGCCGGCGAATCATCCTCCGGAGGCGGTCGAGGTTTAGGGGGAGGGGGAAGACCAAGTAGTCCTGCCATATGCACAATTCCGTTCCACCAGGCCGTGTATTGGGCGTACGAGAAGCGGGAAGTGTCCGCCATTGTGGCGGTTATGTACGCCACCATAAGTGTGTTCGAGCCTCCTTGTGAGCCCGATCCCGAGGCCGACTGGCTTGATTCTCCTCGGCCCTTCCTCGCTCTAGCCGCTTTCGCCGCCTTCGTCCCTTGCGGACGACGGCGCCCACGGCTAGATCCCTCGTACTCGGCGGCCGTAACCCCAACCTCCTGCGTGCCACGATCACTGGGCGCATCGGTGTCACCAGACGAGTACTGGCCGCTCGTCGTGTGCTTCGTCCGCTTTGAGGTTGATCCCGAGCTGGAGCGGACACCACCGGCCCACCTTTCCTCGTCCTTGACGAGCTGCCAAATATCAACATATTTGAACTGTACACCGGTGTCCTGGTGGAAGGCGCGCAAAGCCGCCCTCAGTATGCCGGCGCCCGAAGCTCCGCTTTGGTAGTGCGCCGCTTCGGTGGAGTAGATCCCGCAGAATTTTTTGACCTGTAAATCGACTCGGCCAAAGTGAGCACGAAGCATTGTATATTTGCGCTTCCGGGCCCCTTTCGGCTTAGTCTCGTGGTAGACATCACGGACCTTTTCCCAGAAGCACTTGGCGGCTTGTTGGTTGCCGACGATGGGATCATATGAGACGGTGAGCCAGGCGGTGTACACCGCCTTTGTTTCTTCGTTGGTGTAGGGATGCCGGCCCAGATCCTCCGGCTCCTCCTCCTCATCCTCCTCGGGTGCCTCAGACGCAGCCCTGTAGCTTCCACCGCCTCGGCCTCCTCCCTGAGTGGGTTCAACGGGGATATCCTCCCGAATCTGGGACAAACCCTGGGAAAGCTGCGAGCGGGAGCCTCGAGCGTAGGCATCCACATCGAAAGTGGGTGGTTGGTACCCACCCGGCGTCGCCGACCCCTGCGTGCCCGGCGTCGATGACCCAGAACCACCAAGTGTGTTGTACATGGTCTCCCAATCGCCGAACGCGTTGAGATCCCACCCTCCGGCGCCGCCACCACCGTAATTGCCGTCGCCGGACATTTTTTGAAGAGATAGAATATGAAAATTGGAGAGAAATTGATGTTGATGTAGGAAGAATAGATGTGTAGTTGTGTATAAAATGAATGAATTAGGTGTATTTATAGAATAAGAAAATAAAAATAAAAATTAAAAAAATTAAGAAAAAGTTAAAAAAAAACGGTAATGTTACCGTTTAAAAAAATTTTTTTTTTTTTTAAAATTCGATTTTTATATAAAAAAAAATAATTATTGCGTCATTGCTGACGTGTCCCACTCGCGGGCCGGCGAGTGGGAAGCACGCACGCACGGGGATCGGCCACGTCGCCCAGGCGCGTGGCGGCTTGTTCCGTGCCGCGTTACGTGCCGACGGCACCCGGCACGGAATGGGAACGGGACGGGAGCGGAATGCAGCGCCGCAACGCGTTCCGCGGCGAAACCGTTCCGGCGGAACGGCACGCGGAACGCCGGCGGCACGCGTTGCGGGTGCTCTTATGTTCCCTCGTCGATATCATTGCTTTGTAATCTGCAAATATTAACAATTATTGTACCAAATCAATCAAAAGTAATTGGGAGATTTGAGGTCGACATGATTTGTCTCATTGATCCTCTTCCTCTTCCTCTTCCTGTGGATCAAGCAAATCGCATGGTTATGAGAAACCTATACACTCTTTTGAAGGTTGAGAATTTCAGGCTTAGTGTTTTAGTTCAATTATAAAATTGTTAATTACTCCCTTTGTACCAAATGATTTGAATCGTATTTCATTTCTACCCGGGCTCTTCAATCTGAAGCAATATTATGGTGGCCATGGAGCATGGAAGAAATCCAATTTCACACCGACTGCATACAGCATCTCCGGCGATCAAGTGATTATGATTTGCTCTTTGTTTGAATGTCACCGATCAAGTGAAAAAGCGCTTTTTTATGTATTTGGAAAACTTAATGTTACGAAATCATGAATTATAGTTATTATAATAATAAAACTATTATTTTATTATCACTATTATTATGTTGGCAGTTAGTAATAATTTACTGAATCTTAATGTAATTCTAAAGTTATATATAGATCATATTTCTAATTATTATTATCATTTAATAACTATAAATTTTGCTCTTCAAAACAAAAATGTCCACCCCTTCACTTCATCTTCTTCCCCATCCCCTTCCCCTTCCAACACAGACGCCGCCGCCTTCACTCTCCTCAAACTCCTCCCCGCCACCATTCTCACTCTAGTAACCTTTCTCTCTAGAAGAACGAGAGGTCCTGGCCTACATGCTCACCAGATCCCTCCAATCAACCAACAAGAAGCCCCCTTCCACCACAATTCGCTGCCCCTCTTCGACTGCGACTGCTTCCACTGCTACACCAGCTTCTGATTCTGCTGGGACTCCTCCCCCAACCGCGAGCTCATCCACCAAGCCATCGAAGCCTTCGAGGACCACTTGAACTCCGGCGACTCTCTCAATAACTCCCCCAACACCAAGCGCAGGGACAAATTGGCCCGCCGCAACAAACTGATACGATCATCCTCTACATGTTATTAGGGAATATCCATAGGATATTATTCTATTTAGTATCTTTTGATTCACCATATATTTTCCATATTTTTGTTTTCTTATTCAATATAATAAGTTAGGGTAGTACTCCTAGTATTCTAATATTATAAATAGGAGAGGATATTATCATTTTAATCATTCAATGAATAAAAATATTTTGGCCAAGTCCCTTGCATATTACGTTGAATCCTTAATCCCTACGCCTCCTGCTGCCCGACGGAATCTCACCGCGCACAGCCGGGACGTATATCTGATCTGCAGTCGCTGCCCGACGGGTTGGAACCCGCGCACAGCCACCCAGATCCTTCCTCCGCCGACCCTCACGGGCGCCGAATTTATCTAATCATAGTTTTTCTCCGTTCTACCGAACGTTAGGGATTTAGGTCCTTAACAACTGGTGCTTTCATCATGATCTCACCCTCCCACCATCTCGAACCGAAGCTACACAGCTGCCCGACGGAAAACATTCCGCGCACAGCAACTGCTTTGGTTGCCGAGTCCCGCCTGTCCGCCGAGCTTTAACCGCCGGACAACTCTACTTCTGCAACGCCCGACGGGAAGGATTCCTGCGTGCCGCGTCGAAGTCAGACGATCATCATCTCAGTCCGTCGACATGTCATACGACTACGCCGGCTATCGCCGTCGTCAATACGACGTCTCTCAGGCCACACAGTCATTCCGTCCCTACCAGCCGGCCCAACCTCGTCGTGTAACCTGTTGGGACCCTCCAAGCAGCCGGGTGGAAGTACTCCGTTCGCCGTCGTGGTCTGATCCAGAATCACCCTACGTCTCACACCACTTGGATCCACCTGATCGTCGCCCACGGCCGAGATACCAACTCCAGGATTTCGATCCCTATGACCCTCCACCGACGCGGCAGCCCTCTTGTTGGGATCCATCGCCTCACCGGGCATCGCAGGGATACTCGGGTTATGATCAGCCACCGCCGCGTTCACCTAGTTGCTAGGATCCGCCCAGACACCTAACCAATCGCTGCTGTTCACCGGCGCAACAGCAGGAGCGCGACTACCTGCCCTTTGACCGGCCCCGACGCTCAGAGACGTGCTGGGACCGACCTCACCCTCAGGAGGAGGTGAGAGCGCTGCGAGTCCAGCCCGCCTCCCACCGGCCCCGCTACTCCACCGAACAGCCACCGCGGGACCTGTACAGCCAGCCAACGCGTGTGACCAGTCAAACTCCGGACCAGCCTCCGCACTCGCCGACTTGTTGGGATTCGCCGGAAGTGTTGCACACGCAGCCTATGTACCAGCCACCACCGCGCGACAGATCGTTGGGTCACCGCACAAAGACGTTGCCTGTTGTTGCTCCCAGTCTCAAGGTTCGTTCGCCTTGCCCGACCCAACTAGCTGCCGTAAGTGATTTCAACAAAAAACTACGTATTTGTAGATTGGAGCAAGCCGCCCTTCTCGCCTGCGTGAATGCGTTGTTTGAGGGGAATATTGATGACGATAATCTAGCTGAGGATGTTCCCGACAGCGTTGCTCACAATGGGAGTGCTAATCTTGTTGTACCAAATGATGAGTCCCTGGAAGAGATCATCAAGACCGACAATACGCCGCTGCAAGTGCGTGTCGGGGCATATGACGAGAAGATTGATGATATTAGTATTCCAACACACAAGGAATTGGAGATGAAAGATGATGTAGCGACTTTGCTGGAGAAAGAAAATAAAGCCGAAGCCCTTCGATCTAGTTTAGAGCCGACAGAAAAAGATTTCTGTGTGTTGAGTGAGAAGCCGAACAAGAGAAAGATAATGGAGAATCAGAGCCTTGCTGATGACATCGAGGCTGGATTTGATATGAAAAAACAGGACAGTCAAGAGGAAATGGAAAAGAAGCGAAGGTTGTTTGAGGATGAGCTTAACTTAAAAGCAGAAGAATTGGATAAGACAGGGGATGCTCACTCCGGTTCGCAAGCACTTGTTTGTGTCTATGTGGATTTGAATGTCAGTATTGTTACAAGTATAAATCCTCGATTACCGTCGCTCGACGCCGATGCAAGGTTGATTCCTCCGCGAAATAACAAGCCGTGTTTGCGCGTTCAGGGATGTGTGGCAGAGCTTTCCATTTTAGCATTGAATTTGGATGACCACATCAGTCCGCCTTTGTTGATTTTTTACGGAGGTGATGAAGAGAGACGCTCAGCTGTTCGGTGTGTGTTTGATCCAGGAGGAGATGTCTCGCCAACGTCGCCTTTCAACTATCTTTATTGCTTCGTGGTTCCCACCTTGAGGACAAGGTGGATTTCAACGATGGAGGAGTTGATACAATCATCCTCTACATATTATTAGGGAATATCCATAGGATATTATTCTATTTAGTATCTTTTGATTCACCATATCTTTTCCATATCTTTGTTTTCTTATTCAATAAGTTAGGATAGTAGTATTCTAGTATTATAAATAGGAGAGGATGTTATCATTTTAATCATTCAATGAATAAAAATATTACTTTTGCCCACAAACCAATGTGAGTTACTCTAGCCCTAGTTTCATCGCTGCCCGACGGAGGAGTTCCGCGCACAGCCAGAAGCTAGAATCTCCGCCGATCCTATCTCAGGACGCCGGAAGTTTGTATTGATCGCCGAGCAATTCGCCGCCGATCACCGTTAAGGAATTGAGTCCTTAACACAAACCCCTAATTTCCTCGCTGCCCGAAAACCAAGAAATTCCCATCTCCTCCGTCGCGCCACCGCCCGATGCTGAGGCTGATGGTGATGGTGATGAATTAGCCCCAGGAGTGAGTGGGAAGAAGGAGATGGAGGACGTCTGTGTGGCAGAGCCGGCGACGAGGCCGAGGACGCATAAATGGGCTTTTGCAGTAACAAACTACTAGTAAATAGAATAACGTATAGTCATTACAACTTCAATCAACAAAAATTGGATCAAGTTTTATTAGCAATATTTAGGAATATAAAATATAAGTTCCAGGTGCCCAAGTGGTGGCAGGAAGATGGGGAGGTAGCCGGAGATTTGATTATTATGCGAAAAAACGAACAATCAATCTTTCTCATACAGAGGCTAACTAGTCATCATCCATCCCTTCAATTCCTTCGATATCCATGCTGCAAAAATAAAAAATTGTTCGTTATTTTCGTTTTTGTTCAAAAATTATGTTTTATTTTTATGTTTAAAAACCCTAAATTATGTTTCATTTTTATGTTTAATTTTGATTTTTGTTTTATTTTAAATTACTTTATATTTTAAATTTTTTTGTTTTAGGTTAATTAGATATTAGCCATTAATAAAACATAATTATATCTTAATCCGGTCAAAATTGATTTAAATTTCGTTGACTGTTACATTTTAACGGATCCGTCAATTTCGGACTAAATGTGATCCGATTTTAAATGTGAGGGACCGAATAATTCAAAAGATAATGTTTTGGACCAAAATAAAAAAAATGCAATATAGTAAGGACCAAATTGAGACTTTAGTCTTTCTGGAATTGTAGTTTAAAAATTATACTTTCCACACTATTAGTACTTTTTTTATAAACAAACAAGCTCTTTAGTAAAAAAAATCTGCTAATAAATTATCAATCTAAAGTAATCGAAATATTTGTTCTATAACAACTTGAGCGCTAAAGCCTAAAATATGATTATCCAATCAAATAAACGAGCAATAGTCAATACTCTACTTAAGTAATGTACTTTATTGGAGACATCTAATCAACTTCGAAAGATTAGTTTTCCCACAAAATTTGGATTACAGGGCTAGATTTTTATTTATAATTAATTAAAAATTAAAAGTGCATCTTAAATTATTATTAAATGAAAATTCAATCTTTTGTGATTGCTTAAAAGTGGTCCAATGATCCTTTAGGAACAACGAAGGACTTTGACGAAGCCCAACTACATTTTTCATCTATTTAATTTCCCAGATCCAACATGTGTTACATACCCATTTCCTCTTAAAGTCGTTACTTAATCCAACTATATTTGTAATTGTTTTATAATGTTAAAAATGAAATCAGTCTATTAAATTGGGACAGTTCAAAATGACAAAAAGAGCAGGAGAGTATAATAGTAGAGGCACGAATAGTTAGTAGCTGAAAATATGGACATAAAACATCTTGGACTTGTATCATTTTAGAAGTACAGTTAACAATTACTACAAATTTGAATAAACATTGTTTCACATAAAAAATGTGTATAAAAAACATAGACCATAATCATAATCAGGAAAAAGGAGATCATTTTTTCTCTAAATTTCACAAATACACACCATATTCAGGCATACAAATTTCCTACCACTAGATATATATATACCACATAATCTTTCAACAACAAACCTTGTGGAAACTACAAGAAAATGCTACTATAACCCAAGAAATTAAGACAATTCTAAGAGCATAATACAAAACCTGAAACATGTAAGTTACATCAAACCGCAGAACCTGGTCTGGTAACGTGAGCCAAATCATCTACAAACTGAACCACTTCGGCCGTCTTCTCCGTACTCAAGCTACATGCAACGTACGACCTGAACACGCCTTCCATATTGGGAGTCTCCTTCAGTTCCCGGCAGGCAACGTCCAGCGCTGTCGACTGGAAGAAGCGGTAGTACTTCATCGTGCAGAAGTATATGAAGAGGAGGCTCAAAATAGGAAGTGGGATCAGAACGGGAGTGTAGATGAACTCCTTTGCACCGAAGTAGCCCACCATCGTGGCTTGATACAAGAGCAACGATACTGCAACGCGGTTGTACATGTGGGGCCACATCCGGCCATAGGTCTGGTACGAAGGCACGTAAACTTTGAGCACCTGTGGATGGGGACATAGGCAAATGCAGGGGTCAGTGTTAAGTAACTATGCAAATATTCAAATCCAAAATCCTTCAAAACTGTCATATGATTTATCTATGAAGCTAAATCTCTAACTTTTTCCTATGTTTGCACAATGCATTTTTCTAGTACTATAAATACACACATTTCAAATATATAACTTGAAGGAAGAAGATTTGAGTAGAATCACCTGATTCCGTAGAACAAGCCATCCCAAACCAAAGTACAACACTCCAAATAGAAGGATTACCGGGGCTATGACAGAATAGCAGAGAACGATTGTTAGAACAAGCATGTCATCTGGAAATCTAGTCCCATAGTTAAGATCACCCGGAGCCCAAGCTTCTTTCAATTCATCTTCAGTCTTGCAGAGATACTTCTTCTTTAGATGAAAAATTATTAAAGGAACTATTCGTGATAACTCAAGCCCATATCCGACAAAGAACCTGAAGGCACAAAGTCAGTAGCGCATTTGAGTCTGTCTACAAGCCATCGAGACGAAGATATATTATGGTGATGATGTTCAATTTCACCAGAACAGGCCAACTCAAAATAAGATGTAAAACATGAGTACAAAACAAAAGGATTTGTTCAAGAAAAGACCCTTTTTTCAACGTTGAACCCTTGAAATTAAAAAAAAAGCAGATGCAAGAAATGACTGATTCATTAAGATCGTGATAAAAGAGATGATCTCACTAAGAAGAAACAAACCACAACTAGTTGAGAAAGGCAAAGGAGTCTTACTTCAGAGCCACAAAAGTCAAAAAGAATGTAGCACTTCCTGGAAGACTTGCTGCTAGTACATCGAATACACTGTTTGGATTATCCTCAATAGCTTTGAACGAATCGAAAAGTGTGTGACCTACTGTGACACCAATGAATATGTTCAGCACCGAGAAATAGTAGTACTTCCCGGAGGCGGCCCTTTCCGCGTGACTCTGTGAAGGTATGCCCTCGGCCTTGGATAGGAACAACAAGAAACTTGGCAACAGTGCCAAGAATATTATAAGTGCAATCTGAGGCAAGTAAGCCCCGAGGATTGTTCTGATCATAGACTGTTCCAGCACTGGTTTCAAGAAGGGGACCAACTTCTCCAGGTTTGCTAAAGTAGTCAATGCTGAAATCAACCCAATAGGTATCATGTAAAAGAAGATGGTGAGAAACACTATGAAATAGACGACATATTGCCGGATCAGTCTCTCATAGAAATTCTTGGAAAGATTGGTCCATAGCAACTGGCAGGCCTCGGGAGCATCCATGACTGTCCATTTATCCAACATCGTATCGTGCAGACATTGTCCAGCGGCTGCTGCAGTTACCCTGTTATTGAAGAAAACCACAGCTGCAGATTGCTGTTTGTCTTTCAGGGCTATCTTTTGCTCGGATTCTAACTTTGGAACCAACTCTCTTATCTTTTTATCATAGTACTCTAGTGCATCAACCTTTTTACCTATAAGCTCCATAAAGCCAGCTCTAGTAGTCGGCCTCGTTCCTTCAGGGTTAGCAGTCCCTTTAGACTCGGCATAGATGACTTCTGCACGCGCAAGCTTCTTTCTGTATCCATCCAACTCTGCATAAATCTTGTTGGCCTGAGAAAAAAAGGTGACAAGTTACAATATGCGATATGATCACTAAATGTCCGGTGAGAAAACACGCACACACCTAAAGAAAGACTATGGTGAATCAAAACATTGATGGAGAGATGCAAAAGAGTGTCAAAGCAAGTACCACTTTATTGTTTGTGATCACCATTGCCTTGTAATATGTATCTGGATAGATTGCCTTAAAGTACGACTCCAACTGTTCGTTAATGCTTTGACCTTTCTCGGGAGCAGGTATGTCTCGAACAAGGACAGCAAACTGCTCATTTTTCACTTCAGGCGACATAAGAGCTTCAGCTCTCATATTCGAAACATGCCTATACGATCGCCATAGTATATAATACGTAACGAAAGAAACCCAATACGTAGCTGCCACAAATGCCCACAGCCAGTCGCTTTTTTGCTGTTATCCACCATACAATTCAGAGTTGTTAAGCAAATACATCATTCCACAATACGATAATCAAATAAATTTATATGAATTCAGGCAACAACGCCAAAAACTAAGAAGGAATAGTACTAACTGCAATATGCCCCATGGATAGCTTGTCCAGTTCATTGAAAGTTCCTTCACTTGTGGTTTCATTAGCGTCTATTTTGTTCTTAGCAGTATAGGCAATAGGAAGAAGCACAGGAAGAAGAAGAATCCCCGAGAAAACCAGTATCCCCAATGCTGCACCAGATCAATCAATCAATAACAGTATAAAACTAAACTTAATCAGTCCAATTGACAACCAAATCAGACAGCAAAACATCAATTGAACACAAAACAGATAGATCTAGCTTCTACCCCCAATTTCGAGCTCATGAGTGTGAATGTTCAGTTTGCAGTTACATTTTCCAATTCCCTAGCATAAGCAAAATTAATCACACAGCGAAGTTCATGATACTGTTTAGATAGCAGCTTCCTTCCTAATTAGTCTGATGCTACATTATTCTAGACCTCAATTTTGAGATAATTCACAGTAATGTAGACGGTACCGGTGGAGAGGAAGACGAAGTAGACGGCGGCATCAACGCCGGAATGTTTGATGACGTCAGCTTCGGTGGAGGAGACGGCTTCCTTAATCCAAGTAAACGGGTTGCGAGTGAGGCGGATACCTTCGTACGGGTCCATCCCTCGCATGATCCGATTCGGATAGTAGATGACGTGGTTGGAGGGGCGCCTCGAGAGCCACGCGAAGAGGAACATCAGCACCAGGAAAATGACGAACGACGTCCCCAGCGACGTCAGGAACGAGCTGAAATCCATGGCGCTTGCTTTTTTCTCTCTCTAGGATTGTGACGTCAATTAATATGAAGTTAGTAGAAGCGTTGGAAAGAGGAGAAAGAAGTAACCGTTGAAAGAGGAAGTTGAAGGAGTTATTTATAGCAGAGACGAATGGATTTTGCTTTCTAAATTTAACAAAAGTGGCTCGTTCAGTTGGGACAGCGCCTGCCTCGTTATAAGGACCGAAAAATTCGATTAAATTCGATGCGCGCATCTAAGTTTTTGTCTTTTTTAGAGAGTTTCATGCTTATGAGCATGCACAACGTCGTGTTTAAAGAATAAGAAAAAGCATGCACTAGCGTGTGTGCTTAAGCTAAACACGTCACTGAATATCTATAATCACGAGGTTGATGCACGAGTCTTCATGCATCGGTATGCAAGTCGTGCGGCCATTATCAGCGTGACGCCTTCTCGCTATTTTGTTTTCTTTTATTTGAATATTTAAATTTAAAACAACAATAATAATAGCCCAACGAATATATTTTGCAACAACCATTAATTTCGTTTTATTCGTAATTTTAATTGTAATATACTACTAAGTGGAAAAGAAATACTCTAATATATATATATATATATATATATATATATATATATATATATATATATATATATATATATATGGGAGCGTTATTCTCCTATTCATCCCTTAGATCCTTTATTCTTCTTAATATGGGCCGTTAGATCTCATTCATCAACGGTCCAGATGATCTGCATTATTAGTCTTTGTGCATTATTCAACTGAAAATCTACATTATTAAATGACACGTGGCACCAATCTAACCGTCGGATGACAAAATCGTAGGGCTGAAATTAAAAAGAACAAAGAATAAAAGATACAAAAAGGAAATGAATACATCCCTATATATATATATGGATAATATACATTGTTGATGCCCTAAGTCTAGTAACTAAATTACCCTTTTCGCTAGATTTCTTGCCGTTATTGTATGTTATGATAAATGGTTATTCCCTAAAAAAGAATGGTCACACCTATGCTATAACTGCGAACATTAATTACTGTATTTAATGAATTTCAAACCCCAACTAGATATATAAGTAGTGTCAAGTGTGTTAATTACAAGTCAAATAAAGTAGGACCAATACAAAAAAGTACGTGTGTCATGTTTATGAAAATATTAATGGAGAAATCAAATTGCAAAATCCATGTCGACTATCCTATCTGATAAAATCTTGAAATTGTGTGGATAAATCATTAGAAAGTGACACCACCAAACTATTAGGTTAGGTGTGTGGCATTGATTATTACTTGTGTGTATTTTATAGCATGCCATGTGTGGCTATACGTGCTTCTATAACATTCTATTACATACTACTATAATACTATTATGTTACAAAACAAAATATTGTTCTTTGATCAAGTAGTATGTATGATTGTAATAGAAAAAGGTTGTCTCCATATACAAGATTATAGTGAACGAGTATTTTTATTACTTTTTTTATCTATGGCTTTTGGTAATGCTTTTACCCGACAAATTGCGGCCAATCGGTAAGTCCATTTTTGGGGAAAGTATTGAAAACCATGCCACTACTTACTTTTTATTCAATATCATTTCAAAGTAACTTTTAATCTATATAGGAGTAACTTTTGATACATTTTTGTTCGATTTTTCATTCACTAGATTTTGTTTTAGTTTTAAATACGAATAATGAATAAATTTCTCGTTAGAAAATTATCAATGACATAAAAAGACATATTACAGTGAAAAAAACATATCAAGAACAAATAAATAGTCCTTCCATACATGAATATGTCATATTTTCTTTCTAATATGTCCGTATATCATATTTATCATTCAATATACTCACTTCATCCACGAAAAATAGAGCACATTTACCATTTTTAATTGTCTACGAAAAATAGAGCATATTTAAAAATGAAAGTTTTCAACTTCTCTCTTACTTTTCCCTTTCTCTCTTACTAATAATATGGATCACACATTCCACTAACACTACTCTTCTCTTACTTTTTTTCCTTTCTATCTTACTTTATCAATTCCACATTAAAACATGTATAGTTCATAATGTATCCTATTTTTCATGGATAGAGGGAGTAGTATTATGTAAGTAAATCACATATTTCATGAATTCATTTCACTTATAGTTTAGTATTAAAATAAATATACTAACATAAAAGTAGAGCTTAAATTACATTGAATTTTACTTTTAGTCAAACTGGGACAAATATTCTCAAGCTGAGATCAAAATTCTTTCTGAATTCACAATACACCGATTAATTTTATTAAATTTATTCCCATCTATTTGCGAATAGGAGTCCCGTTTTTCTATTTTAGTACATCCGTGAATAGGAGTACCGGTTCATTTTTACCATAAATGGTAATAAGGTCTCATCTTCACCTAACTCGTACCGCAAAAGAATGAGACTCTTAATGGCAGACGGACGGAGGGAAGAGTATCTAATTTATGTACGTACGAATTATTCATTACATAATGTCTGTCAGGAAATCCCCCCCCCCCCCCCCCCCCCCCCCCGCCCCCCCAACAACATCCCTCAAGGCTCAAATGATGCGTGGAACATAATCGTCCACACATCCATCTCAAATTATCAATATGCAAATATTTTCAATATTCTAGTTAATATGGGTCCCAATTGAATAACTGATATATAAACATACAAAAATTACAATCGACGCGTGATAATAATATTTATTTTTGATTCATTACGAATAAAATCTTGATGAGTGAAGACCACTATCACTTTATCTAAATGAAAATGAAAGAAATAATTGTTATACACATGGCTTTGGGAAAACAATGGACGTGGACGCTGCAAATAGTGACGGCTATTTCGAATTTCAAATCTTAGCTTTCAAACCTACTATCTTAATGTGAACGCCAAAGTGAAATATTGCGAGTTTCAGTCCTTTGGACGCAATTTTTAAAAAATTAATTTAGTGTGTTACAAAAAAAATAAGTGAATATAAATTTCATTTTTTTTATAACACTATGTATAAATGAAATGAGTTAATAATAGTACATGAATCTCATACTCCCTTTGTCCTATAAAAAATTTTCATTTTCATCTACTCAACAAAATGAGTTAATAACAGGACATGAATCTCATATTCCCTCTATCTTAAAAAAAATTCATTGTTGTCCATTTCACTAACTTCCACTAAATGTACAAATTGATTTTAATAAATATCCAACGTGACAAAATCTAGCCACCAATTATTTGCATCTAACGTGGGCCCAAAGCAAATTAGTCATCGAATTTTTTCCTAAAGACCATGTTTGGTTGCCAGGATTATGTCTGGGAAAGTAATCTGATTCCTTAAATTTTAAATTCTTATGTTTGTTTCCGTTTTTAATCAAACTGAGAAAGTAATCAAAATCCTGAAACAAGTAAAGTTAGTACAACTTTTCAGGATTCTGAATCCTAACTTTTCTTAGGTATTCTTTTTCCCAGTTTTAGGATTTTTACATATTTAATGCAATATAGTACAGTTTTTTATCATCATCATCATCATCATCATCATCATCATCATCATCATCATTATTAAGTACAATGTTTTAAAAATAATTTAAAAGTATAAATCATACTTAATTTCAGGATAATAAATAACTATAATTCAAATTATCATAATTATAACTATATTATTAATATTTATTTTTATTTTTATTATCATAATAATAATAATTTATCAAATAATTAAATATAATTATAATTATATAATAATATAATAATTATTAATTTATAAATTAGTAATTAACAATAAAATTGTAGTGAAATTTTAAATTATAAAATTTATTCAATTAAAAATTAAGTAAATATAATGATAATAATAATAATAATATTAATCTTATTTATTATTATATTATTATATATTATGATGTATAATCCATATTTAAACTATCCATCATAATAATAAATAAAATAAATAATTATTATCATTTGTAATTAATAATTTATTAAATAATACGCATTATTATTTTTTATAAATAAAAAATGATAAGTATATTTTTAGTTTAGCGTTTAAATCAAATATATACTTTCAAATCTTGATATTTTTCAAACACGGGAAAGTAAAGTTATTAAAAATCATATTTCCGGAATTCATTTTCCCAGGAATCATTTTCCTTGCCAACTTTACTTTCCCGCCGATCACCCCTGGCCAAAGAGTTGCAAATAGTCAGAAGCTACTGACTACCTATAGCTTATGACGCAGACAGTTTTTTGTCCTAATGAAGTGTCATACTTTGTAACCAATCAATTTTTTGGACTATTTCCAAAAAAAATCGTACTCTACTCCATGAGGGAGCTTGGTTAAATCTAAAACTCGAATACTAATGTGTAAAACAAAACACCTCGAACTCTAGTTCCTACAATTCATGTTGAAATTCTAAAACTCGATCACTATTGCCTTCAGGCTTCAAGTAACAACAGAGCTGTTTGTCTTAACCAGTGATGCCAAATTGGTATTGTCGATGTTAAGTTTTGTCTGCAGATAAGTCTCAAACTAGCGCGACGACTCGTAGCTCTTTTTTCAATAAATAATCAAAACCAATTTGCTCCCAAGTCCAAGCTGAAACCCAAGATCTAGTTTGGACCAAGAGCGGTTTGGTTTTGATAAAATGAGACGTGTGCTCGATTGAGGCTCATACGCAAAACTTAGCATCAGCAATACATTATCCTTTTTATCAGCATCCAAAAGAAATAAACAAACCCACATTGGTACACTGCAACTATATAGTGAACTTCAGATGTTGTAACTAATGAGAATGTTACTGCAAAACTACACAGCTACTTCATACGCAAGTTTTCAAGATCAGTGTTCCACAAAATTTGGACATGGCTGGGAAGTGCTCTTTCATTACATTACACCATCCTATACAGCTTGGACAGCTCAGCTCACTCGAGCATCGGTGAAAATCAGGGTAAACCTTAAAAACATTTAACAACCAGATACTATGATGGGATACAACTTCTACTGGCCTAGGCCTTGCGTAGAAGTGTGACATTGTCAAGCATAAGGCCATCCTAATCGACAAAATCATGGAGTGCGGAGTTACACAGTGACTAGGTAAGTACGCCGAGACAAATTTTGCAGCCTACCTCAAACATTACAGCAATGAGGATGCCCTTTCATCAGATTGTCCCATAAACATACCATTTGTCTAGGGGATTGGTAATGTGCAGTGTGGTAGTTCTCCATGCATCCGTACTGGCAGTATTTCCAATTATGAGAATATTGAACATGCTTTGTACTGTTGAACTGCTCGACCCACATTCCCATGCTCACATCCTCCATTTTAAATAGCTGCAGGGTGAGTTAAGAATAAGATAGTAAATTTCAATGTTCCTCTGGGAGAAATGATCAAATGTTGCAAGATGTTACTAACCCGTAGGCTATGATTTTCACTTTGAGAGACGATGTAATTGGCAATGTCGCTTGATATTATGTATCCAGGTCCATTGGCATAGGGTGGATAGATTTCTTCGGGCCACTCCTGTGGTTAGAGAGGAGGACAATCTTATAGAGTAAAAATGATTGTGGATATGGCAATACTTATTGTGGCACAGATATGAACCGTGTTTGTTCTTACACAAGTGAATGTACGAACCTCATAAGAGACTGCCCACTTCCCTGTCCTAAGAGGCCTGTGCAATAGGTTCAAATTTCCCAGATACAACGGCCTTGTAGGTGACAAGCCTTCAATGTCTTTTAAGATTCTCTCAACCCTAATAAAAGTATCATCATCACATTTCATAATATATGCTGCCATTGCATTTCGAACCTAGAATGAAATGTAGGGGCCGGTTAGAAAATGTTGAAATCTTACTACAAGAGACCAAACGAAATAGAGAGATAGTATCATACCCCATATTCACAAATGGCAACAGTTTTAAGAACTACTAGCTCGTAGCGGTCCATGAATGGCAAAATCTCTATATCACCAAAGTAAGCAGCCTCCTTCTTCAGAACTGCATTCACCTCACTCCTTGTGTTCTACAGAAACATTCTCTTCAAGTGGGTCAAACTGTAGCTAGTAAGTACAGATTAAATTGCAGAAACACGCTTACTGACAAATGACAGCCCACCAAGTTTCATAGTACCATAAACAAAGCAATGCAAAAAATGTTACACCATTCGCCAAACCGAAATATATTTGCCAATGCCATCTTTTCACCATCTTTGCATCTCAATTAGAAAAGAGTACAATAGGACTGCATATTTATATTTCATTGTAATATAAACACACTCTCCACAAGTTTGGCCAAACCTAATGACTAACATCCTGCAATAGTGTGTTCTCTTACTTCATGTGTTACACATGTGCAATCCATTTCAAATAAAATGCCTCCGTATCTATGTTACACATTAAAAAACCTATGAATCACCAGACACGCAGTACAAATACGCATCTCAATGGAAAAAAGTAAACTCGGATACAAGAAACAGAAGCCAAGAGATTATCAGATTATTTTCCAGGATGATTAATGCTCAAATATATGCCAGAAACTCTGAAACCATCTCTAAAACCATATTTTACTTATGTTGTCATTTTACATACAGCAGAGAATGCCTCGAAATCCATAGTATAGGTGGTTAGTGTTAAGAAGCAGGAACTGAAATGTGACAGGTTTCAGAGGAATAAAGGAGAAAAAACATGCAGATATACATAAACACAACTGCATGTATGTATACACATATATTTTACAAATTTTGAAGTTTTAGAATGACTATTAATGAAAAAAAAGTAGAGATACAGTTGAGTAACTTGAGTTTACAGTTCAATGAGGGTTCCTGAAAAAATTTATCCTATTTATTTTTAGTAAATTGATGACCAAACAAAATATACCCAGAGAATTGGACGCAATTAAAAGAAAAATATGACATACCAGTGCAACAAAGAATCGAACAGCTACTTTAGAGGTCTTGACTGACATAGATTGCATCCATGTCATTCTTACTGCCATACGCTCAGCAAAATGATTGGTGGCTGAAAGAACCCCAATAAAGAGTTGAACGCCACCTTGGGGTGTGTGATGGGATTTCCATTTCTCAGAGAAATCTAATACTCTATGGGGTGAGAAACTTGGATGAGAGGTTGGCAGAGAGGTAGCATATACTGAATGAACATCCACATTACCCTTGATTGCTAACCCTGTTGCATCTTCCAGTGTAAAACCCTGGACAAGTAACGATAGGATCAAGAAACTAGATTATCTTTAAGGATTTTTAGGAACTAAGGAATCTACAAGTAGATTGCTAAGGATAGCTCTCGTATCTGATAAAATTTCGCTCAATGAACAGCAATTTTAAATAATAGTAAGAATCTGTATAATTTCCGCATCTACCTTAAGATATCCGACAAAAAATTGATAATAGAAACTCTAAATGTAGATGGTATGCAGTGAAAACTGCTAGTACTTACCATTCGATATGGGAATGATGTCACATGACGCCCACCTGCATTTATATGATATCCATCAACTCCAGCACGAATGGTCAGAACAAACATTCGTCCTTCCCTAAAGGGAAATGGCCAGGTTACTTCTGGTTTTTTAGCACGCCCTATAAAGCGCTCAAACCATGAAAATATCTTGGACTCTTTTGTGTCAGTGACATCGTTGCGCATCCATTTTTCACACCGCAAGTATCCGTCAACTGCAAGGATTACATGTTAGACTTTTTATAAGATCAAAGTTCAAAGAGAAAGAAGAGATATCACAAAATCAGTAGATGAGCATCATAAGTTTGTAACACCAAACAATCCAGAACGGCATAACAGATAGAGGCATACTTTTTTATGAGAGCCTGTACTTCACATCATGAAGGTTACCTTAGTTCAGTTAATGAAATACACGAATTAGTATGTACCACTTTGACACTTTCCATTTAATAAGGGCAGGTCAATAGCCTCACATTTCAGGGATTATAGACCATAAAAACATAAAAGATAAAGGTGGATTTTGGGAGTTCATGCTTTGGTGGTCCTATAACTAAAATAACACTGATAATCTGGAGATTCCAACTGGAATGTTAATGTGAAGCTCTTCATGCCTCAGCTGCGCAAGAAATATGCTTCAGTCACCATATGATATGATGTCAGGAATCAGGACATTTCATATCCTTCCAAAAATTGAGATATACAAAAAATGTATCCTGAAAATGGATGCAGTGTTAGCAGATTAAGAGCAATAACTGAAGCATACCCTGCATATCATCGTCACCCTTGGAAGGCAAACCATCACACCTCTGAGCTGTTCCCCACTGCATCCTATAACATGTGTTGTGCTCAATTACTTGATGATGGCTCCAGTCACCTCTTAATCGAGGATTCAAATGCAAAATCTTAGGTGGATCTTCCCCATGCACAGCCTTTAATCCTTGCAGCTCAACCATGAACTGTGATACTAAAACTAGACCATCGCCAATCCTCCTTTTAGCAAGCTGTGGTACGTACTCCTGGTGAGCTTGGTGTGGAGTTCCAATGACTGTGATAGATGAGCCTGCAGCAAGACCACAAGGAAGGAACATAAGGAAATCCCTCTTGGCCAATTCTTCTCCTTCCATTGAAACCCAAGAAGGGCATGACTCAGGCTTCCCTTCTAGTATAGTACTCATGTCAATCTCTTTATCATCATACTTGCTTGCCTCTTCCCACGCCTTCAATCCTAATGCCCAAGCTTCGTCCGCCATTCTTTCCATCACAGATAAGTTTTTGGTCCTATTCATTCGTCTCAATATATCAGCAGTTATTCGACCATAGTGCTGCTGTGAGGCCTTTGTTACCGATTTGTGATCTCTTTGCATTTGTATATTGATTTGTTCTGGCTTTAGGTGATTATCCTGATTTTCGTTATCATGTAATATTCTGTGGAACCCATCAGAACTAACACGCGATTTACTGATATCAGCATTCTTTTCATCCATCATTGAAAATCCATCGAAAACACTGGCACTTTCATCCCCACTTAAAACAGCTGCACTCAAAAAATCAGGAAACTTGAAGAAAATAAGGATCAAATACAACCCAGCTGCAGCCAACAGAATGTATGATAATTTGAACCTTCTTGCACTCGAATAGTCACCTTTAGACCTCTTCATCCTTGAAAGCTGGATAAATGGACAGAACTCAACATCAAGAGCCAAACGTGTCTCCCACAAACGTAACAGAGATCCTACGGATAAATCCACGCGCCGGTCACAAAATCCACTTCCAATATGAACCAAACTGCCAGTATACAAGCCACAGATAGTGTATCCAGCTGCAATGCTACTGTCTTTACCTTCACAACCTAAAATGCACGAAAATCGGAAGATAAAACTAATCATCACAAAATCACTCGAATCGGATGCATAAACTTCATTTAGATTAAGAACGCATCAATGAGCATACGAAAACCCAACTCTACCAATTTAACTGATCTTAGCGTCATTTTTCAGCATATTGAGTAAATACCGATTAAATTACCAAACAGAGGGAAAAATTGTCAAATCAAACGTACCACCAACGGCGAGGATTGGCGGAAGCGGCGAGGCAAATTCTCAAAACGACGCAGCAGATCGAATTGATGGTGATTTGCAATGGCAAACCCTAACTATTTTGCGTGCAGTGACAACAATAAAGTAGTGCATTAAAAAAATACTACTATAGTATAATTCTTCTTTACTCCATTGGTAGAAGCTGCGGGAAATCTGCAGCTGGTGAGATGGTGGCTGGCCTTGATTAAGAAATTTATGAAATTGCAGCGCCAAATGAAATGAAACATTATAAAACTGTAAAAAGGGCGTTCGTGGAATTTATCTGAGGTTAAGTAATTGACCAATCACAGCTCATGACCTGCGAAGATACGTATATTTTGTATTTGCCCCAATTTGTTTGAATTTATCATTTTTGTCTGTTTCATTTTTAGTAACTATCCTAATAGTACTACTTGTATTTTATATTTATCTTTACTTTCAATAAATGAAAGCTATGTTTTCAATCAATTGAAGTGTTTATAATTATCTCACATAATCGTGCATCTAATGAAAATCTCAACTTAATAATGTTGTTAGGAACTGCAAATGAGCTACTGAATCCGCCTCACAATTGTGTAGTCTTGTTGCATTGGATTTCACTTCCAAGCTTTCTTATGGTTAATATTTTTGATAATTCGAAGTTGAATATAGATGGTATTTTTAATCTTAACTCTCATTTTTTTGTCTTGTATATTTTGTGACTTGCTGAAATGATACATTTATCATTTTCTTGTTGTATTTTTAGCATTGATCCCTAAAAAAACCGATAATCCTATTTAAACTGGATGATGACTTGACATGTTATTCCTATTAGGGACTTATTTTCCTTTAAATTTTGAAAAAGAAAATGAATTCTTTCACTTGTAGATAGATATTTCGTTCTTTTTATACTCGAATGCAATTTCATTTTCTCTCTTTGAGGTTCAAATCATCCGGTAATAGAAATTTCATTTCTTTTTTAACTCGAATGCAATATCAATTTCATTTAGAATGGAATCTTCTGTTAAACAAAATGTTTAAATAAATTTATAACTCCTAATTTTCTTTTCATTTTCAACAATTTTAACTCTACATACTGGTAAAGATTAAAAAGTGAAAGTAGAAATTACTCCCTCCCTCCGTCTTATATTAGGATTCACATTAAAAAAATTTTAAAATAGTAAGTTGAAAAAGTTAATGGAATACGAGGTATATTTTTTTATATTAATTTTATAATAAATTGGGAGTGAAGTGAATTATTGAAATAGGAGACATATTTATCATCCAAATAAAATATTTGTACGTTAAGGTACAACCACCGCACGCGTGCGGCATTTCTTCTCTACTGTTGGAGAGTGAAGAGAGAGAGCCAAATCCACGCCGAAAAATGGGTGCAATCAGCGACCCGAACCAAGACGGCTCCGACGAGCAGCAGCGCCGCCCGGAGATCTACACGTACGAAGCCCCATGGCACATCTACGCCATGAACTGGAGCTTCCGCAAAGACAAGAAATACCGCCTCGCCATCTCCAGCCTCCTCGAGCAGTACCCTAACCGCGTCGAAATCGTCCAGCTCGACGACTCCACCGGCGAGATCCGCCCCGACCCCGCCCTCTCCTTCGACCACCCCTACCCTCCGACCAAGCTCATCTTCGTCCCCGACAAGGACTGCCAGCGCCCCGATCTCCTCGCCTCCTCCTCCGATTTCCTCCGCCTCTGGCAAATCTCCGATTCCGACCCCTCCCGCCGCGTCGAGCTCAAGAGCCTCCTCAACAACAACCGCAACAGCGAGTTCTCCGGTCCGTTGACCTCCTTTGACTGGAACGAAGCCGAGCCGCGCCGGATTGGAACCTCCAGCATCGACACCACCTGCACGATTTGGGACATCGAGAAGGAGGTTGTAGATACGCAGCTAATCGCGCACGATAAGGAGGTCTACGACATCGCGTGGGGCGGCGTTGGCGTTTTCGCGTCAGTCTCCGCCGACGGCACGGTTAGGGTTTTCGATCTCCGCGATAAGGAGCATTCGACTATAATTTACGAGAGCTCCGAGCCGGACACGCCGCTGGTGCGGCTCGGGTGGAATAAGCAGGATCCTAGATACATGGCGACCATCTTAATGGACAGTAGCAAGGTCGTGGTGTTGGATATTCGCTTCCCGACGCTGCCGGTTGTGGAGCTGCAGCGGCATCAGGCCGGTGTGAATGCGATTGCGTGGGCTCCGCATAGCTCCTGCCACATTTGCACCGCGGGGGATGATTCACAGGCTTTGATTTGGGACCTCTCGTCGATGGGGCAGCCAGTGGAGGGCGGTTTGGACCCGATTCTGGCTTACACTGCCGGGGCGGAGATTGAGCAGCTGCAGTGGTCGTATTCGCAGCCTGACTGGGTGGCGATTGCGTTTTCGAACAAGCTACAGATTCTGAGGGTATGAGTAGATGATGAATCTGTTTGTGAATTAGTGGTAGACCATTGGTAGCTTTGCCTAGTGTTTGAACAAGGTTTATTTTATTCAAAGCATTTTTCAGTTTGCTTAGTTTTTCAACTCTAATTGCAGTTTCTTGATTGTTTAGTTCCATTACTTGTGCTTTTTGACAATCATGATAGTTTACTTGCTTTGCTCGTTTCTTTTGCCGAGATAGATTGTATTTATGTGCTGGATTAGGTCGTGATTGTCGCATAGTTATTTTGTTAAAAGCTTGATTAACCCTAATATATAAAACTTATCTGTAGTGTTATTACCTAATATGGCTATAATGCTGAACTTATGGTTGCTTCCACCTGATTTAACACAGTTAAGCTACCAGCAACTCCAGCTATTGGTATTTTGCTTGCTAAACTTTTTGAATTTCTTGTTAGTTATAAATGACGAAAAATTAGGAGACAATCAATGCTGTGAGTGAAGGAACTTCCTCACTGAATCTCGAAAGATGTCGTTACATTAGAGCGTACTGGCTTGTGGTAACTACATCAGTTCTTCCACCAGTCAAGCCACTGGTGCGGGCCTGAGATAACAGACGATTTTTATCTGGAGCAATGACACTTTGCTCAACGAGTCAAAAGTTCTTGGTGTTTAACACTCCAGCAAGTTGAAGAAGGTGTATTTTAGATTAAGCAGTGCAACAGTGGTCTGTAATTGAAGAATGGTGGATGAACATGGCTGTAAGTTTCTTGCTGCCCCCACTGTTTATTCATGAAAATCAGTTTAGTTTCCGAATGAAGTAGTAAGCATATGGCGCCGTGTTAAGTCATTCATGTGCTGCAGCTATAGTGTCAACTTCGTTGCTGCTCTCTACCACATCTTTTTATGCAAAAGCCCATGTGTTATAACTTATGTACGTAAACTGCTCTGGTTAAATGATTTACTTGAAACAGATATGATCACTGACTTGAAAATTATGTGCGCATTTGATGTCTTTTTAAAACTATTTTCTTCCCCATCTTGTACCGGTTAAGCTTGGAACGTTGAAAGGCTATTCTACATGATATTCCGACATAGAAGAGCGAGATCCTGGTTACTAGCTAGTACCAAAAGGTCCAAAACTGTATAATATTGGATATTTTCCTATCTTGCTTTCTGTCTTGTGTAGTCAGATCATGTTAAGGTGATCTAGGGTGGCGATGGCTGTGTTTGATTTGATACTTTTGATCATTCTGATGAATACCAGTTTGTCTAATACAGTTATAGTTGATTGGTATGGAATGATTTTCCATATTTCACATGGTCGATTTTGAAGCCGAGGGATCGGGTATCCAGATTTGCCACTAAGTTTATTGGCTCAATCGACAACTCAAATCGTCTTGCAAATAACAGAATTAGAGGCATCTCATCAAGCATTGTTGGCCTAGCAATAAAGTGGTTGACTAAAGTCTCAAAAAGATACTCCCTTTCTTATCTGAGATGGGATTGAGTTATCTGAATTTTAAGAATCTGGAACGGCTTATTTAGTTTGCAGTATTTAACTTTTGTAATCATTGGATGATCCATGTTTGATAAATTTGTATCAAGAATGGAAACTTGAATTACAAATGAAATAAATACACACAACTCCAAACATATGAACCATAAAAAACCCCTTGTATATATATAAACTTGGTGTTTCAATCAACATTACAATATTCGTATCTCTCAGTTAACCAAAACACAACACAAAACATGGCATAAACGACACATCCAAACACTCGACTCTCCAAATGTGAATCGACGTATCCGACCAAGCAACAAAACCACAAACGTCAAGTCTCAAAAACTTATAATCACCCGTCGCCAAGGTGAATAACCTCAATATCAGATGCATTCGATCGCGAAACTCATACACTTGTTGAACCCCGAATCCGACCAGTCGGCAGCTAACGCACTTTCAAGGGCAGCCTTTTCCAGTTCACAACCTTATTTATTTATCAGTAGAATGGCTTTCATGTTTTTTTGGAGGCAGCGGTACACAGTAGCTCCAGGTAGCCCTTTTTCACCGCTTATTGATCTGATCAGAACGGCGGCTCCACACCAAGAACAGGCAGCTTTTTCCGTCAAAGGAAGGTTAACACGGGGCCCGATTTTTCAAGTTTCGAACCGAATGCATCGTCCGCTTAAGTAGAATAAACAAGGCGACAGTAGAATAGAATAAATAACCGAGACTCGACACTCTGTAATCTTATATTCTAAAACCAGATAAACAAACATCTTCTTCATCTTGATCCGTATTGTCGCAGAGACGTGTCCTGAAACCGGAGAGAACGTCGTGGTCGTAGGTGTTGGTAACGTCCCAGACGCGGATATGCAAACCGTAGATATTGGGAAGAAAGGAAGAGAAGCCGTTGACGCCAAAAGGCAAGACCTCAACGCTGATTCCTTCATGTTCGGCTACTTCATTGAACCTCGTCGCGGTGCTTTGGTACTCCTCCGTGGTCCATGGCCACCATAGAATCGCTTGCGATACAAGAACACGTGTCTCTGTCTGTGTCGCTTCCATCGCC
This sequence comes from Salvia splendens, assembly GCF_004379255.2. NCBI lineage: Eukaryota > Viridiplantae > Streptophyta > Magnoliopsida > Lamiales > Lamiaceae > Salvia > Salvia splendens. The sequence continues at coordinate 2,074,323 of NC_056042.1, forward strand.
TTTGATCTTGATTGCGACAAATTTGAGAGGGAAGGAATTTTATAGGTTCTGGATTTATATGCATCATGGAGAACTATATATGCAAAGTACGTAGCTTTTTTTCGGAAGTTCATTTTTGGAAAAAAAATAAACGAGATATTGTGGATATATTCTATAATCTGACGGTTTTGTTGGATTAGATTTAGTAATATTGTTGTAAATAGTTGGGATTGTTATATTTTGATTCGTCAACTCGATTCTTTTTCCTTATTTATGATATTCGGATTAATTTAATTAAAGTGCGACAATAGTAAAAATTTGTTTGAAGGCATGCTTTATAATTTTCGCTACTAAAATATATTCACATAAATTCGAGTACATTGATGAGCTGCTTATTTCCTAATTCTACCGAATAGTTTTAAATATTAAAAATCCAATCCCAACGTATCCGTGGTTAAACACATTTCCTTGCGCTCGGCCCAAGTAAAATGGTGCACCAAAAAATTATGTGAAGCCCAAAAAAATAATTTAGTTATGTGAAGGTAGGGGTGGGAAAAAATACCGACATACCGAAATACAGGACTTACCGTACCGAAAAAATACCGAAAATACCGGTTTTTCGGTATACCGTATTTTTCGGTACGGTATGAGACCGTATCGAAAACTTTTGGTACGGTAACGGTATCAAATATCCTATACCGCGGTATACCGTGGTATACTGAAGATTCGGTATATACCGTACATGCGTTATACTGAGGTATATCGAATCTTCGGTATATACCGTACATGTGCACTAATGATTGGCTCAAAGGAGATAAGTTTAGCTTATATAAGGATCCAATTGATGATGATCTTGAGTTATATAAAGAAATTGACGAAATTTGAAAAAAATAAGTGTTGTTGTTTTACTTAAATTTATTATGTTTATTTGTCTTATATATTGTATGATAATTATATTTTTATTATTTAGTAGATGCAAACATGAGTCAAGATAGTGTTGATCACTTGAAATTTTATTTTAAATATTTTGGGTATAGGTTTGGTTGTTTTGGATTTGGATTTATTTTATTGTTTTGGATTTTTTTTTCAAATAGTTGAACACTTGGAAATGTAATTTTATATATTTTGGATATAAAATTATAATATATATTTTTATAACATGTATAATGGTATTACGGTATGTCGTATTGTATTTCGGTACACCGTAATATAGTACGGTATATCGCAATAACGGTAAGATAATGGTATTGAAAATTATCATACTGAATTTTCGGTATACCGTATACCGAAAATTCGATAAGGTATCGGTATGGAATTTTGTCATACCGCTACATTCGGTACGGTATGCGGTATGACACTCTCGGTACGGTATACCGTACCGATCCTCCCCTATGTGAAGGCAACAAAAATAATTTCCTAGATTAATATAACTGCTTCAAATGGGAAGTGCTCGGTGGCGGAAGCATATGGCTATTTGTCTCGTGATCGGTGGGGTACATTGTTGGGTCTCGATGTGGATTTACAAAGGCCCTCAGAGAGTTCGGCAGTTTTTATGGCTTGCTTTCAAAGACCGATTACTTACCAATGTTGAGAGGTGTCGCAGAAATATTACTGATGATGCAACTTGTATTGTTTGTGGGGGAGCACAAGAATCCATTGATCACGTCCTGAGATGCTGCCCGACTGCCTCTCCGTTTGGAGTAAGATATTCCCAAGAGATATTTGGTTCAGGTTTATCTCTATCTCATTTGAGGCTTGGTTGATTGAAAATTTGAACTTAAGCAAAGTAGTAGATGGTTACTCTTGGAGTACTATATTTGGTTTAATTTGTTGGAGACTATGGAAAACAAGAATGCTAAAGTGTTTGGGGGTGAGACGTGGTCGGTGGATAGCATGATAAGCCAGGTCTTGGGCGCGAGCTGTGCAAAACTATGTTACACGCAAAGTCAAGACCAAAGTTCCAGTGAGCAAGCTAGTTAGTTGGTCCCCCCAACGTCAGGTAGCTGGAAGCTCAATACGGACGGGGCAGTGAAGGGAGTATCTCAAGTGGCATCAGCCGGTGGTGTTATTAGGAATGATGTCGGGGTCTGGTTTAAATGATACTCCAGGAGCTTAGGACATGGCTCGGTAATTGTGGCTGAATTATAGGCCATATATGATGGTCTGTAGCTTGCCTGGGACAACGGAATACGAAATCTTGAAGTCGAGAGTGACAACCAAGCAGTGGTCTTTATGATTAACTCGAATAGAGAGGATGGAAGTTGTTTCAGTCTCATTCGAAATATTTGGAGTATGTGTGACAGAAAATGGTATGTGAATCAAACACGTATATCGTGAGGCTAATTCAATTGCAGATTTTTTGGCAAGTTGGTCGTTAGGTTGGGATATAGGTATGTATTTACATGATGAGCCACCAATTGGGGTAAGAAACTTGTTATTGAGCGATCGTTTGAGAACCTCATATGTTCGAGTTGGATAGGCTAATTTTTTAAGGGCTATGCCCTTTGTTGTAACCAAAAAAATTAAAAATAATAATACTGTATCATAACACTTGGCAATAGAATCATTAATAGTATACTCCATCTGTCACATTGAAAATGAAACATTTTTCTTTTTAGGTTGTCCCATTAAAAATGAAACATTTTCTAAAATAGAAATAATTTTATCTCTATTTTTCCATATCTCTTACTTTACTCTTTCTTCTTTAACTCACAAAACAACACTACATAAAATCACATGCCAAAAAATAAATGTTTCATGTTTATTAAAATGGAGGGAATATTTATTTATTTGATTTCATAGATGATTTGAAAAGCTAGCTTAGACTTTCTTTTCCATCCTTATCTCTTAGGTAATTTCACCATCATTAATTTATTCTTCTTTCACTCATATAAGTGTATAATTATCTCTCATTATTGGTATGAAATCTTATCCTTTTTTGGAGTGAAAAGAACGAATAAGAGAGAATGGATTTTTTTCATCACAAAAAAAGTACTTCCTCCGTTCCACTAAAGACTTTCCTTTTTAGTTTGTCTAATCCAAGATGATCTATTACTATAAATGAAAACACTTTTATCTTTACTTTATTTTCTCTAGACTTTCCTTTTTAGTTTGTCTCATCCAAGATGATCTATTACTATAAATGAAAACACTTTTATCTTTACTTTATTTTCTCTCTAACTTTATTCTCTTCGCTTAATACACAAAATAAAACTGCATAAAACTTTATGTTACGCAAAAAATGGGTCATCTTCGGAGTACTTGTTTTATTATTTTAATATGCAAGTTTCTGAAATTCAAATTCAGTCTGCTGCTTCATGTACAAGAGATAGCACTTGATTGGTTGGAATCATTTTGTATTACGAAAGTGAATTTTCGGACGACTTTTATGTTTGATTTTTATTTTCAATTTTGTGTCACGAATTTATTTTATTTTTCAATGCCTTCTCTAAATTTCTATCGACAGTCAATAGTTTCACTATCACCCAATATTTCCTGTGGATTTTGGAGTGTGATTGTGTAGATGTGATTATATTATTATAATATTATTATAATGGGTTGGTAGAGAAGTGAACACCGTCCTAATAATTATTAGCAGCAAAAACATTACAGAACTTGTTTCTTTATTTTCTTGCAAACAATTTCATCAGATAATAATGCTAAACCGAAATATTACCAAGTATTTTGACCTATAACCCTTTCTTGAATATTTTGTTTTAATAAATACTAATATCTCCACTCAAAAAAACAATTTTATGTCACTATAAAAAAGGCTCAAAATAGAATTAAAGATGTTAATTTATACTTTTTTTTGGTAATTACTACTAGGGATATCTATCGGCGGGTCCAGTGCCTATTCCCCGCACTGATTTGTAAGCACCTCAATAGATGGAACAACTGACCCAAGATATTAAATTACTTTTAAATATATAAGAAATACTTGAAAAAACGTTTTCATTATTTGTATTCCAACTAAAATTAGGAACACAAATAGAAGCATCTTAATAAAACAAAAGATTAAGATAATTTATCTCAAGTTATGAACAATTTCTTTTACACCCTTAAATTATAGTTATTTCATATTTGCGTCTCTATTTTTGGACCATTGAAAGAAAAAAAAAATTAGTGTACATGTGCAGTTCATCCATAAAAATAAGAAACTTTCATTTGGAGTAATTAATTTAAAGTGCACATCATTTTCACTTTTTAAGAGCTTTGACTATTTTCACTCATATTATTTAAATTAATTAATATAATTTTTCAATTTTTATTGTACTACAAATTAATTTGAACCCTACTTATCTAGTGGTACTACGTACTAGTAGTAAATATTATAAAGTGAAACACGCCAAATTCTTTTTCGTGACTGCCAATTATTGTATCTATATAATGAGCACGCAATTGAAATTTCATAACAAACTTTTCACGTAAAATAAGTCTAATTGAAGGACGATTCTAGAACCTTAACACAATGCAGCATATGACTTTGACTATCTTCAAATTTTAACATCCTTTTCATTAGTTTTTTTTCTTCATAATTTTGGTCTCAAGAGGAAGCCAATCTATGACCAATCAATTCGATATGACTTTGACCATCTTCAAATTCAAACACAAGAAAATTCTAACTTTTTTTTGTCCCCTATCTTCTTCTCATATATATATACATAATCATTCATAAATCCTCTAAGAAGAAAGCAGGAAATAGCAGAGATAAAAAAATGGCATGTTATGTTCCTTTTAACAGCAGAAATTTGGACATAAGCTTCTTCATATTAAGACCAACAATTGTTTGCGCAGATTCTCTTATTGATGCTCTGAAGCAGTTTTCTTCATACACTGACGGCCTTGGCTGTGTTCATAGTTCTATATTTACTAGTATTCATGGGAGCATGGTAAGCCCGACCCGAGAAGTGGTTCTTCTCGATTTCTCTGTTACATTTTCACGTGTATATTGATGATGTCATTAGATTTAGTAGTGTTATGTGTCTATTGCAGATTGTATGGTATGGGGCTTGGATGAAGAGGAGTGATGAGAACAAGCAACTCCTAATTGCTGCCCTTGTAAGTAAAGTTCAAACCTATTTAATTCATGATAGTTTTTTTTTGTGAAACTTGAGATCATAAAATTGTGTGTTGTTGTAGTGAGTGTTGTGGGACGATATTGCGGTTTGCAGATTAGGTTCATTCCTGTAGTAATCGCCTAATTGTTACATGAAAGCGTAAGAATCCAACGCGGTTCCCTTCTTTAGTTTGTCTGATTCGATGGGAAAGGGGTCCATTGGATTGTTAAGGATTTTGCACAGTTCAAAAAATCTCCTTTCTAATTTTTTTATAGATTGATAATGCTTTTGAAAAATGAACTTCTTCATTGATTCAGAATACTTCTTCCTTGATCTTATTAGTATCTATGGGCAATTCGCCAATTTCTAAGTTAGAACAAAAGGGGAATCACTCAATTTCACTTATAGAACTGTTCTATGCCGATCCATGAAATGAAACTTGTAGGATTGAATACAGTGAAGAAGGTTGTCGTTGTCGTCGGAAGGCAAAAAGGGTGTGGCGATTGTTGCTGACAATGGAAATAAACTCATATACCAAAGGATTGGGTCAGCAACAACTCTAAAGATCGAAATTAATGGTGTTTACAGACCTTCATAGGCCTCCGATAGAATCAGTCAGACTCTCCCTTAACCCTGCTTGAATCTGCCATTAATATTTGCTAGTGCTAAAAGCACGTAATGTGACTGAGTCAAACAATATGCAAAAATCAAATGCAAAGTCGAAATAATCATGTGTTAGGATATAAATTGTTCAATTTTCAAAAAATTAACCACATATTCATTATTTATTATCAATAATGATTTTCCAAATTTATCTCGAACTAATCACACGAATTTTCTTTTTTATCGCCATCCCAGATTTCGGTCCTAACAAATTTGGTCGAAAGCATGGCCATATTAATCGACCACAGCTTCTTCGAAGCATACGCGGGAGAATCGAGAGACGGCTCTCCGGCGGCCAAGTTCTTCACCGGCGACGTGGTGGCGATGAGCTCGGCCATCCTGTCCGGCGAGTGCGAATCCAACGCGTTGAGCTGTGCATACGCATTTCTAGCCATATTTAAAGACCAGTTTCTCAAAATGGAAGGCGCGGCGGCCGGCGTTTGCTTCAAGTCGAAAACCATGCCGAAAATAGTAGGCCTTGTGGTGTGGAAGTCACTGCACTCGTTCTACACGTACGTTTTAGCCTCGGATTTTCGAAACCGAATCCTTCCTTATTTTGATGGATTTGCGGTCGACATCAAGTATGATGTTTTTCGTGTGGCTTATGTTAGTGCTCAAAATGGCCTCGATCAACCACTCCAAGGTGGATTACAGACATGATCATTTTACTAATTTGGTCGTATTTTCCACCCAATTTTGATGTGTTTATGTGAGAATTATAAGATGAATTAAAGCAAGTAAGCAACTATAACTCAATGTGTGAGAGAGAGGTGCCATATATGCCAGTGGTTAAAATGGCTTCATATGCAGAATTGGATCATTGAGGCTGGAAAAATTGGCTTGAACTGACTTGAGGTAGCTACACCTTGGCCCTTTTGCACTCTTTTCTGTCTTTTTCTATTATTTATCAGCAAACACGTCAAAAATACCAAATTGGTACATGGTTAGATTTGCTGACATTATTAGATTTTGATTTGTTAACTCGAATCGGTGTACTGTAAGGCGATATTTATAAATTACTATAGTTTTGAAAAGTAAATTAATCAATACGTAAACTATATTTGAAGGCTATATATGTTGCATTTATACTACATATATAATTTATGCTAATAAAACAAATTCAGAAATAAAAAGTTTAAACTTTACTCGTAAATTACTTTATTTTTATAAATAATTCTCCACTAAACAGCCTTTTATGATTACTTTTAATAATCTTATTTATTCACAAATATTAAAACTAATTTTTATTTAATCCCATAGAAGTTAGAGAGAGACTGTATAAAAATTAATGCAAGAAGCCAAGAACAATGGCAACCATTAACAATTGTGGGTATTTCTCGGTGTTAACATCCAGAAACAGTTGTGGGAAGATTCTTTATATTTTGCCTTACTACTATAATTTTTACATAGTTATAGTTTGATTAATGTTATAGCATATCACACATAATTAAACACGTTTGTGTAAGTAACAGTACTATCTACGTATTATTCGATAAAAAGATGACTCGGACAAAAAAGCACATAGTATTATGGTTGTAGTAACTTGTAATAGTGCATCCCTTAACAAATCGGATCCAAGAATTGATGAAACAATAAGATTAATAAAATCGTTACATATATAGACCAATAAACGTTTGCCAAATTCATATAAAAAAAGTTGCTATTAATTTGTCAATTGATACTAAGAGAGTCCAGCATTATGTGAAGCGGCTCCTTGATTGCTGTAGCTTTGCAGAGGGGGCAGAAGTTCTTGCCGCAGACAAGCCACCGCCGTATGCAGTTGGGATGAAACTCGTGGCCGCAATCCAAACTAGTCACCGATCCTCGGTACAGATCGTCTAAACATATGCAACAAACTTCGTCTTCATCTTGATGGGTTTCGTCGCAGCGACTTGTCTTGAAACAAGAGAGAACGTCGTCTTCGGAATCGGGGGAATCCACGTGGGTGTTGGTAACGGCCCAGACGCGAATATGCAAGCCGTAGCAAATGGGAAGAAAGGAAGAGAAGGCGGGAGGAGGGGTGGCTTCAAAAGGAAAGATCTCAACGGTAGTTCCTTCTTGTTGGGTAACTTCATTAAACCACGTTGCTGTCGTTTGGTATTCCTCAATGCTCCATGGCCACCATAAAATTGTTTCCGATTCAAGAGCGCGTGTCTCTGTCTCTGTCGCTGCCATCGCCTTTGATCTTGATTGGGAGAAATTTGGTGTTTAGAGAAGTATGAGAAATAATCAAGGCGAGGGGTTGAAGATTTATAGCTTCAGCATAAATATTTTGGTAAGGAGTATCTGATTTTGCGTTTTGATTATGGAAATTTTCATGGGGAGTATCTTTAGATTAGCTTTGGGAAATTAAACAAACAAAATAAACGAGATCTTCTAAACTGTTTAGATGAGATATACTATTACTATCCAAGAAATACTAAATAAACTTGCCAAAAATAATGATCCTTTTCGATATTGAAAAGAGTTTGACTAAAGTCTCAAAAAGATACTTTCTTATCTGAGATGGGATTAAGTTATCTGATTTTTAAGAATCTGGAACAGCTTATTTAGTTAGCAGTATTTAACTTTTGTATGTTTGATAAATTTGTATCAAGAATGGAAACTTGAATTACAAATGAAATAAATACACACAACTCCAAACATATGAACCATAAAAAACCCCTTGTATATATAAACTTGGTGTTTCAATCAACATTACAATATTCGTATCGCTCAGTTAACCAAAACACAACACAAAACATGGCATAAACGACACATCCAAACACTCGACTCTCCAAATGTTTATCGACGTATCCGACCAAGCAACAAAACCACAAACGTCAAGTCTCAAAAACTTATAATCCCGTCGCCAAGGTGAATAACCTCAATATCAGATGCATTCGATCGCGAAACTCATACACTTGTTGAACCCCGAATCCGACCAGTCGGCAGCTAACGCACTTTCAAGGGCAGCCTTTTCCAGTTCACAACCTTATTTATTTATTTATCAGTACACAGTAGCTCCAGGTAGCCCTTTTTCACCGCTTATTGATCTGATCAGAACGGCGGCTCCACACCGAGAACAGGCAGCTTTTTCCGTCAAAGGAAGGTTAACACGGGGCCCGATTTTTCAAGTTTCGAACCGAATGCATCGTCCGCTTAAGTAGAATAAACAAGGCGACAGTAGAATAGAATAAATAACCGAGACTCGACACTCTGTAATCTTATATTCTAAAACCAGATAGACAAATTCAAACTAAGAGAATCTTGCATTCAAAGACACGAACGTAAATACCACGCAATGTGCTATGCCTGGTCACCGGATCGCCGGAGCTTTACAGAGGGGGCAGAAGTTCTGGCCGTGGACGAGCCACCGCCTAATGCAGTCCGGATGAAACTCGTGGCCGCAGTGGAGAGTAGTCACCGATCCTCGGTACAGAGCGTCGAGGCATATGCAACAAACATCTTCTTCATCTTGATCCGTATTGTCGCAGAGACGTGTCCTGAAACCGGAGAGAACGTCGTGGTCGTTGGTGTTGGTAACGTCCCAGACGCGGATATGCAAACCGTAGATATTGGGAAGAAAGGAAGAGAAGCCGTTGACGCCAAAAGGCAAGACCTCAACGCTGATTCCTTCATGTTCGGCTACTTCATTGAACCTCGTCGCGGTGCTTTGGTACTCCTCCGTGGTCCATGGCCACCATAGAATCGCTTGCGATACAAGAACGCGTGTCTCTGTCTGTGTCGCTTCCATCGCCTTTGATCTTGATTGCCAGAAATTTTAGAGGGAAGGAATTTTATAGGTTCAGGATTTATATGCATCATGGAGAACTATATATGCAAAGTACGTAGCTTTTTTTTCAAGCTTCGGAAGTTCATTTTTGGAAAAAAAAAATGAACGAGATATTGTGGATATATTCTATAATCTGCTTATATCCTTATTTCCTAATTCTATAAGAATAAAAAAAATTGTTACTTACATAGATGAAACAATTCAAGATGTTTCAACAGCTCCCTCAACAAATCTAAGAATTGACGAAACAATAAGTACTAACACAATATGTTTAATTCGCTTAGTTTAATGGAGTATTAAATAGACCAAATAAAGGTCTGGCAAATTCATAAAAAGTGGTATATATTTCATTGATAGTCAATAGATACAAATGGAAATGAATCTCAACATTAGATAGCATTCAACAACTATATATATGCGATGTCACTTGATAGCTGTGGCTTTGCAGAGGGGGCAGAAGTTCTGGCCGGGGACGAGCCACCGCCGTATACAATCAGGATTGCCCGCAATCCAAACTAGTCACCGATCCTCGGTACAAATTCTTAAAGATGGTAATCGAGAGAGGAGAGATTGGTAGTAGAAGACATTGTATTGTATTTCTTTTTCTTGTTACAATTTGTGTACAATATGAGATAAAAATATGAGATAACTAAGAAAAAGATCAATCTATTCTAATTGTATCAATTTCCTATTAATCTTGATTCTTTTACCTAAAATAGAATGGTTTATTCCTCTTTCCTTTCTTAGTGTGTAGTTTATTGTTTTTTCCTTTCTTGACACTCCCCCTCAAGTTGAGTAACGGCATCTCCGATACTTAACTTGGTCAGAACTTCCTTGAAGACCTTGGCATGTACCGCCTTAGTTAGAATATCTGCTAGTTGTTCTTCAGACCGAACGAATGGAAGTTCGATGATGCCCCCATCTAACTTTTCTTTGATGAAGTGACGATCGACTTCCACGTGCTTGGTCCTATCATGTTGGACTGGATTTTCCGAGATACTAATGGCCGCTTTGTTGTCACAAAAAAGTCGACTTTTCTCTTTCGGAGGGAACCCAATCTCTGTGAGTAATCTTCGCAACCATAAGATCTCGGTGATTCCACTCTTTACTCCACGAAACTCTGCTTCTGCACTAGATAATGCCACCACTTTCTGCTTCTTACTTCTCCAAGTGACTATGTTTCCACCAACGAAGGTAAAACATCCCGCTGTAGATCTTCTGTCGTTCGGGTTACTAGCCCAATCAGCGTCTGTGTACCCCTCTACTTCCAAGTTCTCTTTCCTTTCGAGCAGTATGCCATAACCTGTTGTCCCCTTTAGGTACCGTACAATTCTGTGGGCAGCTTCCATGTGTTCTTCCTGCGGTTTGTGCATGAACTGACTCACCACTCCTACAGCATATGCAATGTCCGGTCTTGTATGGGCGAGGTAGATCAGTTTCCCTACAAGGGGTTGATACCTTTCCCGATCAGTCATTGTAGCCCCTTCAGTGATTTTTAGTCCGTGATTCATCATGATCGGAGTCTCGGCAGGTTTACATTCGAGTAGTCCAGTTTCTGCTAATAAGTCCAAGACATATTTTTTCTGTCTCAGGAAGATTCCCCTTTTCGATCTCAGGACTTCGATACCTAGAAAGTACTTCATTGTCCCAAGGTTTTTCATCTCGAATTCTTGTGACAGACTCTTTCTTCAGTCCTTCAATTTCTTCGATGTCGTCACCCGTGATGATCATGTCGTCAACATAGATGATTAGACATGTTATCTTCCCTTCCCTTTTCTTCAAGAACAGAGTATGATCAGCATTACTCTGTTTATAGCCATATTTTGTCATGGCTTGGCAAAATCGCCCGAACCACACTCTGGGTGACTGTTTTAACCCGTACAGCATCTTCCTTAGCCTGCAGACTTGTCATTTTCCAAACTCTTCCGAGAATCCTGGGGGGAGCTTCCATATACACTTCCTCATTCTTCTTCAACTCTCCATGTAGAAAGGCGTTAGTTACATCAAACTGATGTAATGGCCAGTCTTTACAGTCTGCTACGGCCAACAAGGTCCGAACTGTACTCATTTTAGCTACTGGGGAGAAAGTTTCATCGTAGTCTATCCCATAGGTCTGGGTGTATCCTTTTGCCACCAATCTCGCTTTGTATCTCTCGATTGATCCATCTGCCCATCGTTTGATAGTGAACACCCATTTGCAACCTACAGGTTTCTTTCCCTTTGGCAAGTTACATTTTTCCCATGTATCATTTTTCATTAGAGCATCCATTTCTTTCTTCATGGCCTCTCTCCAGTGCTTATGCTTCATCGCCTCTTCCCAAGACTGAGGAATATGAACTTCTTCGTATAGCGCTGCTTCGAAAGCCCGAGCCATTTCCGTGTATTGCCCCCGAACAGTGTTTGCTATTGAGTATCTAGATTTCCGCCCCTGCCAATCTGGAGAGTACCGTTTTGGTGGTACATCCCGGGTACTCCTGGGTGGTAAGTATCCACTCGATCTACTCGCGCTTGGATCCTCCTGTGGAGCCTCACTGTTTTCCTGTCTCACACTGTCAGTACTAACTTGGGAACTGTTATGGGTACTGGAGCTTACCTCAGGATTTGAAGACGGAGATGATGGTGGGGTAGAAGCATTGAACCTCTCGGGCTCTACATGGGATGAGGTCGGCTCGGCGGGTATGCTAACCTCCTCTGGCGGGCCGACATCTAGTGCAGATTCTGGCATTGGACTGGGAGGAGTAAGGGCTTGGTTTGAGACTTGGTTTGGGTTTGGGATAGGTAGGGATGATGTTGTATGGAGCCAACTTAGCGAGTCTGTGTTCTTATTCTCCCCCTGACTGCTAAGTTGGTGGTAAAAGTATTCGGACTTGACAAAGTCACAATTCAAGGTGGTATGGAGATGTTGTGTTTTGGGGTCATAGCATCGGTATCCCTTTTGGTTTTTTCCGTACCCTAAAAACACGCATCTTACAGTATTTGGGGATAATTTGGACCGGTTTTGTTTCGAAATATGGATGAACACTGAGCATCCAAACACTTTTGGTTCGAGGGTAAGAGATGATGGTATACTTGTATAGGCTGAGAGATAGTCTAAGGGAGTTTTTAAGTGTAAGGCATGGGTCGGGAGTCGATTGAGGAGGTACACTGCAGTGGCTACGGCTTCGGGCCAAAAGGAGTTTGGGATATGGGATTCGATGATTAGGGCACGGGTTATTTATAAGAGTATCCTATTTATCCTTTCTGCTACCCCATTTTGTTCAGGTGTATAAGCACAAGTGGTTTGGTGGACAAGGCCTTTTTCGGTGAAGAAGTTTTTCATTTTGGTGTTTACATACTCTCCCCCATTATCTGATCTAAGGATTTGGATATTCTGTTTGTATTGAGTTTGTATATGGCTATAGAATTGGGTAAATTTGTCAAAAACTTCGGATTTAGAGTTTAAAAAATATACCCATGTCATTCTAGAACAATCATCAACAAATAGCAAGAAATATCGAAAGCCATTATCACTAGTAACAGGTGCGGGACCCCAGACATCAGAGTGGATTAAGGAAAAAATAGATTTCGCACGAGTATTATTGAGTTTATATGAATGTCGATGGCTTTTGGCCAAAAAACATGTCTCACAATTCAAAGGATGTGTAGTGGCTAAATTTGGAATAAGCAAACGTAAATATCCTATGGATGGATGTCCTAACCGACGGTGCCAAAGCCAGGCCTGTCTGTCAGTCAGCCCTTGAGTCAGCATTGCGGTACCCTGTTGAGCCATCCTGTCCACGTAGTAGAGTCCTCGGTGTTCAGTGCCACGCCCAACTATCTCCCCCGTCCTCGTATCCTGTAAAATGCAAAATCCAGGTTGCATTAGTAAGTTACAGTGGAGGTCCCTTGTTGATTGACTAACAGACACCAACTTATGAGACAAGGAAGGGACGTATAAACAATTGGAAATGCTCAATTTAGATGAGATGTCAATAGTTCCTGCCCCTTGAACATGTGCAATTTCCCCACTAGCAGTTCGAATGTATTTTTTTCGAGTACTAGAAATTTTCTTAAAATCAGAGATATCAAATGACATGGTATCCGTGGCCCCACAATCAAAAATCCAATGATAGTCTTTTTCTTGGGTTTCGGTGAAGGTGGATGTGAGTGCTAAGGCTTGGAAGGAATTTGTGCATGTTATATTGGGCTCAATATCAAAGTGTGCATTGTCCTAGGTCTTAGATTTCAATACGTGGGTTTTTTTGGGGTTAATTTGGAGTTTTTCGAATTTTTTGGGGTTGTGGAATAATAAGTGGGTAGAGTGGGGCTGATTATATAAATATGGAACATTGTGGGGACCGAAACTGAATAGGGAAAAATTATGGGGTGAGAAGGAAGATATTTGAAAATCTGAGGGGTTAAAATCGATTAACCCCTCTTTACCTCCAGACGCCCTAATTGACATCGCCGCTCCTTCTTCTCCGGGGTGACTCCCCGCTGGTGGTGCGCTGCTGCTGCTCGCCGGTGTCGCACCAGTCGTGCCGGCGCTGGTGGCGTGGTTCTCGCCTCCCCAGCCCCCAGTCGCTGCCGATGATAGTCCCAGATTGGCGGCTGTCCAGGCCTGATTCCCGGCTGTCCAGACGCCGGTGGCCAGTCCTCCTTGCGTCGCCGTCTGGCTGCCGTGACTCCACGGGTGGTCAGTGGTGGCGACGGCAGCCCGTCCCCCTTGGCTCCGATTCCGAGCGGCCCTCGCATTCTTCATCTCATCCCACCACTCGGGATAGCCGATTCGAAGGAAGCATCCTTCTCGGGTGTGCCTCTTTCCCCCACAATGAGAGCAGGTAAGCTTGCTTTTGTCTTCATCTGGTTTTCGGCCGTTCCAAGATCGATTGGATGTGTGTGGCGGGTGGTTGGGCTGCGGTGATGGTCGGCTTCTGTCGATGGCAGCGAGTCCAGAGCCTATTCCATTGTTTGGTGGTTCTGTGGCTCCCAGAACGCCGTCGTTAATTGCTTGCCTTCGTACCATTCCGTAAGTTTTCCGGACTGATGGTAATGAGTCCTTATGCATGATTTCTCTCTTGATGTTTGCATATCTGTCATCTAGAGCACTCAGAAATTGGTATAAGCGATGACGCTGTTCTCGCTTGTTATAGTTCTCCACGTCGGTTGGGCTGGGGTCTCGGGTATCGATTGATATCCACAAATCTTGCATCTTGTTCCATATGCCTTCCAAGGTCGAGTTTCCTTGTTTTATTGTCATAGCTTGTTTGTGCAGATCGTAGATCTGAAATGGATCAGACCCACTTCCGTAGGTGACCGCCAGACCTTCCCAAAGGTCCCTGGCTGTCGCGTATCTTGATACCTCGTTTACAAGTTCCGTCTCGAGGTTGTTGATAATCCAGTTGAATACACAGTGATCCCGTTGCTGCCATTTCGTGTATCCGGGATCGTCGATTGGGGGAGGTTTTGAAACTCCAGCAATGTGAGAGGTCAATCCCTTCCCCCCAATTGCTCGTTCCATGAGATTGACCCATAGGGGGTAAGTATCCCCATTGAGTTTGGTTTTGATGGAGATTTCTCCAAAGGATTCAGGTTGGTTTGAGTTTGGTGGTTGGGAGGTCGATGATGAGTCCGATTTTTCGGGATTTCTGAGACTTTGTTTGAGGAATTCTGCAAATTGGGCAGCAAATTCCATTGGGAAGTTTGTGTTGGTTGAATTGGCTTTTGGTGTGTTGTGGGGTGACTTCGTGTCAGAGTTTTCGGAATCTGACATGGTGATTTGGTTTTGCAGGGGTTAGTAGCTGAAAAGAAAGAAGATAACGTGCTCTGATACCATCTTAAAGATGGTAATCGAGAGATGAGAGATTGGTAGTAGAAGACATTGTATTGTATTTCTTTTTCTTGTTACAATTTGTGTACAATACATCCCCTTTTATAGGTAAAGATATGAGATAACTAAGGAAAAGATCAATCTATTCTAATTGTATCAATTTCCTATTAATCTTGATTATTCTACCTAAAATAGAATGGCTTATTCCTCTTTCCTTTCTTAGTGTGTAGTTTATTCTTTTTTCCTTTCTTGACACAAATCGTCGAGACATATGCAACAAACTTCTTCTTCATCTTGATCTGTATCATCGCAGCAGCGACGTGTCTTGAAACCAGACGGGAGAGGCGCTGCGGCGGCGTTGTTAAGCTCCCAGAAAGAGGAACGAACTCAACGATGATTCTTTCATGTGAAGAGGTTAATTGATTGGCAGCGTCGATTAGCCTTGTATGCTCTTCATGGGTCCATGCCCACCATATAACTGATTGACATCGGAAACTCAAACTGTACGTCTGTGTTGCTTCCATCGCCTTCGATTTTTGGGATAACTTTGAGACCACAGAATTTTGTGTAGGATTATTGAGGAATAAGGCCACTGATTATGTGGACTCCACCTCAATTAGAGGGTCACTGTCCACATTCTGTGGAGCAGGGTTTTCAGCCATTTGCAAGCAGGGGAATTCAGTTTCATTAAACACAACATCCCTGCTAATAATGACTTTAAACCCTGGCTTATCTCTTAGTCATATCCTATACCCTTTCACACCTTTAGGATATCCCAAAAAAACACCTTTCCTAGATCTTGGTTCTAGTTTATCAGTTTTAGTATGCACAAAGGCAGAACAACCAAACACTCTCAGATTAGAAGGGTCAAGGGACTTCCCATAAAACACATATTCAGGACATAGACCCTGCAAAGGTACAGAAGGAGATCTATTCACAAGGTAAGTAGCAGTCATTAAAGCTTCACCCCAAAATTTTTTGGACAAACCAGATTTAGCTAACATGCATCTCACTTTATCAAGTAAAGTCATATTCATTGTCTCAGCAACCCCATTCTGTTGAGGGGTATAAGGGACAGTCTTATGTCTTTTAATGCCATAGCTAGCACACAATTCATCAAATTGTTTATTACAAAACTCTAAACCATTGTCAGTTCTGATGGCCTTAACCCCTTTTCCTAGTTTGAGTTTCAATAAAGGTTTTCCAAGTAGAAAATTTTTCAAAAACATTGTATTTGTGCTTCATAAGAAAACACCAAACTTTTCTTGAAAAATCATCAATAATTGACAGAAAATACACTGACCCAGAGTGGGAGGACACAGAAGCAGGGCCCCACACATCCATACGCAAGTAATCCAAGACATTCTTACTAATGTTTGCAGGCACAGGAGTGGGAAAAGAAACCCTATGTTGTTTACCTAAAACACATGTGTCAGAAATGCATATTCCCAAGAACATCAGAATCAGACAATATTGCATGCTTTTTCAAAATATTTAACCCCTTTTTCACTCATATGACCTAGCCTATTGTGCCACAACAACAATTTGTCAGAATTTATCACATTAGCACAAGTCAGAGGCACTGCATTACAGACATACAAGCCACATTTCCTTTTTGCCTTAAACATGCACATGGAACCCTTACAAATTTTCATGCTTCCCTCTCCCCATTTACCACTCATACCAGAGTTCTCTAGTGTTGTACATGACATCAAATTGTAGCATAATTCAGGTACATATCTCACATCCTTCATGTTCAACACATAGCCATTCTCAAACTGTAAACACACAGTGCCAATACCTTGAACTACACATTTTTTATCATCAGCCATAGAGACATATGTATTAGATACAGGCTTAATATCAGTGAACACTTCCTTGAAAGGACTTACATGGTATGTACAGCCAGAATCACAGAGAATCATTTGAAGAGAAAGCACACTTGGGGGAAGCATTTATATACAGCAGACCATGCAGCATAAACACAGAGTCATTTTCAGCATCAAATTTTGCAATATTTGCAACATTTTCAATCTGTGAGTTTCCATTATTATTGTTAGGAGGTTTATACATCTTAGGCTTATTGCAGTTCTTTTTAAAATGCACAGGTTCTCCACAATTATAACATTTCCTGATAAATCTAGGGTCCATACTGTTGGACCTAGATCTGAACTTTTTCATGGAATTTGATCCTCCATTAGGTTCATTCCTCCCTCTTGAATTAGACCTTCCCCTAACATTTAAGACCTTATTAGGAGCAGCCTTATCAGAAGCTTTTTCCCTTAGTTCCAATTCTTTAGATTTAAGAGAGTTAATTATCAAATCAAGAGGAGCAGTATCTCTGCCATATTTAATAGCAGCTTTAACATCACTGTATGAATCAGGTATGACATTCATCAAAGCAATACTGGTATATTCATCAATAGTTTTATCTCCTGGCCTTTAATGTCTTGAACAAGCTTTTGAAATCTATCTACATTGTCATCAATATCTTTTGACAAATCAAGCTTAAATTTGAAAAGTTTTTCAAGCAAATACATCCTTGAAGACATGGAAGTTTCAGTAAACAAAGTATCAAGGTGTTTCCACATTTCAGAGGCAGATTCAATGTGATTAACCTTTCTAATCACAGAGTCAGACAAGTTGAGAATAATGGTTGCTTTAGCCAATTCATTCATTTCATCAAGTTTATCTTGTGGAGTATCAGTAGGCACAGAACCCTCAACACATTTACACCTTTTGTTGAATAAGCACACATTTCAGCTTTTGTTTCCAGATCACAAAATCATTTTTGCCATTGAAAGAGACTAGGGCTAACAGGTTGAGCCATTTTGAAAACAAGGGAATTTTCAAGCAACACAGAGAGCAAGAAAAAACAACAAAACACACAAACAAGCAGTCAACCAACACACAGACAATCACCAAAGCAACAGAAAACACAGATTTCACAGGTTAACACAGATTTTCACTAGGTTTTCACACAGAGGACCTCAAATCCTTGACTGTCACGAGCAGGGCCGGCTAAGGCTATCCCAGTTCGTAATCACGCACTTATGGAGGGCGCAGTGGGTCACTTAGGCAGCACAATATGCTTGGTGGTCAAGTAATAAGATATCAAAGAGACAGAGAGCGCCAAGAAACCACGGAAGCACAAAACAAAGAGTGAAAACACACCAAGGAAACCCTAAGTCTTGCCAAGACTGTCTACCAACAACAAATAACCCAACCCTATAGTTGGCACTATACAGAAAACAGAAAATACCAGAAAGATTCAGCCAATTTACCAGAGCGAATCCCCACTCGAGGGAGGATTCCACTTACCCACCTCCTTAAGCGACTTGGCGTGCCGATCTAGTCCCCCCGTGGCTCTGATACCACTGTAGGGATCAGACTAAGATCGGATTCACTAATTACCAAGACCTCTTTGTTCTTCATTGGAGAGCTCAGTCAAACTCTAACCATGCGACTGATTTTTACAAGAACAATAACTATTACAATTAAAGCAAGCTAATGAAATTAAACACTGCACTTCTTGGACCAGAATCCTCAAGATCCACCGAGAACCCTGCATACTAGAAACCCTAGTTAGTATAAGATGAAAGATCCTTTCGGATCTACACAAAATACGCAGTAATAAAAGAGATAACAAAGGAATCGCATAGATCTACAAGCTATGGCTCAGCCACCCGCTAATAGTACAGATCTATTCACCAAAACAACGATCCAAGGGAGCAACGTTGAATCCAACCGTGAAACTCTTCACACACCACGGATTACAACCCCAAACCACTCCACTACACCGGATCTATCCACTCTCGAAGCTCACAACCACAGAAACCTCTCAACAAGAAACCCTAACTCCTCTGGAATCCAAGCAACCGAAGTAGTTGCTTATCTCACACCCACACAACCGTTTAATCACACAAATATCAGTGACAAACCACAGTGGGACAACCAGAGAAACTTCAGAGAAGAAAATCCAAGGGAAACTCAAAAAAACTCGTGAGAGAGAAGTGAGAGAAAAGAGAGAGTGCAGAATGAATTGAGGCGGTGGAGGAGCGAGTGAGGGTATATCAATCCGGGAATGGGCTAGGGCAAACAAACAGCCCAACTTACCTGGGCCAAATTAATTCCAGGCCTAACAAATAATAGTCCACCAACTAACCAGCTCATACAATCAACAAAAACGACAGTGATATATCTAAAACAGACACAAGTTTATCCGTAACGACATGATTTTGTTACTATGAAAAATTATGAGACTGATGTCAACAAAAAAATTACTCCTAACTCATTATTCCTAAAAATTAAAACCTTTTTAATATTGATGGAAATTTACCAATAGCAAAACTACTAAAGTCGTTGAAATAGTATTAGTACAATAAAATAAGACGCGCTTTTCGTACAACAGTAAATTATTCATTTAACGTTATCGGTTTCGGTTGAAATTTTGTTTACTCTCTTTATCCTCCAAAGGGAGTTAGCTTAAACCCAACTGAAATTCATGTACTAAAACCCAAGATTTATTGGGGAATTTATCCATTCGGAAAATGGCGTCTGTTACTCCTTCTTGGCGTTATCAAGGTCATTGCCTTTTCTTTTTTTTTTATGGGGTTTTCCTAAGTGTTATTTTCGACTAATTGAATTTTTGGATTTTATGGTTTTAGATGGAGGATTAAGAAGGATAGTTTCAGTGGACACCAAGAATCTCAAGGTTAGAATTTTATTTATCTACTCTGGCTAACTGTTTGAAGTGTTGATGAATTTTGGACTTCAAGTGTTGTCTCATGTTTTTTACTTTAGCTGTTTCTTGAATTCAATAATCCTACTCTGTTTATTTAGTGATTAGGTTTTTGTTTCATAATTAGTTGCTAGTACCCTTGAAATCGTGTCTTGATAGGTGAGCTGAGTTTTGAGTGATGAAGTAATGAGTAATGGATTTGTTCATAATAGGAGAACAAATTAGGTGGTTTTTTCAACATTTCATTGTACTTTTCAAAAAAAGGAGTTGCTATAATAAGTTGCAACTTTATGTTGGTTATATACATACATGTTATATTCTCCGCAACGTTTTATCCGTTGGGTCGGTGCAGCTACCGCTTGCAGGTCCATTTTCTTCACCAATGTCAAAGTTTAGAGTTGTAGCCATCTCTCCGTTGAAGAGGGATCCTTTACTTCATCGAATAAGGTGCGAGAAAGATGACAAACAGAGCCCTATTGAGCATATATCCGTTGAGCGTTATCCGTATCATAGCTATATGGACTCCACTTCTGGTCAGATGGAGCCAGCTTCTGGTGCTCGTGCGAGCATTCCAGGGGAAGAGTACTGGCCGGAAGGCACATCAAGTCGAGTAAGGGCTGCACGGGCGCCTGAGCCAACGGGCGAGTCAACTGGAAAGCCATCTTTTGGGAAAAACCCTGGAAGTAGGAGGAAAAGGAATAAGTCTTCGGTTTCTGCATCTCAGTCTTCAGAGACGACGAATGTAGCTGTGAATGATCAAGTGGAAGCTGAATCTCAAGAGTATTCGCTTGATGAACAAAAAGATCAGTCGTCTGGATATGTTGTCTATCAGACAGAACCCACAGGAGATGAGTTGAGTAGCTATGAACTTGACAAGAAGATTGGGAATCCTCACCCCTTTATTGATCCAGAGACCAAGAAACCGATTGAAGATCCACTTACAAGTGAAGAGTTGTGGTGGAACTGGAGAAAGACTGATAAGGAGCAATGGTCGAGGTGGCAAAGAAGGCGACCGGATGTTGAGACAGTATGTGCATTCTGACCTCTTGGATGAATAACTAATACTTACACCTTGCATGTTGACATCACATTGGTATTTTTTTTTCAGGTGTTTCTCAAGGCCATGGCAGAGACTGGGCAAATTAAGCTTTATGGTGAAGAACCGACCCTCACTGAATGCGCTCTTTTCAGAGCTAGACGCCATATTTATAAAGAAGAGAGGTAAAGCATATTTTCTTTAGCTAAAACTTGCATTTGAAATAATTAATTATTTGTTGATTTTAAAATAAGGATTTTTCAGATTAAATTACCTACTTGATTTGTGCATTTGTTCTTTTCGTTCCCTTTTCTTGGAATATAGATGCCTTATATGGAACTAACTGCTCATCCTATTTCAGACTTCCAAAAATTGAGATTGAACTAACATAATAGTATCTTATTTTTCTTGCTTCTGTTTTTGTGGTTGGGTGGGATTGTGGTAATGCCTTTATTCCGAGAGAAAAGGGACACAAGCATTTGTGTCGAACACTAAACTGAAAACAGTTAATGATGTATTCTGCCAATGACCATTAACTTCTGAAGACGTAGTGCAAGAAAATAGGAAAATTGTTATGAAGTACAGTGAAGGTTTATTTGTTTGAAATCAGTATCGGCTTAAAAATGATTATGTTTTGGTGAGCGAGCCATATTCAGTTTACTTCTCTGTCATTGCTGTATTTGGAGCTTGAAATATTGACTGGCTTGACTTGTAGGCTTCAGGAAGAAAAAGAAAGGCTGCAAACACTTGGCCCTATAGCTTACTATTCAGAATGGGTCGAAGCTTGGAAAAGAGACACCTCAAAGGAAGCAGTGCAGAAGCATTTTGAAGAAACTGGTGAAGACGAGACCACTCAACTAATTGAGATGTTCACATATCAAACAGATCGAGAGTACCGCATCATGATGGGTACTGATGTCCGAATTCCCCGAGACCCACTAGCAATGCGCATGCGGGAGGATCAAATAAAGCAAAGTATATCTGCCTCTGTCATCTCTCTGTGTTGATCTCATTATCTCGAATGCTATAAATTTTGAACATTTCCAGTATCCCATCTTTGGCTTACTACTTAATTCACTCTTGTTTGAAGTATGGGGTGGAGATCCTGTTTACCCAACTATCAACTACATTCAGGACCCGAACGAGGTGATTGATTACAGGGGTCCAGATTTTCATGAACCGACTCCAAACATGCTTGATTATCTTAAAGAGGTTTGGTACAGTTGATTACTTGCACATCTTTTTTCATTTATCGCATAGGTTTTTCATTCCATTCCCTCGTACATTATAACTCGAGTGCTGTCCGAAATTTTTTATCAGCATGGAAAAATTATAACAAGAGAGGAAATGGATGAAATCCTAGCCAAGGAGAAGAATGAAGTAGTCGAGGTAATTTCAAATTTGCAACAGTGGGGAATTATCTAATTTGGGGATCCGTCGATTCGTCTTGTTCTTTTTTGTAGCATTTTCTCAGATTTTGTTAAGCATTTCATTTCTGCAACAGATGGCAGACATGGATGATGCTATGGCGCAAGCTGTTGACATAGGAGAAAATGATGTGAGAATCTTGTCCTTCACCATTTTGGACCTCTCTTGATTGTTCCATTTGTTTTTAACACGATATATATCATGCTCGAGTTTGTATTCATTCTCTTTACAATTGAGACTATTACAAGTTGGTTATGCCTTCTTTTCTGAGTTCTAACGACAGGATGAAGGAGAGGACAGCGAAGATGAAGTGGAAGACAAAGAAGATGAGAAAGTTACACGCAATTGGAGCATCGTAAAAAGCAACAACGAACTGCTCAAGCCAAAAGTAATTCGAAACTACTAATAATCTATACAGTTCACTTATTGATATCTGAGATGCACCTAATCGTGTTCCATACTTTAGTCGCAGGCGAAGCCCAAAAAGAAAATTGAAACACTGGAAGAAGCTGTAGATGATTCGGAGAACTTGACAGACTTTCTTTTAGACTTCGATCAAGAGGATTAGTTTGCCTCTTATGTCATGGTTGAGTGAGGTAAGAGAATCAATGTCTCTCGAGATGCATCTCAAACAAGGCCGCTTAAAGTTAAGTTTGGTGTCGCAAGTTGCAGGGTGGGGACGAGAGCGAACTCATCTGAAACTGCTGAAGACATGCATTTGACTTAGATTGTTTCAGTGAATGCTGCCTTTGTGACACTGAGGGGAGAGCTATGAAAGATAGCTCATGGCGAATGCGAACGAGCGAATCTGCGCTGTCATTTTATATGATAGTTACAGGTAAGAAATGGCAAGTAGGAACTATCTCAATTGGTGTTGGATTTTGATTGATATGTGTATATAATCCTGTTGTTTGAACCAGATTTTATATATAATGCTGTTGTTCTGAATTATTTGTCTGCTTCTTTTTCTCTTTCTTTTAAGCTCTGTGTTTTGATGGTTGATGATATGTTTTGAGTTTTGGCATACAGAAATCATCATATTTAGTCAGATTTTAAAGCAGAAAAATTCACTAGTAAAAATAGTATAATACTAGTTTTTCAGATATTTTTTAATTGTGGTTTTCATTTATTAATACTAATTTTTTGTGTAAAGGTATTATTTTTTCTATTTTGTTCTTTTCAGGATTATGAAATGAATATATTTTAGTATAAATATGAGCATTAAATGCTTTACCTAAAAAGTGTAGCTCAAAATATGGAATAAAAAAGAAATGTTTATAGAGTTTAATGGGCCTTCCGCTTCACTCTTTATGGGTCGGCCCATATGATAAAGCACATCATATAGCATTAGTTGGCCCATATTAATTTCTGAGACTAAGCTATGCCGTCCTAATGTGATGCTAAATGGTCGGATCTTATCGACGTACATGAATGATAAATCATAGATCGAACGGTTGAGTTGGTAAAATTGGAACTTCTGTTACAAAATATGTACTCCCTCCGTCCCATCTCATGTGATGGATTTCTTTTCGGCACGATAATTAAGAAAATGATATGTATTGAGTTAAAGTGGAGAGAGTAAAGTAGGAGAGAAGAAAAAGTAAGAGCGATAAAGAGAGAATAAAATAAGAAAGAGAATAAAGTAAGAGATGATTGGAGTTTTGTTTTTAGCTAAAAAAGTAAATCAATCACTTGAGATGAGACAACCCAAAATGGAAAGTTGATCATTTGAAGTGGGACGGAAGGAGTAATATAAAAGTGCAAGGTTAAAAATTATTTCCAAGTGGCCAGTGTAAAAATCAGGATTTTGAGACTATTTACATGGTCAAGTGAGGGGCATTAGAAAATAAATGATATAACAGCAGCATACCTAATTAAAATTTGAAACACATTATTAAAGAGTTGATTTTATGTGTATTTATGGGACCAATATTTTCCTATTCTTTAATTTGGTATTATCCAGCCTAGTACACATATTTTATATTTTAAATGTTCTTTTTCTATCCGTACACATCAATTAATGAGAGATGGAGAGAATCTTCTATCTTTGATAAGTTTCTTTATACTATATCTTTTATATTTTATCAATATTATTAAAATTCATAGTGTTGATTATTGGCATTGGATAAATAGAGATATTTTATCAATATAGTATTAAAATTAGTACAGTAGCATTCATTATCAAGATTATTGGTATCAGACTAATAGAGTATTTTGAATAGAGCGGTGATTTATGCATGTGAAACCCCACCACATGTGTCACATTATGTGATTGAATATATGGTCCCAACATGTATATAGATTTTTATTTTTCAAACCTCAATAATTCTAATGCATCTCTCTATCTTTCTCTCTCATAATAACTAAATAAATGGATCTATGTTAAGTATCTACAGTCCCATTCAAGTGGGCGAAGTTAGGTTTGAGATTTTTAAATCATTATTTTGAGCTCATTTAATGCATTTTATTCGAATAACTTACAATTTGGATATCGAATTTATTTTAAATTTATAAAATATTGTAATGGTTTTACTATATAAATTGTCACTCCATCAATTAGACAATATTGTGCTATTATTTTCTTATCCAATGCACCAAAGTGCACTTTTCCCTAAGAAAATTTATTTACATGAATACTTCAACTATTGGTTAATTAATTTGCATGCCAAATAAATTTATGCTAGCTATATACTCCATATGTAACAAAATAGGGACCCATTGTTCCCTTAATTATTGGAAAAGAAAAGGAGAAAGCGAAAGACGATAAATTCTAGGATTAATATAGAATTTAAGGAACATCTGGTTCCTTAATTCTCGGATGTATGATATAAAAATGATTAGTGAGGTCGGTTTTAAAACATCATAATTAAATACAAAGGTCATACATTATATTATTTCTTTTTTTTGGACTTTCTTAATTAGACATATGTGTTGGATCATCTGTGTCGCCAAAAACACGATCAAGGAAACCAACAAATTATTTGTTTTCTTGTTCCTTGCCTTGTTTCCCCCTTTTTTTATTCATAATTGGGATTATTAATCATTAGGGTTAGTTATATAAATTTTAAATAATCCTAACTATCACTTCCGTTGTGCAATGTGAAAAAGATAGCTGAATTTAATAAAACCCGTCCATTTGCGAAAGTATAGTGTATCAATTGTTAATATTTATCGACGTAGTTTTTGTTGGGATTTAAACAATTAATTATTAAGTTGTGATGAATGAACCAAGCACCACTCCATCAAGAGACGAAATTAAAACAAAGATAAAAATTCAGCAACAATCCTTAAAAAAAGACAATTATTTTTTATTAGTATTAATTTAAACTTTATCATGATAACGTAAAAATATTCGGTGTAACCATGTTAAGAAAATTTGAGACGGCGGCAAACACTAATTTACATCATTATATTCCTTATCATAATTAACACCCCCTTTGAATACCTGCATTTTTTTAAAAAATTATTTGTTTCAATAAGATTATCATTTAAATGATGCACACGAACATGATTTGCACCTGGGGCTCCACTAATGATAACGTTTAAAAATGGCTCTCTTTATTCCATATCATTTTTTAAACAAGCTAATCCGAAGTTGACATGCTTGATTTGATAATTAACAAGTTATTCATGTCGTTTCCGTAATAGTCAGACTCTTTTGCATGAATTTAATGTCAAATAGTAACAATTTTTTTCATAATTGAGGCATGCTCGAATTGAAATATGTTGGAGATATTCAAATGTATATATATATATAAATATTGCAAGAGAACCTTAGTAAGTTTATCAGCAATCAATCAATCCAATCCAACCATCCACTTTTTCAATATTTAACTAATTTCTATCTCCTAAACATTATCTTCCATATCATTAATATTCATCCAACCCCACCACACCTTTTTCCATGGTTTATCAGAGCATGAATAACGCAAGGGGCCGGGCCGCATCTCGCGAGTCCCGGCCCGTCCGAAGCGTTGGAGGAGGTGGAGTCACGGCCCAGGCCGGTCCCGGGGCCGCATTTGCGGCTCGGTGTCGGTCCCGCGTCCCGGCCTGGGCCGGCGTTGGAGCTTCTGGGGCGAGGGGGTTCGGGCCGCAATTTCTGAATTTTTACATTTTGGAAGAGGAAGAAGAGGGAGGGAGAGATGAAGGAGGATGAGGAAGAAGAAGGAGGAAGAGAGGGAGAGGGGCGACGTGGGAAGATTTGCATTTTTTATTTTTTTTTGCATTTTTTTAATATTCTATTTTTTTATATTTTTTAGGTTATAATTTATTGTATTTGTATTAAAAATGAAATTCTCGCGTTACAAATGAAATTTTTCGTGTTATAAATTTCCGGCGTTTTTTATTTTACGTGTAAAATAGGTTGAAGTTGTGAATAGTGTCATTTATTAGTTGAGGCCCGGGTTGTGGCCTGCATGGTTAGAGCAGTTGGTGCCTAGGCCGCAACTGTAGAGGAATGATGATGTGGAGGGGACTTGGGGCCGGAAATGGGGACGGGGTTATTCATGCCCTCAATGACCATCCAACCACACCATCATATATTTCGTGCCACAAATAGTCCACTAATTATTGCAAAAAAAGAAATTGGTTGGAAATTCAATTTAACCTCATTTATTTAGACTTTTAGAGGGTAATATTGTCTTATGATGTTAGCACGTAATGGAGTTGCATCTACGTATCTAGCATTAAAATACTTAATCGCCAAAGGATAAGTTCATCATTCATATGTCAAAACAAAGCGTCGTAATCAAGTGTTAAGTCCTTTTAATTAAGGTTAATGACGGCTATTAATCATATCCCCCTACTTAATTATAGTTGAGACACAATTGCAAAAAGATCCAATTATTCTACCCTCTTTGAAGACCAAACCACTAAAATTGGCCGGAGGTGTAGAATTACGCGTGTCCAATGCAGTCATTTCCACAGTCAGCCCACTATGCGGGCCTACATATGTGAAAAAGAATCCCATGTGGATTTTATCGAGAAAAAAAAAATACTTTTTAATTCTGCGTATTATTGACATTCTATGTATCCGATTCAATTTAATTTGACAAAAAAGACAATATTTTTTCTATTTCTCTTATTTTATAACTACTCCTCCTCCATCCCACTTAAAAAGTCCATATTATTAAGTAGTACAAGATTTTAGGAGGAATTATTATGTGGAGTAAATAGAAAAAAAAAGTAATTGAATATTTTAATGATGAGCGGCAAGCGATATATTTATTTCTAAATAGAAAATTTACCATCTTGAGTATGACAAACTGAAAAGGAAAAGTAAACATCTTGAATAAAGACTGAAGGAGTGATTACGTTATTAATTACAAACTGAACCAATTTTTTATGGACGGATGAAAGTATTACTCCCTCGTCCTCCAAATATTGTCCCACTTGGATCCGGCACGGATTTTAAAAAATGTAATGAAAGGTGAGTTTAAAAAAGTTAATGGAATATGAATCATACTTTAATATATTAGTTTTATAATAAAATGTGAGTATGGATGAGTTAGTGAAATATGAGATTTACTATAAAAAATGATAAAATGTGAAATAAGATAAATTTTATGAAACAACGGAAATAAGAAAATGAGATAAATTTTTAGGGGATAGATGGATTATATTTTACTATGTAAGAGCATCCACCATCGGGCGCGCTATCGTCCACCACTGTGGGTGCGCGGACGACGGGCGATGCGTCGTCCGCGCCCTAAGTTTAGTCCGCGGACGAAGCGCGGACGATAGGGCATCGTCCGCCCACTATGGGCGACGCGGACGATGCAACGCGTTTTAGTTTTTTTTTTTAATTCAAAAATTTTGTTTATATAAATACTCCATCCTCAGATTTCATTTGTAACTTTTCGATTCACTTTTCAACTCTCAAATTATGCCGCCCCCCATCGCCGACCCCGACCCCCCATCGCCGACCCCGACCCCTACCCCTCGACCCCGGCGACAATTGCCTTCTCGGATTTTGGCAACGGCCTCGATAGCGCGGACGTTGTTGGATACGCACAACGCCCTTATGAAGTGTACGGATTCGACCAGAGCCGAATACCTCCAGGGTTGATCGATGAATTGCGCCGGAAGTTGGGGCTTTTGTAGAATAGTAAAAAAAAATTATTTATAATCATTGTAACTTTTTTTTAATCAATATATTATTTGTCGTTTCTATTTAATCATTTTGTTTTTAATTAGTTTGCATTTATATATTTAAAAATATTTAAATTAATTAACAAAACAATAGTAAAACCTATAAGGTGTCCCTTAGGACGCCTCACTGCAGGTGAAAGAGCAGGAAGATAAAATGCTGACGTGGCGGTACATAGGGCGGGCTTTGAGCGCCCCTTAAGGCGCCCCACTGTGGATGCCCTAAGATTGAAATGTTTGAGGATAGCATCGTCAAAAAGTGCAAAATAAGTCGGTAAGCCAGCTGAGGAAATCCAGATTTAGTAGAAATTTGGTGGGACCCTTAAATCTTAGAGGTGAGCTGTTACTTTTCTTCTTGTCCATTTTTTCTTCCATGCACCTTTAATTTTAATTTTTAATTATCTAAATAAATCACTTGAGAAAATTGCTACTTAAATTATACTCATGCCGTCAGGCGAATTAATGCTTAATTTGCTTACAATTTCTATTTGTTTCAGACTAGTTTTGGGCGACTATATTTGCACCAACCGAATTAATCAAATTGCGAATGCTCAAATCGAAGAAAATTTTAAATCTTAATTTCCCAAATTTGTGAATACACGAATCACATTTTTGGAGTTATTCCCAGGGTGATTGCTGTTATTTTAGGCGCTATATGTAGTAGTGTTACCATATTTTCATACAACAAAATTTCATTGTGATACGTAGTTTAATCTAGTGAATTAATTACTATGGTAAGTGTTTAAGCTCATCTCCTTACTTTAGGTTCTCTCCTCCATAAAATAATACTCACATGCAGGTTTGTTATACATATACAATGATATACCTACTATACTTGATATGTTTGAATTACACATTCTTCCAATTTCTATACTCCATATTAAACATTTCATAATACATGCTATATATATGTGGATGGTGCATAATTGATAATTGAGAGATGAGTTGTGACATTCGACCAACCTAAATTATCACTTGATATGAATGGACACATACTGCCCGCAGGGGCGTAGCGCAGTTGGCAACGGAGGGGCAGATCTTGCTGCAATGAATGGACACATACCCTATTATGCCTATGTAGTATGTACCCTCTCTACAAATAAATTCAAACAATCAAACAAAAAATGGTATTCCTTTGGTTCATGGACTGAAATGAGGTCGTAGGGTGGTGGGGTTGGGGTTGGGGTTGGGGTTGGGGTTGGGTGAGGGGATAGGTGTGCTTGAACTACTTTTGGGCTTTGGCCCATCACTTTTTCTAGGCCCACCCACGATAGCTACACCACATAAAACTTGAGTGGACCCAAACACCTTTTTTTATATTTTTTTTTGGAAATAATTTTACATACATTTACAATTCTAGCTATATATATGGAAATATTATATAGGTCTAGGGGTGGGGAATGGTTTAATTTAATTATACAAATATTTTGAATTGTATCTTGACCGCTGACACAGTAACATGGGCAAAAACTTGTTAATAGCAAAATTCGAACGTAGATAAAACTCATCATAGGTTCAAATTAATTGAACATTTCGATTGAAGAATCTTTTGATACCAAATCAAGAGATGGGGAATGTTGTTAGTAATTCTTGTATTCATCTAATGAGCGCAGCGGAAATTGCAGACAAGAATAACAGATCAAGATTCATAATCATATTGCAAGTTGAGCATGTAAAACACAACGGAACTAAATCTTACTTGTTGTTGTGTTTCCTTCTACGATTGTGTCCTGCAAGTTGAATCCACTACTATCGAGGTCCACGTGTATTCTGATCCGATGCAGGAACAATTCCTCGGTACAATCGCTCTATAGAGAAAGCTAGGAATTCTCTACAAAGCTTTACGTATTTTCTCTCTAATGTTACGATATTTCTCATCTCCCACAATGGAGAATAAATAACCATTATATAGACAAAGAGTCATTAGGGTTTCATGATTGTTGGGCTTATGGACTAATTATAATTGTAGCCCAACTATAATTATTTAATCCATATTAATCTAATCTAGCCCATATCCTTTCAATCTCCCACTTGGACTAGCATTAGATATAATACGCAGTTCCAACTTTGTACCCTTGAGCGGATCAAAATACACTTATAGTGTGACCCTTTAGGCCCCCATTATCGACGACGATCTAATCGAAGTCTGCACAAAACTCCTAGACTGCGTTGGCAGCGTAGCTCGATATATGACGGACGTTTACGTGAATTCGGTAAACAAACCTTTACACAAAGTTTATAGTAATATCCTTTCATTCACGAACCACCCGATTGAGCCTAAGATTTGTCATGTGTCATCCAAATAGCTCAATCACTTTATCTCATCTTTATTAAATGACCCATTCGATCATATTCAATTACTTTAATTGAATATATCTTTGCATTGGCCAATGACTTAATGGTCAAGTAATATAGAGAATTTGAGTGTTCTCTCGAAATTCTAATCGAGGAATGAATCTCATTCTTGGCTCAACTACCATTTCCATTTATCTTATGATGTACCCAACACAAGTCCGTGTCTTAATCCTCCGAGGGGAGGCAAAGCGTTGTACAAGGTCAAAGCACATCACTCAACAAACAAAATGTGTAATGACCTCAGATCCAAGGACTATTACATACTTCATGTACTAATAAACTGTAGACACTTCACAAAACAGTTTAATAGTAGGGTATACCAATACTCTCCAAAGTATACCATGTGTCCATCACGAGTATCTAATATCTCATAGTTGTGAGAACAACTACATTCTCGAAGAATGTGATACAAACCCCATGCTAACCTATAACATATCACCAATATCCCATTCTTGATGATCATTGGTTAGGGCTATTTTAGAATTATACTATATCATTAATGTCTCACTCCATTAACGACAGTCATAATTCAAGGGAACAAATATTTAGAATAAATGCAAACATTTTAAACAATTATTCCAATAAGTGCACAAAACCCATAGAAAATAAAATTTTCATATAATGTGATCAAGTAATATTGTCTCAACACAAAATATTTCTAAGACATATAAAACTGTAACTCCTACTGATTCAAAGCCATCTACCAAGATGCTTAACACCTAAGCTCTCAAAGTGTTTGTTGTGTTTTGCTATACATAACGGTTTGGTGAAAGGATCAGCCAAATTATCATCAGTGGGTACTCTTTCTAATTTTATGTCGCCTCTTTCAATTATTTCTCTGATCAGATGATATCTTCTGGGAACATGCTTGTTCATGTTCGTAGCTCTGGGTTCTTTTGCTTGCGCAACAGCACCAGTGTTGTCACAATACAAAGGTATTGCACTATTGGCACTCGGAATGACACTCAGTTCTTTAACGAACTCTAACAAAGCAACAGCTTCTTTGGCATCTTCAGATGCAGCAATATACTCGGCTTCGGTGGTGGAATCGGCAGTTGTACCTTGTTTGGAACTATTCCAACTCACTGCTCCACCATTGAGGACAAAAACATATCCAGACTGAGACTTATAGTCGTCATGGTCTGTTTGGAAACTAGCATCAGTGTACCCAGTAACTGATAACTCTGGTTGTCCACCATAGACTAAGAAATATTCTTTAGTCCTTCTAAGGTACTTAAGAATAGTCTTAACGGTTTTCCAATGTTCCTCACCGGGATTTTGCTGAAATCTGCCTGTCATGCTAAGCGCATAGGCCACATCTGGCCTAGTAGAAATCATGGCATACATAATAGATCCTATAGCCGAAGCATACGGGATCCTTTTCACGTTGTCTCTTTCTTTGTCATTAGAAGGACAATCCTTCTTTGACAATACAATGCCATGTCTCATAGGAAGAAAACCTTTCTTAGAATTCTCCATTGAGAAGCGCCTTAGCAACTTGTCTATGTAAGTGGATTGTGATAATCCCAACATCCTATTCGGTCTATCTCGATAGATCTTGATTCCAAGGATGTAGGAAGCATCACACAGATCCTTCATCATAAAGGAACTAGACAACCATTTTTTCACGGATTGCATCATGGAACGATCGCTTCCCATAATCAAGATGTCATCAACATATATGATGAGGAAGACAACGTTTCCATTCTCGCGTTTACTATAAACACATGGGTCCTCTTTGCTTCTAACAAAACCAAACGATTTGATTGTTCTGTCAAAACAAATATTCCAACTCCTCGAAGCTTGCTTAAGTCCATAGATAGACTTCTTTAGCTTGCACACTGCATTCGGCCTTTCTTTCGATACAAAACCTTCTGGCTGTGTCATATAGACATCGCCTTCTAATTCTCCATTGAGAAATGCGGTTTTGACATCCATTTGCCAAATGTCGAAATCGTAGTATGCAGCAATTGCAAGTAATATCCTAATGGACTTGATCTTAGCAACTGGCGAAAAGGTTTCATCATAGTCAATGCCTTCGCGCTGACTATAACCCTTTGCCACTAACCTAGCCTTGTAGGTTTGTACTTTGCCATCTGCATCTCTCTTCTTTTTGAAGATCCATTTGCAACCTATGGGGTAAACCCCATCTGGCAAGTCAACTAGTTCCCAGACTAACTTGAAGTACATCGAGTCCATTTCAGATATCAAGGCTTCAAGCCACTTCTCTCGATCGGTGTCCGACACCGCCTCGGTATAGGTCTTAGGCTCATCATCATCTAAATCAACTTCATCATCTTGGTTCTCAACCATTAGATTCAGTCTCTCAGGTGCACGACGAATCCTTCTAGGCCTATTGAGTTGGTTTTCTTCTGGCTCGGGCTGTTCATTCTGATTGTGAGTAGGCCCAGGAATATCACTATGATCTTCTTGAGGTAGAAGTGATGCAACTATTGTATCATCTTGTATTTGATGCATCTCATTGTCTTGAGGAGGTTCTTCGAGAGTCCCTCTAAGGTCTCCTCTAATAGTATTTTCCCCTCCCAATAGATCATCAAAAACTCCCACTGAGTTATTGTTCAAACCATTTGACAATACATCATCCTCATTGTTAACTTGTGGTTCTTGAATTTCTTCAAGATCTACTGTATTTTGACCTTGTTCCTTGCAGACATAACTGTCTTCAAGGAACGTCACATTCCTTGATGTTATCACCTTGTGATTTTCAGGACAGTAGAAATCGTATCCCCTAGTTGTTTAGGATATCCCACAAAGTAACACTTCTCACTTTTAGATTCCAACTTATCAGTCATTTGTTTCTTAACAAAAGCTGGACAACCCCAGGTCCGCATATAGTTAAGACAAGGCTTTTTGCCATACCATAACTCATATGGTGTTTTCTCAACTGATTTAGATGGAACTCTATTCAGAATGTAAATAGCAGTCAATAAAGCATGACCCCAGAGAAATAAAGGAAGACTAGCTAAACTCATCATGGATCGAACCATATCTAATAATGTTCGGTTTCTCCTTTCAGATACTCCATTCATTTGTGGTGTACCAGGAGGTGTCCAGTCCGACTGAATTCCATGCGATTTCAAGTAATCAAGAAATTCTCGGCTCAAGTATTCCCCTCCTCGATCTGATCGAAGAGTTTTGATACTTTTCCCAAGTTGTTTCTCAACTTCACACTTAAACTCTTTAAGTTTCTCAAAGGCCTCGGATTTGTGTTTCATAAGATACACATATCCATACCTTGTCAAATCATCAGTAAAAGTAATGAAGTACGAATAACCACCTCTTGCTTGAGTTGGAAACGGTCCGCACACATCTGTGTGGAACAACTCTAGCACATCATTAGCACGCACCCCTTTCCCAGAAAGTGGTTTATTAGTCATCTTTCCTTTGAGACAGAATTCACAAGCACCATATGATTCAAAATCAAATGAATTTAGATAGTCTAACTTTCTCAATCTCGCTATCCTTTTCTCATTGATATGACCAAGTCTACAATGCCAAAGATAAGTAGCATTATCCGTATTACATAGCTTAAGTCTTTTATTTTGCACATTGAGAATATTCTGTTTGCATTCAAGCATATATAATCCATTCTCTAACGAGGCATTTCCATAAAGCAATCCATTAGTAGAAAACGAGCATCTGCTGTTTGCAAAATGGAAGGAAAAACCTTCGATATCCAACATCGGAATGGAAATAATATTCTTTGAAATAACTGGAACGAAATAACAATTATGTAAATCTAGTCTATGTCCTGGGGGAAGATCTAATCTATAAGTTCCCACGCGTTCGGCAGCAACTTTTGCTCCATTTCCAACACGTAGGTCTACTTCCCCAGGCCTCACTTTCCTGCTGTCAATTAAACCTTGCACATTATTACAAATGTGTGAACCACAAGCGGTATCCAATACCCAGGATTGTGAGTTATTCATAGACATATTTATCTCAATGACAAACATAGCTGAGCTCCCACTCATTGCACCTTGTGCCTTGAGTTTTGGGCAGTCTCTCTGCCACTCCGTGAAATTTGACCTAGTCAATTTGTTTGTTTCCATCATACACTCATAAGATAAGTTTGACATATTATCTGAACAGAAAATAAAATGAAAAGCAAATTAGAAAAGCATACAAAGATCACAATCGCATCACTAATCAAACAAGGGTTTATTGTATTGATTAGCTCCCACTAATTTTAACATATATTATGTCCCCCAAACATAAAATACGAATTTATATCTAATATAAATTTTAGTGGTCCAAGATCCAAGTCTATATTATTGCAGCCTCTGCGAGGGCTGATGACTACAATAATATCACCAGGTAGGCCTCCAAGCCAATTGTAACAACAATTTTACAATTCTTGGTTTATTAATCTAATTAATATACGTCCATAAATTATTCTGGTTGCGAGGGCTACTCAAAATAATTTAAGCAAGTCAACCCCATCACACGATGCCAACCATGCATCTATGAATGAGCCTAAACCTTGTAGATTTAGAGTAAACGCGAGGGCGTAAAACTCGTGGTCGAAAAGACTAGGAACACCAAACAATTGTGATGGACGACGCGTTTGTTTCAAAACAAGACTTATATTTTGTGGGGAAAAGTGTGATACTAGTTCTGTGAATATAATATCCAATATTAAATTTCAAACAATTACTGGACGCCGCCTACCCAGACATAGTATAACACGGACTACACATACTGGGCGCCGCCTACCCCGACATAGTATAACACGGACTACACATACTGGGCGCCGCCTACCCAGACAATAAAACGGTCTCTAACTACTATAGTTAAAAAAATAAGCATAAAATCAAATAGCTTGCTTATCACAAAAGATATCAAATAATGCTCAACAAATAAAATCAAATTTTATTCTCTAATTAAATGTGGATTTAATTATATTAATTCTAAATTAATATAATTATATATATTTAATATTAATTCCAAATTAATATTGTGTTGTGGAGTATATATTATCATTTCCAGATGATAACTATGTCCCAATTTGTTAATCTAATTAACGAAATTAATCCAATCTATATTAATTCTAAATTAATAAATTTGTAAATCAAGTGATAATTCCAAATCATCATCAAGCACACATATATTATTTATTATTCCAAAATAATAATATTAAAAAAAATTCTTGCTCATTAATCCATTAATCCAATTAATAAATTTATTATCTGATCTATATCAATTCCAAAATAATATAAACAGATATTTAATATTAATTCTAAAACAATATTAAAACACAACTACTATTATTTTCTTGTTAAATCCGAAAATCTTGGCATATTAAATACGAATTCCAGACGGGTTTATCAAATCTAAACATTGACAAATGCCTTTTGTTTTGGAATTAACAAATCATGGCTGCTGTGGAAGATTTTGCAGTCAAGTTTGGTGGTTACTGGGAATTGGTTTGGAAAGAAGAAAAGAGTACGCCTCCATGGTTCTGCTTTATATACCACAATTCACCTCCTTTCACTCTCTAAACATGACAAAATTCCCAGAAATCGAACATGACAAAATTCCCAGCCTATCCACCGATTCATCATCGGATGAATCCAATCCATCGGAGAGAAAATCCAAGAGAATAATTCACGAGCTGCCGCTCCCTCTATTGAAGATTTCCATCCGAGAAATCGAATCGGAACGCGGCGCCGATGAATTCCAGAATTTGATCGCCGAGAGGAGTTTCGTCGGCGTGCACAAGAGGAAATTGGTGAAAGAATTTTGAAATCCAATTTCAGAATTTTGATTTCCAAAATCATCCACAAATTAATTAGAAAACAAAATTAATTATGAATCAAGCCCCGAGCTCTGATACCACTGTTAGTAATTCTTGTATTCATCTAATGAGCGCAGCGGAAATTGCAGACAAGAATAACAGATCAAGATTCATAATCATATTGCAAGTTGAGCATGTAAAACACAACGGAACTAAATCTTACTTGTTGTTGTGTTTCCTTCTACGATTGTGTCCTGCAAGTTGAATCCACTACTATCGAGGTCCACGTGTATTCTGATCCGATGCAGGAACAATTCCTCGGTACAATCGCTCTATAGAGAAAGCTAGGAATTCTCTACAAAGCTTTACGTATTTTCTCTCTAATGTTACGATATTTCTCATCTCCCACAATGGAGAATAAATAACCATTATATAGACAAAGAGTCATTAGGGTTTCATGATTGTTGGGCTTATGGACTAATTATAATTGTAGCTCAACTATAATTATTTAATCCATATTAATCTAATCTAGCCCATATCCTTTCAAATGTTTCATGAGAAGTTGATCAGAACTCCCTAGCTACATATACAGAATATATGTAGTTTTAGGCCTTTTTACCATGTGAGGAAATTTCAATATGTGAATAATATTCATTTGTTCTTAGGTCCCATTAATTTAAGGGAAATGGAAAAACTACTATTTCTACATAGTATCGAAAATTACTATCCAGCCTATATTTATATTTTTTCAAATTTACCTATGAGGCAATGAACCTTCTCGAGCGAGTGAGGGTTGACTTAGCAATACAATGTTTTAAGAAAATAGATAATTGATAGTAGTTTTCTATTTATCCATATAATTAATATAGTGTTTTACCAACTAATATGAGTTTTAACATGAAGACTGAGCAGCAATCTATGTATCTACTACACCCATCCAAGAGAAAATGAAACGACATATAATAAAATGATACGTCCCCTAAAATAGGACCGATGAAGAGTGACATGAGTTTTCACTAAAAATTGTTGATATATTAATATAGTAGTTATTATTACTAAATGTAATAGTATATTCCAAGAATAATATTCGTAAATGAAAAAGATATGAACGTATAAAAACAAGTAAAAATACAATTAACTTTTTCGTCATTTTAGATGTTTGTCAGTCCCACATTTCACTAAGTTACTTCACTCACATTCCATTGTAAAACTGATATAGTATACCCCATAAAGTGAGATTCATGTATTACTAACTATCTACTTCATTACTCTACATATCTTAAAACTCATTAATCATATTCCAATTGAGACACTTAATTATGAACGAATGAATGGACAAGGAAGGAAAGACATAGTGGTCCATAAACCCCAAAGTATGGAAACCGTACCTAGGTGCCTCTATTACATCCCATTTTTGTTTTGCATCCGAAAAAACAACACTCTAGTCGTCTTATAAATATACATTACACTTCGATTATTTTGCGATGTCCTATAAAAATAACAGCTTCTATTTTAGGAAATCTTACTCTCTCTAATAAGGTGGATCTCATTTTTCACTAACAATACTCAATCACTTTTTTTATTTATTTCTTACTTTAGTTATTGCTGATTAAAATTTGTGTCATTTAAATTTTTTTCTATCTTATGAGAAAGATAGAAGTAAAATTTTGAGAATGCATTTCACCCAAAGAGCAAACCGCCCATCATATTTGGTTAACCGGAGTATCCCTCTATATATGACTGAGGAGGCTATAAATGATGGAGCAATGGTTGCTCATGGGATTCATTTGATTTATTTGCAAAAGCATGCAATATAGGGTTTGTGTCTGGTTTAATTGAATCTTTGATGGTGTATGATGCAAATTGTGCATTGGGATACAAATTCTACGAGAAAGTACTGATTTGATAGATAGTAGATGTATGTGTTGTGTCTGTATGTATTTATTCAAAGACAATTCTACTAGGTTTCAAGTTCTATCTGAAAAAGTGAAGTGGAGAAGAAGCTTTTTACTTTTTGTGTCCGAGGTTCATTTCCCTACTAGAATACTAATTTATGCAAAAATACTTACTCCCTTCCTTTCGACACACAATTTAAGAAAAATTGTGTTAAATGAATTAAGTGGAGACAAAATAAAGTAAAAAATGAAAAAAAAAATAAAGAGATGGAGAGAGAATAAAGTAAGATAGAGTAAAGTAATTGAGAAGAACGGGGACAAACGGAGCGCAATCTTCTAATCCTCACCTGCCATACTCATTCTATGATTCATATCAATATACTACTATAAACCAACTAATTAGCAAGCACTATATGATTCAAATCAACAATGACTATAACATCCACTTTTGACAATTCTAATCAGCATTGAGTAACATCCACTTTTCTTTGGTGTGGTATGAATAAATATGATTGAAACTAAACGAAGTGTAAGTACATAAAGATAAAATAAAAATTGTGGGGTTGGATAATTTAATTTGTATCATTAGTCGTTAGGTAGTTCATGGACCTGGCTACATTAATTGATTGATAGGTCCCTAAATCTAATGCGAGTCGGTTAATTCCATATAATGTTTTTCAAAATAAAATTGATGTGACAAAATCCAGCTGGACTTATATATATGTCTAAAATTGTTGAGTGTTAAAAGAAACTTAGTTAAAAATGAAATGTAATTATTTAATTATTATTTAATAGAATGAGTTAGTAAAATATGATATGTAATTATTTAATTATTATTTATATGTATTTTATTATAAAAATGAAATGAGACTTCTATTAAACTTATATGGTAAAATGCAAAGAGTACTTTTTTAAATGATTATTAGATCCGCTTCGAAGATCTAGATTGAAAGGATTGTATTGTTTGTTGTTTGAGTGTTATTTGAATATGTTATATCACTGATATGAATACCTCGCCATAATATTATTTATTCCATTTCTTAGTTGATTGTCTTCTGTTAGCTTCAATTTTAACATTTTAGTGTAACTTTGATAATATGCTTGTTTATTATTTTTGCACTGTCATCATTTTTTATATATTAGGTTAATTTTGTATTTGGACATTTTTTATTTATGGAAAATATATATTTAAAATGAGAAAAGCAAAGATATACTCGGTTTAAACTTTTTAACATTTATAGTAATTGACAACACGAGGTAGATTTAGCCGTATAGATCATTAAGATTATTTATGTGATGCTTGATCAATTATAAGTTGTTCGATTTTGTTTATTTGATTGAAATTATGAGGATGCGAATGGTGTTGTTTTGTGTTTGTGCTTAATTCTTAGGTCCAGAGGATTCGCTAGAATACAGGGTCTAGGAGATCGTGAACTTTCTGAATGCAGTCGTTGTTGCAACAACCTCGCCTCAAAACCTCAACCTTCTACACTATTGGTTAGTATAGGGAAGTCGGGATCGAATCCACGAGGATGGAAGGGTCGGAATGCATCGAGAGAACTTTTGGGGGGGTTTGGCTGCTGCCACGCAACATGAGGGTCGAGTTTTAACTACTAGGCCAGGGAAATGAAATCTAGTCTATTCTAACTACCAGATCTGGAGAATTGAAAGTACATAAAACATAATTGCATGCATGATTCGTATCCAAAAGTAACTTAAGAGCATTCACAAACTTCCTGGGTCAAGTAAAAGAGTTTCCTAAATTAACCAAACACAAGGTAAGCAAAAGTAAACAGCAAAACAGATTACTCTAATTAGCTACTGACAAAAGCTGCAACTAACAAACTAAAGTAACGCGACTACAACTACCGATTGATTTCATCTTCTCCAACAAACAAGCACGAAATGAACTTCTCCAACAAACAAGCACGAAATGAACAAAGCAAAGCATGAAAACAGAGCATA
The DNA here is from genome assembly GCF_004379255.2 of Salvia splendens. Classification (NCBI taxonomy): domain Eukaryota; kingdom Viridiplantae; phylum Streptophyta; class Magnoliopsida; order Lamiales; family Lamiaceae; genus Salvia; species Salvia splendens. Next base: position 2,114,934 of record NC_056042.1, read on the forward strand.
CTTCAGATCGAACGATGAACACTTCAATTAAACTGACAACTATCAGATCTAAACTACTGAGCTAAGTAAACAAGCAGTAATAGGGTTTTCCATGCAGATCCGAACACACGTATTCTAGACTCAAACGATTAACATAAATCTAAGCTAGATCTACCAGAATCATCACCAAACAAACTAGATCCACCATTTCCAACATCATTTCAACTCCGATTCAATATCAATCCAGAAAACCAACTCCGATCAACACCGATCTCAACTCCGATCGACAAATCAATTGCGAAAAGCATCCAACTCAGTAAACAGAGCAGTAAACATTAAGATCAAAAGAAAACAGAAATCGGAACTAGATTAAGCATAAGCTGAAACGAGTCACAAAGCAATCGCCGAATTTCCGGCAAGGAAATCGGCGGGACAAAAGTACATGCGAGAAATTAAAATTGTTTCTTCACTCCTTTTCGGAGTGGTGCTACACCTTCAACTGAACAAAACAAAACCATCAACTAACTACCCCAGATCTCCATTGAACCAAGTGCGTGAGTGAGTAAGGGAAAAGTGAGCCGAAAATACCAAGGAAATTCTCTAACTAAAAAAAATCTCCTCTCTCTTCGTAAGCTTCCTGGTATTTATAGGCGTGGCTCAAATCCCTAGGGCAACGATATTCTTGATTTGACGATTGTGCCCTTGCGGATTTCACTCTTTTTCTTCACTTTTCTCCTTTATTCCCTCTGCCTTGGTAATTGTCTTTCATTCCTGGGTCTGACAGATTTTTCACGCACCTAGACTTATAAATGCATGTTAGCACCATAGAAATCACAAAATTTATATATAAAATAGATGCATGAAACGTGCCTTATCAGTACACATAACACATTTATAGGTATGGCATTAAATTATAGAGTAAAGGCCAAAATTGGTCCTGAACATATGACAATTTTACGATTTTGGTCCTAAACTTTATCTTTTGGATTTTTTGGTCGTGAACTTATGGCCATTTTATGATTTTGGTCCTGGACTAACTGTTCCGTTAAAAACTAACGGTCAATGAATTTAATCCCAATTTTAACCAAATTAGACTTTTAATTCTGATTTTTTACTCTCTAATTAATTCCCTACTTATTTTAATAAATATTCATTTAAAATCAGAAATAAATAATATGAAAAAATAAAAAGAAATAGAATTGCTCTTCTTCTCCGTCCACTGCGACTCCTCCTTCTCCCCCCGAAACCCTTCCTCACCCTCGACACCTTACTAATCTCCCTCATCTCCGACTCCACATTCCATCTCAAGAACAGAGTTACCGCCCACTGCTACAACCCCTCCGGACCCCCTCAAATAATCCAGTCCTTCATGAACCTCTCCGGCTCCCCCTTCTCCTTCTCCAGCTTCAACAAGATCACCGCCGTCGGCTGCGACGACGCGGCGTTCCTCTCCAGAGACTTTGACGATTGGTCAGACATGATCAGCTCGTGCGTCGCCATCTGCTCCAAGCCCGGAGAGCTTCGCGGCGAGTCGTGCTCGGATCGTGCTCCAGATGGATTGTGGAGTCGGAGATTTGTAAGGTGTCGAGGGTGAGGAAAGGTTTCGGGGGGGGGGGGGGGGGGAGAAGGAGGAGTTGCAGTGGACGGAGAAGAAGAGCAATTCTATTTCTTTTTATTTTTAAATATTATTTATTTCTGATTTTAAATGAATATTTATTAAAATAAGTAGGGAGTAAAAAAACAGAATTAAAAGTCTAATTTGATCAAAATCGGGATTAAATCCGTTGACTGTTAATTTTTAACGGAACAGTTAGTTCATGACCAAAATCGTAAAATGGTCATATGTTCTAGACCAAAAAATTCAAAAGATAAAGTTTAGGATCAAAATCATAAAATTGTCACATGTTGAGGACCAATTTTTCTCACACTCTAAATTATACTATAAGCTTTTAGAATATACTAACATACGTGTCTCGTGAATCAATTTTTCATTCATTTTCTCTACTACTAGTTCAATAATTATCTCACCAAATGAAACTCTAAAATAAAAGTAACTGCAAATGAATTGTTTGGTCAAAACTGGTAGTGGAAATAAATCAATAATCAAATTATTCAACTTGCAAAATTCGACAATCATTAAATTGTCCAAGATCGTGTCGTTATTATAGCTGCCAAACACGACCTCTACCCATTTAGCGACAAGCATCAGTCAATTTGTAATCTACCAACTGATTTTTCATTTTCTTCTTTCTTTTTTAAAAAAAAGTTTACAGTGCACATGGAATTATATCCAAAGTTAATTAATGCTAAGACTATAGTACTATGCTCAATTATGCAAAGTTCATAAATGCCCACAGCTCGCCGCATTCATACATAAAAAATAAAAAATACTCCGCATTCATACATAAAAAATAAAAAATACTCGGCTCGAGCGCAATGCAGGACACATTCCCCTTGCATCTTCTCCTCCCCTCCTCCACCGCCGCGTTACTAGTTTTGACTGTACTGCACAAAATTTATTATATTATAAAATTTTATTTAAATAACAAATTTTAAATTAATACACTGTTTTATCTTGGATATTTGATTTTTGGGGGTTATTTTCTATTTTATTCGGATTTAACTATAGAAATTTGAATTTTTAGATCAATCTTGATCCATATTCTCACAAAATTCAAATTTTCTTGATGATTTGAATATATTGAAAATTCAATCTGATATTCGAATCTAAATTCAACATTTATGAGCTTTTTTATCTGCCAACCATCAAGTGTAACAAATATCCTTGACTTGAGAGTCACACTGAATTGGTAATTACTCCCATCTCTCACTGAAATTGAAAGCATTGCAAAATTATTTAAATTATACTCCATATAAATTGCCAAAAAAGGTTAAAAAGAAATTTATGGTGACATTAAGAGTATCCACAGTAGGGGAGCCGCGGCTCCCTATAGCTGGGGACAAGGAGAGCCGCAGCGCAGGGGGTGGGGGGGTGTGGAGCCCATGGGCGCGCCGCGGAGTTGGCCTAGCTGGGATTCTTGGGCGCGGCGGCGCCCTATTGTGGCGGCCGAGAGCCGCGGCGCCCACCGATGTTCGAATTTTTTTTAAATATTTTCAAAAATTTTCTATAATACAACGAAGAATTAGTTTTAATTTTTTTTTATAAAATTTTCGTTGTATAATTTTCCCCATTCTATAATACAACGAATAATTGGTATTAAATTAAATTATGCATTTTTTATTATTATAGTCCGATAATTATTATTCTAGTTAAATTAAAATATACAAAAAATGAAAAAATAATTAATTTGTGACTTGAGTTTGTTTACTATTAAAGTGGACAAATTTTTTTGAGGTCTAGCCAAGTTTTGGTGGCTTGGACTTGGCCATGACCTTTAACTACTGTGGACACCTTAAAATATGAGAGTGGGCTGGCAGTGGCCTATTACTGACCTTAGTCTAAGAAGGCCCACTTTGAATTAGAATTTTTGTTCTATCTTAATCTATAATTAAATGTCCCATTTTTATATTTTAGTTATCCACAAAATTTGACATCTCTTCATTTTGATAAGGTAAGTCTATAAGAGGAGGCTCATTTTATATTGATAATATATCTATCACTTTTTTATTATAACAATCTGACACTTTACTCATTTTGTACATAAAAATCCACTACCCTACTTCCGGCGCGGCAGCGGACGCGCGAGCCATGCCCATCCCGGCCATCCTCCCCCCTCCCGGCGTTCTTCCCCGTTGCAAATGGTCTTAATTTAAATGTGTTTTTGAAAATAGAAAAAGATCGAAAAGGTTAGAAAAGTAATTCACATGTTGAAAAAGAATAATTATTGCATGGTCCACTGCTCCCACCACATTCTTTTTAGAATTAAAATAGTTTCTGACACACTTTCTCACTCTATCTCTACCACCGTCGCCTAAATTAAAAGTGACATCTGAAAAAATGGGAAAAAGGTGATATTGAATAGAGTATTTGACTAATTGGAGCAGAGAAACCCATACATAAACATAGAGAGCAGCGGAAGAATAAGCAACTATACCACTGCTTGCTCATAACTCCGCACCACTCCCAGCATTCAGTATTTGCAGAAATATATAGAGAGGAAACTAAGAGTGTGTATTAGTATCTCAGTTTTCACCATTTCCCCAGCATTTTAAAGTACTTCTTGTGTGTGGTGGTCGGTGCACGCGCATGCATTGGTGGAGTTGAAAAGTTTGGATTTTGAGCATTTTATCGTACACCCTTTTTGGCTTGCTAGCTCACGCTTCATTTTGAGCAGAAAAGGTTGGATTTTGCTGGGAAAATAAAAAATTGGGTTTTTGGGTTTTGGAAGCTTCTACTTTCTTGGGAGTTTTTACAGCATGAGATACTGAGATCTGAAGAGGGTTGGATGTTTGTCTGTTTTTGAAATTGGGAACCAGATTTTGTTGGATATTGGAGTTCTAGGTGCTTGAGCTAAGAATAGTGTTTAGTTGGTGCCTGGTGGGTGATGTGGGCAGTTGGTATCTCAATTGCATTTCCTGTGATTGAGGGAATTATATGAGTGAAAATAGGAACTGATGGAGGTGCTGAGTTTTTTCTTCATTTGAAGTGGAAAGTTTTTAGGGGAGATGAGATTTGTCCCTAATATCTTCATGCAATAAGACTTGGTTATTCATAATTGATTTCTTGTAGTTGCATAAATTGGGAAGAAAGGGGCTTGTTTCATGTATTGAATTTTTGGAGGGCAGGTGATAAAGTGCAGGTGTTATGCTATTTGGGGTGAAAAGGAGGTAAGTGGAAGCTGAGTTATTTTGAATTTTGAGAATTGGAGTAGTATATATTTTTGTTAGGATTTTTTTATATATGGATTCTGTTTATTTTTTTTTGCAGTTACTGCTGTTTTTTGTGCTGCTCCAACTGTATTGCTTGAATCTTCATGATGAAACTGCCTGCTTGCTTGAATCAGCAGTCTCCTGAAGGTAAGATTTCCCTTTCTTCCTTTTTGTTTGTATACAGTGATGGTTTGAGGCTACGCTTAACTCTGAGATTTGACATAGTGTGGAAAAGGTTGATGTGGAATCTTCATTTGTTTTATGCTTTTCTAAGTTAATATTTTAAATTAATAATCATTCAAGTCTGCAAAATCTGCAAAAGAAGAACTGGATTCTCTTTCTTGAATTTTCTCTTCTTTCCTTGTCTTTTTGGGTGCTGTTACAAAAGAATTGTAGTCTCACATGTTAATTTTTGGCCCATTTTTGACATTTTCATTTTCCTCTTGTCTAATTTTGCATTGTTGATTGAGCTGGATTTGTTAATTCCTCATATGTTTTTTAATACTGAAGAATTTTCTTGAATTTGTTCATTTTAACTGTTTAATCATTGATGAATGTTATCAAATTTGTCGATTTAACTGTTTTTTATTATTGATGATTTTCCTCGAATTCGGCCAGGAGGAGAGAAGAGCTGCCTAAATTCTGAACTTTGGCATGCCTGTGCCGGCCCTCTCGTTTCTCTCCCATCTGTCGGAAGCCATGTGGTGTATTTTCCTCAAGGACACAGCGAGCAGGTATTTGTTTCCGATTTCACCTTTGAGAGCATGGCCTTCCGTATCAAACTTTGATGTCGTGTAACCAGAAATTTGTCGAACCTCATAGTTTCTCAATTGTGTGCTAAACAGGTTGCTGTATCCACGAATAAGGAAGTCGATTCTCAGATGCCTAATTACCAGAGCTTACCTGCTCAGCTCATTTGCCAGCTTCATAACGTGACCATGCACGTAAGTTGTCTCACATCTGGAAGCCCCCGTTACTCGTTTCAGCTTGTTTGCGAAGCTTGATATTTTGTCATTAACCAGGCTGACATAGAGACGGACGAGGTGTATGCTCAAATGACCTTGCAACCACTAAATGCAGTATGTCAGCTTCCTGTCTTTGTTCTTGTTTAAAAAGACGAACTCGGTTTCATCCTCGTCTATTTATATGCTCTTTTGCAGCAAGAGCAGAAAGATATTTCCTTCCATCCAGCAGACTTAGGTGCAGCCAGCAAACAGCCAACCAATTACTTCTGCAAAACTTTGACAGCTAGCGACACAAGTACTCATGGTGGCTTCTCAGTTCCGCGTCGAGCAGCTGAAAAAGTCTTCCCACCGTTGGTAAACTTTTTGGTTCTTGAAATTTATAAGACAAGTCTGTTTTTATCATTCGCTGTGTGGCTTTATAGTTATGCAATGCCCGTGTACAGGATTTTTCGCAGCAACCTCCGGCACAAGAGTTGATTGCCCGTGATCTCCATAACAACGAGTGGAAATTCAGACATATATTTCGAGGTGTGTTCCAAATTACATACTATAAACATCTGGTTTTTATGATTAGAATTATACATCGATGTTTTAGTTTCACTTAGTCTGATTATAAGATATTTGATGTTAAAAATTCGTTTAATACTAATCTCAGGTCAGCCAAAGAGGCATCTGCTCACAACTGGCTGGAGTGTTTTCGTGAGTGCTAAACGGCTCGTTGCTGGTGATTCAGTTCTTTTCATATGGTACACACTTTCTCTACAACGTGGTGATGTCTTGTGCAAAATTCTTGAGTTGTGACGCCTGACCTGATTCGTTGATGCATTGATCAGGAACGACAAGAATCAGCTGCTTCTTGGCATTAGACGTGCCAACCGCCCCCAAACAGTCATGCCTTCGTCAGTTTTATCCAGTGATAGCATGCATCTCGGTTTGCTTGCTGCTGCTGCTCATGCAGCTGCAACATATAGCCGTTACACGATATTCTATAATCCCAGGTATGCTGCATCCTCAAGATTACTCCCTGCATCATTTGACATATCTCGATTCCACCGACACCAATTTTGATTCAGGGCAAGTCCATCTGAATTTGTTATACCTCTGGCGAAATACATAAAAGCAGTGCACCATACTCGAGTGTCCGTGGGGATGCGCTTCCGTATGCTGTTTGAAACAGAGGAATCTAGTGTCCGTCGGTATGTTTTGACATTTATATGCCTAGAATTGCATTTTTTGACAAGTTTTTGCAATCGTTCTGAGATGTTTTTGGTTCCAGCTACATGGGCACGATAACTGGCATAAGCGACTCGGATCCCGCCAGGTGGTTAAATTCACACTGGCGTTCGGTCAAGGTATGCTACACTTTCTCTGCCTCCTACTAACTCGTATATGACTTCATAGTATTCACCACTCCCACTTCTCTAACTTGATGAAGGTTGGCTGGGACGAGTCAACAGCTGGGGAGAGGCAGCCGAGAGTTTCACTCTGGGAAATCGAACCTTTAACCACGTTCCCTATGTATCATTCGGCTTTTCCTCTACGACTGAAACGTCCTTGGCCATCAGGTCTCCCCTCATACGCAGGTAGAATTCCTCATTTTAGCTGTATCGACAATGACATTGTCATCACGCTCTCACACACTGTGTTCTCGTATTTCTAAAATCCGTATTGTTTGTTGTACCTAGGGATGAAGGCTAGTGAGATGGAGTTCAATCCCTCCCTCATGTGGCTTCGTGGAGACGGTGGAATGCAATGCCTGAACCAAGGGATGGGTGTCACGCCGTGGATGCAGCCAAGGTTCGATATGTCAATGCTCGGCATGCAAAATGATATCTATCAAGCCATGTCAGCTGCAGCTATGCAGGATATGAGGGTTGTGGATCCTTCCCAACAGATGCTCTCCTCAGTTATGCAATTCCAGCATCCCCAATCCGTCGGCAGCGGCTCTGCAGGTTATATGCAGCAGTCTCACTGCTCCGCTCCCTTTGTTCAAAGCCTTCAAGGTCACTCTCAGGCAATGTCGCACTCAGACCTCCTCCAGCGACAACTGCTCCGGCAAAACTCGTTCAACGATGCACAGATCCAGCAGCGGCAGCAACAACATGGTAATCAGACGCAGCATGATATTGATCCTCAGCAATCGCAGTTGTCATCAAACTCTCAACTACAGTCTCCGACTATGCACTCGATGTCTTCCATGAATCAGAGCTTTTCAGAGTCGAACGTTAAACCTGTCGGTAACATGAGTTCTCCTCTACACAGCCTGTTGAGTTCGGTCACCCAGGACGAGGCCTCCAACGTCCTTAACGTGTTGAGATCAAGCAACTTGCTATCTTCTAGTGGTTGGCCGACAAAACGGGTCGCTCTCGATCCTCTTTCCAGTAGTCTCTCCTCCCAGAGTATCACGCCGCAGGCTGATCAGTTAGGACTCTCGAACGCATACACAACCAGCAATCCTGTTTCTTTGCCTCCTTTTCCTGGCAGAGAGTGCTTGATGGGGCAAGAAGCGAATAACGATCCCCACAACAACTTCCTCTTTGGAGTTAACATAGATTCCTCCTCCCTTCTCATGCCGAATGGGATGCCAAACCTTAAAGCAGTTGTTAGTGACAGTGATAACGTGACCATGGCCTTCGCCTCTTCCAGCTACATGACTAGCTCTGGTGCTGATTACCAGCTCAACCCTACCGTGACTTCAAGCAGTTGCATTGATGATTCAGGTTTGTTGATGCCTACCGAGAATAGAGGGAATAGCAATACGCCCGATAGAACCTTTGTTAAGGTAATATTTTCGAAGCCTTGTACGTACTCTTGTTCGTCTTTTGCACTTGTATTATTTTTTTTCTATCCATCCTATACCAAGTCGATATCCAATGTTCCACAGGTTCACAAATTTGGCTCGTTTGGAAGGTCGCTTGACATCACCAAATTCAGCAGCTATCCGGAGCTGCGAAGTGAGCTTGCTCAGATGTTTGGCCTCGAAGGCGAATTGGAAGATCCGTTGAGATCAGGCTGGCAGCTTGTATTTGTGGACCGTGAAAACGATGTTCTTCTTCTTGGTGATGACCCCTGGCAGTGAGTTATCCATTTCACTCGCATTCATAACAGAATATGCAATGCATATACATCTTCTGTCGCCTCAAAAACACTGATTCTCGTCCTATTTCAGGGAGTTCGTAAACAGTGTGTGGTGCATCAAGATCCTGTCGCCGAAAGAGGTGCAGGAGATGGGGAAACCGGGACTGGAACTCCTAAACTCCGTGCCCCTTCAGAGGTTGCCCGTCCTAAACGGCAGTTGTGATGGTTATGGAAACCGGCAAGAGGCGAGGAACGTGAGCACCGGTATACCTTCTGTTGGAAGTCTTGATTTCTGAATCAGAATCTGTTTGTAATATTAGCATCGTCTGAATCTGGTAGGCAAGAGGAATTCTGTTTCTAACTTTAAAAAACTTTATAATAGAAGCCATATACTACTGTAAGTTAATTATATAGTATATACTTCATCCTCTGTTTTCTTCCCATATTCTGAACTCTTACTAATTGATCTTGAAATAGCTCTAGTTTTCATTCTATATCTCTTTTTAAAAAAATCAAAATTTAGCCTATTTTGTAGAATGTACAGTAACTGATTCCAAAACAAGAAAAGCCAATCTAATAGTTTAAGTTGACTCACCTTGATAGCAAACTATGAGAAGAAAAATGACAGATTTTACACCAAAACTATATACGCAGGGTGTGAATGAGGGCATGTATAGCTGCAAAGATCTGCAGCTCAATCCAAAGGCTTGAAATTGTTGATTGTTAATAGATACATAGATGGATTGATGAGAATAATGATGGAAAAGCACTACAACAATGGTGATTCTAACATAGACGTATTTATTCCCACGGAGTGCGTTGTTCTGCATATTCTGGTGCGAAGTTTTGCTCGTGTGAATGTCCAGGCTTGGCTATGACCAACCACAGCAGATGAAGGGGGAAGAAGGGATACGGCCCGTTTGGCGGATGTATTCTGCCTGCGACGCAGTTTTTTCAGCCTGTTGGTTTTTTCTAGCTTCTGCTGCAGCTCGTTTTTCTTCTGATTTTTGCCTTGCCATTGCTACCTTCTTCACCATCTTTGCTTGAGCCTGTGCTTTCATTTGCTCGATCTGTGCCTGAGTTTGTTGATCTTTTTTCATCAGTTTTCATTCTGATGCAAAACAGTGTTCATGGATTTTCAGTAATAAGAGGCGAAGATGCCTTTACCTCTATTTGTCTCATTTCAGCTTCAAGCCTTGCTTTCTGCTGACTCTCCCATGCCTGAATTCTTATTTCTTCACGTTTATATCTGAAATCAAGTTCGGGTGAGTTCAAACTGCATTTGATTACGAAAAAAATAGCTTCAACAGAGCATAAGCTTCAAGTATGAACCTGGCAGCATGCTTAGCTTTCTCAGCTTCTTCCCAGGCTGCTGCGCGTTTTGCATACTCAATCTGTGCGAGCTCATCGTTGTCTATGGCTTCATTCCCAGAATTACTCTTATCTTTCTCGTCATTGCTTGCCCAAGTGGCAATATTCATCTTACCGAGTTGAACGCCCAAGGCTACAATCTCCCTTCTCGTTTTAAGCTTTTGTTCTTGCTCAGACAATTCCTTCTTAGCATGTTCAGCCAGGTTCTGCGTGGAATCGCGGATGGGGTGCTCCGTTGGCGTGGGTGCTGGCTCCCCCCTCCGAGGAGTAGAAGGTATAGAGGACGTTGGGCTGCGGAGTGGGGTTGTTGCACTTACTGGTGTAGCACTCCTCGATGGCTCTTGGCTCGGAATAGGAGTCATTTCTGTTCCCATATCTCTCATCGACACTGATCTTATGGTGGGAACTGCAGGCATCAGAAGAAGCAAATAAGCATAACAGTTTCACAAAGTGCACATCATTATTTTCTTTCTAACACACATCTTAATTTCATTAGTTCCTCAACAAGAGCAGAACGATTAGCAGCAACAGAATCATTCAGAGTAAAAAAAACCAGTCACTTCGCGCTCAAAGAGTGAGATATTCTAGCAGGTACAACTTTCTTGTATAACTTCTTGAGTTCATTATAAGCATATTTCACAACAAAACAACGAACTTTCAAACCTACTGATATCGACACAAACAGTTACTCCTAGTTACATGTCTCAATCTAACTAATTACAAAGTTAGTTAGACCTTCAAATTTTGAAAAGCTTAACAAAGGAGTCCCTGTAAGTTGCAACTGACAAGCATTGCAGAGAAAGAGAAACACATGCATTTCTTTCTTTCTTAGTTTATATTATCTTTATGGAAGAAGAGTGGAAATTCAAGCTGATTGAGGCAAAAAACATGAAAACAGAAACACACATTCAAATTAAACAAAAGAGTTGAATCATCATAATCACCTGTTGTTTCGTCTGTTACAGTCTTGGTGCAAGGCATATTTGAATCATCTACCTCAGATAAATCCTTACTTTCAGGGCACCCCAATCCCGCCTGCGAAGCAGATTGGCAAAAATCGACCCTCTTCACCCATGGCTTGTTCTCAGAACTCGTACATTCTGGCACAACTCTCACCACATTTGTGGCTGGTTGCCTGTTCACCTGATTCTGGATGTTGGCCTTCTTTGACATATTGGATTGCACATTTTGCTTGTTCATAATCCACTTCTCCGCATCATTCCATTTCGAGGACATTGGCCTCGAGAACGATCTTGTCATCGAATGGTGCAGCGACCTCTCCCCTTTGTGGAACTCAAAGCTCGAGGTGCTATCATAATCAAGGTTTTCATCCTCACACATTCTAACAGGGTGGACGGAGCTGGAATTACCAGTATCTCCCTTGGAAGTAAGCTGCATTCTAAAACGACTAGCGTCACCATTATCCTTTGCTCCGAGCTCCTTCGACTGCAATGAATTCACATTTCCTTGGCTAGCATCCGGGGTTACACCATCAGACTTAACTTGCAAAACCTCTAAATTCGACACTGCCAAAGGAAGACAGAATGCAGGTCTAAAATCAGCAAAAGGGTGTTTTTACAATTTAGAGCACTAAGACTGCTTCTTCACTCCAACAAAAAAAATTATGTTTCCAAATCTTTCCACATTGAAAAACTTGAACTAATTTTACCAAATGTTGCAGAAACTATGTCACTGCTTCAGAGAGGGCCAATAAAAAGAGATCAAAGCAGGTAAATACCCCTAGGCCCACACTAGCTCGAATTCAACGATCGATGACTAATAAATGCAATCTGAATCTACCAATACCAAGATAACTGAAAGGAAAAATCAAAGAGGGAAAAACTCATCAAACCTTCCTCTCCAAAATCCTCATTTTCGGCTGCCAACAAGCTGTTCTTGACAAACTCTGAATCTTCCATCCTAGCAGGAGATGTTCTCGAAGAATTACTGTTTGATCCATCTTTTTTCTTTTGATGGTGCGGCCCCATAAGCTTCATCCTCAGCTTACTCGGAGATAAAATACCAGTCTGCAACAACGCCCAAAAAAGAAAATCGAAAAATTCAATAAACAGAAAAAAACCAAATTGAGAGAGTTCAACACACACACGGCACCACCCCACTGTGGAAAACTTGAAAAAGGTGCAAAATTTACTTTTTCCCCATTCAAGTAATCTCATTGAAACGTCATTGTAATTTTCTCAGAAGACATTAATCGAGCAATTGGTGTGCTTTGATAAAAAAAAACATCAATTCCGAAGGGGATGAGGCGTTGGAGCTAAATACATCGACGAAGAAAGAACAAACTCGAAGAAAAAGGACGAGAAATGCATGGATTTAGGTAGAAGCTGTGATTGCAATACCTGAACTTTGTGTATCCGCTCGTACTCCATTAGATTCTTTCTCTACTTTTTTGGTTTCTGTTGTACTGAGAGACGCAGCAAAACCGTGAACAGAGGCCTAGCTGGAGAGAAAGAGGAGAGCTACCCAAGAAGAAGCCAAAGCTCTTTTTGGTCACAGCTCTGCAAATCTGAAGCCTTGTTTTAGAGAGAGAATGTGTGTAATTTGGTGGCAAATGTTGGTGAGCTTTTAACGATTTATCGACTGTTTTAGTATTAATTTTCTTCGTTGGGTCTTTCCTTTTCTTTTGCTTTTTTGCCTTTTGTTTCCTTTGTAGTATATGTTGTAGTAAATTTTATTTTGTTGGTCTATAATAAACTCGTTGTATGAAAGATTGGTAAAAGTTAATAGACTGTGATTTATTAAATTGCTAATAATTTTAAGAAATTATTTAATATTTGTAAAAAAAATATGGTTGGAAAAATTTAATGGGTTTTGACTCTAATGCATGTTTTAAAAATTTTATATGAAAGAAAATTTATTGAAAAAGTAAATAATACTAGTATGTAGATTTCATATTCATATACTATTATATTTAGTAGAAATAAATGTTTCAAATTAGACCACCACAGTTCTAAGTAATTACTTATGACTATGTGAGGAAAAAAATTAATTCGTTTTAGGTTCTACTTTTATGCTACTATATTAATATTTATTTAATAAATTATGGAGTAAATGAAATGAGTTTGTAGAATGTATAATTCATTTAATAAAAATATTGAAATAGAAATGAAATACTTTAATCATGGATAGACTGAAAAGGAAATAATAACGGACGGAGAAAATAGTAGTATATACAATAAATGCAACTTTAATAATTTAGTAGATTCTGTTATCCACTTATCAAAATGGAAAAAAAATAAATAAATCATGGAAATTTTGATTAGTCCCCATAAGATTTGGAAACAATATATTTTGTTACAAAGTTTAAAATTTTTTAAATGTCTCATCCGTGTAAATGTGATAATGCTCAAAACAGTATTGAAATAAGAAAATAAAAGAAGAGAAAAATAGATATGTTAATGAAATGATGTTTATTTAAGTATCCATAGAATACGTCTTATCAAAAATAAATTCAACAGTTAAAAAATGAAACTTCCTTGACTGAAAATCCCATTTCAAACTTGACTAACTAAACCCTATTGTCCTTCAACAAAATAATTTTAACTATTAATAATTGTAATAATATATAGTATGAATTATTAAAACTAATAAAGATGCTTGATAACTGCAATAAAATGCATAAGTTATCTAATAACTAACCAAAAGGAATACTTTAATTTTGAACTAGTTACATGTGACTTATAAATAAGAATAATATTTACGTAGTAGATTGGTATTGAATTATTGGTTTGGTGCATAAAAGTAATTTATGTCACACTCAATCACTCGATTTTTTTGGCAGAACATTTATTTTGAGATGCACTATTAATGCCCTAATCTATTCATTTCCCCTTCACAAAGAACCATTTTTGGAATCTGCCTTATGCAATTATGAACACACCAAAGCTGTAATGACATTTATGGCTTTAATGTTTGACCACCGGTCTTCTATAGTGGATTCTGTCCTATCAAATAGGCAACTTTGCTATAGTATTTTTTGAGAATATTGAAAAAATAAAACTTGATTGTATTTTGCCCTTTTATTGTGATTATTATCATGGAAAAGGGAAACTCCCCAACATTTTACACACTTTTGGATAATGGGTGGTCCGAGTGTCTTTTTTCACTCCATGTATCATTGTTGGCTTTAAAAGGTGGTGTAGAAGTTTGGTATATTGTGATTGAATGTTTTCAAGAAAAAGTGTAGGAAAATGATACCAACTTGTCCACTTAATTTCAAAATCCAAATTAGTAGACTTTTTGAGAATTTTACATTCATGTATCTCTTAGATTTGATATGTCATTGTTCTTGTTCATAAAGATAATTGTGAAGTTGTGTTATACACCACATTTGTACAGTGAGAACCGAAACTTAGCCGAAAACTCTCCGTCGCTTACGGGTTTTCTCTCTATTAATTTTTTATACATATTTCTGTCTTTTCAATTCTTATCTTCTTCTTCTATCGTATACCGTCTTTGTTATTTTCAATTAATGTCATGGTATATATAGTAGGGCAAATAGTCGAAAAAACCATGACATTTGATCAAATTCGGCTTTATAAAAAATAAATCGGAAAAACTGTAATTTTCAAATAAAAGTGCTGTTAATAGTAGTTATGACGACATTACTGACATTTTTCCTAACATTATTGGTTCTTCCTACCATCCATATTTGGGACCCAAGTGTAGAAATCTCGGCTATGTACATTTGTGTGTATATATATATATGTACATATTTGAATTGAAGTGCATGATGAGTTAGTTCGAAAACTAATGGCGGGAGAGAGAGAGATAATGATTGTATTGAGTAGTTGGGATTTCTGATCCATTTTTTACTTATTTCAGAAGTTATGTAGGAGTACTATCTTCTTCATTCACCCCTTCTTCATCTTTGCAGGCCTATCTAATTTAAAACATCACCACCCTACTCTCTCTCTCTCTCTCTCTCTCTCATCATTCTATTTTGAATCTGTTATTATATCTTGTTATAAAATAATCAGAGGGTGGAGAAAATATAACATATACCAGTATTTTATTATTAATTCGAGTGTGATAAAAGAGAGTATACTACTAGTACATTAATTTAGGGAAATTATTAGTATATGATAAAAAGAAATTGTAAACTCAAACAAGTCTTGATTATCGTAGACTCTCAGTCTTTCTTGATAGATAAGAGTACTACATTTCCAACAATCTAGCCACAATTAGTGGTCCATTTTAAAACACAAATTTATAAGATTACATAAAGAAAGAAAATCTATAAGTTTTGCAATAATTTGGCACTATTCGAGCAGCTTTCTGCAAATAAAACTAATTGGAGTATTACAAACGATAAAAATTAAAGTTCAAATATTTATGTGAAAAGTTCAAAAATCAGTAAATAGACTCTGAATTCTATAATGTGATCTCTCTCATAGACCGAACCCCCCACCCCCACCTACCCCCACCAGGCCACCCTAGTATATTACTAGTACTATTATACATACAATAACAGTGTATGCATAATGCATATATTGAGTTTAGTGGAATAATGATAATAATTTTAAATAAAAGAGTAGATATTTAATTTTGTAGAAGTAGGAGTATGATTTTGAGGTGACACAGTATCCAATAGTAATACTGTAGTAATTGGTCAATACCTGATTCCACTATGATAGAGACCCTCAAATTCCACCATCTCTCTCCATTTGCTTTTATTTCAAAAAAGGTTAAAAGGTTGTTAGTTAAAGAATTTTTTCCAACTTGTTTTAAACTTATGAACTCTATATAATTAAATTAACTGCTTTTACTATAAAGTGTTTTGATGAAATGTTTACGAGACTCTGATTTTTTTCTTCCAAATTTATGTACTCCTTGCCTAAGCATATGTCATGCCACTTAATGCTTTACATATTCAATAAAATTTATTTCAAAGGTTCTATAACAAATAATCGTACTTCTTTTTAATTAGGACGTTTCATATATTTAGTCATCTTCTATTTTTGACAATTTTTTCTCTTCTATGGGATGGGCCAATTTTCAATTAATAGTAATCAATCACTTTCAATTTTACATTAAAACTTGTCGTTTCTAAAATTTATATTTTTATGGGATCGATAAAGTAATTTTATAAAAAAATTTAAAAATTTTAAACATAGTAGCAAATTATAATAAAAGTTGTTAGTATTTTGCGTAATATTACAAATATTTATCCATTGTGACTAGTCATATCAAATAGCTTTACCTAAAATGGGGCATGCAAAGGCAATTTGTCACATATAGAGGGGCTAGGCCAGACTCATGATTATGTAATAGGGGTTTAAATTAAGCATATAACTAATTAATTAGCTGCAATTTATACTTTTAATGCTATCATTAGATATTAGATTAAAGTTAAGCCCATGTGAACACGTATCCCAAGACTGCTAATTGCCTATCCAAATGAGACACATTTGATGACGATCTCACGTGCCTCCTCACGTGATTTCTGATTATTTTTTCTTTTCTTTTATATTTTTATTGCTTTATCTATGCACTTAGCAATATTTAGGAGTATAATAACATTCTTTTCTCAACTCAAATAACAACATTCTAGTCAAAAACTTCCTTTTCTTTTCACTTTACAGAATTAAAGGCAATTTAATAATGAATAATTATATATGATAGATTAATATCTACAAGTTTCAATGTACAAGTCCCCTAGAACTTCCCTTATCTACCATTTTAATCCTTAAATAAATTAAAATTCATTTTTCTCATTTCATTATATATATATATATATATATATATATATATATATATATATATATACTCCCTTCGTCCCAAGTTACTTGAGGTGTTTCTTTCGGCACGGGAATTAAGAAAGTTGTGTTTAGTGAATTAAATAAAATAGAGGAGAGAATAATAGCATCCACAATAGCGCCTAGCGGACGTCTCGGCAGACGTCCGACCAGCAAACGGATCGTCCGTCCGGGACGTCCACTATTGGGGCGGACGACCTCTCGTCGGTCATCTCGTCCGCTATTGTGGGACCTCGAAGGACGAGCGCACAGACGAGAGCAATTTTCAATTTTTTTAAAAAACTCTATATATACGGCTCGTTTCGGTTCATTTTCATTCGCATCACTTGTATTAATGAGTTTCTCTTCTTTGTCTCTATATTTCTCGACATCCCGAAATGGCTAGTGGTAGTGGTGCATGTGGCAGTGGCTAGGATGATAAAGTATTGCGGAGAATCTGCGAACAGATACGGGCCTATACGTCCGCTGAAATAAATCGCCTGATGAGGGAGGCCTTGCAACAGCCGGCGGTACCTCGCCCCATCCATCATCGAGTTGCAGTACTCTGCGACCACGTCGCTGCACACCAACGGTTGTTTGACGACTATTTCGCTGAGCAGTCGTGGTTTGGTGACAACTTCTTCAGGCAGCGTTTAGGATGCACCGAGATTTATTTATGCGTATCGTGAACGCTTTAGAGCGTCGGTACAAGTACTTCCGATTAAGGGAGGATGCGAGTGGCAGACCCGATCACTCGCCTATACAGAAGTGCACTGCTGCAATTAGGAAGCTGACCTACGGAGGCGCGGCTGACATGTTCGACGAGTACCTCCACATTGGCGAGTGACTGCCCGCGAATGTCTCAAGTATTTTTATCAGGGCGTCATTCAAATATTCGGGGAGAGGTACCTGCGAAAACCTATCCCCCAAGACTGCCAGGATCTGATGGATATGTACAGAACGATGCATGGATTTCCCGGGATGTTGGGCAGTTTAGACTGCATGCATTGGGAATGGAAGAACTGCCCCACCGCTTGGAAGGGGCACTACACGACCGCCTTCAAATGCAAGAATCCCACAATGATCCTCGAAGTCGTAGCTGACTAACGGCTGTGGATTTGGCATGCATCTTTTGGGGTAGCTGGGTCGAACAACGACATCAACGTCCTCCAGTCGTCGCCCCTTTTCAACGAGCAGTGCATGGGCGCCGGTCCGGTCATCAGTTTTGTTGCCAACGACAACGAGCATGATATGAGCTACTATTTGGCGGATGGGATATACCCGAGGTGGCCCGTCTTTGTGAAGACGATCAGATGTCCAATCGATGAAAAGAAGGTCTACTTTGCGAGCTGACAGGAGGTAGCGCGCAAGGATGTGGAGTGGACATTTGGTGTGCTCTAGGCTCGATGGGCGGGGGTGAAGGGTCCAACCCGTTTGTGGTATGACGACTGCATTGCTGATGTCATGTACGCGTGTATTATCATGCACAACATGATCGTCAAACAAGAAGGTCCAAAACTGACTGATTGGACCAATGAAGATGACGCCGGACTAAGCCACGGAGTGGCCACCGCCAGTGTATGCATGAAGATACCTCATGATGACGCCCGATGGCTCCAAGCACATGCCGACATGCGCCAACAAGAAGTCCATATTCGACTCCACCAGGAGATAATTGAAGAGCTGTGGGCGCGGAGGAGTGTACGTTGATATTTATAATATAATTTGTTGAAATTATTTTTTTTATTTGTACTTTTTTAATGTTTTTAATTTAATGAAATAATGATTGTAATTTCACCGTATTCGTGTCGAAATTTTAATTCCGTATTATTAAAATGTGAATTTGTTTGTTGGGATGTCCTAGTGCTTGTCCACTATTGTGCAGTGTGATGTCCTAGTGATGTGACAGTGAGGTGGGAAGTCTAGTGACATGGCAGAAGGTGTTTTTGGGAAGCCCTAGTACTAGTCCGTGGGGAAGTCCTTCCTTTTGTAGATGCTCTAAAGTAAGAGAAAGAAGAAAGAATAAAGTAGGTGGGATTAGATGTTTCATGTTAAGTTAAAAAAAGAA
Organism: Salvia splendens; assembly: GCF_004379255.2. Lineage (NCBI taxonomy): Eukaryota > Viridiplantae > Streptophyta > Magnoliopsida > Lamiales > Lamiaceae > Salvia > Salvia splendens. The sequence continues at coordinate 2,133,983 of NC_056042.1, forward strand.
ATAACTCAAGTAAATTGGGATAACCCAAAATGAAATACGACTCAAGTAACTTGGAACGGAGGGAGTAGTATTTAAGTTTCAATATTTATAAAATAAAATACATAATTAAAAATAAAAAGCATTGCAACGTTGCCCCTCAATCAGTCGGCCACATTTCCAACGCGGTTTGGCGCTGCCGTCTCTACCTTTGCGCATGCTATAAAGAGTTCTTCAGTATAAATTAAATTGACAAACTTCTTTAATACAAACTTGTATACAAGCTTACTCTTACATTCCTAGTACATCCTCAATCAAATATTTTATTTTTCATATAAATTTCGCCATGCTGATGCAATTTCCAAGCTTCAACCATCAGAAAATTATGGTTATTATTTTTTAAAAAAAGAACTATATTATGGACATTTCTATGAAATATACAAATTCAATTACAAATTCAATTCAAACCTCTTTAAAAATTACAAAATTGCTCTTTTCACCAAGGTAGCAATTGCTGACGACAACCTTCTTCCAACAAAATTAACTTTATTTCAATATATATATACATGGTGTTGTGGGGGGTACAAAACTGCACTGTGCTCATTCACAGACACACACTCATACCTTTCGTCATGATTTATTTAATAATTTCCCAACCTGATAAAAATATCCATAACAAATTGCCCAAATTAACTCGAGACTCAATTAATTATGATAAGAATATAAAACGTTCAACAATCAGTCAAATATTTATGTAGCCAAAGCAAGACAAGATGAAAAACAATTTTATGATTTTAGCAATTGGATTTACAAATCTATCCCAATAGTTTTTACCTAGACGGTATTTGTTGGAGATTCGGTCGGAATATTTTCTATGACAAAAAATTTGTTGGTATTATTATTTATGTGACATAGGATTTGACAGCGACCCTGATCCATCGATAATCTGTTAGCTACACTAATTAATGACGGATTAATGGAGATTACCGAAAGATTTTTCTAATGAAACACTAATATGCCAACAACACTAATTTAAATTTGTTTTGATTCCAATGAATCATTCTTGAGAAAGTAGTGAAGTGTGTAATTTTGGTCCTCTCAACGTGAATTGCTTGTTCACCATGACGTAATTGTGCGAATACTCTTTAAAATTGTATTGCCTCTATTAGAAATTAATAGAAGTCTCATTTCATTTTTACTTTAATGAGACATAAAACTCGTATTCCATTATCTCATTCCACTCACATACCATTATATAATTAATATTTAAAAATTGAATCAATATGCCACTAACTATTTTAACCTACATTTCTTCTCATTCTTAATACATGTGCTTGAAAAATAAGACTTCTATTGTTGGACGAAGCGAGTATTTATGAAATAAGAACTTTGGAAGGAAATGTCAGTATGCCAAGCTCGTTCTTTGAAATTCTAACTCGTGTGCAGCAAGAGACTAGCCGACTCCACTGGGAGATTATTATACGTCGACGGGGTATCATAATGGTCAATTTTGTGGGCATATGACAAAATTATGTGGGTTGGAAGCATTAGTCCAAAACATTCTTTCTAAGGGTAGGGCTATTGCATCATTAGTGAATGGGGCATAGTGAAACTTCATTCACATGGAGGTGTTCCTATCCCATCTCTTCATGCTGGCCCATTTCCCTCATATTGTTTTCCATTTTATGTCCTTTGCCCAATTCTTTGACCACACTGCAATTTCCTCTTACCACATTTATGATGATGATGCTATTGCCATCCATAAGAAAATGGATTTTGCTTACTCAATTTGGTTGTAAATCTTTGACCAATATTGCCTTCACATTGCCAAGCCATGCATGTGTAGTTTATTTCACTCGTGGACTAATATAAAATATACTCATGAGTCATGATCATATGCTATAAATTCACTTTTGGTTATAAAACTTAAAAGTGGACCATATAATTGGGATGGGTATGGAGTATTGCCAAATAGAAGATAGAATTTTGAGATAAAATATTATCGATAGTAGAAGAAATTTGCAGAATGAGTTTAATAAAAAATAGTTTCAATACAATCATTTGCTTCAATTTATAAAAAAACAAGGGAGTATCTTGAGGAAGTTAGAGTTATATTAGAATAAACAAAAAGATTAAGAGGATACAAATGTAGCAGCCAACAAAAGATAAACGATATACTCACATCAAATGCAAACTCTAAATATTGTACAAACTCCAAATTATAATTTAGATTATTAGAAAATATCAATTAATGACAAAATAACATCAATAGAAAATATCAACACAGTGTCAACAGTTGACGCCTTATTGATATCAAAATCTCAAAATTTTATACTGTGTTGACATTATGTTGAAGAGTTTGGAGTTGGTACTGTATATACAGTTTACATTTTATCACTATCTATTCCCATTAGATAAATTTGAGGTAGAAGTAGGGATGGACATTCGCATTTCAGATATGTTTTTTCATTTAATTTGAACTAATCTATGAATCTTAATTTGGAGAGAATATAAAATTGGACTAATCCAAATATCCAAATATTCATTACAACCAAATCTGAGAATATAAATTTGAACTAATCCAAATATCCAAAAAAATTAAAAAATAAAAAATATAGATACTTTAGTTACCAGAATAATATGCTTGTAAATATTTTACCAAATATTTTCACCGACATTGTTGATCCGTCGGTAATCTTGATTGCCAACAAACTGCCAAGGTTTACCAACAAATAATCCGCCGGTATTGTAGTTTACAAATAATTGAACCATTATATATAATCCACTCTAAGTCTACCTCTATGCACCTTTAGTTTAGGGGAATGGCAAGCCAAAAGTCATTCGATTTTGGATGCACCACAACTTCGTTTAGGGGAATGGATAGCCAAAAGTCTATCAAATACTATAAACTAATCTGTTCCTAATATCGTTTTGATTTCAGTTGTATTTCATTTTTTTATTTTTCATCCTTAACATTTTTATTAAATTATAGTCAATCTTTCACTCATTTAATTAAGCAGTAGTACTACTTTTTTTCACTCATTAAAATATAGTGGATGATGTGAATCAAATTGTACATTCTTATTACCCTAACTTTACATGATTTATATCGTTTGATGCTTGCAAAAGGATGTTTTGTGGTGTAGGAAGAGGAATAAATGGTGAAACAAAGAAGGAAGCTCGGATGGTGAAAATCTACGCAGGAAGCTATAAAAATTGGCCACCCGGCCGGGTGATTTCCGGAAGGCAGCGAGAGGACAGATTTATTGCCCGGTCGGGCGGTTGTCATGGCTCGGAACGCCCGGTCGGGCGTTTCACCGCGAGGCCTCCAGAAACTTCGCCCGGTCGGGTGATTTTCATCTCCATTTCGCCCGGTCGGGCGTTTTCAATCTCAAATGCAAAATAGACAGTTTTCTCGGCAGTTTTCAGGGGGAACTTGGCAGTTTAAAGGGGAAAAAAATCAGAAAACAAAGGGGGGACGACTTGGACAGAGATTGGAGAGAAACAAGAGAGGAAGAAGAAGAGAAAAGGAAGGAAGGGAGATCCAATCTTCAACATCTCGGAGGAGATTTACTACCATCTACACATTGAGTTATATGGTTCTTCTCTTTTGGTTGTGGATGTGTAACTAAACTCTTCCGTTGCTCCTAATTTGTGAAAGATGTGAATTACTTTAGGATTCTATGGATTAAGATTATTCTATGATCTTTTCTACGGTGCTTTTTACGTTGAATTAAAATTCCGGCCTGATTTATGATTCAATCTTGTCTTTTAGCCAATGTCTCTTTAACTTGGTTAAAAGGTGGAAACGTAGATAAAGAGTTTGAGATTTGTATCGTGTTCGGCATATGAATCTTGGAAAAGTTGATTTACATGTCATTACAATAATTGTTGGACATTTACTATGCATTTGTAGGAATGTTCAATTGATTTTGTAAATGAATTATGTACGTTGGAACTTAGAAGTTGGGTTAGAGCTTACTATGCGTCTGTAGGAGTGATAATCTGATGAGTATGAATTTGATCTTAGTGTTCAGCAAGGTTAAATTCAAGCATCTACGAACATGTTCAGTGTGAGTAGAATGAACGAGTTTATTACAACTTTCATTAGATTAATCTTTAATCCTTAGGTTAATTGGTCCGTTAAGTTAATTCACATCTGGAGCATATTAGGAGCGACGTTTTCAATCTCTTGAGTTTCTCCATTTTCGCACTTTAGTTTGTAAATTTAGTTTATTAATCTTGCCAATTCTCGTTAAATAACCTACGCCTCCCTGTGGTTCGACACTCGAAATACTACAATCGACTCTGTACTCTTGCAGATAGATTGTAATATTATAGCTATTTTATTAAACTTGTGTGTTCTAAATCCATTAATATAAAAGCTCGAAAATTACACATCAGTGGAGTACTAATTTTTTTTATTTTGCAGTGGTGCAAAACTATTTGTTATTCAATTCATTTTATATTGTTATCCTGATCCAACTATGCTTGTGACTTAAAGAGCATTGGTGCAAAAACTCTTTGCAATATCTATTCATTTTCAGGATTATAAAGAGCATTTTTATTTTCTAATCAAGGCAAAAAGAAAATTCAATAACTTAACAATTAAAAAATATACTAAAACAGTAAAACTTCAATTATGAGACAAACAGGCCCAAAATAGATAGTGTGATGGAGGGAACATTCTATATACTTCTCGTCACATTAGGAGTTACTTTGACTTTTCTGTACTCGTTTTATAAAAATGATATTCCCTATGTCCCATCGAAAATAACTCATTTCCTTTTTAGTTTATCTCACCCAAGATGACTCATTACTAAAAATAGAAATCACTTTATCTCTACTATCATCGATCGGCAGCTGCTCTCGGAGATTAATCGGAAATGCGACTCTCCCCCGACGGAAGATTCAATTACATCAGCAGCGAGGATTTCGGTTTGTTTTTCGGCTGCAAAAACGTGAGCAGAGAGCTGCTGAGGTATGGAATTGGCAATTGCAATGTTTCTAGAGAGTGAAGCGACGAGATTGATTTGGCGATGTTCGTTCGGTTAGGGTTTCTTCGTTCACCGAAAAGCTAGGGTTAGTTGAGAACAAGGTTTCATCAACAACTACGATTCGCCGTCGTCCAGAGATAGGATTCGCCGTCCGATTCGCCGGCCGTCGAACTGAGAGTGAGAGTGGGAGGGTGGAAAATGCCCAAGTGTTGGTAAAAAAACGCCGTCCGATTTGTTTTTTTAAATCTTTTACTTATAATAATAATTAGGGAGTTAGTAATTACACTTAACAGCTTAAGTTGGTCAAAAACGCGGTTAAATACGTGGATCGTTAAATATAGATGGAAAAGTTAGCAGAGGACCGATTGTGATCCGCGTTGAAATGTTCGAGATGCAAAAATTCCAAAATCGTAAAACGGACATATGTTTAGGACCAATTTTGGCTTTTACATATAATTAACTAATAAGTATATCATGAAAATGAAGTGATTCAGAAATGATGTTTCCTCGTGGAAAATGTTTCTAGTGTCAAAATCTCAATGTTAATCAGCATAAAATTATAGCCAAAATTTAAATAAACAACACTCTTTTTTATACTAGTACTAATATTTTATGGAAAGAATTTCATTTCAACAAGAAATTACCGTTAAAAAGAAATATAAAGAATCTTCCCACATCTGTTTCTGGATGTTAACATCGAGAAATACCCACAATTGTTAATGGTTGCCATTGTTCTTGGCTTCTTGCATTAATTTTTATACAGTCTCTCTCTAACTTCTATGGGATTAAATAAAAATTAGTTTTAATAAATAAGATTATTAAAAGTAATCATAAAAGGCTGTTTAGTGGAGAATTATTTATAAAAATAAAGTAATTTACGAGTAAAGTTTAAACTTTTTATTTCTGAATTTGTTTTATTAGCATAAATTATATATGTAGTATAAATGCAACATATATAGCCTTCAAATATAGTTTACGTATTGATTAATTTACTTTTCAAAACTATAGTAATTTATAAATATCGCCTTACAGTACACCGATTCGAGTTAACAAATCAAAATCTAATAATGTCAGCAAATCTAACCATGTACCAATTTGGTATTTTTGACGTGTTTGCTGATAAATAATAGAAAAAGACAGAAAAAAGTGCAAAAGGGCCAAGGTGTAGCTACCTCAAGTCAGTTCAAGCCAATTTTTCCAGCCTCAATGATCCAATTCTGCATATGAAGCCATTTTAACCACTGGCATAGATTGCACCTCTCTCTCACACATTGAGATATAGTTGCTTACTTGCTTTAGTTCATCTTTTAATTCTCACATAAACACATCAAAATTGGGTGGAAAATACGACCAAATTAGTAAAATGATCATGTCTGTAATCCACCTTGGAGTGGTTGATCGAGGCCATTTTGAGCACTAACATAAGCCACACGAAAAACATCATACTTGATGTCGACCGCAAATCCATCAAAATAAGGAAGGATCCGGTTTCGAAAATCCGAGGCTAAAACGTACGTGTAGAACGAGTGCAGTGACTTCCACACCACAAGGCCTACTATTTTCGGCATGGTTTTCGACTTGAAGCAAACGCCGGCCGCTGCGCCTTCCATTTTGAGAAACTGGTCTTTAAATATGGCTAGAAATGCGTATGCAAAGCTCAACGCGTTGGATTCGCACTCGCCGGACAGGATGGCCGAGCTCATCGCCACCACGTCGCCGGTGAAGAACTTGGCCGCCGGAGAGCCGTCTCTCGATTCTCCCGCGTATGCTTCGAAGAAGCTGTGGTCGATTAATATGGCCATGCTTTCGACCAAATTTGTTAGGACCGAAATCTGGGATGGCGATAAAAAGAAAATTCTGTGTGATTAGTTCGAGATAAATGGAAAATCATTGATAATAAAAAAAATGAATATGTGGTTAATTTTTTGAAAATTGAACAATTTATATCCTAACACATGATTATTTCGACTTTGCATTTGATTTTTGCATATTGTTTGACTCAGTCACATTACGTGCTTTTAACACTAGCAAATATTAATGGCGGATTCAAGCAGGGTTAAGGGAGAGTATGACTGATTCTATCGGAGGCCTATGAAGGTCTGTAACCACTATTAATTTCGATCTTTAGAGTTGTTGCTGACCCAATCCTTTGGTATATGAGTTTATTTCCATTGTCAGCGACAATCGCCACACCCTTTTTGCCTTCTGACGACAACGACAACCTTCTTCACTGTATTCAATCCTACAAGTTTCATTTCATGGATCGGCATAGAAAAGTTCTATAAGTGAAATTGAGTGATTCCCCTTTTGTTCTAACTTAGAAATTGGCGAATTGCCCATAGATACTAATAAGATCAAGGAAGAAGTATTCTGAATCAATGAAGAAGTTCATTTTTCAAAAGCATTATCAATCTATAAAAAAATTAGAAAGGAGATTTTTTGAACTGTGCAAAATCCTTAACAATCCAATGGACCCCTTTCCCATCGAATCAGACAAACTAAAGAAGGGAACCGCGTTGGATTCTTACGCTTTCATGTAACAATTAGGCGATTACTACAGGAATGAACCTAATCTGCAAACCGCAATATCGTCCCACAACACTCACTACAACAACACACAATTTTATGATCTCAAGTTTCACAAAAAAAAACTATCATGAATTAAATAGGTTTGAACTTTACTTACAAGGGCAGCAATTAGGAGTTGCTTGTTCTCATCACTCCTCTTCATCCAAGCCCCATACCATACAATCTGCAATAGACACATAACACTACTAAATCTAATGACATCATCAATATACACGTGAAAATGTAACAGAGAAATCGAGAAGAACCACTTCTCGGGTCGGGCTTACCATGCTCCCATGAATACTAGTAAATATAGAACTATGAACACAGCCAAGGCCGTCAGTGTATGAAGAAAACTGCTTCAGAGCATCAATAAGAGAATCTGCGCAAACAATTGTTGGTCTTAATATGAAGAAGCTTATGTCCAAATTTCTGCTGTTAAAAGGAACATAACATGCCATTTTTTTATCTCTGCTATTTCCTGCTTTCTTCTTAGAGGATTTATGAATGATTATGTATATATATATGAGAAGAAGATAGGGGACAAAAAAAAGTTAGAATTTTCTTGTGTTTGAATTTGAAGATGGTCAAAGTCATATCGAATTGATTGGTCATAGATTGGCTTCCTCTTGAGACCAAAATTATGAAGAAAAAAAAACTAATGAAAAGGATGTTAAAATTTGAAGATAGTCAAAGTCATATGCTGCATTGTGTTAAGGTTCTAGAATCGTCCTTCAATTAGACTAATTTTACGTGAAAAGTTTGTTATGAAATTTCAATTGCGTGCTCATTATGTCAATATATAGATACAATAATTGGCAGTTACGAAAAAGAATTTGGCGTGTTTCACTTTATAATATTTACTACTAGTACGTAGTACCACTAGATAAGTAGGGTTCAAATTAATTTGTAGTACAATAAAAATTGAAAAATTATATTAATTAATTTAAATAATATGAGTGAAAATAGTCAAAGCTCTTAAAAAGTGAAAATGATGTGCACTTTAAATTAATTACTCCAAATGAAAGTTTCTTATTTTTATGGATGAACTGCACATGTACACTAATTTTTTTTTCTTTCAATGGTCCAAAAATAGAGACGCAAATATGAAATAACTATAATTTAAGGGTGTAAATGAAATTGTTCATAACTTGAGATAAATTATCTTAATCTTTTGTTTTATTAAGATGCTTCTATTTGTGTTCCTAATTTTAGTTGGAATACAAATAATGAAAACGTTTTTTCAAGTATTTCTTATATATTTAAAAGTAATTTAATATCTTGGGTCAGTTGTTCCATCTATTGAGGTGCTTACAAATCAGTGCGGGGAATAGGCACTGGACCCGCCGATAGATATCCCTAGTAGTAATTACCAAAAAAAAGTATAAATTAACATCTTTAATTCTATTTTTGAGCCTTTTTTTATAGTGACATAAAATTGTTTTTTTGAGTGGAGATATTAGTATTTATTAAAACAAAATATTCAAGAAAGGGTTATAGGTCAAAATACTTGGTAATATTTCGGTTTAGCATTATTATCTGATGAAATTGTTTGCAAGAAAATAAAGAAACAAGTTCTGTAATGTTTTTGCTGCTAATAATTATTAGGACGGTGTTCACTTCTCTACCTACCCATTATAATAATATTATACTAATATAATCACATCCACATAATCACACTCTAAAATCCACAGGAAATATTGGGTGATAGTGAAACTATTGACTGTCGATAGAAATTTAGAGAAGGCATTGAAAAATAAAATAAATTCGTGACACAAAATTGAAAATAAAAATCAAACATAAAAGTCGTCCGAAAATTCACTTTTGTAATATAAAACACATCTACTGTATATACCGAAGATTCAGTGTACCGCGGTATAGGATATTTGATACCGTTACCGTACCAAAAGTTTTCGATACGGTCTCATACCGTACCGAAAACTACGGTATACCGAAAAACCGGTATTTTTGGTATTTTTTTGGTACGGTAAGTCCTGTATTTCGGTACGTCGGTATTTTCTCCCACCCCTACCTTCACATAACTAAATTATTTTTTTGGGCTTCACATAATTTTTTGGTGCACCATTTTACTTGGGCCGAGCGTGGAAGGAAATGTGTTTAACCACGGATATGTTGGGATTGGATTTTTAATATTTAAAACTATTTTTTGTTTATTCGGTATTTAATATCGTGATTCATGATAAAGTACATATTTTTGTGCTCTCTTATGCGATTTCATTATCACTTTTACTAAGAATTGCTAAGATCGTCCCTCGAGTTTTTAATTGATTCAAAACTTCACTTTTTATTAGTTTTACTTTATTGCCCTTTTTAAAAAAAAAATAAAACATTACAAAAATGGTGAGATGTTGATGAATGAAGACGGTTTACGGTTTTCTCACCATGTATTATTTACCAATGCATTTCTCTTGGATATAAACCATAGTAAATTATTGTTTACTTTAAGTAACAACACTACGCCGTTGATGATAAATCTTGGCACGTTTTAAATGTGACAAGTAGTATTGTGCTTCTAGAAATCTGGCTTCAAATGATATGCAGTTGGAGTTTAGACATCTCAACCGCAAACAAAGATCACATAACTTTAATTACTTGTATGTTTGTGGCTGCATTGTCAATTTACAATCCCTAAGATTAGCATAATATCTTATGTGATTGCCACAATTGTTGCTTATGTGTGTGTATATGTGAAAAAAGAGCATTGCTAGCTAGAATTTTGATCATGCAAGTCTAGGACATGACTCCATTTGTCGAGAGATGGTCCAAAACTACTGCAAAGTACATAATCCAAACTCCCTTCAAATGCAAAAGTACATAATCCAAAAGACATCAAATGCGCAGATAATTTTCAAGTCAGTGATCATATCTGTTTCAAGAAAATCATTTAACCACTCAAAATATTTTGTGGGATCTACAAGAGGGAAGCAGAGCAATACCAAAGCGGAGCCAATGGATCCGACATGCTGAGAACAGCTTTGCGAGTTTTCAAATCCGACACCGGCAAAGATTTCAAATTTTCCGATGTTTGGGAGGCGGTCAAACATCTTGATAGGTGGGCTGACGGTGTCGATTCCAGCACGGGCTCGAGCTCAAAACGCACGAAGCATGCGACAGATGGCCAATACTCATCTACTGAGGGTGGGGAAGGCAACGCCTCACAAGAGGTTGGGTTCCCGACATCCGATGCAGAGGGCTCCTCCGGTACACGACGTCGGCCGCAAGGGAACAAGGCGGCGAAGGCGGCTAGGGGGAGGGGGAGGGGCCGAGGCGAATCAAGCCAGGCGGGCTCCCAAGGGCCACCGTCCACCCTAATGTCCATGTACTTCACCGCCACGATGACTGACACTTCCCGCATGACGCCTACCCAATTTCAAGCCCATCACGCTGGCATTGAGTATCTGACAAGTCAACTTGGTATTCCGCCTCCATCTAGCTTGGGTGCACCATCACCGACTTTGGGGGATGATTCGCCGGCGAAGTAGTTTTTAAAATTTAAGTGCGTAATTTTTAATTTCTAGTATTTTAAATTATGTCTTATTTATTTATTTTTTAGATTTTAATTATGTGTTTTTTTTTATGTTTTTAGGATTTAAAATTGTAATTTTCTTTTATCTAATAAAGTGTGTTTTTATTAATTGAATTTATTGGAAATAAAAAAAAATTAAATTGAATGAATAGTTAAGGGATGAGAATTTCTTTAAGAGCATCCGCAACGCATCTCGCGGTGCAGCCTCGAGAATTTTAAAAATGAAATTTGTTTTGATCTCGCGGGCATCTCGGTCTCGTCTCGGAGAGACGAGACGGCCGCGAGACAGTGTTGCAGCCTTCCGTCCCGGTCCCGTCTCGCCGAGCGTCTCGTCCCGGAGGGACGGCTCGTGCGACAGCTCGCCACGCGGTAGCGCCACATGGCGCGCGCTGGCGCTAGGCGTGACGCCCACTTGCCGGCCCGTGAGTGGGCGTCGTCACACTGACGCAATAAATCATTTTTTAAAAATTTAATTTTAATAATAGAAAAAATGATAACGGTAATGTTACCGTTTTTTACCGTTGAACGGTAATTTTTTTATTTTTTATTTTTCTTTTTTTATTCTATAAATACTCATCTCTCATTCTCATTTATACACATAAACACACATCTATTCTTCTCAAATCATCTCTCTTTCCTCTCTAATTTTCATCTCAAAACATTATTCTTCTCCCAAATTTAAATCATTTATGGATCCATTTGAGCAAATGCGTCGCATAATGGAGGAATCGCTAGTAGAAGATCGACGTCGGGAGGAGGAGGAAGCCGCGGCGCCTCCAAGGCGATCCCGGACTTACATCCATCGTAACCGGGAGGAAGTCGCCGCAAGGTTGGTACGCGACTACTTTTGTGACAGCCCGGTATGGGGAGAGACCTACTTCCGTCGCCGTTTCCGCATGCGTAAACGGCTATTTATGCACATCGCAAATATGTTGGCAGCCCGGGAAGAGTTCTTCCAAGAAGGGTTCGACGCCGTTGGCCGTCCCAGTCACACGACGCTGCAGAAATATACTGCAGCAATTCGTCAGCTTGCTACTGGACAAACGGCGGATGTGTTCGACGAATACCTGCATATTGTGGAAAGCACTGGGAGAATGTGTCTGATAACTTTCTGCAAAGGTGTCCGGGCAGCCTTCAACGACGAATTTCTCTGGAGGCCAAGTACGGCAGATTGTCAGTTTCTGCTCCACCTTCACGAATAAGTGCACGGATTCCCCAGGATGCTTGGCAGCGTCGATTGCATGCATTGGCAATGAAAGAATTGCCTTGTGGCGTGGAGGGGGTCATACTCGAGCGGCCACAAAGGCACCCACCCCACCGTTATACTCGAGGCCGTTGCAGACTACCATGTGGCGTGGATTTGGCATGCGTATTTCGGGGTCCCCGGATCGAACAACGACGTCAACGTGCTCAACCAATCCGACCTCTTCACCGAAGTTTTGAATGGTAAAGCACCGGCCATCAACTTCATCGCTAACAACTGGCAGTATAAAATGTGGTACTATCTTGCCGACGACATCTACCCGAAGTGGCCAACCTGCGCGCTTGTTTCCGACTTACGTCGAACCACGTAAATTCCCGTGTTCATCTCATTCTGTTTTTTGTTCTTAATCACCCTTTACAAACCTTCTGACCTTCGTGATCTATCAACAAACGGAAAAAACAAATTGTTTTAACAGAACCCTCACCAGATCTAAGAATTAATTTATAGAAACAATAGATAACGATACAATACAACTAATTTTATTAGTTCAAAGAATTATTATACTGATGGGGTGCGTACTAAACAAGCCCAACAGCAATGGGGTGCGTACTAAACAAGCCCAACAGCAATGACGGCCCATCAGCCCAAAGCCCAAAGCCCAACAGCAATGGGGTGCGTACTAAACAAGCCCAACAGCAATGGGGTGCGTACTAAACAAGCCCAACAGCAATGACGGCCCATCAGCCCAAAGCCCAAGGAAGAGTATGAGTTCGGCATTACCAAAGAGTTCGGCCTCAGCCTACAGCTCGGTAAAAGCCAACCAATCAAGCTCTGCTCTCAGGTCGGCATCAAGCTCTACTCTCAGATCGGCAACCAAAGCAGTTCGGTCTCAGTATTCGACCGAACAAGGAGTTAGTGGACCCATACAGGATGTCCAACACACCCACTACCACGTGGTGTCAACTCAGGCCACGATCGTAGGCCATGACCTACGCTACATCCACGATCTTAGGCCATGACCTACACGACATCCACGACTTAGGGTGGTGATGCAAGCCACGATCTTAGTCCAAGATATAAATGGAACTTAGATCTGATATGAGAAGGTTAAGCTCTCTAGAGATAAAACACCATATAGCAAATAGCAAGTTTGTATTTGTAAGCTGTAGAAAACAGATCAAGCAATACAATCTTGCCCTCCCTTTTTCCCGTGGACGTAGATTTACTTCAGTAAATCGAACCACGTAAATTCTTTGTGTCTGTATTTTCATTCTCTACCAGCATTTGCTAACATCAAAAATTCGCGGATCCATCACTGGCGCCGTCTGTGGGAAGCAGAGAACAAAATTTGTGATAAAGCGAATTTTTGATCCATTTTTTTCCACCCAAAAAATGCATACCAGATCGCAGAGTACCCGTATTCCTGCCCGTGAGAACCAGGAAGAAGCCAATCCATCCCATAGGTCTGGAAAACAGCCTAGGGATAAATCCACCACCAGTTCTCATGGCGAAGGAACAGGCCGCTCCAAAAATCGTCCCACTGAGTCTTCCCAGCAGCCTGATTTGAATGAGGCTGTCAAGCTGTTCTTGGCTGAGAAGCAGGATGAGTTCTTAGCCTTCCTGCAAAAGAGCCAAGAGCCGAAGACGAAAGCGGAGGATTCTCCTTCCTCATCCAGACATGAAAGTCACTACCGCAGTAGTACCGTGTCTTCCAGGAAGAAGAATCCTCAACCCCGACATATTCCTGCTCTTCCTCGGTACCGGAATCACAGGAGAACTCAATCTCCTCCATACCGACGAGATATCGGATTCGCCGTGTACGGAGCACTGAAGACTCCGTTCTCGGACGACATCACCCGAACTCCCCTACCGCAGAACTACCGAACTCCGTCAATGACTTACGACGGGCTCGTGGACCCTCACGATTTCTTGGGGCGCTATCAGTATAACATGGCGAACCAGGGTCTCAACGAGGTCCACATGTGCAAGCTGTTTCCCGAGCTGCTCATCGGGAACGCGAGAAGGTGGTTCGATAGCCTCCCCCAGGGCAGCATCAGATCTTACCGAGATCTAATGGATGCCTTCCACAGGAGGTTCTTTCAGAAAGCGGAAGCCCGAATCACTTCGGCTCAGCTGCTTTCCATTCGTCAAGGTCGCGACGAAAAAATCAGCGACTTTATGACAAGATTCCACAAGGAATGCCTGCAAGTAGACGATCTCAACGATCTGCTTGTCATCTCGGCATTCCAAAATGGAATCCTGCCCGGAGCTCTCTACAGGAAGCTCGTTGAGTGCGGTCCGCAGACAGCTCAGGAAATGTGGGACATTGCGGACCAGTACTCCCGGGCCGATGAGGCAGACCGTCGCAAACGGTCGTTAGACAGCTCATCGTCCCGAGGAGACAGGAGGAAGCCCGATCATAGCGATCAGGGACATCCTCGCCGAACTCCTTTTGGCGATCAGGGACATCCTCGCCGAACTCCTTTTGAAAGGATTCAAAGGACTCCGGTGCAAGACAGATTGGGACCCCGTCTCAATCCCGAGAAGCTGCCCGCTCAGTTCGTACCGCTGAACAAGCCGAGAGCGGAAATTTTCGAACTACACTCCGACCTGTTCGAAAAGCCAAAGCGGATGACGAAATCTGCCGCGCGCCGACCCCAGGATAACTACTGCTCCTACCATCAAGACCACGGTCACGATACCGAGGAGTGCAGAAACTTGGCTGCAGGTATCGATGTTCTTGTGAGGGCAGGGACATTGAAAAAATACCAAAGCAAGCAGTCAAAGAAGAATAAGAAGCAGAGAGGTGCGAACTGCGCTCCTCAGGATCCGAAAAGGCAGCCGGATCCCGAAGACGATGACGAGCCGCAATATGATGGAGTAATCCTGACTATTGACGCTCTCCCTGCCGGGAAGACCAAGTCGTCCCTGAAGTCAGAGCGCAGGGGCTCCAATCGAGAGGAGCCAACGCATAAAAGGCTGAAGCAGGACGAAGTGATTACGTTCTCGGATGCTGATCCCGTCCCGGCCATCTCTCCTCACCAAGACGCCATTGTCATCCAAGCCGGAGTGGCAAACAAACTGATCCACAGGGTGTTTGTGGATACAGGAGCGTCAGTCAGCATTCTTTTTAAAGAGTGCTTCGACAAACTAGAAGTGGACCCAGCTCGGCTCAGCCCGGCTCCGCTTCCCCTGAAGAGCTTCGCCCAGGAGGACACCCGCCCTGAAGGTATTATCAGCCTTCCGATCACGGTGGGGAAAGCGCCTACTAGCTCCAGTACGATGATTGAGTTTTTCGTGGTAAAAGCTCGGTCCCCGTACAACGTCATCCTGGGAAGAGACTGGCTCAACACAGTTCGGGCCGTTTGCTCCACCTATCACCTCACCATCAAGATCCCTACTAAAGGAGGGATAGCGGTCATCCGAGGTGACCAAAAAAGAGCAAAGGAATGCCTGCAAATTGCGCTTAGAAGTGCCGAGCAGTCAGATCGGCACCACCAAGCATAGCAATCACAGCAGCCGGAGTCAGAGGCGATGACCGAAGTCATACCGGAGCCGAACTCGATGACAGTTCAGCTGTACGAAGACGATCCATCCAGAACGGTTAAGATCGGCTTCGCGGGAACGCCTCTACTTCGGGAAAAAACCATCCAGCTCCTCAAGGAGTACAAAGACGTCTTTGCATGGTCTCCGTTGGACATGACCGGAGTGCCCCCCGAGGTAATCACTCATCGTTTAAATATTGATCCTTCGGTCCGGCCGATAAAACAGAAGCAAAGACTCTTTGCGGCAGAACGAAGTCAAGTCATCCATGACGAAGTCCGTCAATTATTGAAGGCGGATGTGTTATTCGAAGTGAAGTATCCTTCGTGGGTGGCCAATCCTGTCATGATCAAGAAAAAGGAAGGAGGATGGCGGATGTGCATAGATTTCACCGATCTAAATAAGCACTGTCCCAAAGATTGCTATCCCCTTCCGAACATAGATAAAAAGGTAGAAGCTCTGATAGGCTTTGAAATTTTTTGTTTTCTTGATCTATACAAAGGATACCATCAGGTTTTAATGGATGAGATTGACGCTTCAAAAACGGCCTTCATTACTGATTTCGGCATTTTCGCTTATAAAAAGATGCCATTCGGTTTAAAGAATGCCGGAGCCACTTATCAAAGGATGGTAGACAAGCTTTTTCGGCACCTGATTGGAAAGGAAGTCGAAGTATATGTTGACGATATAGTCGTCAAGAGCAAAAGCACCTCGGAGTACGAGCACAACCTCAAGTCCACTCTCAACGTGCTCAAGAAAGCCAACCTCAAACTTAATCCCCAAAAGTGTACCTTTTTGGTAGATTCGGGAAAGTTTCTGGGTTGTTGGGTTTCAAAAGACGGACTCAAGGCAAACCCCTCAAAAGTTCAAGTCGTTCAGAACATGGCAATGCCGAAGTCCATACATGACGTGCAAAGGCTAACCGGATGTCTAGCCGCACTGAGTCGATTCCTTTCCCAAGCAGCCGAAAAGCAACTGCCGTTCTTCAAGGTGTTGAAAAAGGCACCAAAGTTCGAGTGGGGAGCCGAGCAGAAAAAGGCCTTTGACGAGCTCAAAAGTTATCTAGCCGAGCTTCCTATTCTCTCTGCTCCAGCCGAAGCCGAAGTACTATTCTTATACTTAGCGGCATCGGATCAAACCATCAGCGCGGTGCTTGTACGAGAAGAAGGCCTAAAGCAGTTTCCCATCTACTTTACAAGCCGAGCATTAAGAGGTCCAGAAACAAGGTATCAACCTCTGGAAAAAATTGCTCTGGCGTTAGTAAATGCAGCAAGGAGACTGCGGCCATACTTCTATGCTCACAAGGTATGCGTCTTAACCGATCTACCTCTTCGGCAAGTTTTGACCAAGCCAGAAGCATCAGGCAGAATCGCCAAGTGGGCTATAGAGTTGGGAGAGCACACAATTGAATATCTACCTCGGAAAGCCATCAAGGGACAAGCCTTGGCAGATTTTTTTGCAGAAGCGAAGTTCGATCAAGCAATTCCTATTATTGCCGAACAGAAGAATTCTGCCAATGCCGAACTAGCACAGCCCTTGGAATCCGAAGTAGAGCCGCCGGACTGCTGGAGCGGATTCGTAGATGGAGCTTCAAACAAGATGGGAAGTGGAGCTGGTATTTTACTTGTCGCTCCCGACGGACACGAGGTAACCTACTCACTTCGTTTCCTATTCCCCACTACTAATAATGAAGCCGAGTACGAAGCCCTCCTGGCCGGACTCCAGTTAGCGCAAAGTCTACTCGTCAAATCTCTCAAAGTCCATTGTGATTCACAAGTCATAGTAAATCACATGTTGGGTACAAGTGAAGCCCGTGACGAGAGAATGAAGAAGTATTTGGACAAAGCGCAAAGCATCAGCCGAAGTTTCTCCTATTTTCGGATAATCCGCATTCCCAGAGCGGAAAATAGCCGAGCAGATACCTTAAGTAAGTTGGCCTCAGATCCGAGCTCAAAGGCGGAAGAATTAATGCATCGAAGCATTGATGAAGCCGAGGTACATTCTGTATCCAGCTCGCCGAACTGGATGACGCCGATCTTGCAGTATCTGGATCAAGGACAATTGCCCGAGGATAAGAGAGAAGCTCGGAAGATCACGTGCCGAGCTCTTCGGTACGAACTTCATGAAGGAGTCCTCTTTAGAAAGTCTTACCTCCAGCCGTTATTGCGGTGCGTAGGACCAGAAGAGACGGACTACATCCTCAGAGAAGTTCATGAAGGATCGTGCGGTAGCCACATCGGAGCCAGAGCTTTAGCTAAAAAAGTTCTGAGATGGGGATATTATTGGCCAACCATGGTACAAGAGGCAGTGCAGCTCGTCAAGAAGTGTACGAAGTGCCAAATTCATGCAAATGTCCCAAGGATGCCGCAGACCGATCTATACACTATGCAAAGCCCTTGGCCTTTCATGCAATGGGGCATAGACATAGTGGGACCACTTCCTCAAGCTCCTCGGCAAATGAAATTCCTTATCGTTGCCGTGGACTACTTCACGAAGTGGGTGGAGGCTGAACCATTAGCTACGATAACGAGCTCAAAGGCATTGAACTTCGTCTGGAAGAACATAGTGTGCCGATTTGGCATACCCCACATCCTCATCTCGGATAATGGGACTCAGTTCACCGACAAGACGTTCAAGAATTGGTGCCAAGAGCTGAACATTCAACAGCGGTTCACTTCGGTCTCCCATCCCCAAGCAAACGGACAAACGGAAGTAACGAACCGGATTCTGGTGAAAGGGTTAAAAGCTCGGTTAGAACAAGCCAAAGGACAATGGGTAGAAAATCTCCCTCAAGTCCTATGGTCCTACCGAACTACACCCAAAACCTCCAACGGTGAAACTCCGTATAGCCTGGTGTACGGCACTGAAGCCGTAATTCCGGTGGAGATCGGCGTACCCAGTCCCCGAACCCTAAATTTCTCCTCAGAAATGAATGACGACGGACTGAGAGCAGAACTAGATCTCGCCGAAGAAAGAAGAGAATTGGCGTGCATAAAAGCAGCCAAGTATAAGGAGCAAGTAGCCCGGTATTATAACCAAAGGGTGAAAAAGCTTCAATTTCAAGTGGGAGATCTTGTCTTGAGAAACAACGAAGTAAGCCGAGCAGAAAAGCTGGGCAAACTCGAACCCACATGGGAGGGTCCATATCGGGTGTCCGAAGTCCTCGGCAAAGGGTCTTATAAATTGACTCACATGTCAGGAGAACAAGTACCCCGAACATGGCACGTCTCCAACCTCAAGAAGTTCCACTTGTAAGAGACAAAGTCCGGTCAGTCCGTCTCGTGTCTAGTTCGGTCATAGGGGTATGTGTTTTTATTTGTTTGTTTTTTACTTGTACCTTTTACTTGTCGTTTTAAAAAAAAGGTTTAAAGTTTTTTTCCTTCGTCTTTTTCATTTTTTCCTATGTGTTTTGTCTCTATGTGCTTGTCGTCTCTTACAAATGGTACCAAGGTATATCGTTCTTTAAAGACTGACCCCCTTTTTAGATCGATTATTAAAGACTATTGTGAGTCCAAGCTTCTAAGGAGGATATAAGACCACAATTCAGCTTAACAAGCAGTCCGTCTGAAACGAACTGCAATAAGCCAACGATTGTGAGTCCAAGCTTCCAAGGAGGATACAAGACCGCAATTCAGCTTAATAAGCACTTCGTCTGAAACGAACTGCAATTAGGGAAAGTCCGATCCACGCGATAAACCTCGCCGAATTAGGACGACCAAGTTCGGTCAAAGAAGTTTACCTCATAAGACCGGGGACGACCATGTCTAGTCAAAGAGGTTTACTGCATAAGACCACTTCGGTTAACTGGGAAAGTCCGATCCACGCGATAAAACTCGCCGAATTAGGACAAGGGAAAGTTCGATCCCGGCGACAAAAATCGCCAAATTAGAACACAAACCAAGTCCGGTCAAAGATGTTTATTTCATCAGACCAAAGACGAGTCCGGTCGAAGATGTTTATTTCATCAGACCAAAGACGAGTCCGGTCAAAGATGTTTATTTCATCAGACCAAGGACCAAGTCCGGTCAAAGAAATTTACTTCATAAGACCGAGGACAAGTACGATGAAATTTTTTCGCTAAGCTGTAAATACAGTGTTAGAAGCGAAAACAAAATTTCATTTATCAAATCTTGTTCAGCATACAACTCCGCTACCCTACAAAATGGCGTTACGCTATTACAAAGGACTATTCTACTGTCCAGGGTTGCTGAAGTTAAGCCACCTATCTGCAAAATCCTCTGGAAGCCGAGTTCGGTTGTTCCGAGCTCGGCTTCCAGAGGATTTTGCAGATAGGTGGCTTAACTTCAGCAACCCTGGACAGTAGAATAGTCCTTTGTAATAGCGTAACGCCATTTTGTAGGGTAGCGGAGTTGTATGCTGAACAAGATTTGATAAATGAAATTTTGTTTTCGCTTCTAACACTGTATTTACAGCTTAGCGAAAAAATTTCATCGTACTTGTCCTCGGTCTTATGAAGTAAATTTCTTTGACCGGACTTGGTCCTTGGTCTGATGAAATAAACATCTTTGACCGGACTCGTCTTTGGTCTGATGAAATAAACATCTTCGACCGGACTCGTCTTTGGTCTGATGAAATAAACATCTTTGACCGGACTTGGTTTGTGTTCTAATTTGGCGATTTTTGTCGCCGGGATCGAACTTTCCCTTGTCCTAATTCGGCGAGTTTTATCGCGTGGATCGGACTTTCCCAGTTAACCGAAGTGGTCTTATGCAGTAAAATCCTCTGGAAGCCGAGTTCGGTTGTTCCGAGCAGATGAAGAATAAGCAGGTCGACGAGATGCTATCCTCGACCCAACGCCTCTTCCCCGAGCCCGAGAAGTCCTAACACCTCGGCGATGAAGAGTCTCTGCAATAAGCATCTGCTGATCTTGCTCGCTCATAGTCACAACTCCTCGGCGAATTTCAGTCCGTCCCCGTCTTGACGATTCCGGTTGCTCCTGAGCCCGTTCTCGTCTTGACGTTTCCGGCTGTTCCGGAGTTCGTTGTTGGCTGGGAGTAGGATTTTGAACAAGGGAACCAGAGGTTTGATCTGGAGTGCGAGCATCTGTTGGCGCGATATGCCGGAGGAATCTCTCAATTGAGGGACGCCGGGCAAGAACAATGTCATACCGAGAAGCCCAGCGCCGCAATGATTTCACGACTTGTTGGCAAGCCGAGCTCTCCAGCGCATTGTTCCTCCGGAGTACATTATACTCCTCCCACAGTTCGTCAACTCGTTCCTGAACTTCTGATATGGTCATTCCCCCGCGCACACGGATGTAATCCTCATACGCAGTCCTCTCAGCAATGGCCGTATTCAGCTCGGCCTCCAGATCCTTCTTATCGGACTCTAAGTCCTTATTATCGGCCTCCAGCTTCACTAAACGAGCCAGAAGCTCGTCATTCTTCGTCTGATCGGCTATAGCTCTTCTCTCAGCTTCGTCCAAAGCCGAAGAGTACAGCCGTTTCCAGTGAAGTATCTCCATCTCCTTGGGTACAAAGCAGCTATATTAGTTCGGCAGCTATACCGAGCAGATAGTAAAATACAACAGGAATAAAGGCGAGTACGAAAAGCTATACGAAGACAAATGTAGAGAATTTTTCATTCACAAGGAAAATTTTTTACACTAGGGCTTCAAGGCCATTTTACAAGGAAGAAACTAGACTAAGAGAAGGGAGACGAAATCATACTCCGCCTGCTTCGTCTCCGGCTCCTCGGTCTGGTACAGCTTCCTTCTCCTGGGCTACCTCAGCCTCGGCCTCGCCTCCTGCCGGCCTCGCCTCCGCCTCCTGATCGGCCTCCTTCTCCGGATGCCCGGCCTGATCGACTTCGGCCTCCCGCTCCAGCGGCTCGGCCTCACCCTCTCCGTTGTAAGTCGAAGCGGGTGAAACGGGTCCCACGGAGGCAAAGATAGCCTCCAGGTTCTCGTCCCGATCAGCTCGACAACTCCGGACTCGGTCTGCAGAAAGCAGGACCGAAGATGAAGCGAGCTCCTCAAGGAGCGGCAGATTCTGAAGCCGAGCTGCTATCTCTCGGCTGTACAGAGGCAGCACGACGTCGGCCCCCTGCTCGCCCTTATCGGCAATTAGCCTTACCAGGCTACCGACAAAGGCCGAGAACTGGCTGCTCAAAAAGAGTTTCTCCGTGTAAACACGGAGAGCCTCCCCTTGGGCAACCACGGCAGCAGCATCGCTCCGCTTCGCCTGCTCTCGCTGGATGACGAGCTGGTTTTTGGCAAACTGAGCTTCATCCTGGGCCGAAATCCTAGCAGCTCTGGCCTTCTCAAAGTTAGCCTCAGCCTGTTCGGCCCGATGACAAGCAGCTGCCAACTTCCTCTGCATCTCGGCATAGTCATTGGACGCTTTGGAGAGTTCGACGGCGACGAGCTTGGAGAGCATATCGTTCCTCTGAAAATGAATAAAGAAAAAAGTCAACAAAGGGACCACAAAAAATACAGAAAAAAAAAAGCAAGGCCAGAAAATCAAGAAGAGAATTCACCTCGGCGAAGTCCGTGGGCCATAAAAACGGCTCACAGATATGTTCCGAAGGAGGCGCCAAGACCACGTCTTTCTCTGGCGCTCTCGGGGGCTTCTGGGTCTTCCCCCCTCCCCTTTGCCGAAGTCGACTCCGGCTTCTTCGGATCCGAAGAGGTTTTTTGCCTTTTCGGAGTCCTCTCGGCATCAGACGCCGAGCTGGCGGTTTTCGGCCTCTCCGGCTCCTTGGACTCCGAAGATTTTCGGGTAGCCTTGTTCAGCATGTACACTGCCAAAAAGCAAGAAAGCAAGGTTAGTTTTCTTCGTTAAAGCAGTAGAACATAAAGGTAAAGAGAAATCCTCACCCTCGGCCTCTTCGTCCGAAGACGAGATGTCGAACACGACGTCGCCCTTGACGAGCTCAGACTCCGTGTATTGTTTCCTAACTATGGGAATCTTGTTGAGCTCGTCATCGAGCTCGGCCAATGGTTCTAACCGAGGGTGAGGAATCACGGACTTCGGCCCTCTCCAGGGGAAGCCCGGAGCCGCTGTCCTATTATAAAAAAAGAAGCGGTTTTGCCATTTCGGCCACTTGGTTTTGCAGAATGCCCTAAAAGGCTGTAAGGGGATCAAGTAAAACCAAGATCCCTTCCTTTTAAATTGGAAAAAATTAAGGATTGCCCGCAGAGACAGATCCTTATCTAACCTACGGAGTTCGGCAGCAAAAGCCGACAAGTGCCTCCAAGAATTCGGAGTCACCTGACCTAAAGGGAGTTGAAAAAAATCAAGAAACTCTACAAAAGGTGGGGGAAGAGGGAAACGAAGCCCGCATTCTAAGCAGGCTTCGTAAACGGTGGCATAACCCTCCGGCGGATCGTTAGCCCTATGATCATCGTCGGGAACCACCCGCCTTCCCCCCAGGAAAAGAGTATTTTTCGTAAAGGGATATCACAGTATCCTTACTCAAGATACTGTGAAAATACTCTACGGTCTTCTCCCCGGATTCTTTCCGGCTAGAAGACCCCTTACCCCCTTTTCTACCGCTACCAGACTCAGACGAAGAAGAAGCAGACATGGTTCTTACTCTTTGAAAGTTTGAAGAAATCCTGAGGAAGTTTTTGAAAGCGGAAGGAAATTTTTCACGCAAAAGATAGAGAGTGCAGAAGAAGCCAATAGCAAAGGTGTTCAAATGATGAAGAAAGGCGGTATTTATCAGATTTGGAAAAGATTTCAAATCATCGCACCGTTTCATATCCCACCTTTTCAGGATTCGACGGCCGGATTTTACTGTCGCATTTAATGCCGCATTTAATGCAGTCACGCGCAGGGCACGTCCCCCGACTTCAGCCTCCCCCCGTATTCCAGAATGCCGAAGTGACTCGCTTCGCCGAAGTGATTCACTTCGCTTTTCGGGGGGGGTAGTGATGGGGTGCGTACTAAACAAGCCCAACAGCAATGGGGTGCGTACTAAACAAGCCCAACAGCAATGACGGCCCATCAGCCCAAAGCCCAAAGCCCAACAGCAATGGGGTGCGTACTAAACAAGCCCAACAGCAATGGGGTGCGTACTAAACAAGCCCAACAGCAATGACGGCCCATCAGCCCAAAGCCCAAGGAAGAGTATGAGTTCGGCATTACCAAAGAGTTCGGCCTCAGCCTACAGCTCGGTAAAAGCCAACCAATCAAGCTCTGCTCTCAGGTCGGCATCAAGCTCTACTCTCAGATCGGCAACCAAAGCAGTTCGGTCTCAGTATTCGACCGAACAAGGAGTTAGTGGACCCATACAGGATGTCCAACACACCCACTACCACGTGGTGTCAACTCAGGCCACGATCGTAGGCCATGACCTACGCTACATCCACGATCTTAGGCCATGACCTACACGACATCCACGACTTAGGGTGGTGATGCAAGCCACGATCTTAGTCCAAGATATAAATGGAACTTAGATCTGATATGAGAAGGTTAAGCTCTCTAGAGATAAAACACCATATAGCAAATAGCAAGTTTGTATTTGTAAGCTGTAGAAAACAGATCAAGCAATACAATCTTGCCCTCCCTTTTTCCCGTGGACGTAGATTTACTTCAGTAAATCGAACCACGTAAATTCTTTGTGTCTGTATTTTCATTCTCTACCAGCATTTGCTAACATCAAAAATTCGCGGATCCATCATATACAGACCAATAAAAGTTTGCCAAATTCCTAAAAAGTGATATGTCAGCCTACCCGAACCCGTATATTGGGTACCCAATACCTGTTGTAATATTTTCTGATATTCAGTAGGGAAATGATACGATACATCTTCCAAATTATCCCCTATTATCCTATTAGTAATTTAGTATTTAATTCTCTATCTTTTCCATATTTTATTGATTCACCATATCTTTTGCTTAGGATATTATTATATTTGATTTACTAGATTTTGGTAGGATATTATTGTATCCCCACATATTATAAATATGTGTAGGAGACCTTCATATTAATCATTCGAGAAATATCATATCAATTTATCTTTTATCGTTCTTTTATCTTTTCGTACTTTATTTTTCCGCAAGTTCATCTCGTCAAACCCTAATTGACCGAGAACCCTAGGCTGCTCGACGGGAGGATCCCGCGAACGAACCTAACCTTCTCCGGCGACTTCGCGCTGCCGGAACTGATACGAGTACCCTCGTATCAGGCAACTCTAGATTTCAATGAAGGCACGCATTGCCAAACCACACATGAAATACAGACTATAATTAATTTTAAAGTTATTTGGCTTTTGTATTTCTTAAGTTATAATATTTGTATCATATACTACCTCTGTCTCATATTAAGTGTCACATTTAGTGTGGGTGAAAAATGGGTTGAATAAGTTAGTGGATTATGAGTCACACACACACATATATATATTAGTTTTATAATAAATGTGAGTAGAATATTAGTTTTATAATAAATGTGAGTTGAATTGGTTGGTGGAATGTGGAGTCTACTTACCATTTATGGTAAAAGTGAAATGTGACTCTTATTGTGGGACGAACCGAAATGACAAAATGTGACCCTTAATGTGAGACGGAGGTAGTAGTATTTAATTTTTATGTATAAATATGTGCATGTGCTTATTAATAGTATTATAGTAGTATTTTACTAGTTAATAATGACAAGTAAAATTTGTTATTTAATTCTATTTAAAAAAAATACTACTTTAAAATATTGGATGCATAAAATTAATTACTAGTACACTAGTACTTGTTAGCAACCTACATGTGGAAAAAGGGTATTTCATTGATTGTCAATAGTAATTACACATAGAAATCCATATATCTGAACATAAGATGAGATTGAAACTAAGAGAGAATCACAATCACTTGATCGCCGGAGCTTTGCAGAGAGGGCAGAAGTTCTCGCCGCAGACGAGCCACCGCCGTATGCAGTCGGGATGAAACTCGTGGCTGCAATCCAATGTAGTCACCGATCCTCGAAACAGATCGTCCAAACATATGCAACAAACTTCTTCTTCATGTTGATCGGTGATGGATCCGCGAATTATTGATGTTAATAAATGCTGGTAGAGAATGAAGATTATGACACAGAATTTACGTGGTTCGATTTACTGAGGTAAATCTACGTCCACGGGAAGAAGGGAGGGCAAGATTGTATTGCTTGATCTGGGATTACAGCTTACAACACAGACTTGCTATATGGTATTTTATCTCTAGAGAGCTTAACCCTTTTCTATCTGATCTAAGTTCTATTTATACATTGAACTAAGGTCGTGGTTTGCAGCCCCACTAACAAGATCGTGGGTGAGCAATAACTGCTCAATAACTGCTTCGTACCACTAAATAGATCGTGGGTATAGCGGAGGTCGTGGAGGCCTTTCATGAGTCCACTAACTCCTAGTTCGGTCGAATGGTGAGACCGAACTGCTGGACTTTACCGATCAGCTCTTGCCGATCTGAGAGGAGAGCTTGACTGGTCGGCTTTTACCGAGCTGTAGGCTGAGTCCGAACTCTTTGGTCGTGCCGAACTCTTTGGTGCCGAACAGATACTCTTTCTTGGGCTCTGGGCTGATGGGCCGTCACTGTTATTGGGCTTGCCATTAGGGTTTAGTTCGTACCCCATCTTGCCATTAGGGTTTAGTTCGTACCCCATCACTACCCCCCCCGAAAAGCGAAATGAATCACTTCGGCGAGGTGAGTCACTTCGGCATTCTGGATAATGGTAAGGGGGAGGCTGACGTCAGGGGACGTGCCTTGCGCGTGCCTGCATTAAATGCGACAGTAAAATCCGGCCGTTGAATCCTGAAAAGGTGGGATTCGAAACGGCGCAACGATCTCGAAATCTTTCCCGAATCTGATAAATATGCTCTTTTTTCCTCATTTGAACACTTTTGCTGTTGCGTCTTCTATACTCTCTCTTTTTCGAGAAATTTTCTTCCGCTTTCAAGAGCTTCTTCAGACTTTCTTCATCTTCAAAAAGTAAGAAAAATGTCTTCTTCTTCTTCGGAGTCGGGTAGCGGTAGGAAAGGGGATAAGGGGTCTTCTGGCCGGAAAGAGTCCGGGGAGAAGACCGTAGAGTATTTCCATAGTATTTTGAGTAAGGATACTGTGATATCCCTACCCGAAAAATACTTTTTTCCTGGGGGGAAGGCGGTGGTACCTGACGGTGATCATAGGGCTGACTCCCCGCCGGAGGGGTACGCCACCGTGTACGAGGCCTGCTTAGAATGCGGGCTTCGTTTCCCCCTCCCTTCTGCCTTTATAGATTTACTAGATTTTTTTCAGCTTCCTTTAGGCCAAGTGACTCCGAACTCTTGGAGGCACTTGTCGGCCTTCGCTGCCGAACTCCGTAGGTTAGGAAGGGATTTGTCTTTGAAGGCGATCCTTAAATTCTTTCAATTTAAGAGGAAGGGGTCTTGGTTTTACTTGATCCCTTTACAGCCCTTTAGAGCCTTTTGTAAAACGAAGTGGCCGAAGTGGCAAAATCGCTTCTTCTACTATGATAGGACCGCGGCTCCTAGTTTTCCCTGGAGAGGGCCGGAGTCCGTTATCCGTCACCCTCGGCCTGAACCGTTGGACGAGCTCGATGGCGAGCTCAACAAGATTCCCATAGTTAGGAAACAATACACGGAGTCTGAGCTCGTCAAGGGCGACGTCGTGTTCGACATCTCGTCTTCGGACGAAGAGGCCGAGGGTGAGGATTTCTCTTTATCTTTATGCTCTACTGCTTTAACAAAGAAAATCTGACTTTGCTTTCTTGCTTTTTGGCAGTGTACATGCTGAGTAAAGCTAGCCGCAAATCTTCGGAGTCCAAGGAGCCGGAGAGGCCGAAAACCACCAGCTCGGCGTCTGATGCCGAGAGGACTCCGAAAAGGCAAAAAACCTCTTCGGATCCGAAGAAGCCGGAGTCGACTTCGGCAAAGGGGAGGGGGAAGGCCCAGAAGCCCCCGAGAGCGCCAGAGAAAGACGTGGTCTTGGCGCCTCCTTCGGAACATATCTGTGAGCCGTTTTTATGGCCCACGGACTTCGCCGAGGTGAATTCTCTTCTTGATTTTCTGGCCTTGCTTTTTTCCTGTATTTTTTGTGGCCCCTTTGTTGACTTTTTTCTTTATTCATTTTCAGAGGAACGATATGCTCTCCAAGCTCGTCGCCGTCGAACTCTCCAAAGCGTCCAATGACTATGCCGAGATGCAGAGGAAGTTGGCGGCTGCTTGTCATCGGGCCGAACAGGCTGAGGCTAACTTTGAGAAGGCCAGAGCTGCTAGGATTTCGGCCCAGGATGAAGCTCAGTTTGCCAAAAACTAGCTCGTCATCCAGCGAGAGCAGACGAAGCGGAGCGATGCTGCTGCCGTGGTTGCCCAAGGGGAGGCTCTCCGTGTTTACACGGAGAAACTCTTTTTGAGCAGCCAGTTCTCGGCCTTTGTCGGTAGCCTGGTAAGGCTAATTGCCGATAAGGGCGAGCAGGGGGCCGACGTCGTGCTGCCTCTGTACAGCCGAGAGATAGCAGCTCGGCTTCAGAATCTGCCGCTCCTTGAGGAGCTCGCTTCATCCTCGGTCCTGCTTTCTGCAGACCGAGTCCGGAGTTGTCGAGCTGATCGGGACGAGAACCTGGAGGCTATCTTTGCCTCCGTGGGACCCGTTTCACCCGCTTCGACTTACAACGGAGAGGGTGAGGCCGAGCCGCTGGAGCTGGAGGCCGAAGTCGAGCGGGCCGGGCATCCGGAGAAGGAAGCCGATCAGGAGGCGGAGGCGAGGCCGGCAGGAGGCGAGGCCGAGGCTGAGGTAGCTCAGGAGAAAGAAGCTGAACCAGACCAAGGAGCCGGAGACGAAGCTGGTGGAGTATGATTTCGTCTCCCTTCTCTTAGTCTAGTTTCTTCCTTGTAAAATGGCCTTGAAGCCCTCCTAGTGTAAGAAATTTTCCTTGTGAATGAAAAATTCTCTACACTTGTCTTCGTATAGCTTTTCGTACTCGCCTTTATTCCTGTTGTATTTTACTATCTGCTCGGTACAGCTGCCGAACTAATATAGCTGCTTTGTACTCAAGGAGATGGAGATACTTCACTGGAAACGGCTGTACTCTTCGGCTTTAGACGAAGCTGAGAAAAGAGCTATAGCCGATCAGACGAAGAATGACGAGCTTCTGGCTCGTTTAGTGAAGCTGGAGGCCGATAATAAGGACTTAGAGTCCGATAAGAAGGATCTGGAGGCCGAGCTGAATACGACCGTTGCTGAGAGGACTGCGTACGAGGATTACATCCATGTGCGCGGGGGATTGACCATATCAGATGTTCAGAGTCGAGTTGACGAACTGTGGGAGGAATATCATGTACTCCGGAGGAACAATGCGCTGGAGAGCTCGGCTTGCCAACAAGTTGTGAAATCATTACGGCGCTGGGCTTCTCGGTACGACATTGTTCTTTCTCGGCGCCCCTCCATAGAAAGATTCCTTCGGCATGTCGTGCCAACAGATGCTCGCACTCCAGATCAAGCCTCTGGTTCCCTTGTTCAAAATCCTACTTCCAGTCAACAACGAACTCCGGAACAGCCGGAAACGTCAAGACGAGAACGGGCTCAGGAGCAACCGGAATCGTCAAGACAGGGACGGACTGAAATTCGCCGAGGAGTCGTGACTATGAGCGAGCAAGATCAGCAGATGATTATTGCAGAGACTCTTCATCGCCGAGGTGTTAGGACTTCTCGGGCTCGGGGAAGAGGCGTTGGGTCGAGGATAGCATCTCGTCGACCTGCTTATTCTTCATCTGCTCGGAACAACCGAACTCGGCTTCCAGAGGATTTTGCAGATAGGTGGCTTAACTTCAGCAACCCTGGACAGTAGAATAGTCCTTTGTAATAGCGTAACGCCATTTTGTAGGGTAGCTGAGTTGTATGCCGAACAAGATTTGAAAAATGAAATTTTGTTTTCGCTTCTAACACTGTATTTACAGCTTAGCGAAAAAATTTCATCGTACTTGTCCTCGGTCTTATGAAGTAAACTTCTTTGACCGGACTCGTCTTTGGTCTGATGAAATAAACATCTTTGACCGGACTCGTCTTTGGTCTGATGAAATAAACATCTTTGACCGGACTCGTCTTTGGTCTGATGAAATAAACATCTTTGACCGGACTTGTCTTTGGTCTGATGAAATAAACATCTTTGACCAGACTTGGTTTGTGTTCTAATTTGGCGATTTTTGTCGCCGGGATCGAACTTTCCCTTGTCCTAATTCGGCGAGTTTTATCGCGTGGATCGGACTTTCCCCGTTAACCGAAGTGGTCTTATGCAGTAAACCTCTTTGACCAGACATGGTCGTCCCCGGTCTTATGAGGTAAACTTCTTTGACCGAACTTGGTCGTCCTAATTCGGCGAGGTTTATCGCGTGGATCGGACTTTCCCTTATTGCAGTTCGTTTCAGACGAAGTGCTTGTTAAGCTGAATTGCGGTCTTGTATCCTCCTTGGAAGCTTGGACTCACAATCGTTGGCTTATTGCAGTTCGTTTCAGACGGACTGCTTGTTAAGCTGACTTGTGGTCTTATATCCTCCTTAGAAGCTTGGACTCACAATAGTCTTTAATAATCGATCTAAAAAGGGGATCAGTCTTTAAAGAACGATATACCTTGGTACCATTTGTAAGAGACGACAAGCACATAGAGACAAAACACATAGAGAAAAAATGAAAAAGACGAAAGAAAAAACTTTAAACTTTTTATAAAACGACAAGTAAAAGGTACAAGTAAAAACAAACAAATAAAAACATGTACCCCTATGACCGAACTAGACACAAGACAGACTGACCGGACTTTGTCTCTTACAAGTGGAACTTCTTGAGGTTGGAGACGTGCCATGTTCGGGGTACTTGTTCTCCTGACATGTGAGTCAATTTATAAGACCCTTTGCCGAGGACTTCTGACACCCGATATGGACCCTCCCATGTGGGTTCGAGTTTGCCCAGCTTTTCTGCTCGGCTTACTTCGTTGTTTCTCAAGACGAGATCTCCCACTTGAAATTGAAGCTTTTTTACCCTTTGGTTATAATACCGGGCTACTTGCTCCTTATACTTGGCTGCTTTTATGCACGCCAATTCTCTTCTTTCTTCGGCGAGATCTAGTTCTGCTCTCAGTCCGTCGTCATTCATTTCTGAGGAGAAATTTAGAGTTCGGGGACTGGGTACGCCGATCTCCACCGGAATTACGGCTTCAGTGCCGTACACCAGACTATACGGAGTTTCACCGTTGGAGGTTTTGGGCGTAGTTCGGTAGGACCATAGGACTTGAGGGAGATTTTCTACCCATTGTCCTTTGGCTTGTTCTAACCGGGCTTTTAACCCTTTCACCAGAATCCGGTTCGTTACTTCCGTTTGTCCGTTTGCTTGGGGATGGGAGACCGAAGTGAACCGCTGTTGAATGTTCAGCTCTTGGCACCAATTCTTGAACGTCTTGTCGGTGAACTGGGTCCCATTATCCGAGATGAGGATGTGGGGTATGCCAAATCGGCACACTATGTTCTTCCAGACGAAGTCCAATGCCTTTGAGCTCGTTATCGTAGCTAATGGTTCCGCCTCCACCCACTTCGTGAAGTAGTCCACGGCAACGATAAGGAATTTCATTTGCCGAGGAGCTTGAGGAAGTGGTCCCACTATGTCTATGCCCCATTGCATGAAAGGCCAAGGGCTTTGCATAGTGTATAGATCGGTCTGCGGCATCCTTGGGACATTTGCATGAATTTGGCACTTCGTACACTTCTTGACGAGCTGCACTGCCTCTTGTACCATGGTTGGCCAATAATATCCCCATCTCAGAACTTTTTTAGCTAAAGCTCTGGCTCCGATGTGGCTACCGCACGATCCTTCATGAACTTCTCTGAGGATGTAGTCCGTCTCTTCTGGTCCTACGCACCGCAATAACGGCTGGAGGTAAGACTTTCTAAAGAGGACTCCTTCATGAAGTTCGTACCGAAGTGCTCGGCACGTGATCTTCCGAGCTTCTCTCTTATCCTCGGGCAATTGTCCTTGATCCAGATACTGCAAGATCGGCGTCATCCAGTTCGGCGAGCTAGATACTGAATGTACCTCGGCTTCATCAATGCTTCGATGCATTAATTCTTCCGCCTTTGAGCTCGGATCTGAGGCCAACTTACTTAAGGCATCTGCTCGGCTATTTTCCGCTCTAGGAATGCGGATTATCCGAAAATAGGAGAAACTTCGGCTGATGCTTTGCGCTTTGTCCAAATACTTCTTCATTCTCTCGTCACGGGCTTCACTTGTACCCAACATGTGATTTACTATGACTTGTGAATCACAATGGACTTTGAGAGATTTGACGAGCAGGCTTTGCGCTAACTGGAGTCCGGCCAGGAGGGCTTCGTACTCGGCTTCATTATTAGTAGTGGGGAATAAGAACCGAAGTGAGTAGGCTACCTCGTGTCCGTCGGGAGCGACAAGTAAAATACCAGCTCCACTTCCCATCTTGTTCGAAGCTCCATCTACGAACCCGCTCCAGCAGTCCGGCGGCTCTACTTCGGATTCCAAGGGCTGTGCTAGTTCGGCATTGGCAGAATTCTTCTGTTCGGCAATAACAGGAATTGCTTGATCGAACTTCGCTTCTGCAAGAAAATCTGCCAAGGCTTGTCCCTTGATGGCTTTCCGAGGTAGATATTCAATTGTGTGCTCTCCCAACTCTATAGCCCACTTGGCGATTCTGCCTGATGCTTCTGGTTTGGTCAACACTTGCCGAAGTGGCAGATCAGTTAAGACGCATACCTTGTGAGCATAGAAGTATGGCCGCAGTCTCCTTGCTGCATTTACTAATGCCAGAGCAATCTTTTCCAGTGGTTGATACCTGGTTTCTGGACCTCTTAATGCTCGGCTTGTAAAATAGATGGGAAGCTGCTTTAGGCCTTCTTCTCGTACAAGCACCGCGCTGATGGTTTGATCCGATGCCGCTAAGTATAAGAATATTACTTCGGCTTCGGTTGGAGCAGAGAGAATAGGAAGCTCGGCTAGATAACTTTTGAGCTCGTCAAAGGCCTTTTTCTGCTCGGCTCCCCACTCGAACTTTGGTGCCTTTTTCAACACCTTGAAGAACGGCAGTTGCTTTTCGGCTGCTTGGGAAAGGAATCGATTCAGTGCGGCTAGACATCCGGTTAGCCTTTGCACGTCATGTATGGACTTCGGCATTGCCATGTTCTGAACGATTTGAACTTTTGAGGGGTTTGCCTTGAGTCCGTCCTTTGAAACCCAACAACCCAGAAACTTTCCCGAATCTACCAAAAAGGTACACTTTTGGGGATTAAGTTTGAGGTTGGCTTTCTTGAGCACGTTGAGAGTGGACTTGAGGTTGTGCTCGTACTCCGAAGTGCTTTTGCTTTTGACGACTATATCGTCAACATACACTTCGACCTCCTTTCCAATCAGGTGCCGAAAAAGCTTGTCTACCATCCTTTGATAAGTGGCTCCGGCATTCTTTAAACCGAATGGCATCTTTTTATAAGCGAAAATGCCGAAATCAGTAATGAAGGCCGTTTTTGAAGCATCAATCTCATCCATTAAAACTTGATGGTATCCTTTGTACAGATCAAGAAAACAAAAAATTTCAAAGCCTATCAAAGCTTCTACTTTTTTATCTATGTTCGGAAGGGGATAGCAATCTTTGGGACAGTGCTTATTTAGATCGGTGAAATCTATGCACATCCGCCATCCTCCTTCCTTTTTCTTGATCATGACAGGATTGGCCACCCACGAAGGATACTTCACTTCGAATAACACATCCGCCTTCAATAATTGACGGACTTCGTCATGGATGACTTGACTTCGTTCTGCCGCAAAGAGTCTTTGCTTCTGTTTTATCGGCCGGACTGAAGGATCAATATTTAACCGATGAGTGATTACCTCGGGGGGCACTCCGGTCATGTCCAACGGAGACCATGCAAAGACGTCTTTATACTCCTTGAGGAGCTGGATGGTTTTTTCCCGAAGTAGGGGCGTTCCCGCGAAGCCGATCTTAACCGTTCTGGATGGATCGTCTTCGTACAGCTGAACTGTCATCGAGTTCGGCTCCGGTATGACTTCGGTCATCGCCTCTGACTCCGGCTGCTGTGATTGCTATGCTTGGTGGTGCCGATCTGACTGCTCGGCACTTCTAAGCGCAATTTGCAGACATTCCTTTGCTCTCTTTTGGTCACCTCGGATGACCGCTATCCCTCCTTTAGTAGGGATCTTGATGGTGAGGTGATAGGTGGAGCAAACGGCCCGAACTGTGTTGAGCCAGTCTCTTCCCAGGATGACGTTGTACGGGGACCGAGCTTTCACCACGAAAAACTCAATCATCGTACTGGAGCTAGTAGGCGCTTTCCCCACCGTGATCGGAAGGCTGATAATACCTTCAGGGCGGGTGTCCTCCTGAGTGAAGCTCTTCAGGGGAAGCGGAGCCGGACTGAGCCGAGCTGGGTCCACTTCTAGTTTGTCGAAGCACTCTTTAAAAAGAATGCTAACCGACGCTCCTGTATCCACAAACACCCTGTGGATCAGTTTGTTTGCCACTCCGGCTTGGATGACAATGGCGTCTTGGTGAGGAGAGATGGCCGGGACGGGATCAGCAGCCGAGAACGTAATCACTTCGTCCTGCTTCAGCCTTTTATGCGTTGGCTCCTCTCGATTGGAGCCTCTGCGTTCTGACTTTAGGGACGACTTGGTCTTCCCGGCAGGGAGCGCGTCAATAGTCTGGATTACTCCATCATATTGCGGCTCGTCATCGTCTTCGGGATCCGGCTGCCTTTTCGGATCCTGAGGAGCGCAGTTCGCACCACTCTGCTTTTTATTCTTCTTTGGCTGCTTACTTCGGTATTTTTTCAATGTCCCTGCCTTCACAAGAACATCGATACCTGCAGCCAAGTTTCTGCACTCCTCCGTATCGTGACCGTGGTCTTGATGGTAGGAGCAGTAGTTATCCTGTGGTCGGCGCGCGGCTGATTTCGTCATCCGCTTTGGCTTTTCGAATAGGTCAGAGTGCAGTTCGAAAATTTCCGCTCTCGGCTTGTTCAGCGGTACGAACTGAGCGGGCGGCTTCTCGGGATTGAGACGAGGTCCCAATCTGTCTTGCACCGGAGCCCTTTGAATTCTTTCAAATGGAGTCCGGCGAGGATGCCCCTGATCGCTATGATCGGGCTTCCTTCTGTCTCCTCGGGACGATGAGCTGTCTAACGACCGTTTGCGACGGTCTGCCTCATCGGCCCGGGAGTACTGGTCCGCAATGTCCCACATTTCCTGAGCTGTCTGCGGACCGCACTCAACGAGCTTCCTGTAGAGAGCTCCGGGCAGGATTCCATTTTGGAATGCCGAAATGACAAGCAGATCGTTGAGATCGTCTACTTGCAGGCATTCCTTGTGGAATCTTGTCATAAAGTCGCTGATTTTTTCGTCGCGACCTTGACGAATGGAAAGTAGCTGAGCCGAAGTGATTCGGGCTTCCGCTTTCTGAAAAAACCTCCTGTGGAAGGCATCCATTAGATCTCGGTAAGATCTGATGCTGCCTTGGGGGAGGCTATCGAACCACCTTCTCGCGTTCCCGATGAGCAGCTCGGGAAACAGCTTGCACATGTGGACCTCGTTGAGACCCTGGTTCGCCATGTTATATTGATAGCGCCCCAAGAAATCGTGAGGGTCCACGAGCCCGTCGTAAGTCATCGACGGAGTTCGGTAGTTCTGTGGTAGGGGAGTTCGGGTGATGTCGTCCGAGAACGGAGTCTTCAGTGCTCCGTACACGGCGAATC
The DNA here is from genome assembly GCF_004379255.2 of Salvia splendens. Lineage (NCBI taxonomy): Eukaryota > Viridiplantae > Streptophyta > Magnoliopsida > Lamiales > Lamiaceae > Salvia > Salvia splendens. Next base: position 2,169,541 of record NC_056042.1, read on the forward strand.
CGATATCTCGTCGGTATGGAGGAGATTGAGTTCTCCTGTGATTCCGGTACCGAGGAGGAACAGGAATATGTCGGGGCTGAGGACTCTTCTTCCTGGAAGCCACGGCACTACTGCGGTAGTGACTTTCTTGTGCGGAGGGAGAAGGAGAATCCGCCGTTTTCGTCTCCGGCTGTTTTTGGCTTTTTCGCAGGAAGGTTAAGAATTCCTCCTGCTTCGCCTCCAAAAACTGCTTGACAGCCTCATTCAAATCGGGCTGCTGGGAAGACTCAGTGGGACGATTTTTGGAGCGGCTTGTTCCTTCGCCATGAGAACTGGTGGTGGATTTATCCCTAGGCTGTTTTCCAGACCTGTGGGATGGATTGGCTTCCTCCTGGTTCTCACGGGCAGGAATACGGGTACTCTGCGATCTGGTATGCATTTTTTGGGTGGAAAAAATGGATCAAAAATTCGCTTTATCACAAATTTTGTTCTCTGCTTCCCACAGACGGCGCCAGTGATGGATCCGCGAATTATTGATGTTAATAAATGCTGGTAGAGAATGAAGATTATGACACAGAATTTACGTGGTTCGATTTACTGAGGTAAATCTACGTCAACGGGAAGAAGGGAGGGCAAGATTGTATTGCTTGATCTGGGATTACAGCTTACAACACAGACTTGCTATATGGTATTTTATCTCTAGAGAGCTTAACCCTTTTCTATCTGATCTAAGTTCTATTTATACATTGAACTAAGGTCGTGGTTTGCAGCCCCACTAACAAGATCGTGGGTGAGCAATAACTGCTCAATAACTGCTTCGTACCACTAAATAGATCGTGGGTATAGCGGAGGTCGTGGAGGCCTTTCATGAGTCCACTAACTCCTAGTTCGGTCGAATGGTGAGACCGAACTGCTGGACTTTACCGATCAGCTCTTGCCGATCTGAGAGGAGAGCTTGACTGGTCGGCTTTTACCGAGCTGTAGGCTGAGTCCGAACTCTTTGGTCGTGCCGAACTCTTTGGTGCCGAACAGATACTCTTTCTTGGGCTCTGGGCTGATGGGCCGTCACTGTTATTGGGCTTGCCATTAGGGTTTAGTTCGTACCCCATCTTGCCATTAGGGTTTAGTTCGTACCCCATCAATCGGTATCGTCGCAGCGACGTGTCATGAAACCGGAGAGAACGTCGTCTTCGGGCGAATCCACGTGGCCGTCGGATTGAGGTGGCGTTGCAGCGGCGTTAACCAACCAGATCCTGACCACGACGTCGTAGCCTTGAAAGTGCAAGACCTTAAGAGTAACTCCATCATGCGCCGCTGCTTGATCCCAACCGTATATCATCATCGCGTACTCCTCTAACTCCTCCGCGCCCACTGGCCACCGTAAAATTGCTACCGGCTCAACCTCAACAGTATATGTCTGTTCCATCGCCTTTGATTTTGGAATGAGATTTGAGAGAGAGAAGCTCTAGGGTTTTGAGAAGTGTGACGAATGGCTTGAGCGTTGAGGATATATATAAGGTTGCTTTAGCTCAAATTAAATTAATATTTTGGGAACAATCTGATTTTGTGTTTTCATTATGGAAATTTTCATGATTGGGACTCACATGGAAAGTAACTTTTGTTTCTATAATTGAAATTGGATTTTGATTTTTCAGGTGCATTCTATATAATGGCGATACTTTCCTTATTTATAATAATATTAAGAATAATTTATTGTTCAAAGTGTCACAAATTTATTTGAAATATTACCATAACTGAAAGCATTTTCTCCAATTTAGTTAAATCCGTTCAAAATTTGTGTTACTGATTGGCGTCTCTTACTCAATTTTGAAGTTTTGGGATAATTGGCGTCTCCACTATTATTGACGTGGTGGATGATGATTTGTTATGTAGTTGGGTTTGGATTTGGATACGATAATGTTTATACATTCTCCTTATTTATTATATCAGGATTAATTTAATCAAACCGTCAACTTATCTTAAGGCCATAATGCCATAGTAGTATTTATTCTACTAAAACAAATCAGATTTTTTAAAAAAAGTACTCTAGTCGCAGATTGCCTTATTTTTTAATAAAAAAATTATAACTATACACTGTTTTATGTTTATTTTTAAAAATCATATTTATTCAAAAATTAAACTACCTTTTAGTTCAACCAGACATAGAAATTGTATGAAAATATATGCAAGAATAACGGAGAGCTAGGATTTTGTCATTGCAAATTTAAGTAAAAGAGACGTGGGAAGGTTCCTTTATATTTTGCCACATTATTTTTTTTACATTATTTGATTAATCATTATATGTATTGTTGGATAAAAACATGACTTGGATAAAAGTATATATAATTGTACTAATATATCTTTCAACAAATCCAAGAATGGATGAAACAATAACATTAAATCCTTTAGTTCGAATAATTACATAGCAATAAAAGTTGTCAAATTCATAAAAAAAAATTGCTATTAATTCGTCAATTGATACTAAGAGAGTCCAGCATTATGTGAAGCGGCTCCTTGATTGCTGTAGCTTTGCAGAGGGGGCAGAAGTTCTTGCCGCAGACAAGCCACCGCCGTATGCAGTTGGGATGAAACTCGTGGCCGCAATCCAAACTAGTCACCGATCCTCGGTACAGATCGTCGAGACATATGCAACAAACTTCGTGTTCATCTTGATCGGTTTCGTCGCAGCGACGTGTCTTGAAACAAGAGAGAACGTCGTCTTCGGAATCGGGGGAATCCACGTGGTGGTCGGGGGTGTTGGTAACGGCCCAGACGCGGATATGCAAGCCGTAGCAAATGGGAAGAAAGGAAGAGAAGGCGGGAGGAGGGGTGGCTTCAAAAGGCAAGATCTCAACGGTAGTTCCTTCTTGTTGGGTAACTTCATTAAACCACGTTGCTGTCGTTTGGTATTCTTCCATGCTCCATGGCCACCATAAAATTGTTTCCGATTCAAGAGCGCGTGTCTCTGTCTGTGTCGCATCCATCGCCTTTGATCTTGATTGGGAGAAATTTGGTGTTTAGAGAAGTATGAGGAATGAGGCGATAAGTTGAAAAGTTATATAGGGTCGCTTCATCCTAAATATTGTGGTAAGTATCTGATTTTGCGTTTTGATTATGGAAATTTTCATTATCGAGGCATGGAGAGTATCTTTAGATTAGCTTTAGGAAATTAAACAAACAAATAAACGATGATCTTCTGTTTAGATATATTATTACTATCTATGATATACTAAATAAACTAGTATTTTATTTATTTGCCAAAAATAGTGCTCCTTTCCGATATTGATAAGACTTAAGAGTTTGATTTGTGTTGTGACTTCCCTACGGACATGCACGATGGCCAGATGTACTCATCTTGATAACATTGAATATGCGGGGATGTTGTTGATGGTCCACATGAGTGCTACATGCAATTGGAAGTTTTATTTTCTTGATATATCACATGCTAGAATTCCTTCGGCACATAAATCGTCCAGCTTTGCAATCAAGCGTTGTAGAAATACATCAATTTTCTGTTTTGGATTTTTCGGACTTGGCACGATCACAATGAGAAACATGTATGGATCTTTTATGCACATGTATGGATCTTTTATGCCATAATTAGTACTCCCTCCATCCCACTAAAGATGACCCACTTTCCTTTTTGGTTTGTCACATCATCCAAGATGACCCATTACTATAAATGGAAACACATTTATCTCTACTTTATTCCCTCTCTCTTACTTTACTCTCTCTACTCAACACACAAAATAAAGCTGCATAAAACTCCGTGCCGCCCAAGGAAGGGGTCATCTTCCTTAAGGCGGAGGGAGTACTTTGAACCACTTTGACTGAATAGCAGAAATCCTTTATTGCTAAGTGCCAACTTGACATTTCTTGATTTAGAAGCAAATAAGGGATGTGTCTTGTCGAGAGTCTTTCAGACTACAGAATTTGCCGGATGACTCACCTCTCCTGTAGTCTGGACGTGCTCTGCGTGCCATTGCATGGATTGAGCTATAACTTCTGCTAGTATCCTTGAATCTAGCTCTGACCACAAACTTTGCATTCGGTCATATTCTTGTCTTCTCTCCAATAGATCATGCACCCTTTCTTGCAATAATGTATCTTGAGATGTGGCATATCTTAAGTCCGCATTTGTTTCTTGCACTTGTAGAAACTGCTAGGCATACGATTTGGTTTTGGACGACGCTCCTTCATAAACTGACACAATCCGCCAACAGCTCGCTGAGACATTCGAAGTTCGGACTTCATAGTCATTGTTCGAGCATTTGTTGACAACTCTGAATAATCACAGTCTGCCCACAAATCAGACTTAGACGCTTCTAACAAATTGTAGAATTGTTGCGACTCATTAATGTGGGGCTCTGGCATGTATGTAGGCGGAACATATTGCCAATGCTCATGAGCACCTGGTTGTCCCCACGCATCGTGCACTATATGTTGGTATGGATTCAATGGTGGATTAGAATGCATAGAAACCATTCATCTTAAGTTGGACAATGCTTCAATATTGTAGTGAAATCTCCAATAATAATAACTTAGAGCAAACCCCTTTTTCACAAGATGCTCCTTCACCATGTCCGTATGAAGAAATTTTTTATTATCACATCGCGCACATGGATATCTATCTTTTGTGACATTGATTCTAGAGGGATGTTGCACAAAAAAATTTATAAACTTATAAACTTATCCAAACCATCAATAAAATCCAGATTCAGTTCTCCGGTGGGAAATTTTGTCTCATACATCCACCCTCTACCCGAAATTTTATGCATTCCAATATCTATCATACAAAAACAACACTCCATCTGTCCGCGACTAGGAGTCCCATTTTTTCATTTTAGTCCGTCCCCGAATAGGAGTCCTGGTTTACTTTTACCATAAATGGTAATAGGGTCTCACCTTCCACTAACTCATAACATTCACATTTCATTTAAAACTAATATATACAAGTGAGACCCCTATTCCATTAACTTTTTTCACCCACTTTTCTTAATATTTCTTAGAACTCGTGACGCCAAAAATGAGACTGCTAATGGTGGACGGAAAGGAGTATAAATGAAATCAAGTATAATACTAATATTTTGAATTATTTAGCCCACAAATTTAGAAGACTATCTAACAAATAAGTATAATAATATTTTGAATTATTTAACCCACAAATTTAGAAGAATAGCTAAGGGCATCCGCAACGCGTCTCGTTGCGGTCCCTATCTCGTCTCGGAGAGACGAGACGGCAGCGAGACAGCGTTGCGGGCTCCGTCTCGTCCCCATCCCGTCCCGTAACTCGTCTCGGAGAGACACTCGGAGATCTGTCTCGCCACGCGCGTTGGCGACGTGGCGAGCTGCGGTTCATTCATGACGCCCACTCGCCGGCCAGCGAGTGGGCGTCGTTTATTTCCGTTGAAAATGTATTTTTTATTTTTTTAAAAAAATCAGAAAAAATTGAAAAATAAAAAAAAATCCCAAAATTATACTAGCCGTTTATAGCCGTTTTTTACAAATTTTGAATTTTTTTTGAAATTTTTTAAGCCCCCAATCACTTCTATAAATATCAAACCATTCCCACAAATTAATCCACCAAAAAAAAAACTCTCTATTCTCACTCAAACACTCTCAAACACTCTACATTCTTCACCTCAAAACATTATTCTTCTCCCAAATTTAATCCATTCATGGATCCATTTGAGCAAATGCGTCGAATAATGGAAGAATCACTAGCAGAATATTGACGTCGGGAGGAGGAGGAAGCCGCAGCGCCTCAAAGGTGATCCCGGACTTACATCCATCGTAACCGGGAGAAAGTCGCTGCAAGGTTGGTACGCGACTACTTTTGTGACAACCTGGTATGGGGAGAGACCTACTTCCGTCGCCGTTTCCGCATGCGTAAACGGCTATTTATGCACATCGCAAATACATTGGCAGCCCGGGAAGAGTTCTTCCAAGAAGGGTTCGACGCCGTTGGCCGTCCCATTCACACGACGCTGCAGAAATGTACTGCAGCAATCCGTTAGCTTGCTACTGGACAAACGGTGAATGTGTTCGATGAATACCTGCACATTGGGGAAAGCACTGGGAGAATGTGTTTGATAAACTTCTGCAAAGGCGTCCGGGCAGCCTTCACCGACGAATTTCTCTGGAAGCCAAGCACGGCAGATTGTCAGTTTCTGCTCCGACTTCACGAAGAAGTGCACGGATTCCCCGGGATGCTTGGCAGCGTCGATTGCATACATTGGCAATGGAAGAATTGCCCTGTGGCGTGGAGGGGGCATACACGAGCGGCCATAAAGGCACCCACCCCACCGTTATACTCGAGGCCGTTGCCGACTACCGGCTATGGATTTGGCATGCGTATTTCGAGGTCCCGGATCAAACAATGACTTAAACGTGCTCAACCAATCCGACCTCTTCACCGAAGTTTTGAAAGGTAAAGCGTCGGCCATCAACTTCATTGCTAACAACCGGCAGTATAAAATGGGGTACTATCTTGCCGACGACATCTATCTGAAGTGGCCAACCTTCGTGAAGACGTTCAACAGGCCGGTGAATTAAATTATGTATTTTTAATATTTTTTAGGATTGTAATTATGTGTTTTTTAAAAAAAATTTAGAATTTAAGTTGTAATTTTATTTTATTTAATGAAGTGTGTTTTTATTAATTGAATTTGTTGGAAATAAAAATTAAAAATGAAATTGAATGAATAGTTAAGGGATGAGATGGTTAAGAGACGGTTAAGAGATGGAGGATTGCAGGTGTTGTCTCTTAGTTAAGAGATGGGATGAAAAGTACAGTGGGGCCCATGAATAGTGAAGAGATGAGACGGTTAAGAGACGGATAAGAGACAACGTTGCTGATGGCCTTAAGAGATGGAGGGATGCAGGTGTTGTCTCTCAGTTAAGAAATTGGGTAAAAAGTTCTGTGGGGCCCATGAATGGTTAAGGGATAAGACGGTTAAGAGACGGTATTGAGACATGGATATGGATGGCCTTAGTCATTTATTTTGTGATAATTATGCAACATTATAGAACTAAGTAGGTTGAAATAGATATATGCTTTATCAGATCAAGATTGTTATATTATTGAATTATCTTTCATACATTCAAAAGATATGAATTGTGAGAGTGATAAGAAGATATGAATTTACAAAATGTTGATAGGACACACACTACCTTGAGCTAGAGCCTCAACATATTCATTTCAATGTATCTATATACTTGCGTTCTATTTCATCTCGTATTTCAGTTATCAGTACATATCATATGTACGATTCCGATACTTTAATATACGAAACAGGTGATATCCGGAGCCAATTGTATGCAATTCAAATCCGATCTTGCTTCAATCACGAGTCAATAAAATGGAAAAAACACATTTTAAGGGCTATATACTTTAAATAGATCCAATCCAGAGTCTTTGTCCTAGTTAGGGCTGGGGAAAAATACCGAAATACCGGCCTTATCGTACCGAAAAAATATCGAAAATACCGAATTTTTGGTATACCGTGACTTTCGGTACTGTATGATACCTTACCGATAACGGTATGGATTTTCAAATACCGCGGTATACCGCTGCATACCGAAATTCGGTATATACCGTAAATTAAGGTATATACCGTAAACTAAGGTATATACCACAAAAATATAAACACAATTATATATAAAATATATTTTATATATTTTTAAATTATAAAATCTATTGTGAAATATAAATATAATTATGAATAAATTATATTTAATTTATTTTTAAAATTATAAAATATAAATAATATTCTAAAAAATCTAATTTTCTATTTTAATTGATGTTGAAAGTAAGGTATACCGAACTTCGGTATGGTATACCGAAAATGAGGTACGGTATCGGTATGAAAATTCGTCATACCGAAAATAAGGTATACCGAAGTTCGGTATACCGAAAACTTTGGTAAGGTAAAGGTATGATTTTTTCGCATACCGTATTTACGGTAAGGTATACGGTATGGTGATTTCGGTAAGGTATACCGTACCTACCCACCCCTAGTCCTAGTGGCAAAGAGTTTAGACATTATTTTATGAGGTTTCCTCCCGAGTCAATAAAATGGAAAAAACACATTTTAAAGGCTATATACTTTAAATAGATCCAATCCATAGTCTTTGTCCTAGCGGCAAAGAGTTTAGACATTATTTTATGAGGTTTCCTCCCGAGTCAATAAAATGGAAAAAACACATTTTAAGGGCTATATACTATAAATAGATCCAATCCAGAGTCTTTGTTCTAGCGGCAAAGAGTTTAGATATTATTTTATGAAGTTTCCTCCTTTATATATGAGTTTTTTTAAGGTTTAAATAGATCCACAATAATAATAATAATAATAATAATAATAATAATAATAATAATAATAATAATAATAATAATAATAATAATAATAACTTGAAGCAGGAAAACAGCCTCGGATTCTGGGTCATACTGATTAAAAAATTAAATTCTTAATTACTTCCTACTCTTTAAAGGCTATAAATTGTTTTTCTTTTCCTTTTCTTTAAAGGCTATAAATTGTTTTCTTTTCCTTTTCTTCTGTTTATGCATAACTTTTATATTGATTTGACTCTACACAAATTCATCATCTTACGCATTACGTTATGTCTATGACGTTTTTAATAATGGTCTAAATTACACTATTGGTAATAGAATAATAATTCCAAGTTAGGGTCAAGTGGAGTGTCACACTTTTTTATTGTAAGATGATATTAGCTTTAGGGAGAGATTAATGATAACAATTATTTTGCAAGCAAAGATGAGTACATAAAAGTAGATAGAGAAAAAAAAAGGGGGGATTTCTTTTATCATAAAGATTAATTTGAATGAAAGAATGCATCATGCATTGTCTCCTAATCCTTTTTACCTCACCTGCCTCTTTTCTCATACCTTTCATTTTTCTCCCACTTCTTTTTATTTTGACAACATAGTAATAGGTTTTATTGGTTTATTTAGTTATAAACCTCTAATTGGATATGAATCCGGAATTGGATCTTGACCGGTCATATGCACACGTACTTATACTAGGCGCGAGTCTATTATCTCGATCTTAAACCAACCGTGCCCGTCCTATGACCCGAGACATGCGTACATAACTATGGCCGGCTTAATTCTATCTTTGTTTCGACATCTCTTCTCTATTTTCTTCTCTCTTTTATGTCTATAGATTACGGTGAATGTTTTGCGAGATTGGTATAGTTTAGAGTTGAATTATGCATTTTCAGCAAGATTAGATATTATTAGGGTTGTATGTGGTGAGGAGCTAAACAATATTTGAATATCAGCTCCCTCTGTTTACAAAGAGTTTAATAGTGGCTTAGCAAAAACTGCATACAAGAAACCAATTATAAGAATAGTAAGTTTTAATCATAAGAATAGTATCTTTTAATCATAAGATCAATTACAATCAATCATGTATCTGTCCCTGGTTAATCCATAAGATCAATTACAATCAATCATGTTTCTATCCATAATAATTTTACCTACCATTACCAGTTTCTACTCCCATTCTTTCTCCTAATAAATTAGCATCAAATTATGTTCCTCAACACGATCAAACACCAAATCAAATACTACTATATATATATAAATAAATTAGAAACTCTGATTCAGCTTGCAACCGGACAATTGATTGCCAGTTTGTGATTATTGACCTCGAATATGGTTCTAGTTCAAAATCGAAAAAATGATTAAAATTGGAATAAATCCCAAAAAACGAAAAGAATGATCATAAAATGGATCATAAAATCATAGTCAATGGAAATGACAAAAAAGCGATGGGTTAAACTTCTTTTATGACTTTGTGGTCATTTGTGTTTATTCGAAATTTCAAACACTTTTTCATTTGTTGACTATGATTAATTTTTTTCTTTGTCCATCATTTAAGTCTTCATCAACTAGGGGATCAAATTAGAGTTAGGGATAAAACCAAATTAAACAATCTATTTATAAATGCAGACTAATGATCTCACTGGTGTATGGTAATTGATTGATATATCATGTCACATACTAAAATTAATAGGTTTTCTGTTTTTATTGCAGCAAAAGGCGATTATGTTGCTTGACAGCCACCACACTCCGGCCCGACATTATGTGAGGGGGTTCAATCAGGGTACGCAATAAGCCGTTAACGGGGACACTACTAGAAAATTGGGCTATCCTTACATTCATCTTATGGCACTTTGTAAAAGATGTCAACAAAGATATTTTATACTACGATTATGATATCACGTATACATTAGAATTTGCCCAACACCCAACTTAGTAGTATGTTGTTGAAAACGAATGTTTTAACCTATGCATAAAAATACGACTACCTTCCCATCGCATGTCATTAAACGACACTACAAAAAAATTCGCTAATTAGTGACGGATATTTCCGTCACTAAATAGTGAAATTTCTTCACTTAATAGATTAGTGACAAATCAAGTTTTGGCAGATCCGTCAAATAATAAACTTGTCAGTAAAAAGTTTTAGTGATGAAATTTCCGTCACTAAAGTTTTAGTGATAGAAACCATAGGCGACTGCTTCGCATTAGTGACGTAGTACTTAGTCACTAATTAGTGACTGACACGTTTCAGTCACTAAATCTGTCACTAGTTGTTGAGCTATTAAATGCCGTCACTAATTCCGTCATTATTTTGCAATTTTTTGTAGTGCGATCTTATGACGGTTCAAAATCTAACATGAAAAAAGGGTAGAAAAATTAGTGAAGGTTGATCTTATTTCTATATTTTAATTATAATAAAATATGATTGAAATGAATGTGATAGCTATTTATCATATAAAGTATAATAAAAGTAAAATTGGAGATACTAGCGGATCAAAATAAAATATTAAGACATGTAATCACATACAAATAGAGTAATATAACCGTGTGTTCTTGTCAATTTCAGTTCTACTTATACAATCCTTGCTTATTTACATTATAACATTAGTTTAGGTTAAAATATTCAAATTTAGGATATAATTAGGCAATACCATATAATACCCATGTGAATGTATATTACAAAATATTAGTAGTAGTAAACATAAAACTGCATGCATTTTTTAACTTGCATACTATAACTTTTCTTATTCGAATATTGGTTGAATGAAAAGCGTCACGATAATTAATTGCGTTTCATTGTCAAATTCTACTAAAAACCTTTCTTGTATAAAGACAGCAAGTAGGCTCATAATATCAAATTATCACAATTAGCAATCTCTGCTCAAAAACAACAGCTTCCTCCCTGTCCGCCGGCGCCGGCGACTCAATCACCGACGATGGACGAGTCATGGCGAATGAGGATCGGAATGCCCACACCTCCTTCGCCGCCGCCCGTACACCAGCGACCGATCCACCACCTCCACAAGCCCGCCGCCTCCCACCGCCGGGAAGCCACTTCCGACGCAGAAGACTTCAGCGACGTCTTCGGCGGGCCCCCTCGAACGATCCTCTCCCACCAATTCTCTTCCGGCTTCGCGCGATCGTCGTCCTCATCCTCCTCAACGGGCTACTTCTACGAGGAGATTTTCCCGGCATCTGAGAAGGCGGCGCCGCCTCCCGCGGGGCGGAGCTTGCCGGAGTTCAGGATCCCGAGCGGCCATCACAAACGGGAAGAGAAAGGTTTTTACAGAGATATCTTCGGGTGGGATGATGAGAGAGTGGTGAGGTCGAGATCGAGGTCGAAAGCGAGCTCTTCGTCGGTGCTTAGCTCGGAGGAGCTCAGCCCTCTCCGCCCTTCCTTCTCCGTCGACGGCGGCGGCGACGACGTTTACGCTTTCGCTTCGAAACTCAAGTATTTTTTAATTCCTTTCCTTTTCTGTGCTGATTGCAACTGATTTTGCCTCTTTTCCCACAAGATTAGGCTAGCTAATTTTGAAAGATCATCGAATTGGAAAAAATTAGGGTTTCAGAATGATCATAGGTGAAGCAAATTAGCCAAGCAGAAACTGAAATTTCAATTCATTTTAGGCCAATTAATGTGAGGAATAGGTGGAATTCAACAAGTATATGGCGTGAAGATCAAAACACGATGCCGCCATTTTCAAGCAGCCATGGCTCAGACAGTCTGAGGAGCTATAGTTTGGGATTCCGTCGAAGAAACGCCTCTCCGGAGACGATCAGCCTCGAGCCGGCTTCAAACAGAGTGTCTGCAGATGACATGGAGCTCAACAACTCACCATCATCTGCAGTTTCCTCAGTCTGCCACTCCTCGTTAGGGCGTGATGTGGTTGATGTTTTGAGAGCGGACGAGGTGGAGGAGGAGGAGGAGGAGGTCATGAGCTCCTACGTGATTGAGATCAGCTCAGAGAACAGGGAAGGGACTTGTGAATCCAACGGTGTTGATGAAGCCATAGCATGGGCGAAGGAGAAGTCCCAAATACATTATTCGGAGTGTGAGGCCGAGAAAACCACACATGGTTTGTGCTACTTTTCTCTTATTGCCTTGCTTCTTTCTTAACTCTGTTGATTGATGTTGGTTGTGTCTTTCTGCAGATGTGTTGAATGGACATCTAGTTTCGGAGGGACATACAGACAGTTTTGGATCATTGGTATATTAGTGTGGATCATCATGTGATTTGTCCTTGCTGAATTTCTTCGTTGCAGTCTCTGTTTATAGTTGTGATCGCGTTCTCTGTTGTTCGTTTGCAGGATAAGCAGCAGGTCAAGTGGGAAATAGTAGAAGAGGAACAGCAACTTGAACACATGGTATATAGCTGTATTTCTACTGTGATCATACATAACTATCTTCATTTTCCAAGTTACAACTAGTGATCTATAGTAACATGCCTTTCTTCAATCATAGATTGCATCATCTTTAAGAACTTACCTCGATTGGATAATGGCGTTGTGATCTCATAACTCATCTTAGATCGTGAATGTAGTGACCAAATCCTTGTTTAAACTTGCGATATAATCAACTATGACATCAAGTTTCTGAGGGCTCTCTCACACATTTCCTTCATTGCAGTCTACTGTTTATGGTTGTGATCGCGTTCTCTGTTTTTTCGTTTCCAGGATAAGCAACAGGTCAAGTGGGAAATAGTAGAAGAGGAACAGCAACTTGAATACATTGTAAAAAGCTGCATTTCTACTGTCATCATACATAACTATCTAAATTTTCCAAATTGCAACTAGTAACCTATAGTAATATGTGTGAGATGTTGTCTTTCTTGAATCATACATTGCATCATCTTTAAGAACTTGCCCCAGTTGGATAATGGGCGTTACGATCATGAATGTAGTAACCAAACCCGTTGTTTGGACTTGTGATAGTGAACTAACTATCTCCAAATCGAAGCAGGTACAGACAGAAATGGATGTTCTGGATGAGAAGATCAGGTTATGGTCTAGTGGCAAGGACGCCGACATTAGACTGCTGCTTTCTTCCTTGCATCATGTGAGATGATTTTGTTAGTAATGCAACTTCTAATCAACAGATATATAACTGTCTTTGCCACTCAGATCTTATGGCCTAACAGTGGGTGGTCACCGGTGCCCTTGGCAAATATAATCGAAGCCACTCAAGTGAAGAAAACTTATCAGAGGGCGCGGCTGTGCCTGCACCCAGACAAGCTCCAAGAAAGGGGCGCAACGCCCCAACAGAAGTACGTTGCTGATAGAGCCTTCTCGATTCTTCAGGTCAGTTTGGGCATTGCACATGTTTGAAAATGGCCAAGGTTCTTGTCTTGACTACTTATGATTTGATTGTAGGATGCTTGGGCTGCATTCATCTCTCTGGATGTGTTCTAAACAATGAAAAAACAAGTGTTGATTTTTCGATATGCAATTATGTATGCAGGAGAGATTTGAGGCTGAATAGATATGTTATGACTTGAGAGTGTGTTGTAATTTGGTTTATGCAATGCAAGAAAGTAGTACTACTACTATGTAGTAGTATGAGTTACTAATAATTATAGTAGTAGCAAATTTTCACATATTCAGCTGAAAATATGATTTTTGGCTCTTTGTACAATTAGTTTGCTGTAGTAGAGGCCAGAGTGCGGGTTAATGATCGAATCTATCTTGATTTTAAAGATTTTTAGCAATTTTATCTCAACTTTTCAACTTACCAATTCTAAACCTGTAACAATTTTATTATCGGAATTTCACTCCGGCAATTGAATTTTGATTTAATTATCCTGATTTATAAAATTAACACAAGATAATAGAATTGGTATATTGAAATTTGAAAAACATGAGACAGTATAATTCATAAAATAGATTATTTTTCATATTTGCTATGGACCTTAAAGCCCACTTTACTAATGGGCTAATTACTGGGACTAACTTGAAGCCCAACAACAATTTCACGGCTTCAATGGAATAGCATTAGCCAATCTCACTCTATCACTTTCCTTAAATTCCTGCAGAAAGATCACCGTCTCCATCAATCACTGATCACCGATCAATAAATTAACCCTCACCCGAGATGATGTCGGTGAGAGGGCTCGCGGGGTTGCGAAATCCCGTGGTCGGTGGGTTTACTCGTCTCTGGAAAGCGCGCCGTTGCTGCTCGAGCTCCCCTCTCACTTTCGAAACACTCTTCAATCTTCTCCCCAGGTGAATTCACGCGACTCGTATTTGAGTAGTGGGAGTTGATTGTTTTAGGGCTGCCTTTTGAAATTATTTCTTTATTTGTAAATTTGTTGATCGAAAAATGAGCTCTATACTAAATGGAGCTTGCTTAAAGTAACAGTCTTTATTAATGATTGGGATGTGTATTTTTTTTCCTTCTTTCCAATTTTTTTTATGAAATTTTGTCGTTAGGATTTGAGAGATAGAGGAACCCTCTGAAAACTTATGTTCTGATAAATGAAAAGTGATCTATAGCTTGGTGATTTGGTGCCATTTGTTTACCTGCAGCAATGCTTATGAGTTTGTGTTTGTAATTGGCATATGTTGTACCTTTACATTGTACTTATTATATTTGCTTTGTTACTGTTTATTAGTAGGTTTTGGGTTGCAGAGTTATTTATGTTTGGGCGTCAAATGCCTATAGTACCGCCGGGCAACAGGCTCAGCTTCGGAGCAGCTCTGCAGTTGAGGTCAGTGTAATCACTTTGTCTTGATAATTGATATTCACATTGATTTCAAATAACTTAGTTAGACTGCATTTACTTTTCATTTCTTTGTATTACATTGTTGTGGATGCGCTTTATTGTTTGGCCGACCTTCTTATTTTGGATGGCAGGAGCAAGTTGACCCGTTTTCTCTTGTTGCTGATGAACTGTCGATTCTCACAGATCGCTTGAGGTCTATGGTAGTTGCGGAGGTATGACATTTACCTTGATTCTGTTTTCGAGAGATAGATATGTAAGTAAGGTGATTCATACTTATTTCATAGGTTCCCAAGCTTGCCTCTGCCGCAGAGTATTTTTTCAAATTAGGAGTTGAAGGAAAAAGATTCAGACCCACTGTAAGATTCCCCTTTTTATCTGACTTGTGTACCGCCACTTGTTAGTTGTTACACAGCTTATTATATGCGTATAACTTTAAGATTACTAGCTAGACGGGATAATTTGTAAGTTTGGGAATTGATTTACTTATGCAGGTCCTTTTATTGATGGCAACGGCTCTAGACTTACCAATCCAGAGGCAAACATCTGAGGCTGCAGTCGATGCCTTGTCGACAGAGTTGCGTACAAGACAACAGTGCATTGCTGAAATCACAGAGATGATCCATGTTAGCTCTTCTTAGAAAGTTGTTTACACAATGCTCCTCTTCGTGTTTTACAAAATTTAATTAGTAATATCCATGTAATATAATAGGTTGCCAGCCTCCTTCATGATGATGTGTTGGATGATGCTGATACAAGGCGGGGTATTGGCTCGTTGAACTATGTGATGGGAAATAAGGTACATGATTTCTATCCCTTGAACTCCCTTGACTACAGCGAAAAAGTGGCAAGGGACTTGCTATTCAAATCAAGATCATCTTAGTCCTGTCGATCTGCTGTTTTTATCTTTAGAGATAGGTTTTATTCGCCTACTGAGTCATGTCTTCCTTGTTTAAATTTGTAGTTAGCTGTGTTGGCTGGAGATTTCCTGCTATCTAGAGCTTGTGTGGCTCTTGCTTCCTTGGAAAACACAGAGGTACCCTATAAGTCGAGTATCATATACATGCTCAAGAATCACACTAAATATCATTTACGTTTTCTTGTTATTGTTACAGGTTGTTTCACTCCTAGCTAAAGTCGTGGAACATCTAATCACTGGTGAGACCATGCAAATGACGACTACATCTGATCAGCGCTGCAGGTATGCTGCTAGCTGGGCTTACGTCTTCTTTTTTACGTTTGGCTGTTCTTTCAGATCTTGGTAGCTTGCAGAAAAAGATCACATGATATAAATAACTGGTCTCCTTTCAGATATTTTTCTTATCTTTTGTTTGTTCTTCCTAAAATATTGCATGGTTTCTTTTGGCAGCATGGAATACTATATGGAAAAGACATACTGCAAAACTGCATCATGGATATCCAATAGTTGCAAGGCTGTCGCCCTTCTTGCTGGACAATCGGCAGAAGTTTCAAATTTGGCTTTTGAGTACGGCAAGAACTTGGTTTGTACAATTTTTTTTCTGTTGCCGTTCTTGCTTCTATGTATAATGAAATATGGGAGGGTATGTAATGTGTTTTGACTTAACTAATAGCTCTATCTTGAAATCTTGTTTCTGTGTGTCTGCAGGGGTTGGCATTTCAGTTGATCGATGATGTTCTCGATTTCACCGGCACATCAACTTCTCTCGGGAAGGGGTCCTTGTCCGACATTCGCCATGTAAGTATCTCCATTGCCTTTTTAGCCTGTTTGCCTGAACAACTACATCAAGTGACATTTCAAATAATTTCTCTAGGGGATTGTTACTGCTCCTATATTGTTTGCTACCGAGGAATTTCCTGAGCTTCGGGTGATTGTTAATCAAGGATTCGAGAAGTCTTCAAATGTGGACCGGGTCAGTTTTGCTATCGTGTGTCAACAGTTGATTATTTGGAGTATTGAGTCCTCTATCTGTATATATAGGCTCTAGAATATCTCTCAATGAGTAGTGGAATTCAGAGAACTAGAGAGCTAGCAGCAAAGCATGCTAGGCTCGCATCAGCTGCAATCGACGCCCTTCCAGAAAATGAGGATGAGGTCGTGCAGAGGTCAAGGCGAGCGCTTATAGAATTAACAAACAGTCATCACCAGAACAAAGTAGAACAGATACACAAACATGATTTAGATCATTGTGGCAGTAGCAAGCCGGCATCTAGGGCAGTTTTCTCTCTTCTATTTTTGGTTGCACCGGACACGTGTTAGTTTGATCGATCGTTTCCCGGGCCTGCGTTTCATTACTCTGATCCGAATAAAAATGTCTAAATTTTCTACTGTAAGAATGAGAAGGTTTTATACCATTTGTAAATCTATTAAGAAGATGGTACTTTAAAACATTTTTGTATTGTGATAATTATGCTTTTTTAATCGAGGCAATCAATTTTTTCTCTTCATTGTATATTTGAAACAATTATTCTTTATAGTACAGTTTAATCTTCTATCTGCTGCAACAATTTTGAAACTTCAGTTTCTCCAATTTCTACTCATTCATGGCATCAACTCTTAATTTCAATCATGCTCCGACCTATCTCTCGTCTCACCTTCCTCGCAGTCGCGATCTCTCTGTACTCTTTTGTTCTCTCGAAATCTCCGATATCCGAGTAGAAGTAAGACGCCTGCATCCAGCTCGAAGGGTTCTCCGGTGGCAGATCTATCAGCTTCTTGGCAGCTCGACTCCCGAGTTGTTCTTCCCGATGATTTCTGCAGCTCCTCAGAACAGAGCTCCAAATCACAAAATCATCCTCCCACGGAGTGTCTTTCATCATCTCTGTTGCTTCGTCTAGTAGCCCTGCCCGGCCGAGAAGATCGACCATACACGAGTAATGCTGCCTCTCTGGCTCTAGGCCGTGAATCGCCTCCATTGATTGGAAAACCGATCTCCCCTCTTCAACTAGCCCCGAGTGGCTGCAGCCCATTAGGGCACTCAAGAATGTCACCTTGTCAGGCTTCAGGCCATTCCGGATCATCAAATCGAGCATTTCAAGACACTCTTTTCCCTTCCCGTTTCGCGCTTGGGCACTGATAACCGAAGTGAAACATATCACATTTGGGGACGGAAGCAGATTGAAAACACGGCAAGACAGTTCGACCTCCCCTGCTCTAGAGTATGCATCAATCAGAGCACACGCTACTGCAGCATCGGACTCAAATCCCGACTTCACAGCACAGCAGTGCAGCAACGTGCAGCCAGATGAGCCGGCTAGGGCTTTCAAAGCCGAAGAGAGACTCACTTCATCAAACCCTATCCCCTCGTCAACCATCACGCAAAACAAATCAACAACATCCTCCCAGAGCTCATACTTCAGCAAAGATGTCATGAGAGAGTTGCAACACTCGAGAGTTCTCTCAAAAACCCCGTCAAATATGCCAACCGCGTCCCCAATCTCCCCCCATTTCCCGTACATGTCAATCAATGCAGACTGCACAAGAACAGAGTTGAGCCCTGCCTTGAGAACAGAGCAATGAGTTTGTTGCCCGAACACCAAATCCCTAGCCGCGCTAGACACTTTCAAGAACCCCAAGAACGAACAAGCTGAGGGCTTCTTATCCCACAAACGCATTTCCCTGAATGCTTCAAGGCCGTCATGTATACACCCACTCGCTGCACAAACGGACACCAAAGAGTTCCAAGAAATGACATCTGAAGGCGGGATAGCCTCAAACACCTTCCTCGTCTCCATCAAACTCCCACAAGCGGAGTAAAAATCCACCAATGCATTCGCCACGAACAAATCTGAATCAACCAATCCTCCCTTGATCACACAGCAGTGCAGCTGCATTCCCTCTTCTAAACCCCTCTCGTAGCCACAGCCCCGAATCAGATAGCAATACGTAACCCCATTAGGCTCCACACCTTCCAACTTCATCTCATCATACATTCCAAACAGCTCATTCACTCGCCCCGTTTCGCACATTCCACGCAGAGCAACGTTCCAAGTAGCCAAATTTCTCTCTTGCAATTTACCAAACAATCTCAGAGCAATGCCGGTGCAGCCCATTCGCAGATAGAGATCGACGAGGGCCGAACCAACATACACATTTGTGCTAAACCCCAAAACAACAGCTCTGCAGTGAACCTCACATCCTTCTCTAAACAACCCTTTGGAGCTGCAGATGCTAAGTATAGTCGAAAACGTCGATGAGCTCTCGACACAGCAATGGAGAACCATCTGATTGTACAAACTCAAGGATTCTGTTAGTAAGCCACAGCGATAGTGCCCTGAAATCATGATGTTCCAAGTAATAACATCTCGTTCATGCATTTCATCGAACAGTTTCAATGCAGAATCTAGAGACCCGGATTTTAGTAGGCCGCTGATGATTCTGTTACACGAGTAAATATCGGTGTTGGGATTAGTGAGGCCACGCACTGGGTGATAAAAACTGCGCACAAATGCAGGTTTTTGAATTCGAGAAATCACTGATGTTGCTCTTGCACAGAATAAGAGAAGGTTCTGGTTTGTCATCAAACACACTAATTCATGTCATGCTCCACAAATAAAAGACTTTGTATATAAAATTTGTCATTTTTATTGTAAAGAGATTTGCCCTTTGCTTGAGTTTTGTACCGCTTAGTATTTAATAATATCCCTAATTATTATCTTAATTATATTTTCCAATGATTGATTATCAATATTAGCCAATTCATATGTAAACTTATTGTCCATATTTAACTTCAGAAAAACCATACACTTGTTTATTGGACTAATGATTATTAATCAAGAACACTGCAAATCATAGTAGCAATTATTTATAAACATTATGCTAATTTGTTACACAAGCAAATAAAATGTTCAGAACAACCACAAATTTGCACTGGCTGCTGTTTCCATAATGTTTTATATAAATATATCAAACAAACCAAATAATACAAGTAGATACCAACATGCAAGTGACTAGGTCCACGACATTCCAAATTACGTTGTCGAGGCGTCTGTGCCTGCAAAAAGATCAACGATATGATGCACGACACAACAATGATTTGTAGACCACAAAAAAACGATACGCGTACCATTACTCCTTCCTTCTTTTACTTCATCGCCTGTTTTCCATACGATATCTTTCAATCCAGTCGAAAGGTTTTTGTAAAACTGCGCAAGGAGAAGAAAAATAAATCATTATCTAACCCTATTTCAGTTTCAAAACATTTCATTGATTGAATTGCTAAGAACAAATAGGGATGTTTGTGAAATCGATCCTCTTTCGCCTTCCAAGAAGATCCAATATTTGCAGACAAAATCTCATGAAATCGCCTTTCGTCTTAAGTTGAATGGAATAATACCTTGTGGAATTCTAACGTATCTCCCCCGGACTTGCGAAGCTCAACCATGTGAAGTGACGGAGCCACTTCAAAAATCTGCAAGAACATTTGGGACCAAGGCTATTACAAAAAAGTTGCAGAAACATCTCTCTCTCTCTCTCTCTCTCTCTCTCACACACACACACACACACAATCACAAAATATTTGCTCTTCTAGCAAGATAAGAGCTGACATGGTTGTGATTGAGTGAGGAGTCGAGATTCGAGAAGAACTTTAGTTTACGCACCTCTGTCACAATGGACAGGTGACCCTTCCGCCCAGATTTCTCCCCATAAAGTTTCATCTAAATGAAATGACAAACCAAGAACGGTTCAGAGGTTAATATTGAACTAATGAGATTATAATAAAATGTATGTTCAGGATCATCAAACCTTGTAGTTGTTTTTCTTCACATCAAACCCCATAGGCCCGGCAGCTTTCTCAATTTCCGATATGATCTCATTGGCCGTGCATTTAGATGTAAATCGTGTTTCTCGCTTCACAAGACCCTGAAGTCGGAGGAGATTTGAAGCACGTTAATTAAATTTGTCGAAATAGTGAGTCTCACTTTTTACTAACCGGCTAACTACGTAGTAAGTATACCATTTGCTTTTCGAAGAGGGAACTGAGATTGAGACCCTGTGCGATGGAGATGAGCTCAAAGGCATTCATAGTCACTGGTGTGGCTGGGGGCCTTTCGTCGCGCCTCTCCACAACAAGGTTTGGAGTGTCCTGGACGCAAATATGGTGAGTGGCGAAATATCATAATTCCTCCGAAACAAAAAAAAAACTGGTAGCCAAACTAAAATCCATACCGCTGATTCATTAAAGATAGAATTGATATTGTCGTCGAGGATAACTTCCTCTTCTTCAAAAACAGATGCCTTGAATCCTTTCTTGAACCACTCATCTGTGAGGAGTTCATTGATCGTAATACGCTGCATTGAGTGGCAAACGAAACATAAGGACTTGTGACTGAATAATAAGAAGCGGCTCCAAGAGAAAACCAGATTTCTATGACTAAACAAAAACTGCAGTTTACGAGGAGCAGTCACAAGAGGAGTGTGCATACGGTGGACGGCTTGGGATCCAGAATTCTTTTGATTAGTTTCTTTGCACTCGAGGAAAACCATGAAGGGCACGTGAAGTCCGCCTTGAATATCTGCAATGAAGTTAAACCACAAGCTCAACAAACGTTGCCAAGATAGCACGCAGTTTTCATGCCTAGTTTCTATGCTTGAACTCATCAACTCATCATGCATGTAAATTCCCAGGCGAATACCATGAAATACGGCATATACCTTTTTGTAGAGTGACATAAGATTCGAGTCTTCAAAGGGCAGATATCCAGCCATGAGTACAAAAAGTATAACGCCACAAGACCATAGGTCAGCCTTGGCTCCATCATAACCCTTATTGTCGATCACCTGTGATACGATAGAGATCAAAGAAGTTCAAGAAACAGTTAAACAGCACGGGATTGAGCAAAAAAAAAAGGTTGTGTACCTCTGGAGCAACATAATTTGGTGTCCCACATGTTGTGTGAAGCAATCCATCTTGCTGATAAAAGATTAAGAAAATGAATGACAAAAGAATAGAGGAAACATTTCATCTAGATTATCCAAATGCCCCACCGTATGAAAAAAAAAAATGAACAAATCGTAGTACCCGAACTTGTTGGGGTAGGGCGCTTAAACCAAAATCCGAGACTTTGAGAGCACCACTGGCATCAAGCAGCAAATTCTCCGGCTTTAAATCAAGAAAGCAATATAATAAATGAAAAGCTTTTCAGTTTCAATGAACAAGTCAAGAAGCTACATGGATCCAAAGAAGACGAAGAGGTCATTGCATAGTCACCTTAAGATCCCTGTGGTAAACACCCCTGCTGTGGCAATAATCGACCGCGTTGACGAGCTGCTGAAAATATTTCCTTGCTTCATCTTCTTTCAGCCTGCCTCGACAAGCCTGCCAACAAGAAGGCAAAAACAACATTGCAACTCATAAATCCATTTTTTTGACAGAGTGTAAAGATAAGTGAGACTTACAATCTTGTCAAAGAGTTCGCCACCAGTGATGAATTCCATGACAATGTATATCTTCGTCTTGCTGGCCATAACCTATAGAAGAAGCCAGTCAATATGCATGCATCTCAAGATCAAAGCTCCTAAAACCCATACCACACTATGAAAAATGGAACCTCGGTTAAAGAGGGCCGACTACTAACCTCATACATCCGGATGACATTAGGATGCCTTATCAATTTCATGGTTGCAATTTCTCGCTTGATCTGCAAAGGCGACGATAAATGTTAGAACCATACGAATGCACAGATCAGATCAAGTCCCGTAAAACCTATACACAATAATTCTTGATAGATCAAGAAGCATATTCTGATAATTAGAAGCTGGATCAACTTCTAAACACGCAGATTCCGGATACAGAGATATCAAACTCAAATCAATCAGCTAGAGTAGTGTTACTCCAACTCCCTTAACACATTGGATTGTCTTCAAATTAATCACAACCATAATTTCTTTTTTCATAAGCATAAAACACATTATGAACTATAAAGTCAACCCTTCAAGAACAAAAAGTGTTAAACCACACAAACATCCAAACACACAAAAAAGAGATGAAAAAGCTAAAGATTCCAAACAGAATAATCCACTCCAAACAGCACACCTGATCAATCATCTTATGTTTGAGAACCTTCTCCTTATCAAGAATCTTGATTGCCACATTCTCACTTGTTTCCAGATTCTTAGCAAACTTCACTTTGGCAAAAGTCCCCTCTCCCAACGTCCTCCCCAATTCATACCTCCCCACGCACGTCCGGCTACTACTGCCGCCGCCGCCGCCGCTGCCGCTGCCGCTTGGCCTTGATGATCTCAACGCCATCTCCCCTTTATCCGTATCTATATCGATATGTAATGAATCAATCCCGAAATTCCCCCTTTTTTTGCAAGATCCCTTTAAGGGATTCTTGAATCACAGCTACTATAACCTCTTCTTCTTGCAAGGTTGCCACACCTGGCACTTTACCACCTTCATCTTCACTCTCCGATTAAAAAAATTGGGCCAAAAAAGGCACAATAGTTCACACAAGAAATAAATCAGTTCAAGATTGTAGCTTTAATGGATGAGCACACGGAAATATTTGTACAAATGGAAGAAGTGGATAATGCAATCGCCTTTAGAGATCGTTCAATAGCAGTAAAAGGTAAAAAGGGTATAGGCCAAATTGGGGGAGAAAATGGAATCGAAGTGGAAAGAATTCAACAAATAGAACGTTGATGTTAATCGAATTGGAGTATATACATAGTCTCCGATAAATCACAATCATTGGACTACAGGTAGTGTGTTTTTCTACGTTTCTACTCGGTTTGCATTAATCTTTGTTTAATTGGATGTTATTCCATTTGTTGAGTTGATTTTTTGCTAGATGATTTTGTTTTTAATTTTTGTATGTATTCGAATTTGTTTTTCAATCTGAAAATAATAGGTCAAATAGATGTTGATGTAACTCGCCTTCACATATTAATCACGGAAGATTGATGCTAGGAGATCGGATCATTAGGCTTAATTACCTTTGTTAATTACTCATAATACCGGAATTTACACTAAATAAGTATAGTGGTAATAAATCTACTTATAAGGTAATAGTATTTGATGGTTGGGCGAATTTTTGATGGTGACAAATGCGGGTAAAAGAAAATAGATCACGACACAAGAAATTACGTGGTTCGATTTATTGAGGTAAATCTACGTCCACGGGAAGAAAGGAGGGCAAGATTGTATTGCTTGATCTGGTTTACAGCTTACAAATACAGACTTGCTATATGATATTTGATGTCTAGAGAGCTCTCTCTTCCCCCCCTGGTCTATCTGATCTAAGTTCTATTTATACATTGAACTAAGATCGTGGCTTGCATCACCACTAACTAGGTCGTGGCTTGCATCACCACTAACTAGGTAGTGGATGTCGTGGAGGTCATGAGATCCTGCATGGGTCCACTATCTCTTTGTTTGGTCCGCTATCCTGCATGAGTTGACACCACTAAATAGATCGTGTAGTGGAGGCCGTGGAGGTTCTGCATGAGTCCACTATCTCCCAGTTCGGTCGAATACTGAGACCGAACTGCTGAACTATTGCCGAGCAGCTTTTGCCGATCTGAGAGTAGAGCTTGATTGGTCGGCTTTTACCGAGCTGTAGGCTGGGGCCGAACTCTTTGGTAATGCCGAACTGATACTCTTCCTTGGGCTTTGGGCTGATGGGCCGTCACTGCTATTGGGCTTGTTTAGTACGTAGCCCATCACTACCCCCCCCCGAAAAGCGAAGTGAATCACTTCGGCGAAGCGAGTCACTTCGGCATTCTGGATAAAGGTACGGGGGAGGCTGACGTTAGGGGACGTGCCTTGCGCGTGACTGCATTAAATGCGACAGTAAAATCCGGCCGTTGAATCCTGAAAAGGTGGGATTCGAAACGGTGCGATGATTTTGAAATCTTCTCCGAATCTGATAAATACGTCCTTTCTTCATCATTTGAACACTTTTGCTATTGCTTCTTCTGCATTCTCTCTCTTTTGCGTAAAAATTTCCTTCCGCTTTCAAGAATTTCTTCAGAATTTCTTCAGACTTTCAAAGAGTAAGAACCATGTCTTCTTCTTCTTCTTCTGAGCCAGGTAGCGGTAGGAAAGGGGGTAAGGGGTCTTCTAGCCGGAAAGAATCCGGGGAGAAGACCGTAGAGTATTTTCACAGCATCTTGAGTAAGGATACTGTGATATCCCTACACGAAAAATATTTTTTTCCTGGGGGGAAGGTTGCGATTCCCGACGACCTTCATAGGGCTGACTCGCCGCCGGAGGGTTACGCCACCGTTTATGAAGCCGGCTTGGAATGCGGGCTTCGTTTCCCTCTTCCCCCTGCCTTTGTAGAGCTGCTTGATTTTTTCCAACTCCCTTTAGGTCAGGTGACTCCGAATTCTTGGAGGCACTTATCGGCCTTTGCTGCCGAACTGCGTAGGCTAGATAAGGATCTGTCTCTGAGGGCAATCCTTAATTTCTTCCAGTTTAAGAGGAAGGGATCCTGGTTTTACTTGATCCCTTTACAGCCCTTTAGAGCCTTTTGTAAAACCAAATGGCCGAAATGGCAAAATCGTTTCTTTTTTTATAATAGGACAGCGGCTCCGGGCTTTCCCTGGAGAGGGCCGAAGTCCGTGATTCCTCATCCTCGGTTAGAACCGTTGAACGAGCTCGAGGGCGAGCTCAATAAGATTCCTATGATTAGGAAGCAGTACCTGGAGTCTGAGCTCGTCAAGGGCGACTTCGTGTTCGACTCCTCGTCTTCGGACGAAGAGACTGAGGGTGAGGACTTCTTTTTTGTGCCTTACTGCTTTTGTGGCGAAAACTAACCTTGCTTTCTTTGCTTTTTGGCAGTGAACTTGCTAAATAAGATTAGCCGCAAATCCTCCGAGCTTAAGGAGCCGGAGAAACAGAAGGCTACCAGCTCGGCGCCTGATGCCGAGAAGAATCCGAAGAGGCAGAAGACCTCTTCTTCGGATCCAAAAAAGCCGGAGTCCACTTCGGCAAAGGGGAAGGGGAAGACCCAGAAGCCCCCAAGAGTGCCGGAGAGAGACATCGTCTTGGCGCCCCCTTCGGAGCATGTCTGTGAGCCTTTTGCATGGCCAACGGACTTTGCCGAGGTAACTTCTCTTCTTGATTCTTTGGCTTTGCTTCTTTCCTATGTTTTTTTTGGTGGCCCCTCTGTTGACTCTTTCCTTTTTCCATTTTCAGAGGAATAGCATGCTCAGCAAGCTCGTCGCAGTCGAACTCTCTAAAGCGTCCAGCGACTATGCTGAGATGCAGAGGAAGTTGGCGGCTGCTCGTCACCAGGCCGAACAGGCTAAGGCAGACTTTGAGAAGGCCAGAGCTGCTAGGATCTCGGCCCAGGATGAAGCCCAGTTTGCCAAAAACCAGCTCGTCATCCAGCGAGAGCAGACGAAACGGAGGGATGTTGCCGCCGTGGTTGCCCAAGGGGAGGTTCTCCGTGCTTTCGCGGAGAAACTCTTTCTGAGCAATCAATTTTCGGCCTTTGTCCGTGATCTGCTGAAACTGATGACCGATAATGCCGAGCAGGGGCCCGAAGTCGTCCTGCCGCTGTACGGCCGAGAGATAGCAGCTCGTCTCCAGAGTCTGCCGCTCCTTGAGGAGCTTGCTTCGTCCTCGGTCCTGCTTTCTGCTGACCGAGTTCGTAGTTGCCGAGCTGACCGGGACGAGAATATGGAGGCTATCTTTGCCTCCTTAGGGCCAGTTTCACCCGCTCCAATTTTCCACGGAGAGGGTGAGACCGAGCAGCTTGATCAGCAGACCGGAGACAGGCAGGTCGAGCAAGAGGTGCTGCTGATCGGTGATGGGGGCACCGAGCAGGCTGGGGGGAGCAGGGAGGCCGAGGCTGAAGCTGAGGCAGACAAGGAGAAGGACGCTGAACCTCACCGAGGAGCCGGAGACGAAGCTGGCGGAGTATGATTTCGTCTCCCTTCTCTTAGTTTAGTTTCTTCCTTGTTGTAAAATGGCCTTGAAGCCCTCCTTGTGTAAAAAATTTTTTTTCTTATGAATGAAAAAATTCTTCTTTCTACACTTGTGTCTTGGTATAGCTTTTCGTACTCTCTTTTACTCCTGTTGTGGTTTACTACCTGCTCAGTAAACTGAAATGCCGAACTGACATAGCTGCTTTGTATTCTTAACTCTTAAGGAGCTGGAGGTACTTCACTGGAAGCGGCTGTACTCTTCCGCTTTAGACGAAGCTGAGAAAAAAGCCATAGCTGACCAGATGAAGAATGACGAACTCTTGGCTTGTTTAGTGAAGCTGGAGGCCGACAATAAGGACTTAGAGTCCGAAAAGAAAGATCTGGAGGCCGAGCTGAATACTGCCGTCGCTGAGAGGACTGCGTATGAGGATTTCATCTGCAGGCGCGGGGGAATGACCATCTCTGAAGTTCAGGAACGAGTTGACGAACTGTGGGAGGAATATCATGTACTCCGGAGGAACAATGCGCTGGAGAGCTCGGCTTGCCAACAAGTCGTGAAATCATTGCGGCGCTGGGCTTCTCGGTACGACATCATTCTTTCCCGGCGTCCCTCAATCGAGAGATTCCTTAGGCATTTCCCGCCAACAGATGCTCGCACTCCAGCTCAAACCTCTGATTCACTTGCTCAAAACCCTACTCCAAGTCAGCAACGAACTCAGGAACAACCGGAGACGTCAAGACGAGAACGGACTCAGGAGCAACCGGAAACGTCAAGACAAGGACGGACTGAAGTTCGTAGAGGAGCTGTGATTATGAGTGAGCAAGATCAACAAATGCTTCGTGAAGAGACTCTTCGCCGCCGAGGTGCTAGAGCTTCCCGGGCTCAGGGAAGAGGCGGTAGGTCGATTAGAGCATCTCGTCGACCTGCTTATTCTTCAGCTGCCCGGAATGGCCGAACTCGGCTTCACGAGGATTTTGTGAATAGATGGCTCAACTTTAGCAACCATGGACAGTAGAATAGTCCTTTGTAATGGCGTAACGCCTTCTCGTAGGGCAGCAGAATTATATGCCGAACAAGATTTAATAAATGAAATTTTCATTTCGCTTCTATCACTGCGTATTTACAGCTCAGCGAAAAAATTTCATCGTGCTCGTCCTCGGTCTTATGAAGTAAACTTCTTTGACCGGACTCGTCCTCGGTCTTATGGAGTAAGCTTCTTTGACCGGACTCGTCTTTGGTCTTATGAAGTAAACTTCTTTGACCGGACTTGGTCCTCGGTCTTATGAAATAAACTTCTTTGACCGGACTCGTCTTTGGTCTTATGAAGTAAACTTCTTTGACCGGACTCGTCTTTGGTCTTATGAAGTAAATTTCTTTGACCGGACTAAGCTTGTGTCCTAATTTGGCGAGTTTTATCGCTTGGATCGGACTTTCCCTTTGTCCTAATTTGGCGAGTTTTATCGCTCGGATCGGACTTTCCCTTTGTCCTAATTTGGCGAGTTTTATCGCTCGGATCGGACTTTCCCTTTTTGCAGTTCGTTTCAGACGAACTGCTTGTTTCTTAAGCTGAATTGTGGTCTTGTATCCTCCTTAGAAGCTTGGACTCACAATCGTTGGCTTATATATGTTCTAAAAAGGGGATCAGCCTTCGAAGAACAAGATACCTCAGTAACATTTGTAAGAGACGACACGCACATAGACAGACAAAACGCACATAGACAAATAAAAAAGACGAAAAACAAGTAAAAAACAAAGAAAGCACATACCCCTAGGACCGAACTAGACACAAGACTGACTGACCGGACTGTCTCTTACAAATGGAACTTCTTGAGGTTGGAAATGTGCCATGTTCGGGGTACTTGTTCTCCTGACATGTGAGTCAATTTGTAAGACCCTTTGCCGAGGACTTCTGACACCCGATATGGACCTTCCCATGTGGGTTCGAGTTTGCCCAGCTTTTCTGCTCGGCTTACTTCGTTGTTTCTCAAGACGAGATCTCCCACTTGAAATTGCAGCTTTTTCACCCTTTGGTTATAATACCGGGCTACTTGCTCCTTGTACTTGGCTGCTTTTATGCAGGCCAATTCTCTTCTTTCTTCGGCCAGATCTAGTTCGGCTCTCAGTCCGTCATCATTCATTTCTGAGGAGAAATTTAGAGTTCGGGGACTGGGTACGCCGATCTCGACCGGAATCACGGCTTCAGTGCCGTACACCAGACTGTACGGAGTTTCACCGTTGGAGGTTTTGGGTGTAGTTCGGTAGGACCATAGGACTTGAGGGAGATTTTCTACCCATTGTCCTTTGGCTTGTTCAATGGTACGAACTGAGCGGGCGGCTTCTCAGGATTGAGACGTGGCCCCAATCGGTCTTGCACCGGAGTCCTTTGAATCCTTTCAAAAGGAGTTCGGCGAGGATGTCCCTGATCGCCAAAAGGAGTTCGGCGAGGATGTCCCTGATCGCTATGATCGGGCTTCCTCCTGTCTCCTCGGGATGAGCTGTCTAAAGACCGTTTGCGACGGTCTGCCTCATCGGCACGGGAGAACTGGTCCGCAATGTCCCACATCTCTTGAGCTGTTTGCGGACTGCATTCCACGAGCTTTCTGTAGAGAGCTCCGGGCAGGATTCCATTTTGGAATGCCGAAATGACAAGTAGATCATTGAGATCATCTACTTGTAGGCATTCCTTGTGGAATCTCGTCATAAAGTCGCTGATCTTTTCGTCGCGACCTTGACGTATAGAAAGCAGCTGAGCCGAAGTGATTCGGGCTTCCGCTTTCTGAAAGAACCTCCTGTGGAAAGCATCCATTAGATCTCGGTAAGATCTAATGCTGCCTTGGGGGAGGCTATCGAACCACCTTCTTGCGTTCCCGATAAGCAGCTCGGAAAACAGCTTGCACATATGGACCTCATTGAGACCCTGGTTCGCCATGTTATACTGATAGCGTCCCAGGAAGTCATGAGGATTCACTAATCCGTCATAAGTCATCGACGGAGTTCGGTAGTTCTGTGGCAAGGGAGTTCGGGTGATATCGTCCGAGAACGGAGTCTTCAATGCTCCGTACATGGCGAACCCGACATCTCTTCGGTATGGAGGAGATGGAGTTCTCCTGTGATTCCGGTACCGAGGAGGAACAGGAACATGTCGGGGTTGAGGATTCTTCTTCCTGGAAGACACGGCACTACTGCGGTAGTGACTTTCATGTCTGGATGAGGAGGGAGAATCCACCGTTTTCGTCTCCGGCTTTTGGCCCTTTTGCAGGAAAATTAAGAACTCTTCCTGCTTCTCGGCCAAAAACAACTTGACAGCCTCGTTCAAATCGGGCTGCTGGGAAGACTCGGTGCGATGAGTCTTTGAGCGGCTTGTTCCTTCTCCGTGAGAACTGGAAGTAGATTTCTCCCGAGGCTGTTTTCCAGACCTGCGGGCTGGACTAGCTTCCTCATGGTTATCACGAACGGTATTATGGGTGTTACGTGATCTGGTATGCATTTTTTTTTTTTTTTGGGTGGAAAAAGGGTCAAAAATTCGCTTTATCACAAATTTGGTTCTCTGGTTCCCACAGACGGCGCCAGTGATGGTTGGGCGAATTTTTGATGGTGACAAATGCGGGTAAAAGAAAATAGATCACGACACAAGGAATTACGTGGTTCGATTTACTGAGGTAAATCTACGTCCACGGGAAGAAAGGAGGGCAAGATTGTATTGCTTGATCTGGTTTACAGCTTACAAATACAGACTTGCTATATGATATTTGATGTCTAGAGAGCTCTCTCTTCCCCCCCCTGGTCTATCTGATCTAAGTTCTATTTATACATTGAACTAAGATCGTGGCTTGCATCACCACTAACTAGGTCGTGGCTTGCATCACCACTAACTAGGTAGTGGATGTCGTGGAGGTCATGAGATCCTGCATGGGTCCACTATCTCTTTGTTTGGTCCGCTATCCTGCATGAGTTGACACCACTAAATAGATCGTGTAGTGGAGGCCGTGGAGGTTCTGCATGAGTCCACTATCTCCCAGTTCGGTCGAATACTGAGACCGAACTGCTGAACTATTGCCGAGCAGCTTTTGCCGATCTGAGAGTAGAGCTTGATTGGTCGGCTTTTACCGAGCTGTAGGCTGGGGCCGAACTCTTTGGTAATGCCGAACTGATACTGTTCCTTGGGCTTTGGGCTGATGGGCCGTCACTGCTATTGGGCTTGTTTAGTACGTACCCCATCAATATTTATTTTCGCTTTATATATTTTTTATTCTAGATCCTCTTAAACTATAGTAATAAAAAGATGGATTACCAATGTGGCAATTTCTTAGTAATTACCGACATATTATTAACGGAAATAAATGTTATCGACGAATTACCCATAGTATAATAGATCTTGTACTTAGGTGTGTATCAATGATGCACATCAACAAATAATTCAAGCTACTTGCCACCAAAATAAATCGTTATGTATGTTCATTATAAACGCACCACACAACTAAAAATGATTAGTATATCCCCTTCTAAAAAATTAAAATTACTAGCATATCACAATATAAAGAACAAGATGCGAGTGCGAAACCTATTGGTCATGCAAGGAGGATCCAGGGGCCAAAACTCGTGGAGTTAGATACAATGAAAAAGTTGTCTTCATTGAGATGGTGCCAAAAATCACTCCTATCGTCTGCACGGCTAGAAGCCTAGAATCCATTCTGTGGAGGAACTGTAGTTGGAACCAGTCAGGCTGAGCTGCTAAGTCTACGATGCGCCACCCATTCTGCGGGCTGCTCGCCTCCGCCATCATCCAATACTTTTCCACGAGATTCCTCAGTCTGTTAACAGGAGAAACATGAGGGCGAGTGTCATGATCTCCTCAAGGAGCAGGAGGCAGCGATTGAGGAACGACCGGGTGCCGACGATTCGGATGCTGACGAGCATCCGGACGAGGGAGCAGGACAAATGGAGTACAATTTTTTGTCTCATTGTGCCTTTAGTTTCCTAGATGAGTTCATATTCATGCTTTACAGACCTCTTTGGTGAGGTTTAGGATTTTGTTGTTGCACAATAATCATGGTATTTCCGTTAATTTGTTTTGGAATTGGGCTTTGCCTGTTTTTTTTACCAAAATTTTAAAAATGATTGTAAAATTTGTTATTGTATCAATAAAAGAATCAAGTTACAGTAATTATTTTTATGTATAAACGTAAATTTATTGTTCCCTTTGTGTCTAAATTGAAAACTTTTGAAACGATATAAATTTTAATATAAAATTGATAAAGTAAGAAAAATAAAAAGAAAGAGTATATTAATAGAAAATGAGTTTCATCTCATAAAGAAGAAATTTTCTAATATGAAACGTTTCTTTCTTTTTAGAACACAGACCAAAATAAAAGAGTTTCTATTTTTATGAAACAAAGGGAGTAATGTATTGTTTTAAAAATCTATTCCCAATGACGGGATCCGTTCGACCTTAGAGCATCTCCTATGGCGCCCCTCCGGTAGGACGTCCGGTCGGACACCGGGAAGGGCGACGGGACGTCCGCCGTTGGGAGGTCGGAGGTCGGATACGGACGTCCCGTGAGGACGTCGGGTGTCCTCGGACGTCCCGGCGACGGGCGGGCGGACGTCCGCCACTGTGGCTTCAACTCGGACGTCCGGTCGGACGTCCCGTTTTTATTATTATTTTTTTTTGTTTTGAAACTCTATATATACGGCTCGTTGAATTTTATTTCATTCGCACCACTTGCGTTAATAACAAGTTTCTCTCTCTACATCTATAATTTCAAGTATATCTAGAATGTCTAGTGAAAGTGATAGCGAGAATGAGTTGGAGGTCGCTGTTTCAGGTGCTATACAGAGGCTGCTACAACAGAGGTTGCAGCGGCGGCAGCAGGCGGCGGTACCTCGGCCGATCCATCGTCGAACTCAAGTACCCCGTGACCACATTGCTGCACATATTCGGTTGTATGCTGACTACTTCGCTCCGCAACCGCGTTTTGGGGAAGCCTTATTCCGGCGACGCTTTAGGATGCATCGTCCGCTGTTTCTGCACATCGTGGGTGCTTTAGAGAGTAGATACCTGTTTTTTAGGATCAGAGAGGATGCAGCTGGCAAACCCGGACTCACGCCCTTGCAGAAGTGCACTGTCGCAATCAGACAACTGGCGTATGGAGGCGCGGCCGACATGTTCGACGAGAACCTCCACATTGGCGAGTCGACAGCAGTCGAGTGTCTGCAGAATTTTTGCGCGGGCGTGAGAGCGATATTCGGGGAGCGGTATCTTCGGAGTCCGAGCCCCGAAGACTGCCAGATGCTGATAGATATGCATGGGTCGGTGCACGGGTTCCATGGGATGTTGGGCAGCATAGATTGTATGCACTGGGAGTGGAAGAACTGCCCCGCCGCCTGGAAGGGGATGTACACTACCGGCTTCAAAGCCAAGCATCCCACGATGATCCTTGAAGCTGTAGCTGACTACCGGTTGTGGATATGGCATGCTTATTTTGGAGTCGCCGGGTCCAACAACGACATCAACGTTCTCCAGTCGTCGCCCCTGTTCAACGATCAGTGCAATGGCGTTGGTCCCGCCATCAATTTCGTCGCCAACGGCAACCAGCATAATATGGGGTACTATTTGGCAGATGGGATATACCCAAACTGGCCCGTCTTTGTGAAGTCAATCAAGCATGCGATCGGACAAAAGAAGACATACTTTGCGAGCCGTCAGGAAGCAGCGCGCAAGGATGTGGAGCGGGCATTTGGTGTGCTCCAGAGTCGGTGGGCGGTAGTGAAGGGTCCTGCACGGCAGTGGTATATTCCCAACATCGGCGATGTCATGTACGCATGTATCATAATGCACAACATGATTGTCGAAAATGAAGCTGCGGAACTGACTCAGTGGACCAATGAAGATGATACGGGTGCAGGTCCAAGTCACGGCGTGGCCACCGCGAATGTGAATATGGGGGTACCTCATGGAGAGGTCGAGCGGCTGCGTGCATTTGCCGACATGCGGCAAACAGATGCCCATATTCGACTTCAGCAGGATATTATCGAAGAGGTTTGGACTCGGAGGGGTTGACGTGATAATGTATGAATTTTTTTTATTAGTGTGTAATTTTTTTTTCAAATCATGTATGTTTTTTCCGATAAAGTTGTTAATTTTTCCCGTTCGTATTCTCGGTCAAATTTTATTTCCGTAAACGTAAATTGTTTTATTTGTGAATTTATGATTTTTTTTATTGCGGGATGTCCTAGTGGGAAGGGCGATGGGAAGGGCGGATATGCATGGGATGTCCTAGTGATGTGGCAGTGGGGTGGGATGTCCTAGTGACGTGGCAGGAGGTGTTTTTGGGATGTCCTAGTGGATGTCCGAGTGGGATGTCCGCCCACTGGAGATGCTCTTAGCCACCCACTTTAACTAAAACAATATTGACTTTAAATTAAGAAAAAGAAGAAATAAGAGGTACTCCCTCCGTCCCAACGTGGTTGAGTCGTACTTCCTCTGTCTGCGAATAGGAGTCTCATTTTTCTATTTTAGTCTTTCTGCGAGTACGAGTCCTGATTCACTTTTACCATAAATGGCAATAGGGTCTCACCTTCCACTAACTCATTCCACTCACATTTTATTTAAAACTAATATATACAAATGAGACTCTTATTCCACTATTTTTTTTCGCCCACTTTTCTTAAAATTTCTTAAAATCCTTGCCGCTTAGAAATGAGACTCCTTATAATGAACGAAAGGAGTATTACTTTTTAGGTTGTTATAAGGTAGTTGAATATTTTTTTTAAGCAAAAACTTTATTCTCTCTCTTCCTTTCTCTTTTATTTCATTCTCTCCTCTTTAATTTTTAACACATTAATTTTTAAAATTTAAGCCAAAAGAAATATCCAAACTATCTACGTAGGGGGTGTTCGGTTGGCAAGATTAAATCTCATGATCAAATATGTATCATGTTTGGTTCATAAGATTAAACCCCTCAACTTAATCCTAGATGGATAGTCTCATGATAATTAGTCATAGCCTCCCCCTCCAACTAAAATAATCTCACAACTTAATCCTAGATAGATAGTCTCATGATATTAGTCATGGCAACCGAACGCCGCCATAGAGAATAATAAATTAGACATTGTACTCCCAACGACAGAGTTGGCCTAAAGCCCATATCCTCTCCCTTAAACAGCCCAGCCCAGCTCAGCCCAAGATGGTTAGAATGTATCTTTAACCATTTTTCCGCCCAAAACCCCTAACTGCAAAAGACTACACTCGAATAAAATCAAAGCGGAGTGATGGCGGAGATGGCGGCCGAGAAGAAGAAGAAGAGGAGTTTGCCGGTGATACCATGGATGAGAGATCCCGTCGATGTCAGTCTATCCGATTCATGCCCGCTCAGCTCCATTCCTTTCCTCGACTCCAGGTCTTCCACATTTGAAAATCTATGAATAGAATGATCGGAAACAAGTTGAATTAACTCAGAGATGTTGTTTTTCTAGGTTAGAGACGGCGCTGCGGAGTAAGGGTTTCGATTCGCTGTTTCCGGTGCAGGCAGCTGTTTGGCATGAGACAATCGGTCCAGGTTCATTCGAGCGTGATCTCTGCATAAATTCGCCTACGGGGAGCGGGAAGACCCTCGCGTATGCTCTTCCGATTGTGCAGATGCTTTCCACCCGCACGATTAAATGCCTTAGAGCTCTGGTGGTGCTTCCGACTCGCGACTTGGCTGTGCAGGTTTCGTATTATTGCATCATATTTTTTCTATAATTTTACGACCGATTGATTGCGTTTTGGTTTAATAATGATATGAAATGTGTTGTAAGTGCTTCTCAAGTGGTAGTCAGATTTTATGTATATGCTGTAGTTGCTGTCAATGTTGGATGGCACAAATGCGTGAATGCATTAGCTTGTGTGTGCTTTTTAGGTGAAGGAAGTTTTTGCTGCTTTGGCACCTGCGGTGGGATTGTCAGTGGGCTTAGCTGTTGGTCAATCATCTATTGCTGATGAAATCTCAGAGCTCATCACGAAACCTACAATGGGTATTGGTGTTTGTAGTGATTCTGATGATTTCTGCCAGGAGATAAGAAGTTCAGTAGACATACTTGTAGCAACACCTGGACGGCTGATGGACCACATTAACCATACCAAGGGCTTCACAGTCGAGCATCTTTGTTATCTTGTAAGGAAGTGATTTTTGTGATAAAAAATGTTCAATCTCCCTTGTGTGAAAATTCTTGATAACTGTGTCCCCATTATCTAAATGTCTAAGTTTGGGCGTTCTCTCAGTCTGTCTAACCCACAATATCATGTCATCAAGATTATAATCATATCTCCTTGTTTGTTGCTTGAGTTTCACTTTTCATGTGTGATCTTAAGCCTTAGTTGACAATATAAATATCCTTAAATTCATCATATATTTTGGGGGTCTTACCTAATCATGTTTTTAACCTTGACACACGGCCAATACTGATTAGCTTCTTGTTTGGTTGATGGGACAAACTGTTACTTATCTCATAGTTGTCTTTTAATTATCTGTAAAGCTGAAATGGAGTGCCTTTTATCAGGTGGTTGATGAAACAGACCGATTACTTAGAGAAGCTTATCAATCCTGGCTGCCTACTGTCCTTCAGTTGGCACAGTCTTCAACTAATAGTCAGTTTTCCTTTGGGGACGCCATCAACCGCCCTGCATTTGGCTTGCTAAAGACAGTTAGGAGTTTGTGAGTATCATTCCCCTCTTGTTTTTTTTGCTGGTTGATTTCATGATGTCTGTCTTGTCTGCTATATTTATCGTATTTAATATTACATTATCCTTTTTTATTTTATTTTATTTATTTTCTTCCATTATATCTAGTGAGAGTGGGGAAGGGAGCAGATGGGTAGACAATCTGGGTTTTGTCTTAATGTAATACTCCAACTTGAAATATGTCTTAATTGCTAGGTGAGAGTTTATTACCTTTATATGCATTCATGCTGTTTTGTAATTTGATTCAGATGCATAGTTTTCAAACTTAAGCTAAGTCATTTGTTTCTTCTAATTACACATGAATACCAGTGGTGTCGAGAAGGGCTTTAAGGGTAAGCCATATCCACGGCTTGCGAAGATGGTTCTGTCAGCCACACTAACTCAGGACCCAAGTAAGCTCGCTCAACTCGATCTTCACCATCCATTGTTCTTGACGACTGGAAAAAGCCGGTACCAGTTCCCTGAGAATTTGAAATCTTATAAAGTGGTATGATAATCTTTTCTATAGTCCATTTCCTGAGATTGAAATTTTATTATATCCCATTTGAGCTGAGCCCAAAATAATCTTCTTATCTCAACATAGTGAGAGCTCTTTTTGTAGGTTATGCTGACTTTTAGTCCTCTTATACATGGCTGGTGATAATATATTAGAATGGTTTGGTTTTACATAAAAGTCTGCATATATCCCATTTAGTAGATGTAAACTGTTGACAGCTTACTCAGCATTTTCTCAATCCTTATGCAGGTGTGTACATCAAAGCTTAAACCACTTTATCTACTTGCACTTTTGGGAACTTTGCAAGGGGAGAAATGTATTGTTTTCACTTCGTCTGTGGAGTCCAATCACCGGCTCTGCACTTTGTTGAATTTCTTTGATGACCTTCAAATTAAGATTAAAGAGTACTCTCGTCTTCAACGTCAGTCTGTAAGAAGGTGATCTAGGCATATCCATCTTCTTAAATTTTCTTATATTATGTTGTATGATAATTGATAAAATCATAATTATATTACTTGCCATATTTTACCAGTTGGAGAGGAACTTCCTAATATCATACAACGATTAGTTGCCAAGTGCCTTTTTTCTGAGAAAATTCTTGATTTTATTTTGGTGTTCAATTTACAATGCTAATAAGTTAGCTTTCCTAAATGCTTTCTATATGGAATGATATGTTTTCAGCAAAACATTGAGGTCATTTAGAGAAGGAGAAACACAAGTTCTTATATCCTCTGATGCAATGACTCGTGGAATGGATGTTGAAGGGGTTAAAAATGTAATCAATTATGATATGCCCCGATTCATCAAGACATATATTCACCGTGCTGGTCGAACTGCGAGGGCAGGGCAGAGTGGCCGTTGCTTTACACTTCTGCGCAACGATGAGGTACCTTTAATGATCTTAGTTGTTGGTTTTAGTTACTGATTCTAAGAGAATGTTGTTCTTTGTTAAAAGATACCCTTCTTTTTCTGAGTAATTCATTTATCACCAAAAATTGTCACTTCACATGAAAGTATGTTGAAGTCTTGATTGGTTACTTGACTTCCAATTATTGTCACTGTCAGCCTTTTTAATCTGCGAATTTTACACAACCTCCTTTTGTTGCAAATGCTGGTTGGCTAATTAACATGGTCTATGATTTCCTTTTTTCTATCTGCTTTTGTGTAGAATTTTTAATTTTCTTGATGTTTTGGTTTCAGGTTATTCGATTTAAGAAACTTTTACAAAAAGCCGACAACGAATCCTGTGCCGAATATTCTGTTCCATCTGAATCTGTAGAGGCACTTCGTTCCATGTATACTACAGGTAAAAAACCTATGATTCTCTCATCCATATTCTTTTCTTTAGATCTGGGCTTCCCTCTTCCCATGGCTTTTTATGTTTAATTAATACATTGAGGCAAAGAGGAAGAAATGTCATGCTGAACATTACATAACACTCATCTGTCATGTATTACTGTATCTTTATTCTCTGACATGGTACACTGTTACATTCTAGCTCTGGAGAGATTGAAAGAGAGCGTTGAATCAGAAAAGCACAAGAAATCCAGGATTAATATCAAGAGCCGCGGCGTTGCTAAGAAAAATGACAAATCAGCTTAAAGGAGCGAAAGAATATAGTTCAATTATCGGTGCAGTCCCAGTTCCCACCAGTTTCCTTTTGTCTCTGTACAAACAGGTACATATACGATGGTGAATTGGTACTTTTTATTTTGTTTTAATTTTGCCAATATTTGATTTTTTTTGCTCTCTTTGTTTGCTTCAGCAGATGGTGCTGAAGCAGTAGAGCAGTTTCCGGTCTCCCGAAAATGAAAATGGAGGTCGGAGGTGAAGTTGTTGCATTTCTCTTTAGGCTACTGGTTTTCTTCAGTTTTGATGAATTGCTATAGTTATAGTGGAGTATTATTATTTATTTATCAGCATAATTTTGTCATCCCTAATTTTCTCCCACAGCTATTTAATGATAATGCGATATAATATGTGTTGATTTTGGTCCTAAGTTTCTTCAATGCTGTACTTCACCCCAATAGTTGTTTTATACTATTTCAAATGTATTTCTCACATTAAAGAATGTGTATTTTTTCTATGATATGTCATGTCTTTTGATTAATGTCTCTTAATTATATAGAGTGGAGTGTGATATTTAATTAAATTCTTTTTAAAATGATATCTAGAAATAGTGCTAATTTAACGCAAAACCTTTACCGTAAAAGGTGGTTTCACTTCAAATTTATTACTCAATAAATCAATCTAAAAGCTAAACAAACACATGGCCTCTGCTTCTCCCACTGATTTCTGCATTTTATTTCAGCCCATAATTTTCAACATTGCTTTCCCTCAAAACTCGTATATATATACTGCATGAGTTGGAATACTAAAAACATCATCATCCCACAACATTCTCCATCAAATTCTATTGCAAATAAACTTCTGTTTCTCTCACTGAAAGGCCCCCTTTTTCCACAACAACCATGAGAAAGCAAATTAGCTACATGCACCACTTCAATTTCATCGAGGTTGCGCCCTCACCGGTGATTCGACCGCACAAGGTGTCGCAGGCCCTGATGCTCATGCACCACTTGAATTTGACCGAGGTTGCGCCCTCGCCGGTGATTCAACCACACAAGGTGTCGCAGGCACCGACGCTCGAGACAATTGTCGAAGAAGCTGGACTGGAGAAGGAGGCTGCAACCAAGATCAAGACCATCTACTTCCTTCCCATCATCCTCTCCTTCCTCATCTACGCGCTCATGAGCAGATTACCCGTCGTCTGACGCCCGATCAGACGAAGCAGGCCTCAGCTGCTGTGGATCCCATAAAAGAAGGGGGTGAAACCGCGGCAGATGTGCAGACGAAGCAATGAATAATATGCATGTATCAAGGGATTTTCAAGCATGTTGTGTAGAAAGGAATGTGGAGAAATGTAGGGAAATTGCAATGAATCAAAAAAAACAGAAAAAGAAAAAAAGATTCATTTCATCCATAATTTCCATGTGAGATGAGGTGAAACAAGAACTGGCCATCTATTGTTGATATCAGATGGTCGAATAGGATATCAAGAATTAGGTTTAAGGTTATTTGTATATATTTGTTCATACATATACAACTTAGGGGGGGGGTCAGATGAATGTTTCTTTCATCTTCCCTAAATTGTAGCTTTCAGTTTTACTACATGAGGAAATGTGTAAATACAAAATTGTTATAAAGAATATGAAATTGCCTTATACAAGTATTCAGCTTTTAACTGCAAAATTTAGGTTTCTCATGTGATTGTCTTAAAAACTTAGCAACAATCATACCAGATATAGAGAACTATGATTCTATAGTTCAATCTAGATTTCCATCTGCGTTCAACGTTTCAATCTGCAGTCGTTTCAAAGCTGCGACAAGAAAGAGGAATACAGGATTATTAATTAGCATAATGTAACCAATACAAATTATGCAGAATGATCAAACAACAAAAACACTCGGTCCAAATCAAAGACCTTAATTAGTGCTCAAGCTACCATTTTAAGCTAAAATCTTGAGATGTTTAAAAATGGTGTTCATGCTAATGCAATTTCACTAAAATTCAGTACATTACATCCTAATTTACATCTAAGTACATATTTTATCCAGAAAAAATGAATGTAATATTATTATTATTATTAATAATATAAATGTGGCTCATTTATTAGAGATTTAAATTTGGTTATTGGTTTTTATGAAACTAAATGGAAAAGTAATGTTCTATGCCTGAACGAATATGACTCAAATTTCCTTTTGATTTGTCGTAATGAAGCTGATCGATTTCTACGAATGAAAACGATACTATCTTAACGTAGTCTCTATCTATTTAATACACAAAATAATAGTAGTACTACGTTAAAATCATGTATAGTCCAATAAATAAGTCATTTTCGTTCAGATGAATAAAGTACTTTTGCGCGTAAATGGAGAATGTTGATTCTCTTATCATAAAACATTATCTACCATCGTCTCACTCAAAGTAACTAATTTTTTTTTAGTAACTTAAGAAATTTTATTCCAAATATGAAAATAAGACATTTTGAGACAAATTGAAAAGAAAACGTGAGACAGTATTTTTTTATGTCAAAAAAAAATAAAAAATAATAATAATAATAATAATAATAATAATAATAATAATAATAATAATAATAATAATAATAATAATAATCTAACCGAATATTTGTCCAAATAAAGAGCTAGACATTCACAATTCTCCAGTTGAGGAATTTCCGATTACCAGTAAATTTCCCGGGAGCTAATGGGGGAACATCAAATCCAACACCCCTTTTCTCTTCCACCTCCGCCTCTTCCTCCGCCCGCTTCACCATGCGACGACTCCGCTCCGCCGGAACCATCGTCTCTGGACGATCCTTCACCTCTTCCGCCCCTCCTTTCGATCCTAGCCGAAGTAACCTTCCTCTCTCTCTCTCTCTCTCTCTCTCTCTCTCTCTCTACATTATTGCTTGTGCGCGTGTGTGAGTTTCTTCATTCAATGTATTGTTATGAATCTAAATTACTGTGTGTAATTTCATAGGTTATTTGGAGGTACTTTTTATGCTCAATTTCTATGATCATGTATTGTATCTGTGTACCTAATTCTTTGGCCTAGGGTTATAGCTGGATCTCAACGATGAATAATTCGAAATTTCGCTTTAATATGGAGCAATGATTACCTAGTCTTCCCCCTTATTAAGCCGAACTGGAGCTAAGAATTCTGCACCTTCTTAATAAGCTGAATTTATTGCGAATTACTCCATGTACTATGTAGGGGTCTGTGTTAAGAACAGAATTGAAAGGAAAACAATTGTAGAAATTCTTTATTCAATCGGCAGTGCCGCCCAAGCCCCAGGCTTTTCCTTGATACAATATATGTCCCTTTCAATCATAATCTCCTAAACTATTAATAGGGAAATAATCATAATAACCGACTTTCCCCCCCAACAGGCGCATCATAACCGCCCCTTATTCTATTTACAAGATACACACTCCTATTTACAAAATACACACTATTTACAATATTTATACTAATTACACAGCCCACGAATGTAGACTCAATCCCGATCCTCACGCTTCTTCCTCCTTTGATACACTATCAAGGGCTTTCCCTGGTTGTCACCCTTTCGCTTCATATCAATTCCATCCCCCTTAGAATCGACCTTGTCCTCAAGGTCAAAATCTGGAAATTGCCCCATAAAATGTTGCAAGTCGATCCAAGTAGCCCCATCTTCACCCTCACCTTTCCATTTCACCAATAGTTGCTCAACTTCACGTTCCCCCATTGGAATCACCCGCAATGCCAAGATTTGTTCTGGCTCGAGCATTGGCAAGACCGGCAGTTCTATAGATTCCGGAAATTCAGTTGTAACTTCATGATTTCCCACCACCTTCTTTAGTTGAGAGATATGAAACACCGGATGTACCTTGCTGCCTTCCGGAAGGCGCAGCTTGTATGCTCTGCTCCCAACCCGAGCAAGAATTTCGAAAGGCCCATAAAACTTAGCCGACAGCTTATGATCCTTACCATCCCGCAACGAGGCTCGCCGAAACGGTCGGACCTTCAGAAACACCTTATCACCAATCATAAACTCTACGTCTCGACGGTGCTTGTTGGCCTGAATGCTCATCTCCTGCTGTGCTTGCATTAGATTTCCCCGAAGTCGCTGCAAAACTTCATCTCGGCTGGCCAAAGTTTCAACCACTGCCGGCATTTTACACTCCCCGGGCAGAAAACGGCGAAGAGTTGGAGCCGGCCGACCATATACCACCTCGAAGGGAGTCATTCGCGCCGCGGTTTGGTATGAAGTATTGTACCAAAATTCTGCCCATGCCAACCATCTCACCCATTGCTTGGGCTGCTCGCTAGTGAAACAACGGAGGTATGTCTCCAACACCCGATTCGTCACCTCCGTTTGACCATCCGTTTCAGGATGGTAGGCTGTAGAGAACTTGAGGCGAGTACCGGACTGCGCGAATAATTCTTTCCAAAAAACACTTATGAACATGGAATCACGATCGCTAACAATGGAGTTGGGAATTCCATGCAAGCGGACCACTTCTTTCATGAAGATTTCCGCCACCGAGCGAGCAGTGATCGGAGGCTTTAATGGTAAGAAATGAGCATACTTAGATAACCTATCAACCACCACCAATATCACAGAAAATCCTTTCGACTTAGGCAAGCATGTGATGAAATCCATAGAAATA
Organism: Salvia splendens; assembly: GCF_004379255.2. NCBI lineage: Eukaryota > Viridiplantae > Streptophyta > Magnoliopsida > Lamiales > Lamiaceae > Salvia > Salvia splendens. The sequence goes on from NC_056042.1 coordinate 2,212,874, forward strand.
TCTTCCCAAATTTGTTGCGGAATAGGCAACGGCTGTAGCAACCCGGCTGGCGACATTGCCTCGTATTTCATCTTTTGACAAATCAAACATTTAGCAACATATTCTTTAACAGTACGGAACATACCTTTCCAATAAACGTTGGTTGCGATCCGTCGATATGTTCGCAATACTCCTGCGTGTCCCCCAGACGGGGTATCATGGAACTCATGAAGAAGTTCGGGAATCCATCGCGATGCTGCCGGTAGCGTGATGCGATCGTGAAAGAATAATTTCGTTCCCACCAACCGAAAACCCGGTCTACTGTCCGGCTGCCGCTGAATTGATTCGATGATGGCCTTGAGATACTCGTCACTCCGTTGCTCGCTCTCGATCCCCTCGAAGCCCAGCCACTCCGCCTTACTTAATGTTGACAACTCGGCATCACCGTCCCGTCGTGATAGAGCGTCCGCCGCAGCATTAGAAATTCCAGTTTTATACTCAATATCAAAGTCATATCCCATCAACTTAGCAATCCAAACTTGCTGCGCGGGAGTAACAATCTTCTGATATAGCAAATGCTTCAAGCTCCGGTGATCGGTGCGCACCACAAACTTCCTTCCCAGTAGATAAGGTCGCCAATGCTGAACGGCTAAAGCGAGGCCCATCATTTCCCGTTCATACGCCGATTTTGTCAAGGTACGATCAGCCAAAGATTTGCTGAAATAGGCAATCGGTCGACGCTCCTGCATTAGTACCGCCCCTATGCCCGTTCCGGAAGCATCGCATTCGATAACAAAGGGGCGATCAAATTGGGGCAATGCCAACACCGGTGCCTCCGTAAGAGCCCTCTTTAAGCGACAGAAGCCCTCTTCCGCTTTAACAGTCCACTCAAAGCCTTTGGGAGCGTCTTTCTTTAATAACATCGTTAATGGCCTCGCAATTAAGCCATACTCCCTGACAAAACGGCGGTAGTACCCAGTCAAACCCAAGAATCCTCGTACCTCGCGTATACTCGAAGGTCTCGGCCACTCTAGCACAACCTTAATTTTATCCGGATCCATTGCTACTCCATCCTTCGAAATTATGTGACCCAAGTATTCGACTTGCCGACAACCAAATGTACACTTCTTGTGATTTGCCAAAAACTGATTTTTTTGTAAAATCCAAAGCACAGTTTCCAAGTGCACTCGATGCTGCTCCCACGAACGGCTGTAGATGAGTATGTCGTCGAAGAAAACTAACACAAACTTACGCAAATAGGGCCTGAACATGTCATTCATAGTGGATTGGAAAGTCGCCGGTGCATTCGTGAGGCCGAAGGGCATGACCAAGAATTCATAGTGACCACTGTGAGTTCGGAATGCGGTTTTGGGTACGTCCTCGGATGCAACTCGGATTTGGTGATATCCGGATCGAAGATCAATTTTGGAGAAAACGACCGCCCCAGCCAGCTCGTCAAGCATCTCTTGAATCACCGGAATGGGGTATTTATCCGGTACCGTCACCTTATTTAATTCTCGATAATCGACACAAAATCGCCAACTCCCGTCTTTCTTTTTAACCAACAATACTGGGCTTGAGAAGGCGCTCGAACTCGGTCTTATAATCCCTGCCAATAACATGTCCTTCACCAATCGTTCAATCTCGTCCTTCTGGTGATGCCCATAACGATACGGTCGCACAGAAACTGGTCGAGTACCATCTTCCAAGGTAATGCGATGGTCTGTCACTCGCTCAGGTGGTAAGGATTTCGGATCCCCAAATACTTCGTGAAATTGTTGCAGCACTTCTTGTACCCCTTCTTGCTCGTGTATTTCAGCGTCCCCCTTTTCTTCTAGTACTATCGCCCATACTTGTGCATCGCGAGAGTTGATTAATGATTTTAGTCCGATAGGTCCCCGGCACAATTGAGGATCGCCCCGCAGCTTGATGCAACGACCTTCCTTTTCGAACTTCATTATCATTTTGTCGTAGTAGTGCTTCACCTCTCCCAAGGTCGAAAGCCATGTCATACCCAAGATCATATCTACACCACCTAGCGGAAACACAAAACAATCTAATAGGAACTGACATCCCGCCAATGTTACCTCAATTTTCCGGCATGCACCCTCCGCTTCTTGGCGTAAACCGTTTCCCAAGAGAACGCCGAATCGCTCCTCTCGATCGGGCTGTAGTTGCAGCCGGTCCACGAGTGCCCTTGATATAAAATTGTGGCTTGCTCCGCTATCTATAAGAACTATGATAGTGTGTTCTCCCAACTTTGCATGCAGGCGCATAGTCCGAGCGGTATCAATGCCCGCCATTGAATATAATGGCAACTCAACGTCTCCTTCGCCAGACTCTTCATGCTCCTCGTTCATCTCCTCAAGTCCCGTTGGCTGATAAAATTCATACTGCTGCAGGTCTATCTTCTCTCCTTCGGTGATCATTACTCGCAACTGTTTGAGGCTACACTCATGCCCCGGAGAATAAGGTTTTCGACACCGGAAGCACAGCCCTTTAGCCTTTAATTCCGCCAATTCTTGCGAAGAGATCCTCGTAAAACGAGGTCGTTGTGGATGCTGCATCGCTTCACTGGCCCTTGACATAGAAGATTTCTCACCCGGACGTGAGTTACTACTAGTGAAATTCTGACTTGGCCTTCCTATCGAGTCAGTCCAAGCCATTGAACCGCTTCGACTCCAGCCGCTTCTCCTTGGCGTCGAATTATTCCAATTCAAACTTGTACGTCCTCCCCCCTGGATTGCCAAATTATCTTCTACATCACGTGCTAATTCCATTGCCGATTCCAGTTCAGTCGGCCTGAATAGGCGTAGGAATCCTCGTATTGGATCCTTAAGACCCTTCATGAAGTAGCCGAGATAATGAGCGTCGGTTAAGCCCGGTACTTGACTTGAGAGTTGAACAAACAAATTGACGTAATCCTCGACTCCCTTAATTTGTTTAATATCAGCCAATCTCTCAAATGCGTCCCCTTGGAAACGAGTATCGAACCGAGAAACCAATGCTTCCGAAAATTCCTTCCATGTGAGGGAGGGCTTACGAGAACGCAGCCAAGTCATCCAATACAAAGCCGGTCCCTCCATTGCCACCACCGCCGCTGCAACTCGGGATTCCGTCGCAGTTCCGGTTATCTCGAACTGTTGGTTGGCACGGGCTAGCCAACCGATGGGGTCCATTCCGTCGAACGACGGCAATTGCAAACCCCCTTTGTTCTTCCCCTGGTCGGGTTTCTCGCCCGTGTCGCTACCTTCCTCTGATTTGTTACCATCGTCGTTGTTGGACCCTCCTTCGCCGGAGTGAGATTCCGACTTAGTTTTGACGGCGACCGATAATTCGGTGAGGGTAGCAGTAATTATCTCCAGACTTTCTTTCATCGCTCTCTGATCTTCTCGAATCCCTTGCTGCTCTTTTTCCAACGCTTCCATCCTTTCCGTTTGCGATCTCGTCATTTTCAAGTGAGGACGGGATCCGGCAGGTCGGACCAATTGTTAAGAACAGAATTGAAAGGAAAACAATTGTAGAAATTCTTTATTCAATCGGCAGTGCCGCCCAAGCCCCAGGCTTTTCCTTGATACAATATATGTCCCTTTCAATCATAATCTCCTAAACTATTAATAGGGAAATAATCATAATAACCGACTTTCCCCCCCAACAGGCGCATCATAACCGCCCCTTATTCTATTTACAAGATACACACTCCTATTTACAAAATACACACTATTTACAATATTTATACTAATTACACAGCCCACGAATGTAGACTCAATCCCGATCCTCACGCTTCTTCCTCCTTTGATACACTATCAAGGGCTTTCCCTGGTTGTCACCCTTTCGCTTCATATCAGTCTGATTGATGAAATATAGTATTAGAATTGTGTGAAGATTTTAGGTGTAAACACTATTTTGATAGTTCTGGAGAATTACTTGCTTATGCGGATTTTCTAGTTAGTTTGGTTATAGAAACACCTTGAATCAAGTTTTGGCTTATGTTCTTATGTATGCTGAACTTGTTTTGCGTCTTTGAAGTGATTGGGATCATCCAAAGAAAGGCTATGATCAAAGAATTGGCAGCTGCATATCATGCTGAGTGCCTCACCTATTGCCAAGAACTCTTGGAACTACAGAAAAAAAACGACGAGGCAAGTAATTTTCGAAATACTAGTAACATATCGTGCTATTTTCTTCGTTCTGTGCTCTTTTCATTACGTATTCATTCGGTCTCTATGTTACTATGGATGGGTATTTATGGGGAATGTCGATATAGCCATCAGCGAACAAAACTATTTCAAGTGCTATACAGTTATCAACATAAACCGGGGATTTCTGACCAACCCCTTGTAGTCCATTCCAATATCTTCACCCGGAAAGTAAGAAAGGCTAGCAGGCACCGCGATATAATTTCATTACCATCTTAAAAGCGTATGTATCGAGTGATGGACTAGTTTCAGATAGAAACAGATAGAAAGCTATGTTAAGCTGTTGGTTCTTCTGAATATAGAAACAGAAGTCTTTGGCAAAATATTAACACCAAGAGCATCGGTTGTGGTGGAGACCCTGAAATTGGTGAGCAAGGTGAAAGAAGCAGCTTCGACATTGAACACCACTTTCAACCCTTTAAAATCTGTTTATGCTTTGGGTTTCGGATAATTTTCTGGCCTGCATTCTCTTGCAATGAGTGTGAGAACTTGGACTTGGAAGAGGCACATAGTCTGGTAGGGAATTGGATCAGCGGAGGCTGAATTATCGACTGTAGCTGAGATTGCTGACGAGAAAATCTTGCTCGAACATCTCCCAGCCATTCACTCTGCCTCTAGAAGACAATGGTGATCATTACTCTCTATCTTCTGATCTTATTTGATCAATAATAACATCTTCTTTGAAACAAATGCAGCCCTTTACAGACATAAAACTTCCGGAGGAGCCAAGGAAAGAAGCTCTAAGACGCGTCAAGAAGTCCCGCCAGGTATCAATACTTGTAAAAGGTCTCTTCATCTCGATCCCATTTCTCAATATAAGATGCATCGAATAAATTGCTGCTATATCCTTATGTTGATCATACTTGGCAGGGGCATCGTGATCTCTTGCAAAAAAACGTGCTTACTTCTTCAAATACTTGTGTGCTCAACACAACATCAAAATTTAGTTTCTCTTCCTAATTTGTGATTTAAATAGAAAAAAATACTCTTTTTATTTGTACCATATTATTTTTTGGGTCCGTAATCAACAATCTTTATTTTTTCTGTTTGATTTGTTCACAAAAAGTTAGTCTCTTTCTATTTTCAGTAATAAGGAGTACCATTTTTTCTCGATCTTCAATTTGTTCATTTCAAAACTAACAATATTTTAAATTTCTTTTTTGTAAGTCTACCAGTGTATACATTAAATTCCATATGGTCCATAACTATAGGTAGTAGACGAAATAAGTATGTATCTTTTCTATCACACGATCCACCACTTTTTCATAAGATTAAGTAAATAACTAGTCGATTGTCAGCTACCGTTTTAAATAAATATCTCAATAAAAAAATATTTTCAACACAACTTTCAAGTCTATGATAATTATCAATTGACTCCCAAGCTAGATCCAAGTTCGACTAAAAGCAAGGGCATGTTTTCTAATTTTCTCACTCAATACACATTTATTAATCATTATTAAGTCATACACCAAACACTTTAGAACTATTTCAATTAAAAGTTGTACTTATATAGTAGCATAAAATAAACAGACAATATTATCATGTTCCATGGCTGTGGTCGGTTATTCAGAAGTCATTTTTCTGGAAATATTTGTACTACAAATCATACTTTTGGTCAGCCACCATTAATCAAGGGCATTATTGGCAACACAAAATCAGTCCTGAACAATTGCTCAGCCTAATGTTTTTTCTTCCAATAAATGAAATTAATAGAGCGGAACCTACACAGGCATGCGTAGCTAGCTTTTCTGTTTTTAGTTAATTTCTCATAATTGTACATTTAAAGAAGCTCTATCTTCCATCACCAAAATAAAATCTCATTTTATCATAAATCAATCGACATCCACAGCCAAAAAGTCACATTTCATTTTATTATAAAATGGAGTAATACTTAATTCATTCCGCATTAATAGAATTATATTCCTTTTTAAGACGTTCAATATCATTTTTATTTTTGTCAAAAAGTATACATTTCTCTTTTTGTTATTTATTTTACTTTATTCTCTCATCATTTAAAACACTAAAAATATGCTCCCACATTTTATTTCTTAATCTCTATGCTGAAAAGAAAAACTTTTATATTATCTTGGAACGAAGTGGAGCATATATCAAACTGATTTACATTCCATTACCTTTTATGTTCACATTCATTTCTAATTCTTAAAACTCACTTCGTGTCAAAATTAGACTTTATAATGCATGCAAACTTAAGGAGTAGTCAAAAAGTATTTGCCATCCCAAATTACTTTAATCATATTTCATTTAAGATTATCTTAAATCACTTTTAATAGCTTTTTTTTGTATTTAACTTTATCTATATATTATCCTCTTTATTCAATCATTAAATATCAATTGAATAATCAATATGTTTCATTCTCTCAATTTAATCATTTAACGTCAATTTCACAGACTAAAAGAAATGATTCATAAACTAAAGAAAAAGTAATTTTTTTGATAAGTAATAAAGTTTGGCAATGGATGGCAACATATGGCTAATCAATAGCAACATGATTTATATGTACATGAAATATGTGACCATCTCATAAACATAACACAAATTCTCCATGCATACATGATCAAATAACAATAACCAGTAAAAATAGTTAGTTCATTAAGCCGCACAAATGAATCAAAGCCACAGAGCACCAGCGTTTTTGAGGAGCGGCACAAGCGATCCGTTGATGTGGCAAGCCATCACCGTCTCGATCCCGCCGAGAAACTTCCCTCCGACGAACACCGCCGGCACAGCCTTGCCTCCGCCGCCGATGCGGTGCAGCAGCGAGAGGATCGGTCCACCGGCGGCCTCGCGGTCGAGCTCGACGACCGTCGGACCGACGCCGAGGCCGAAGAGGAGCTGCTTGACGACGTGGCACATACAGCAGCCGCTGATGGTGAAGACGACTACCGCGTTGCCGGAGACGATCGCGCTCACCTTCCCGCACACCGATTCCAGATCCGTCCGCTGCTGATCCACGCCGCCGCCGATCCGCACCGCCGCCGATCGCACGTCCTTCGCTACTACCTCCATTGCCGCGATCTTCGATCGAATTGTCGTAATCGGGGATGAAATCGTCGTAATTGAAAAGGTTTTGAAAGAGAGATCTGGAGATGAATGAATTGACTGTTGAAGCATGCATTATACTTATATATATACAGAATTGTAGAGAGAGAGAGAGAGAGAGAGAGAGAGGAAGTGAGGCATATAGCTGTACAGTAGCAGGAGAAGTGTCTGGCGGCCTGGAAATATCATGCTTTCTGCATTTGGCTTTATCTCTATTTTCCGGATAACTATACGTTTGTACCTTTATATCGCAACCAAATGCGAGAATTGTGTTTTGTTTTCTTTTGCTAAAACCACATTAATATTTGTGTTAATCCTACCAATACTTTTTTTAATCCCATTGTGTTAATATTTGACATCATATTTATTCATACTTTTTGCATTTTCATCACGTTCCATATTTATCTAAACAAAAATATTACTTCCAGAGATCCAGAAAAGAACTGCAAAAAAAAAAAACAATTTCTTCAATATTTCGATCAGGCTATTTGCACGTAAATTTTTAAACTTTTGTCAAATTATGGTTTGCTGAATAAATAAATAATTGGATAACAACTTGGGAATTTGAGTCCAAATTATCCAAAATATATAATGTGATGCTCCACTCAAAAATAGAATGTGTTTTAGCGTGAACCAATGACGACGCCTTATCCAGAGAGGGGTCCACTAGTCCAAGATACACCTCATAATCACTTAATCACAACAGAAAAATATAAAAATAAATAAATAACATTGGCAGTTAGAGTCACCGGAAGGAATTACGTGAGAGTGAAGGACAATATATATATATATATATAGAGAGAGAGAGAGAGGAGGAGGAGGCGTTAGGTCACGCAGAGGGTACAAGCTTTTGACAGGAGGCGTGATAGAGCGTGAGCTGACGAAGATCAACACGCATTAAATGATAAGTGTGTATAAAGAGACAGATCGGTGGTTACGGCCGTCATTGAAGAGTAAAGCGCCGACACCAAACGCCTTCAACGCCGTCGTTTCAGACAGAGCTTTCATTTTGAATAGCTGACCTGACACCAACGCCCTCTCCTTTTTCTCTGCAATTCTCATTTTTCTGCACCTCTTCTTCTTAGTTCAGCTTTGAGTTGGTTTTTGGTATTGTGGGCCTGGCCCATTATAAAACATTAGAATTTAGGGATTTATTTTTTATTTTTAATTGGTATAGTTAATGGTAAATAATAAAGTATGACAAATAAAGTAAGGAGTAGTAGAATATTTGCTGCCAAAAAATGAAACTGACTCATTTTAGATAAGACATAGTAAAATTTTGTAATTTAGTTACGAGTCTAATAAATCAAAGATAAAACAGAAACTCATTAGAATTTATATCACCTTTTCTGGATATACTTCATCGACAGTACAGGGAGAAGTCTGTAATACTACTAAATTATTCAAGAATAATAATGAAACTCTGTTCTTACCGATAGCAATGATAGATTCGAGCAGGTCTGGGATAAAACTTCAGGCAATTTGCTCAGCAAGACTGAGAATCTTGAGATGCTTCTTTTTCCTCAACTCGTGAGGAACAGGGCCAAACACTCTGGTGCCGATCGGCTCGCCTTGTTTATTGATGAGTACGACAGCGTTGTCGTCAAACTTAACTTCACTCCCATCACAGCGGCCCCGTGGCATTGCAGCACGAACTACAACAGCGTAGTGAACGTCTCCTTTCTTCACTTTCCCACCAACATGTGCTTCCTTGACCGATGCTACTATTACGTCCCCCAGTCTAGCTCCTTTCTTGCCCTTCAGTGCTTGTATGCACATCACTCTTTTAGCCCCGGAATTGTCCACCACTTTAAGGCTGGTCCTCATTTGTATGAATGTCCTTGTTTGCTGGAGACTTATATATCAATTAGTCGCATAATCATCTCCCAGACACTATCATTCTAGTTACTGATACGATAAAAGATCACGAAAAATATCCCTTTCGCACATTGAATATACATTAATTTAGTCAGACAATCAACAAGCATGCCATTGCTCCCACAATATTTTAACCAAGATACTGCGATGATACTTAGCACGGTCACTGGTGTCGTGAATCACATTCACCTTATAATCTTGAAGATACTAATCGATATTCACATGAACATAACATGGACTGGACCGCATGAAGACTTAAATTTCGACTAATAAATTAGAGAAACGCATCAGACAATCAACATAAATAATTTAACTAAGGAGAAGAAAATAAATGCACAATGACCAAATGCCATACTTAGCAGTCACATCCAATAAACATGTTGTTGCTCCCACAAGATTTAATACAAGCTGCCGTGAAGGTACTTAGCATGGTCACAGGTGTCACGAGTTACATTCAACTTATAATCTTGAAGATCCTAACTGACATTCACAGCACAACAGGGAGACCACATTAAGCTTAAGAGAAAACGTCGACTAATGAATTAGAGAAAAGGTAACAGTCACCACATAGAAAATTGAACTAAGGTGAAGGAAATGAATACAATATGAACAAATGCCAAACTTATGTGAAAAAACAAAGGGAAATGACTATACTAACTTGTGATCGAAAATCCATATCTGCCAATTGGGAAGACGGCCTGCTCGCCCCAAGAGCATTGTTGCTCAGACCACCCAGAATTGAACGCCCAACTGATGTTTCATCACACATAAGATGAGAAGATTATCTATTAGGTTTTGAAGATTCCAATTATTGAAACTGATGATAAAATGTCAAGCAGATGTTTGCACACGAAAATTACCAGAGGTTTATCGATGTCTAAACTAACAATGAGATGTCAGTGAAGATAAATACAATAACAGGATGTTTCCAAAAGAATGCCAGTGATAGTAAACTTCAGCAATCTGATTAGATGCTGCAACTAACACATTCATTCGATATTTTGGCCTATTAAATTTGACATAGCTTCAGTAGCTTCGACCTAAACTCGCCATTGGCAGATTTACAGCAAAATTTGAACTAGTTCATTTCTGTTTGCTTATTCATATTATTAGATCTATTGAGGAAATACGAAACCTACTTGAGGAAAAATCTTCAGCTCGAACAGCAAATTTCTTATAATAGGAATCAACAAATAGAAAATGATACTAAGAGATTGCACATAACTGAGATAGTAAAATCTTCCAGAAATCCAGAAGAAATTAAATTGTAATTCATTTTCTAATCCTATTTAAAGTTTTACTACCTCTTACGCCAGACAGTGATGACATTAACAACGAATCATTCCTTCATTCGCGCGAAAAAACAAACGGATGGAATTCAATCGAGTATAACAAAACATACGTACCACGAAACAATTTCGAAGAATTAGAAGCAGCCATTTATCGGATTTGAATGAGAACTTTGATTGCACAACAATAACTCAACAGTCTTATTTTGACCTAAACAGCGCTACGCGTGAATTGAACAGGCGAGCTCAGTTGCTCAGTGAGGGATTCTCTCGGCGGAAGGCGGCGGCGGCGGAGGGCGGTGATTCGAGAAACTGAAATTTATGGACCTAACTAAATTTAGATTGCACTGACAATTGAAAAATGGCATAAAATAGTTTCACTGGTCCAATTTACATGGGCCTCTAGTTGAATTGGGCTTTTAAAAACTGTAGTAGGTCCAATTTATTATGGCCTTTCAATCTATTCTACAATTCATGGCCCAATATAATTAATTACTCCCCTCTATTCCATAGTAATAGAGTCATTTTGCTATTTTGGTATGTTCCATAGTAATAGAATCATTTCCCTTTTTAGTAAAAAGTCAATACATTTCTCCACACCTACTTTACTCTCTCTTACTTTATTCTCTCTTAATCTCTCTACCTTTTTATTTTTCACTTTATTCTCCCTTTACTTAACTCACCTAACACAATTTTCTTAATCTTCGTGCCGAAAAAAACGCATCCATTACTGTGGAATGGAGGGAGTATGTTATTGTACTTCATTTCGTTAATTAGGTTTATTAGTTATGACTTATGATAAGATAATAGCCAAAACATAAAATGATTTTAGTATTTTACTTTAATGATATGTAAAATTATAATTTCACAATGCATCTTTTGGGGCTTTCTTTTTTTATAAAAGTTTTCCTGATTATGGCGGTCATGGCGTTTACGGCTGACTCGAAAAAAATATTTTGGTCATCTTAGAGGATTAATGATGATTTGTCATGTAAAATATTATTTCCCATTTTACATTTGTGGTTGTGATGAGTCGAACTCCCGACTCATGTGTAAATCTACTTATGTGGTGTGGTTTATAAGTTTATTGATTCCTTATTGATTTGCAAATCAATATCTTCATGTTTGCGTAATTAATATCTTCATGGTAAATTGGAAATTATTATTTCAATTAATATAATACTAAAGTGTCAATCAATAATTTTAGAGATATATATATTGATCTCGTACAATTTACCAACTTCCATTTTACAAGAGCAAAAACCTCCATAAAACTTAGATCCCATCATTTATATTCACAAGCATAAAACAATACGTTTTTATTGATGCATTACATTTTTTTGTTGGTTTTTCCTCCTTTTACTAGCACTCAAAATAACTTTAGATTTATCTCATAGAAAATGACTACTTTATTAGGTGAAAAAAGTTATTACTCCTATAAAGTTGGAAAAGCACATGATATCGTTATATCTACAAAAATAATATTAATTCCGAATTAAATACTCCTCAGTGACAATTATGCCGTGGTCCATGACTCTCCATATATACCAACATACCTCATTTGTTAGTTTTGTGAATTAAATAATAGTAACCATAATGTAGAAAAAAAGAGAATTAAAGAATAGGGACCATGACAATTTTGATAGAAGCAATCTCAAGCACTTTTGAATGCTCTAGATATGTGCATTCTTTATATAGACATAGATTTATCCATAAAGTTGCTAGCGCATAACTGAAATACAGCCAACGTGACAAATAATTAATTGCATGTGCTCTAAATTCCCTTAAATCTTACTCTACACAATAAAGAATTTAAAGTGCTAAAACTCGATTTAATCTACTTGTGGCCCAAATTAACACTATATACAAACTTGGAAGAGTCGACAATCAAACCTGATGATAAAATGATGCACTTGAGTCGACAATCGAACCTGGCGATAAAATGATGCCCTTGAATGTTGAAGTATGAAGCATGAAAGAAAGTGAACAGTCCACGGTCGAGGCAATACAACTTGCTTAGGCTTTCGTACACTACATATTTAAGTCCAACCCAATCTAGCTATTATCGTAACTGATTTGTCTCTCTATATATATGCAGTATACTCTTTAATTGTAAATTATATATGAAAATTGCATAGTTAAATCATCGACTTGACACTACTGCGATGAATTTGCTGTATAAATAATAGTAGTAGTAGGATAAGAAAATGGAATCCATAGAGATTCAATCAAAGAGATATATTATATGGATGCCTCATTGTCTCGTGACTTCTTTCTGCCAATCCTTTAATTTTCTTCTGTTTGTACATTGTTCTATTTACTTATCACTTACAAAACGTACACCTGTATTCTTTATCTTTACCTATATAACGCGCACACACCATTTATTGGTGTATAATGATGAAATGAATTGGACACAGTTATCATTACATGTAAGTAATGCATCACTGGGACAACCCAACATAAGATAAGACTTAGTACTACTTTTATGTGCAATTCGATTGCCAATATTGTATAATTATATATTTAAGATTAAATTATAGAATTATTTTAGTTGGAGTGAGATGACTGTAATTAATTATTATATAATTAACCATCTAATAGATCTTTAGTCTATTAAAGAAAATAATCATGAAATATGATTCAGGATTGAGTTCTGAGATTATTTTAGTTGGAGGAAAGTGACTATAAATAATTATCACATGAATATCCATCTAGCATTGAGTTGTGAAATTAATCTCATGAACCAAACACAATATATATTTAATCCCAAGATATAATCTTGCAAACCGAACAACCCTAAAATTAAGTTGTAAAATTTAATTTCATTAACCAAATACAATACGTATTCAATCATGAGATGTAATCTTGCGAACCGAACAAACTTCTTATTAAATAATGGTAATGTTATGACTGGTTTGATGCATTGTATTATTTGCGACAAATACAAAATTATTGTATTTTAGCATTCATTATTATGCTACTATTAGTAGTACTCCCTCCGTCACAACTAAGTCGTATCACATTCTTTTTTGGGATGTCCAATTAAATTGAGTCATTTCCCTTTCTGATAAAAACAAAATATCTAATCAATCTTACTTTATTCTTTCATCTATATTACTCTTTATTTATCTTTCTTATTTTATTTAAAGTTTATATTTTAACTTAGTTGGGATAGAGGATTACAATTTTCTACTGTAATTAGTGTCAACATATTGTAAAGGAGTAAGAGCCCCCGCAACGCTGTGTCGTTGCGGTGCCTAGGACGTTCCGGAGGAACGGTTCCGCGGCGGCACGCGTTGCAGCCGCCGTGTCGTCGCCAAACCGTGCCCATGCCGTGCCGGGTGTCGTTGCCGCGGCCCGCGGCACGACACGTTCCGCCACGCGCCGAGGCGACGTGGCGGCCTCCCATTCGACGCGTGACGCCTACTCGCTGCTCCGCGAGTGGGTTTCGTCACGTGACGCAATAATTCATTTTTTTAAAAAAAAATTCGAATTTAATTAAAAAAAAAATTGCAACGGTATTGTTACCGGTTTTTTTTAGCCGTTTTGTAATTTTTTTTATTTTTTTTATAATTTATTTACTCTATAAATACTCCTATTCCATATTCATTTCACTCACAAACACACATCTATTCCTCTCAAATCCTCTCTATTTCCACCCCAATTTTCATCTCAAATCAACTCTGCTTTTCTTCTCCCAAATTTAATCAAATTAATGGATCCTTCTGAACAAATGCGTCAAATATTGGAACAATCACTTGAAGAAGATCGACGACGGGAGGCGGAAGAAGCCGCGCCGCCCCAACGACGCTCCCGTACGTACATCCATCGTAACCGGGAGGAAGCCGCCGCAAGGTTAGTACGCGACTACTTCTGCGATAACCCGGTTTGGGGAAATACGTACTTCCGTCACCGTTTCCGCATGGGGAAACCGTTATTTCTCCACATCGCGAATACTTTGGCAGCCCAGGCAGAGTTCTTCCAGGAAGGGTTCGACGCGGTCGGCCGTCCCAGCCACACGACGCTGCAGAAATGTACTGCAGCAATCCGCCAGCTTGCGACTGGACAAACGACCGACATGTTCGACGAATACCTCCACATCGGAGACAGCACTGGGCGAATGTGTTTGCTCAAATTCTGCAAAGGCGTCCGGGCAGCCTTCACCGACGAATTTCTCCGGAGGCCAAGCACGACCGATTGTCAATTCCTGCTCGACCTTCACGAAACAGTGCACGGATTCCCCGGGATGCTCGGCAGCGTCAATTGCATGCACTGGCAATGGAAGAATTGTCCGGTGGCGTGGAAAGGGTCCTACACGAGCGGCCACAAAGGCACCCACCCAACCGTTATACTCGAGGTCGTTGCCAACTACCGCCTTTGGATCTGGCACGCGTACTTCGGGGTCCCCGGGTCGAACAACGACGTAAACGTGCTCCACCAGTCCGACCTCTTGACCGAAGTTTTGGATGGTAAAGCGCCGGCCATCAACTTCGTCGCCAACAACCGGCTTTATAAAATGGGGTACTATCTCGCCGATGGCATCTACCCCGAAGTGGCCTACCTTCGTGAAGACGTGCAGTGGGTCTGCGAACCCAAAGCAGGCTCTTTTTGCGCAGAAGCAGGAGGCTGCTCGCAAGGATGTGGAGATGGCGTTCGGGGTTCTCCAAGCGCGCTTCAACATCATCAAAGCCCCGGCTCGTACGTGGTTCATGGAGAACATGGTCGACATCATGTATACGTGCATAATCTTGCACAACATGATTGTCCAAGACGAAGGACCCGAGGCGGGAAATTGGTTCGACCCCGAATCCCCCGGAAGCTCAACCGCAAGGAGTCCGCCTCGAAGTGGAGCGCATCCGTCTATACAAGAACGGTTATCTATTCGTGCAAGGACACGCGACTCTAGCGCCCACACCAACTCCAACAGGATCTAATTGAGGACATTTGGTCAAATTTTGGAGGATGAAATTATTAAAATTGTGTAATTTTATTTTTTTTAGGATTTTAATTGTGTGCTTTTTATTTTTTTAAAGTTTAAGTTGTAACTTTGTTTTAATGTTGTGTGTTTTTTAATAAAGTGTGTTTGTTTTTTTATTAAAGTGTGTTTTTTTAATTGAATTGAGTTGGAAATAAAAATAAAAAATGAAATTGAATGAATAGTAATTTAAGGAACGGTTAAGGAACGGAGGGTTGCAGGTTCCGTTCCTTAGTTAAGGAATGGAGTAAAAAAAAGTACAGTGGGGGCCGCAAATAGTAATTCAAGGAACGGTTTAGGAACGGTATAGGAACAACGTTGTGGATGGCCTAAGAGATGAAAATTGATTAAAGATGCGAAAAGTGAAGGGCATAATGATAAATAAGACGAGTGATGATGGCTCACGCAGACCGTGACACGTGCTGTATGCTGATCGAGAAGTCAGCTCCCGATGCCATGAATCTATCATCCCACTCACTTCCCTCTCAGACACGGACACGTGCCTGCCCCTTATTTTTACTATTTTACAAATTTTTTTATTACTCACTCTTTGCCAAATAATTAGTCACCATTTATGATTTAGAGTGAGTTATAAAAATGGTTCGTGCACTGTACGTTTATCACGTCTATAGATTCTAAACGTTAAAAATATCTATAGTAGTCTTTAAACTAAAGGTTTATTTTGAAATTGGTCATTTTGAACTATTTTCTCCCGAAAATGCCCTATTTGGGAGCTGAACAATTTGATCTTTTCACATTTTTAACTTTTTCAATATGATATTATTTCAATGATGTACTAAATCTGATATTATTTCAAAATTTATTTTCTTCTTCACTTTGTTTCTTTATTTCAATATTAGATTTAATTATATAAAATTAAATTTAAAGACTTTTAAATATTAACAAATTATTTTAATTAATATTATTAATTTATATATTCTTTCTCAACTCACTCCTATATATATAAAAATAAAACTATGCAGTCAGCTCACATAACTCTTTTATAATAAAATACATAAATTAATAATTTTAATTAAAAATAATGTATTGGTATTTAAAAATCAAAATTTTAAATTTATTTTATAAAATTAAATCTAATATTGAAATAAAGAAACAAAGTGAAGAAGAAATTAAATTTTGAAATAATATCAGATTTAGTACATTATTGAAATAATATCAGATTGAAAATGTTAAAAATGTGAAAAGACTAAATTGTTCAGCCCCCAAAAAGGGCATTTTTGGAAGAAAACCCTCAGTCCAAGAACTACTGGAGATATTTTGAAACAAAGTGAAGAAGAAAACCCTTAGACCAATTTAGAAATAAACCCTCAGTCCAGGAACTACTGGAGATATTTTTAAAGTCTATTGGCGAGATAAACCTATCCAAGGAACATTTTTGTTGTTCAATTTTTTTATAGTTAAATGAACATAAATTTAAAGGTCGCGTCACAGATGACTCGAACCTGAGACCTTTAGTCTTAAGCATTATTAATCTATTTACCGCTTGGCCAACTCACGCACATCTATAGGCATCGCTCATAGTTCACTCTTTTTATTAAATGTGGTCAGCCGCCAAATTACACATAACAAGAAAATACTAACAATTAATTTTTATAATCTTACTACTCCCTCCGTTCGGTATTAGGAGACCCGGTTGACCATTTTCATCCGTCCGGAATTAGGAGTCCCGATTAGACATTTTCATAAAAAGTGAAATAAAAATATTATAAAATAAAACACTAAAAAACACAAGTAAAAACACATCCAAAGAATAAAGCAAATAATAATGCAAATGGGTTCCACATTCCATTATCACACACTACAATTATTACACACTCAAATATTTCTTAAAACCCGCTCCCAACTCAACCGGGACTCCTAATGCCGGACGGAGGGAGTATTAATTATCAGAAATGCATATTTCCAATCGAACTTCATAAATAATTTTAAAATAAAATAAAATGAGAAGAATATTATAATAATTTCAAATTATAAAATAGGGTATGACGAAATAAAAGGAATATGACTCCTATTTAAAAGCAGAAATACCACTTTTCCACTACAAAAAGAAAGAAAATTAAAAATGTGTTGCTTGCCCCTCTTGAAAAGCTGTTTTCTCCATATAAAATGAGTATGCAACTTTTCCAGCCTTTTTCCCATCATACCCTTATTTTTTATTCTTCTTTCCCACTCTGCCCCTCCCATTATTTTAATCCAAACAATACTTAAATGACAATTGATTGCACCAATAACTGATCGTATTTGATGACACTTTATTAATTTATTTATATAATAAAGTTTGGCCTCAATATCACCGGCAACTGAGTCACTCTGGAATTGCCCCAACACACCTCAAGAGAGTTGGTGCTAAATCTAGCATAGTATTACTTTATATTATCATATCTCCATATTTAATTAATCATCTCGTGGTATCTTTGATTTGGATAAGAATCATAGTACCCACGCACGTTTCCCGCTTGTTTTCAAACACTAAATCTAGTGCCAATTCCATTTTTGCCATCCTTCGTGCCCACCTATGGCCCATTACTCGTTCTTCGTATTTTATTTTATCAGTGCAGATATGTCGTATAATGAGCAGATGTGCACATAAGATTAAATCACTAAGGTCTTAAGCCGTACCAAAACATTTACAATATTATTAAGGATAAGTTATTGAAAAAATTAACAAAACCACAAAGTTAGATAGATATGTTTGCAATGACGAAAATAAGCGATCATCTATTGACAATATTATTGATGTTTTTCTACCGAATGATATCATTTTCGATATAAATAGATGATACCAGTTAACTCACTATTTATGACGTCCATATATGATTTTCCAATTAACGAAACTTTGTATTTTTCTCAGCCATTTCGCCTATTATTAAATACTTCTTTTGAGTATTTTGTGCAAACCATTTTACAAAGACCCTTAATATAAATTGTACTGCTAATTCTTCTCTCAAAAGTATAAATTAATAACAATCATACCAAAAACAGATTTTGCGTCTGCGGGTCCTAAGTATTTTATTTCATAACTATTCATTTATTTTGTTTTCTGGTAATTTTTTGGTATGTGATATTTTTAATAATGGAGGATGCTTATCCTAAAACGGAAAGAATAACTGTTTTTTTGAGCTGGATTGATGGATCATCAAAGAAATTGGCGGGAAAGTGATCGTTTGTGTTTATGTGTGTGTGATGTGATATGATGAAGATTAATGTAGAATGAAATTTAATTGAAGATGAGGATAATGTTATGATTGTAAGAGGGAAGGAAGGGATTGTGAAAGGCGAATGATGGGGTATAGAGACAAAAATGTGGTCCTAATTTGTGAAAGGCTTTTAATGTCTAATGCAAATTCAACCCTCTCCCCATCCTCCCTCAGGTGGGGTGTGCCGATTATTTATTTCCGGCCCTGATGTCGGACTTTGCCCTCGCCCTGATTTTGACATATACTAACGCACCAACAATAAGCGAAATAACATAGGATTATGCTAGGGGCGGAAGGAGAGAGAGCCCGCCATGATTCCAATTTTGAACTAATAACCAACATTTTCAATTCAAATTATCGTATTTTGGATAGTTTTGGCTAGTTTTTGGTTTTCCAGTAGTTTTTCTGTCTTTTTCAATTTTTTCTGTTTTCATGATAATGGCCTATAATCGATGCTAACAAAAAAAATATGGTTATAGTTCGAAATAGGTAAAATTGATATGTCGGTTCCAATTCAACTTGTGAGAGGCGATTACAGATCTAACACCACAACGACCAATCCAAATCTAGATCGAATCGAGAATCTTGATTTAACCGGTTCAACTATGCATGCACTATCGGTTTTTGATTTGGTTAGTGAAGTTAGTAAAGTAGGAGTACTATACATGAGAGATATAATATCTGATTATGGTTTGATGGTATTGGCCCATCATATTCTATAACCCATTAATATCGAAGTAATTTATAAATGGTGAAAATGGGGGAGATGAGGCACAGCATTATTCGTACGGACAGTTTCAATTAAAATATTGGTTGCACAATAGATTACATTTAGTGTATCTTAAAGCCGTTTTTGTAGGACGGATTTATTGTAAGAACCAAAACAAAATTATTTATGTGGAACCCAAATCACCTTTGTTAAAGAAATTGGTGAGCAAAGTTGGCAACTTGACATTTGGGTTTGGGTGGTGGAGAACACTATTTTCAACTTTCTACTCCCACTTGGGGGAGTTCATTTATTTATTTAGTGATGTCTATATTACTAACCTATGTTTTAATATTATTTTACTTTTATATGCCAAATTTAGTAACATATTGTTTTAGCAAGTAGTCACTTTACATTTTTATTTTAACATTAAAGGGGTGTTTGGTTGGGAGTAATAGGGAACATGACAATTACTAATTTAATGACATGGTATAATACTCTATTTGTCAGTGATATTTAGTTTCATTGTAACTCGATGCGATTTTGAGAAATTATAAAAGAAAATGATTGAAAAAGATAATAGAATATAATTATCGGTTTCATATTTTAGTTTAACTAATGAAAAAGTAAAGAGTGATGCTAAATGGTCATATTATGGCCGGCCATAAAGAGTTAATTTAGTCCATTTACATATATAAAAAAAATTAGAATTGCTGATATAACTTTATATGCGTGTGGATGAATTTGTGAGTTGGTACTTATCTTTGAATTCCATTATGTAAAACACATTAATATCACGAAATATTGTATACGTTGAGCAACAATCAAGAAATGACATTAGTAATAAGTTGAGCAAAAACTACCAAAGAGCAGCAGTAACATATTGAGCAACAAATAATGAAAAAGATATAAAAGTAAAATCTGTTTTTTTTTGCTATTTAATCAATTTATGGTTAGCCATAATATGGCCACCTAGCTTTATTCAAAAGTAAATGCGACTTTTCACTGTAGACTAATCAAAATTACAAAATGATACTTTGTATTTGGGAGGTTTAGAGCATGAATAACGCGGAGGGCTAGGCCGCAAATCGCGAGTCCCTGCCCGTCCCACGCGTTAATCGGAGGAGAGGCACGGCCTGGGCCGGTCCCGGGGCCGCGTTCCCGGCCTAGTGACCGCCCCGCGGCCCGGCCCAGTGGCGCGATGGAGGGAGAGGGGTGGTGACAGAGGGTGAATTTTTGGCAAAAATTAGAAGAGGAAGAAGAGGGAGAGGGAGAGGGGTGAGGAAGAAGGGGGAGGAAGATGAAGAAGAGGGGAGACGATCCCATTTTCCAATTTTTAAATTTTTTTGCATTTGTTTTGCAATTTTTTATGTTATAATAAAAAAGAGGGAGGAAGAGGGAGAGGGGCGAGAACGTTGTTGCATATTTTTAAATTTTTTTTTGCAGATTTTTTATATTTTATTTTTTATGTTTTTTAGTTTATAATTTATTATTTTTGTATTAAAAATGAATTTCTCGTGTTATAATTTGCGTTGTCTAGGAATTGTAATTTTAATTTCTACTGAACAATGTATTTTCCCGATTTCAATTGTTCAATGTATTGCATTTACGAGCAAAATAGTCTGAAGTTGTGAATAATGTCATTTATTAGTTGCGGCCCGGGTTGTGGCCTGCAGGGTTAGAGCAGTTGGGGCCTGGGCCGCAACTGTAGAGGAATGATGACGTGGAGGGGACTTGGGGCCGGAACTGGGGACGGGGTTATTCATGCCCTTAGAGACTTAAAGTATTTTTAGTTCATAACTTTATTTGGGTCAAAACATCATTACACTATGCTGAATTTGTGTTTTAGAGTAATTAGTTATGAACAAGTTGTATGCATAGTACATATTTGGCGTCATAACTGGTCACTCAATCAATGCATTTTTCCTAGAGCTGCCCATGTCCTTTTATTTACTATTAAAAATACTAATATGAAAAGTCCTAACTTTTGGTAATATCTAAAAGTCAAGTAACAATACAATTAAAATAACAAGAAAAATTAATTGGATAATTTGCAACTGATTACTTTTCATGAAACCCTGAAAACAAAATTGGTGGAATTAAAAATAACTGAAGATGTTAGAAATCCAGCTATCATATATAATAGGACAAGAAACCTGTGATTAAGCTTGTTAAATTATGCGGATTTGGCTTCGGACAAAAATGAGCAAAATTTTGGTAAGAGCATCTCCAGTAAGACTGGACGTCAAATAGCCCTCACATAGCCTTCACACTGCTACATCATCAGCACTACAATTCTCCTGCCACATCAGCTTGCCACATCAACTGGACATCAAATAGCCCTCACATAGCCTTCACACTACCTATCCACATCACTAATAACAATTATATAATTTAATTTACACTCGTATCAACATACGGAATTTAATTTACGAGACAAATACGGAAAATTCGAATAATAATATTAAAACTTAAAAAGTACATTAATTTTAAAAAAAAGTACAATAATTTAAAAAAAAGTACAAAAATTAAAAAGTACATTAATTTAAAAAAGTAAAACAAAATCGCGTCTGAGAGTACTGAGACCATCTCCCGGGAGTCACTGGAGTACCTTCGTAGTTGTTCTCCATTGCTCGTTATTGATCTTGAACAGAAAGTAAGGTAGAGAGAGTACTCGTTAAAACAAGTGGTGCGAATGAAAATGACGTTCAAAGCGCGTATGTATAGTGTTTTCGATTTTTTTTTTTTTTTTTAAATCTGACGCCGGTTTGACGCCGAATAGGGGTCCTACAATGGCGCCGTGAGGATCGGCGTCGGAACCGGCGTCATCGCGCGAATCGGCATGGCCACGCCGATTTTGACGCCGATTTCGCCGACGCCGGTTCCAATGGTTCGCGTCAGAACCGGCGTCGGTGAAAAATCGGCGTCGCGATTTTGACGCCGGCATTGGAGATGCTCTAACATCGCCTATGATACTACATACTGCATTTCCTCAAACATGGCAATGTATTCAACACATGTAATTTCACTAAAGTCACCCTCAAATTTATTACCTAGCTACTACAAAACCATATAATCCATGCTCAATCTATAGAAATTATTTGATACATTCATAATTCAAAGTCTTCTCTATGTATAACACCGTAGGGATCGAGCTGGAATTGCACTTTTCATGAGAAATGAAAATGGCGAAGACACACGTAAAATCAACGGACATGCACATAAAATTAAATATACGAACCGTAACGGTTAGGTTCCTGATAATTTTATGGACATGCACATAAAATTCAACACGTTAAATTAGAACCAACATATCAGTTCTAACGGTTAGGTTCCAATTTCTAAATTTTTGGAACCGTAACCAATTACTTTAGCCCAAACCGAAAGAAATAGATGAGAGCTACCGAAACCGATAATTCTAGACTCAATCGGCCATTTTCTTTGCAAGAACGGTTACCGTTCGTATGGAACAGGAACCGATGATTGCGAGCGGGAACCAGCAGCACCCCCACCCTAACAATCGATATAATAAATGAACAGATGCTACAAAATTAGGTAGCAAGTGATAAATATGAGAAAATTGGTGGGCGAAATTAGGAAAAAAGTGAAAATAAAAGGATAAAGATGTAAAGAGAGGGCAACGGCGTTGTGTCTGCCCTTTCTCGACTTAGCCCCATTTTATTAGGGCTTTTAATTTCTCTGTAATTATGGAGTATTTGCAGACCCAAATTATAAACCCTAAATTCTCGTGATTTTTTCATTTTTGGGATAAAATTCAAACCAGCGAATTTTAGCTGCTTTGGAGTTGGGAAAGTTGGGAGATAAGGAAGCAGCTCCACTGGAATTTCGGGTAAATCCATATTTTGCAAACTTCGAAATCGGGTCATTTGCCTGCATGTCTTTTCAATTGCATTTCTCACTCATCCACTCACCCTCACTCTCTCTCTAGAGTTCGATTTCCATCTCATCTCCATCATCTTCTTCAAAATCCAAGGGTTTCGACAGTTTGCTGGAAGAAGATGAAGAAAGTATTGATAATGCGTGTTAATTACTTACGCTTTTCTGAATTGAGCTGTATCGATTTGCGATCGTGTTTATATTTTGAAGGACATGATGAGAAGCTGCTCTTCTTAAGGAGATCCAACGGTTTTTTGCTGGATTTCTAATCTCAATTTGTCGTTAACGATTAATGGCGTCCTAATTTGGACGACAACGTTCGTGCGTAATTAATTAATCAATTAGTAATTTATTTAAGCAAGTATGCATTAATTAATAAATAATCTTAGCAGTTGTTGGTCTGTGTAAGCAGATGGTAATTATGCTATGTCTGCCATTGCTAGGGTCAGTGAAGCTTCAATTACTCCGCTCTCTTTCTGTAACAAGCACCTGTCTCTTTCCCTTTGAAGAAACCCCAAATCTCAACCAACAATTAACTCATAATTTAGGTTTATTACATTTAAGCCTCAATCTCAGCTTAATCACAAGTAATTATATGCTCATTGATGTTAACATTTTTCCTTTTTCTCTCGTCGCCTTTTACCCTTTATCAGCATCAGATTCTATTCTATTATTGTATTTTTTGGGGTAGTTGAGTTGATATATGTGGTGGTTAATGTTTTGACTGTTCTAATCTTTTGATTTTTTTTTGTTGCAGAGGTTAAGCAGGCTTTGGTTTTGCTTTTGAAGGTAACTGCAAAAAAGCTTCAAACAAAGCCCTCTCCTCTCTCTGACCTTTTTCCCTGTCTATGTAACGTGATACAGTTTTTCTCAGAAAATAGCTACAGTTTCTCTCTCTAGATATATGTATCTATTTTGTATGCATATGGTACTACAAAAGCCAAAGTAGTCTGTGTAATCGTCATCAATGCAAAGGACGGCACAGTCTTCCCCACATCCACTACCTACTGTTTTTCTCTTTCCTACCTTCTCCTAAGTTAAAACCCTAATCTTCAGATTCAAAAGCGGGAAAGGGATTGAGGAAAGGCATGTATGGAGGTGGATGATCAGATTCGATGTAAGTTCCCCAGAATCAGCGGTAAATTAGGGCACGCTCAGAAGATGGACGATGAGGAGGAAGATGGGGATAATAATAATAATAATAATAATAACAAAAGAGGCGCTGCCGCCGTGGATCTCGGAGGTGGAGTTGGGAGATTCTACGGCTGGCCTTCGTCGCGGATTGTTAGGGTTTCGAGGGCTTCCGGAGGGAAGGATCGGCATAGCAAGGTGCTGACTTCGAAGGGGCTGAGGGATCGGAGGGTGAGGCTGTCGGTGAACACCGCCATCCAATTCTACGATTTGCAGGATCGGTTGGGGTATGATCAGCCGAGCAAGGCGGTGGAGTGGCTGCTCAAGGCGGCGGCGAGCTCGATTGCGGAGCTGCCGCCGATGAATACCCCGTTTCCTGACACCCCCAAGCAGCTGAGCGATGAGAAGAGGTCGAGCACCGGTGGAAGCGATCAGCTTTGCTTCGACTCAGCTGAGATCGATTTGGACGGCGGTGGCGGAGGAGGTGGCGATTTGAATTACTCAAATCAGCAGCAGGTGACGAAATCGTCGGCGTGTAGCAGCACCTCTGAAACGAGTAAAGGCTCGGGGCTTTCTCTCTCTAGATCTGAGAGCCGAATCAAGGCGAGGGAGCGGGCCAAGGAGAGAGTGGTGGAGAAGGAGAAGGAGTCGACGACACATCACGGCGCCGCGTCTCTCAACACTATCTCTCACACTACTTCCTTCACCGAGCTCTTGAGTGGCGGAATCGGTAGTGTCAGTAACAATGCCTCAAGCCCTAATTCCACCGCCGCCGCTGCACAAAGGCACTGGTCCTCCACTCCCATGGACTACTTCACCTCCGGCCTCCTAGGGCCGCCGTCCACCACCCGTCCGGCTCAAATGCATATTCCGGCGAACAACCCCTACACCTCTGTCGCTTCGCCGCTGTTCAGCGTCTCCGCCGACCACCATAACCACCAGCACTTCTCCTTCGTGCCAGACCACTTTGTCCCTGCCGTAAACGCCGCCGCGGGAGGAAACCACCACCAAAACAGCGGCGGCGGGCAGCAGCACAACAGCAGCATTGAGTACAATCTCAACTTCACGATATCCTCTCCCGCCAATTCATCTGGCCTTGGTGGCTTCAACAGGGGGACCCTTCAGTCCAATTCATCCTCGCCGTCACTACTGCCTCACCTCCAGAGGTACTCATCCGACGGATCCGCCCCGAGTTTCTTCATCGGCACGGCCGAGTCCCACCACCAGTTCCTCTCCGCCGGCTACGACCCCCGCGGCCTACAGCTCTGCTACGGCGACGCCCACGGCCGCCACCACGCCGCCCAGAGAGGGAAGGGCAAGAACTGACACCGTCCAACCAGGTAATAAAGACTCAATTTTTACAGTTTTCTTTAATTTCAAGAACCGTATATTAGATGAATCCGGTAAAAAAAAAATATTAGATGAATCCGGTGACATTGTTGCCACATTTTTCCGTGTAGTACGATGAACAGTAGTAGCTTGAAAAAAAAATTCTTGGTATCGGGAAAAGGAGGGGCTTATGATTAAATTAATGGGGAATTTCTCATTGATTTGGTGTTTTTATTATTAAAATCCTCGCACGGGAATAGAGATCGGCTGGTTGTCTGCCTATATTTTTCCCTTCTTACTAACACATAATGGCGGAGGAGCCAGGTGTTGCTCCACCACTCAAAGATGCCCACTTTAGCATCTTCCCTTCCCCTCTCTGTAACTAGGTTTTTAAGTGCTGTCTCCTCTAACTGTGGCTGCCCCACTATTGGTCTCTCAAACTCTCCAACCATCAACACTTGTCATTCCCATTTCTTTCTTTAATGCAAGGATTTAGGGTTTTTAGTTATTTCCTTAAGCAACTTGCCTTTTTTGCCTACAAATACTATTGTTTCCTCCATTTTAGTAGTACTAACATTTTTCGGTTCATTTCCTATCTAATGCATTATGTTCTACACATCACTCAATTTGTGATTCTTACACCTGGGTCTTCAAAAAGAAAAGTCATTTTGTTCCTTTTCTGTTCCTTTTCTTTTCAAATTCTGGTAACTGCTTTTGCGTTATTTTAGGGAGAAAATAGAAAGTTGTAATATTATACTATTCATTTAGAATTTAGAATAAATTTAGGTTGCTTTTGTTGGTCTACATGTAGACAAAATTTAGGCGTAAAAAATGCAGATATAACATCAGTCATAAAACTTTTAAGTGTCACTTGCTTGCAATATTATTAGTTATAAGATCGAGCTATAATCTTATACTAGTACTAGTTTTCATCCTATGGTCAATGCAATCATTTCATTTAGCACATACTCAATCCTGAGGTAATCAATGCTAGAGCTATTTTCTGCATAATAAACATAGGTGTAGTTAAGATTTATGTATGAAGTTTGATTCGTCCTTTAATGAGTAATAGTACTAACTCTACATTTAAGATGCTCTCTCTCTCAGACAATGTTATAGTGACAATTAGACAATGTCTAATTAACCTTTTACTATATCCTAATAACAAAAGCATGAAATATATGTTAAATGAAATATCTGTTGGAAACTAAATGAGTCAAATAGAATATGTCAAAATGTGTTTAGGGGGCTAAAGTGGGCAGCTCTCAGTCAATATTGAACAGAAGGATCTTAAATTCAATGCTTCTTGACTGAATAGACACTGCTTTAGTCAAAATCTTGTTCATCCTGACTATTACCACCCCTTTTTTGTTGGACTTTTTGAATCAATGTCTATAAGCAAGCCCAAAACCGAACGCCTATACTTACCTGCCTCGATGCATTTTTGGATAGGAATGGTGTGCAATTATTATGTATAGGAGTCTTGACATTTACAGCTTGATTTTCCATTTGCAACATCACCATACGATGCGTGCCATATGTGGTCGACTGTAATGTTTAGTGGATTTCTTCTTCGTTGCCATCTTTGAAATTTGACAATTTTGAGGTCTGAGCAAACTTGAATGGTATGTTGGCGTGCAGGTAAATGCGAAGACACGAAAACAAAACAGGCGCAATGGCTGAGCAGAGCGCCCGTGTAGAGTGCCTGTGTTACGATTATTATTATGCCTAGGATTTCTAATTGTTTCTTCCAAATCAATTCTATTACCACTCTCTGTTTCCCTTTGCTGCTCTCTATTACATAATGCTTGTTTACGCCCAAGGCAGCAGTTTGTTTGTTTGAGAAAATCTGTTTTATCCTCGCAATTTTTATTTATGTTTCTGCCTGCTATTGAGAAGACAATTGTCCATATAATTTGCTTGAATTAGTAGTAACAAAATTTACAACCTATATTATATTGAATATGGAATTGTAACATCAGAGCATCCACAACCGTGCTCTTGCCAGCGGCACGGTTGTGGGCCCGGGCGGTACTATTCATGCCTGCTCTCTGGCAAGAGCACAACACCCACAACTGTGCTCTTCCGCAAGGACGAGCACAATTAATATAAAATTCAATTACACAAAAACATTTTCATAATACTAAAATTCATTAAAAAAACCACAATAAAAATAACAAATTACAAATAAAATAAAAAGACATAATTAAAATCCTAAAAATTAAAAATTACATAATTAAAATACTAAAAATTAAAAATTACATAATTAAACTCCTAAAAATTAAAAATTACATAATTATTGGCTAATATAACCCGAGGAAGACTACGCATCCGGCGGCACCAACCCCAATTGTTTTTGGAGACCCAATATCATGGACTCGTGCGTTTGAAGTTGCGTGGGGGTCATAGTTGACCTATCGGCCATATTGAGTTGGGCCAAAAGGGCCCACAACGAGTTGTTCGGGGGTGGAGGTGGAACATAGGGTGCGGGTTCGGGAGCAGGGGCAGATGGAGTCGCGGCGCGACGTCGTTCGGCCGCCGCCTTCTTCCTACCTTGCGGTCGGCGTCGGGAACCGCTTGGTTGGGCATCGGGGCTACCCAAGTTAGCTTCGGCGAGTTGGCTAGCCACTTCTTCGCCGGCGTCGGATAGGGATGCCGACCGTGAGCGTTTGGAGGAGCCGCTAGAGGAGGATGTTATGCCTCCCTTATACTTCGGGTGCGTCCGCGTCTCCTGCCAAACGTTAAGATATTTGAACGACTTACCGTTCATGGATTGGTAGGTGCTCAGCGAGGCGGTGATGATGTCGACCTCGCTTCGGCCGCTCCCGGCATTCCGGGACTCCTGGATGAAATAGCCGTTGAACTTGCCAATTTCTTCGTTGGCTCGGCCGATGCAGTTGCGCACCATACTCTCGTTGCGCTCGATCGTTCCCGGCGGCCGGTGTGCATTGTACCGGCTAGAGACGCGCCACCAAAAGTGATCGCCGGATTGGTTCGTTCCAACCACCGCATCTTCGGAGATTTCCAAGTACGCCTTGAACAATCTTTCCATCTCTGCCGGTGAGTACGGTGTGCGGACACCGGCGCGAGATGGAGGATTCGGCATTTGGGAAGGGGCGCGAGGCCTAGGCTCCGGTGTCCACCCGTAGCGCCCATCGGAGGCACCTTGATCGTCGATTGGGTATGGCCGGTAGCCACTCGGAACGCCCGAATCTTGGGTGAGAGGAGGGGCCGAATATTCCGTTTCCGGACTATGAAACGGTTGCGAACCGAACCATTCGGGGTTCCAACCGTGAGAGCCGCTTGGGTTGTCGTCGTTACCGGACATAGTGGTGTTGTAGGGTGTGAGAGGAAGATGAAAATGGATATGAGAGATTGATGATGAGAATTGTGTAGTGAAAGTGTGAATTTTTTGGAGTGAAATTGGGGGTATTTATAGATGAAAGTGTGTATTTTTGGGGTAAAAAAAATTAAAAAGTGGGGAAAAACGGTTATAAACGGATATAATTTTTTGGGGAAGTGAATTTTTTTTATCGATTTTTTTAATAAAAATCCGATTTTTTAAAAAAAAAATAAAAAAATGTTTGAAACCAACGGCTATGCCGTTGGCGAATGGGAGACCGCCACGTGTGCGTCCGCTGGCACGGACGTGCTCGATACATCGAGCAGCGCCGTGCCAGCGGCGCGGTTGCAGCGGTGGCGGTCCTTCGCCTTGCCGCTGGCACGGACGGCGGTGGCGCCAACCGCCACCGCTGCGGATGCTCTCATAAGTTATTGCAAGCAACCACTCAACTAACTGGAGAGCACTTTTGATGAGGAAAAAAGCAAGGTGGGTCACTTCCATTTATTTCAGCTTCTAATTGGTTTATTTTATGAAATCAATTCCTTCTCCACCTTAATTGAGACATCTAATGGAACCCTATTTCCACTTGAGATTCAATGCCTTTCCTTACACGTTGCATGTGTAATCACCAATAACATATTCACTTTCACCAAAATATCTGCCATTATATCAAATGTGACATAAACAGAGAAACCAACATCAAGATTTATTAGTGGGTGAGCCTTTTAGAAGGGGGAGCAGATAAGCATAGATGGTCATACCTACAATATTCATATATACAGAGAGATTATCAAAATCACATTACTCTTACATAATGATTGTCCAGTTGCATAGCATGCGGTTGTTAAAGTATAAGTGTCGGTTTGAAACGAAAGCAGTCGTCTAATCTTCAATCGCATGTATCTGGTTTGATCAACTGACTTCTCGTACCACATTCATAGCTGGAAGCTATATAAACTCTGACTGCAACTTAGATTGCAGCTTGCTATGCTCAAAACAAAATTTGAAGCCGAAGTCTGAGCTTTCTGGCCTTCAGTAGCCGCAGTTCACCTGAAAGATAAGGAAGTCAGAATCGCCAATGTAATAGGGAGAATAAATTAACCAATAAAGACATTGAAGCAAATGAAAATACCTCTGCATCTGTCTCTTCATCTTTAGACAAATCACAACCCCCCTCGTTCAGAAAGAGTTCATTTCGAGGCAGTAGGTCCTCCTCTTCACCAACATCCTCGCAGCAGCCCCAAATGGCTCCTCAAACGCCGATGCAACCCAATTCGCCTCCGAACACGCCACCTCCTTCTTCGGATGCTCACTCGGCCTGATCGCAACCAATGTCGCTCCTTTCAACACCATCCCGTTAGACAACTCGAGATGAGGAGCATACCACAGCCGCATGTTCAGAGCCGGGACAAGAGTCCTCTTCGAAGCAGACGATGCAGACAGAGGCTTCACCCTCAGCTCCTCCAGCTGCTCCTTATTCATAGACAACACCCCTTGCCCATCAGAATCCGTCAAAACCAAGCTCGCTAGCGTCTTGTGCTCCGCTATTATAGGCTGCAGAAGGTAATGCCTGGCTGAGGCTGCGATCAACGAGCTGATCGTCCACACAACGCGCAGCTTCAAGCCTCCGTTGGTGTAGAATGATTCCGGTATGCTACCGTTATCGTTCTCCACTCCATTATCACTTCCATTTGCGGTATTGCAGCCGCTGTTTGCGCTCTGCACGACGCTGGAAGCTCCGAGAATCACGCAGCTATCAAGCGTGGAGCCGAATTCCGCCTTCCATTTCAGCAAAACGCCCTCATCAATGCCCAATTCCCCCGTGGGGAGCTCAATCCTCAGCACCTTAATTTCGTTGAAATTCTTCAAAACCTGCATCGGCGAATGGTGCGTGACGATGCTCTGCTCTCCATGGCAATCGAAATCCTCTGGGAGGCGGCGTGCGGAGGGGTTGATGAGCTGAGACAGCGACTGCAAGGGTTTCAACAGCCCGGAGAAGAAGGTGCGGAAGAGAGAGGAGATCGGGTGGCGCGACTTGTCTCCGGCGGCGGAACCGGACGACGAGGTAGAGGAGGAGGAGGACGGATCGTCGTCGGAGATTACGCAGTCGACGCGGACGACGACGTTGTCAACTTGAGGAACGAGCGAGTGGAACCGCCGCGAAACGACGCAGCATCTTCCCAACGCTTTCACGTCGCCGATTTGATTGAAGATCAGGAGGATGAGGGAGTCCGGCAGCCGGTCGAAGTCGTCAACCGGCTCAGGGTGGATTTTCCGGCACAGATCTGCTCCAATCGAAGCCATGATTTTCAGCAACGGTTAGAGCTCCTCAGCAGCTGAAATATCCCCAACAACTTCGTAGGAAATACGCGATAATCGGAAGGTGATTGAAGCGAGTTTTACGCAGAGGGATGTAATCGGAGAAATTGAGTCTAACAAACTCAATGGATCTGAGAGAAAGATAAAGAGAAGGTGAGAGGGAGAAAGTTAATTCAAGGAATTAGGGTTGGAGTTGAATGAGGTGAGGGAAATTTGGGGGAAGTGAGTGAAGCTGGAGAAGGAGAGGGAAAATGGCGATGGAGGGTTGGTGTGTGTTGTGCGTTTTTTTCTTTCCTTTCTCTTTTTTTTCCCTTTGCTCTGTTAGGGTGTCCACTATAAGGTTATCGTGGACGAGAAATTTCGGAATATGGGTTTAAATTCGCTGACCTTTCGAAATAAGGGATTCAATTCGCTTACCTTTCGAAATATGGGTCCGAGACATGTGAATTTTTCGGAATAAGGGTTTTACACCTTTTTATATTTATTCTCTTCATTTTTCTTATTATTTCCCTTCCAATAATTATAGATTTACTAAACTATCCTTTAATCTCATAATTAGCCATGTTAATAAGCTTTTTCTCTATAAATTCTCAATTGTATTCGACTTAGAACAACTAAGTTATCACGCCATATGTTGGGAATTGCATGCAGTGTTACGTATATCAGTATATGAGATGTTATTCACATTTTTAAATGTTCAGCCTACTTTATTAAACGTATAAATCAAGACATCATAAAGTTATTAAAAAACCAAAAACAAAAAAGTTTATGAGTACAGATTAAATCTTTGAGAGATGAAATTTTTGAGAGATGGGTTAAAGGATAGTTTAGTAAATCTATAATTATTGGAAGGGAAATAATAAGAAAAATGAAGAGAATAAATATAAAAATGTGTAAAACCCTTATTCCGAAAAATTCGCATGTCTCGGACCCATATTTCGAAAGGTAAGCGAATTGAATCCCTTATCTCGAAAGGTCAGCGAATTTAAACCTATATTCCGAAATTTCTCAAGGTGGACACGCCCAATAGCCCCGCCCCAGTTTTTTGTCCATAGCCCCAATTTTTTGTCCATAGCCCCAAAATTCTATTTCCGCCACTATAGTGGACAACTCCAATAGCCCCAAAATTTTATAATCAATTTTCATTTTTAAATATTTTTTAGTTTCAATCAAGTGTAATTTAAATAATCGCAGTGTAAATAACTAGAATACGAGGTAATTAGGCCGAATATTCGTTGTATTGCATACCGGTAAAATTATACAACGAATAATGAAAATAAAATACAACAACAAAACTCCGGCACCGTCTACTCGGTGTCGGAGTCGGCTTCCTCGTCTTCCTCTTCTTCTTCTTCTTCTTCTTCTTCTTCTTCTCCTCCTCCTCCTCTCTCGCTGCTGCCGGCCGCGGTATCCCCAGGCGCATTATCAACCAACCCCAGTCGACTCTCAAGCCGATTGATGAGCCTCTTGTAGACGTTCCTGACGTACGGGTCAGTTTCCCCTGCGTATGACCTGCATACGTCTTGCAGTTGTTGCATCAACGTTACGTCTATGCTATTGGCCAATACCTCGTGGGGTTGCACCGTGGGCTGTGGGATTGGGGCAAACTGGGGGATGCGCGATCCGGACGCGGCCGCCGTTTGGCGAGAAGCACTTCTACCTCCTCTGGCTCTGCTGATAGAGGCCTGTTGTCCCATGGGCCGTCGTCGCCTAATGTGAGTCGCGGCTGGCTCTTCGACTTGCTCGTCGGACTGCTCGAACTCGTGCGAGCCGCTCCCACTACTGTATTCCCCGGCAAGGTTGTGCCTTGTGCGCTTCAGGCCACCGGCTGTTTCCACCTCGTTCGCCACGATCGACCTGAATTTCGGACAATCCGCGAGGACAAGATACTCCTCCCACAAGGTGAACTTCGGCTGGCCCGTCTTGCGGTATTGGCCCTCCGACAGGGTCTTCACATCTTCTGCGCTTCTGCCACTCTCGGCGTGGCGAAGGTTGTTCTCGTATATGGACGCGAACAGCTTGGTAGCCCGCAGTATCCTACCGAACTTTTTTCGGATCTGTTCTGGGTCGCGCTTCTCGGCGCCGTCGGGCTTCAATTCCTCGTATGCCATCATGACGCGCCTCCAAAAGCTCCCCGACTCCTGATCGGTACCCACCACGGGGTCCGAAGTGATAGCATCCCACGCCTTCGCCACGGCAATGCTCTCGTCTTTGCTGTATGGCTTGCCGCGGCTGGACCCCTCGGGCTGATCACCGCTACCGCCGGGGCCACTACCCTCGCTACTCGCAATGCCGGGGGGAGCTGCCCGAGTGTCCACCGACGTTGCCGGTGCCACGACTGCCGCCTCCGCCCCTAGGGCCTCTGCCCCTACCGCCACCAGAGCCCCGGCTGCCGCCACCTCCTCGGGTCGGAACGGGTGTTTCCACCCGCGCTACCGGCGTATCTGGGATGCCGGTACTGAGCAGACCCAGCATAGTATCAAATGCGTCTTGATCTGCTTCGGTGATCGGAGATTGGCTGGCTTGAAAAGGGGAACCCGGCCGCGCCAGGTGAAGCGCGTCTAGGTTGGGTCGGTAATCTCCAAAAGCGGAACGACTCAGATTCCGTTGTAAAGCGGGCGGCGTTGGTGAGGATCTCCACGACTGAGATGGAGGAAGGGGTGGACTCGATGCCCACGGTGGTGGAGATTGATTCCAACTCAAAGACTGTGACGGAACCGCATATCCGCCAAATCCCGACGGCTGAGAAGCATATCCGCCAAAACCCGATGCCGGCGAATGATGGGCCGACGGCTGAGATGGATTGCTGTCATATCCCGATTCCTCAGCGTCGGGTGATTCGTCGTCTCCTCGATGCATTTTGTAGAGAGTGTTTTTGTAGAAAATGGGTGTATGGATGTTGTGAAAATGGGAGTGGGAGAGGAGGGAGAGTGGTACTTATAGATATGAAAAACGAAAAAAAAAAAATTTCGAACAATGCGGCTATAGCCGCGGCGGATTTCCGCCACTATAATAGCCGCGGCTATAGCCGCGCCTATACACTACACGCCGCGTCCTCGCCCCACTCGCGGCGAAGCCTCGTCCGCCGCCCTCCACCCCACCCGCCGCGTCCACCCTCGCGGCGGACACCCCATCCACTATAATCGCCGCGCCTTCCGCCCCGCCATCACCTCGCTCTCGGCGACCGCCGCGTCCACCTTATAGTGGACGCTCTTAGTACTCCACTTAAAAGCAGTAGGGTGGATATACAGTTGAAATACCGAAACGACATTGCTCCCTGTCGTTTCGCATTTTTAATTTTAGCTATTACTACTAATATTTTTATCATACTACTCTTTCTTTTCTTTTTTTGGTCTCTTAATTTCACCTAATTTATTCTCGAAGTAAAAAGAAGCCACTAATTTGCAATTTAAGCAAAGCTTTATCCAAAGCTTGATCAATGGCTAATTTAGGAATGAGCAAAATACTCCGCTAAACTAAATATTCTATCCGAATCAAATTGAATTTTTTAAAAAAATATTTCGAATTTGGATTCATTTAGTTTAAATTTTTGGCATATTTGAATTTTCATTCCGATTAAATTCG
This sequence comes from Salvia splendens, assembly GCF_004379255.2. Classification (NCBI taxonomy): domain Eukaryota; kingdom Viridiplantae; phylum Streptophyta; class Magnoliopsida; order Lamiales; family Lamiaceae; genus Salvia; species Salvia splendens. The sequence continues at coordinate 2,247,786 of NC_056042.1, forward strand.
GATGTGTAAAAATATAAAAATTGAATTTATTTTTAGTATTACATGTAGTATAATGTATTATACGTAAAATAAACTTTACTTATATTGGTTTATATTAATAAACGTTATACTAATATTAGGATATTAAGATGATTGTAATTTTCGGATATGTTACTTGATTGATATATGAGTATATTTTTATTGATTTATAAAAAATTAATTTTTGAGTTTTGATTTTTTTTTCTTTCGGTATTTGGATACTCTCTTCGTCCGCACATAGAAGTCTCGTTTTTTCATTAGTTCATCCGCGAATACGAGTTACGGTTCATATTTACTATAAATGGTAATATGGTCTCACATACCACTAACTCATTCAAATCACAATTCATTTAAAACTAAATACTACTCCTAATAGCGGACAAAGAAAGAGTATTTGTGCAATTTCAGTTTTTCTACCCACTTTTCTTAATAATTTTTTAAAATCCGTGCAGTCAAGAAATTAGACTCCTAATAGCGGATAAAGACGGTGCATTTGTGCAATTTTAATTTTTCGGATTCAGTAGTTTGGATTTCGAGTTTAGTTTTTCAGATAATTCGACTCCGTTCACTTTTTATTTCACAAAAATTCCATTTTCATTTGGGAATGCTCTTCCTAGGCTAATCCAATAAATGGAATTTGTTGGATAGAACACAGCAATAATAGCCATTGTTCAGTGCAGGAAGGCAACAGATCTTGCGACTTTTATCTTACTATGCAATAGCTCCACTCCAATTTTTTTAATAATGTTCACTTTCTTTTTTCATCCGTTATTCATTACTAATAATAAATCTCTAAAGATCGAATTTAATAAAATTTTCCGATTAAAGACAAAATTTTATAAAATTTCAGTCGTAGTGGACTCTGGCTATGGAGTCTATCGAGCCCATTAAATATAAAAATACGTTTATTATAGAATACATTATGCAAAGAAACTAAATTGAACTAGAATATTTGAAATTCAATAAAAAAAAAACTGTGAAATTTTTTACTAATATAAAATTTAGAGTATATACTACATGATTTATGTTAAAATGACAACACCTCTTAAAGTGACACTGTGACACCACGTATCCAGCAATATTATAAACGCTACACAACAATAGTATAAATGCTAGAAAACAATCTATAAATTGTTGTCTAGCGTATTGGATATTGCTGCCCGAGAAACGTTGTTGTATAGTGTATTGGATATTGACGGCCGAGAAAATTTACCCTTGAGCATTTTTTATGATTCTCACATGGCAGCTGATTATTCGTCCATGTGTACAAATGTTTGGCTATGAATGGTGGTATGGTGTTACTTTAAGAGGTGTTGTCATTTTAACGCACCCATATACTTCATACTGCTTTTAATATTTTAATTTGTATACCAAAGTCGCTCCATGGACCATGATGAAAATTGGAGGTATATGTTGGGGTTTGGTGCCCCTTGCACAGCGGAAGCCTTACACATAACAAATAAATCAGATAAGGATCTATTTGACCGATTATGCGATTAATCTATTCACATGTTAATACAGAATTACATGTTAGAACACAGATAATTCATGCTCAAAGAATATAAATAGTAAAACATGATTTCTACGGTTTAGAGTTACCGATTTGATTCTCCAAAGAATCGACGATTGCTTGCGTCTTCTCCACAATGATCTTCAATACTAGACCACGGATCTTCTGACTGGTTCCCGAACTGTATTCCGATATCAGGGTGGGCTGATCTTATCAAAATACTATGACTCGAATAAAGAGACAGAACTTTCTCACGGGGGAGAGCTGAAAATCTCACGGAGGTGAAATTAATAAGAAAAATCGCCCCCTCTTAAATATGGGAGTGGACGAAATTTTCATAACAATTTAAATCTAAATTTTGTCTCATTTATTCTCCAATATATATTAAGTTACATATTGGGCCCAGTCAGGAATCTATGGAAGGTTTTGGATATGGGCTCCCCCAATTAGCTTTTTACTAATTAAATTGAACCCACAATTTAATACAAACTTATATTGGAATATTACGAGCAGTCACTACAAAAGTAATATTGACCTCCCCATCCAAATCCAAAATTACAAGTAATTAGGGTTTCCGTTTTGACTTTCATTTCCCGCACTTAAAATATAAACGTCCATTAATTAATTAATGTCTGCTATGGACTTAATTAATTAACACCTTTTAATTCCAATAGTGGACTTAGCAAGAAACACTTATTTATTATTCATGGAATAATTAAATTCCAACTGGCCAGTTTCCGAATAATAAAAACCTTGTTCAAGCTCCTCTTGAGGACATTATCAAACGAGATTCACCTCGCGCACGATTCAACATAATAGCAATCCTAGCACCGCTAGATACTAATCACCACTACCCAATATATCATGATTATTGGGTTGCGAAAAACCCGCACCATTTGATAAGTCAAAGTAGTGCATAATCAATAACGTATGCTCAATGCTAACGTATGTTGATAAAGAAATAGTTGTTTATCAAGACCTAGTCTTCTAGTAGATAGCATGAAGACATGTCTTGCTGTTAGATCCGTTCAGTGCTATACCACACCAATGTCATCTTATTTCAGTAAGGCTTAGAAATATCGGACTGACATTGCAACCTTTCACGATAGGTAGTTTAAGTCTATCTGGGTTGTGAAATTCTTCTTTTTCTTTTGCAAAGCATTGCATAGAACTGACCGTGTTACCTTAAAGTGGACGTCGCCCACAACCGGTCTACTAAGCAAAAGACTTAGACTTTGTTTACTTTTTATGCATTTAAATGTTTATAAAACATCTTATTAATGCACAAGCAAACACAAGTAATAATATTAGTGATTCTATTCGTGCGAAACTGCTCGAATAATATTGAATCGAGTTAAAAGTGGATTGTAGAGTTTTTTGTATACAAGCAAGATTCTATTTGTGCTCGAAATATGCTTTTCAGTATACCAAACCTAACAGTAAAACAAACATGGAAGACTGCAAGACGCAAAATGTGCAATTTAGGACAAAACCATATGCAATTGGAATGAGAACTTACTAATCAAGAAAATGGCACACCAGAATAAACTAACAAAAACAAAAAAACTAATTGGAATGGAAAAAGCAACAGAAAACAGAGAATACAATACTCCCTCAGTTCCACTACAAGTGAGATATTTATCTTCGACCGCTATTTTACGAATAGAAACGCCTAAGTTATAGTGGGACGGAGTGAGTAGTAGCTATAGCATCGTTCAACCAGTGACTGAAAAAATAAAACTACATAAAACATTGGTGTCTTCATCTTCAGAAAGCATTAATGTCAATGCTATATATCCTCTCCTTCACCAACATCCTTGCAACATCCCCATACGGCCCCTCAAACGCCGATACAACCCAATTCCCCTCCGGTTCCGCCCAGCTCGACTCCGACCCCACGGGCATCGCCCCCTCCCTCGGCAGCTCGCTCGGCCTGATGGCAATCAGAGTCGCGCCTCTCAACACCACCCCGTCAGGCATCTCGAGACGAGGAGCGTACCACAGCTGCACGTCCAGAGACGGAACGACAGTCCTCTTCGACGACAGCGACATATTTAAAGGCCTCGCCCTCTGCTCCTTCAGCTGCTCCTTATCCATCGACAGAAGCCCCTGCCCATCCGCGTCCGTCAAAACCAAACGCTCCAGCGATTTGTGCGCCGCGATCACCGGCTGCAGGAGGTGGTGCCTGGTTGAGGCTGCGACTAACGAGTTCACGATCCACACGACGCGCTGCGCCAAGCCTTCGTCCTCGCTGTAGAATGACTCGTGTATGCTATCCATATCCGCTCCATCGTCGTCGTCGTCGTCATCGCAGCTGCAGTTCACGCTTGTAGCACCGAGAATCACGCAGCTTTCGAGCGTGGAACTGTATTCCGCTTTCAATTTCAGCAAAATGCCGTCCTCGATCCTGACCTCACCTGCGCGGAGCTCGACCGCCAGCCGCTTGATTTCGTTGAAATTCTTCAAAATCTGCGTCATAGAGCGGAGACTGACCGTCTTATCCTCCTCCTCTTCCTCCTTCAAAAGCGGAAGCAGGCGCGCCGAGGGGATGATGAGCTGAGACAGCGACAGCAAGGGTTTGAAGAGTACGGAGAAGAAAATGCAGAAGAATGAGGCGATCCGGTGGTGCGGCGCCGCCGCCGCCGACGACGACGAAGCAAGCTCACGCTTTTCCTTCTCTAAGGTTACGCAGTTGACTAGGACAACGACGTGATCCACTTCAGGAACGATCGAGTGGAACCGCCTCGAAACGGCGCAGCATCGCCTCAGCGCCATGGCGTTTCCGATTCGATTGAAGATCGAGAGGATGATCTCTTCCGGCAGCTTATCGAAGTGGTCGACCTTCTCGGGGTAGATTTTCCGCCACAGATTCGCCACATTCGATCTCATACTTACAGCAATAGCTTGAGCTCCTCCGCAGCCAAAATTGAGTCTACAAAACTCAACGGAGAGAGTTAGAGAGAGATAATTTATGGAATTAGGTTTGGATTTTGTTGAAGTGAGGGGAATTTGGGGGAAGTAGAGAAGGAGAAGGAGAAGGAGAAGGAGAAGGAGAAGGAGAAGGAGAAGGAGAAGGAGGAAGAGCAAAAATGGCGGTGTGTGTTTGTGTTTCTTTTCATTTCCCTTTTCTTTTCTTTTTTTTCTCTGCATTTTTAGTGCCAAAAACAGTTGAATTTATAAACGACATTTCACCCTTCCATTTTTGGTTTTTTCGATATTCATTTCTTTTTCTTTTCTATTCAATTCATTTCTAGTAAATAGGTGTAATTAGTTGCTTTTTCTAGCAATTCGAGTCACCAAAATTTCAAAGTCCATTTTAGTTATATTTTATTTCTCCTTTTTTCTATAGGAGGAATTATTTTGCTTTTTTAGTATTTCACGTCATTAGATGCCAAATCATTGGATATTTTGTTGAAAAAATGACAGATGTGATAAATGCGAAAATTACAAACTTCATGATTTGTAATTTAATTTTGAAAACATAAGACGGACCAAAATTTGACCATCTTTCATGATTTATTTGTCGCGTCTTATTTTTATACTGCACAAAACATAGCGACCATTGTGCTAGAGGTCCTCGGCCATTGTGTGTTCGAAGCAAGCTGCTAGGGTGTCTCTGTCGACCTGCTGACTTGCTTCAGTGGGTCTGTTTCCTTGATTCAACATTTTTACAACTTCATAATTTGTAATTTAATTTATAAAATAATAAAATCTTGACTATTTTCATAATTTGTTTGACAATCGTTTTATATTTAATATTTTTTTCTAGTAAATATGAGTAATTCTTTACCTTTTATAGTAATGAGTCACCAAAATTTCACAAATTCAATTTTAGTCATGTGATATCAACTTTATCTGTTCCATAAATCATAATTTGAGTAGTGGAGTGTTGTATAAACATATACTAAAAAATGTATTCACGAATAAATGTTTGGGACATTTATAGACCTATACAAGAAATTGTTACATAATAAATAGTTTTATATGTTTTCTTTTAATTTAAGAGGTAATATAAAAGGGTGTGGAGAAAATGGAAGTCGCAGTCATACGATAATACTTCATTCGTTCCATAATAGTGGAGACATTTTTTCCGACACAGAGATTAAGAAAAATGTGTGTAATGTATTAAATAAAAATATGATAAAGTATGAGAGAGGAAAAAGTAGAGAGGAATGTAAGAGAGAGAGAAAAGTAAGTGAGAATAAATGTGTTGACTTTTACTATTAAAAAAGTAAATGACTCTACTACTATGGAATGTACAAAAATGACAAAATGACTCTTTATTTATGGTAAAATAAACTTAAATTTAAAGGCTGCGCCACGGAGAACTCAAACCCGAGACCTTTGGCCTCAAGCATTATTAACCTCTCTATTGCTTCGCCAACTTATACACACAAGACAAATTAACTCTACTATTATGAGACGGAGGGAATAGTACAGTAGTATAAGATATCGTTTGTGAGCTACCAAAAAAAAGAATAATTTTTGTTTTTGTTTTGGAAGGGTAAAAATTAGAAGGGGTGATATGGTAATTTCAGTAAGCTATGGTTTTATTCAATGTCTATAATGAAACAGTAATTAATAAAGTAATTACAGAGTCAATTAGGGAATAACTAGTTTTAGCAGCAAAAGTAGGGTTGAAAAGCACGAGAGATTCCACCCAAATTATGAAATTATGATGTAAATTGCTTGGATTTTAGTTTTTGTGTTTAGTACGAGAAAATCAACCATGACTAGTAACTTGATTTGTCTATTTTATTTTCTCTTTTTATTTATTAAGAATTCAAAGAAATGGCGGACTAATGTAGGGTTGAGGGCACACTAATCCCATTTTCCGTCTATGAGAATCGGAAAACTTTATTTGCGACATTCACTCCTTTTGCCTGACTTGAAAATCGGAAAACTTTATTAAATTTGACATTTAAACCTTTTGTCAACCCCAGGACATGATAGTTCCGCTCCAACCCTTTAGATTTTTAAAAAAAAATTGTCAGCATTCATTGCTAGTAATAGTCATTGTCTCAGCTTTTATATTTTTCGCTAACAATGACCTATTTTACTATGGACTCACGAAACCCATTTTCTAATTTTTTTTACTGATTTTGGTGTAACAATATAACTTGTTTAAATAAATATGGCATTATTATTTGATACTCCTAGCATATAAAATGTCTGTAATGACTATCACAAGTAATGAACAATGGAAAAAAGACTTATATAAATTAAAATCCTAAAAAAGGATGGAGCGGAGCTGCCAGCCTGCCACAAAATTGTCGAATTTCATAAAGTTTTCCAATTCTCATAGGCAGACAATGGGATTAGATAGCCTTCAATTCTGCGACGACTTCCGTTTTTAAATTTTTAATTATTGATTTTGGTGTGATAATATTAGTATATAACGTGTCTAATTAAATATTGAATTATGATTTAATACTCTTAGTATATAAATGTGGGGCAATCAATGACCGTCACTGGTAATGACCGACGGACAAAAAACTTAAATAAATTAAAATTCTAAAAGGCTTGAGCGAAGTTGTTACATTGTGAAGTCGGCAAAAGCTCTAAATGTCGAATTTAATAAAGTTTTCCAATTTCCATGGGCTGATGATGGGATTAGTCCACCTTCATTTATGTGATGACGGTAAATTTTTTTTGCTATATTTGACCCACGAATTTCATATTCTAAAATGTTCACTAATTTTAAGTGATAATGTAATAGTATGTCTGAATAAACACGTGATTATGATTTGATACTTTTAGGTCTTAGCATTAAATATATATGCATGATTAGTTGGGGCATCATAAAAATTCAATGAATTGCTTATGAAATGTTTTATTTTTAATGACACGTCCTAAAAAAATATTTTATTTTTAATAAGATAGAGAAAATATTTATTAATAAATTTTCAAAAAAAATTATATAGTACTAGTATATTTATGTATTATATGTAAATGAGTATATTTTGAAGTTTAAAAATGAATCGTTTCTTTTAAGATACTTTCTCATCGTGTTAATATTTTATCTTTCTCGATTTAATGAATATTACGATGAAGATAAAGGATCGAAGATAATTTCTTTATTTGGTGAATAATTCATGCGTTGGTTGAAAAGTTGGCCATACTTGACGTTACATGCTTTTATTTACTAATTAAATTATTTAAGATTTATGCGTGTCATCCTTGCGCAGGGGCCATGCTAATCTTCTCTGTATCGTTCCAATTTTATCGGATGTCCCCGAAGGGACTAATTAAATTATTTAAGAGTAAACTTATAAATTCAGGAATTTTGTGAGTCAAATATTTACAAGGATTCAAAATGGATTATTTCTTTCATAGGTTCTTTTAAAAATTGTCATTTCCATTTTATAGTAAAAGCATTCACAATGGTGGCCTATCTCCAGAGCCCATCTCAGAGCATATCTCTATTTTTTCCTGCCACGTCAGCATACTCATCCCAAAGCCTATCTCCCTGCAATGAGAGTCAATCCCAGAGCCTATCTCAGAGATCATCTCATTTCCACATCATCACTATTTTTATATTTTACTTTTAGTTGTTAGTCTGAAATAAAATGATATAAAATAGCAAGAAAAATAAATTAAAGACAATTCAATAAAAAACAAATTTCATTTAAAAAATATCCTACATTTATAAAAAATACAGAAAAAAATAAACTAAAAATATTTGAATAGAAAAAAGTAAAATATAGAATGAGATAAAATAAAATGGGATTAAATGTGAATAATTGGCGGGGAATGAAGTATATAAAGAGTATAAAAAATGAATTAAAAAAAAATCGGCCCAGCCGATTCATCAGCTGAGGCATGGAGGGCGAAAAGAGTAGCAATCGGCTCCCTCTCCACAATGGGAGGCGGTGGGAGCCGATGGGGGGTTCGATCGATCGGCCATTGCGATCGGCCCCATTGTGAATGCTCTAATAGAGTCCCACTCATACACAATTTTAATCATTTTATATCATCTACAATGTGAATATTTTACTAATGGTAAAAGTTTTAATGTAGAAGTTATAATTTGAGAGTAAATATGTCGAATGTAATGAGAAATTCCTTACCTAATGACTTATTGACTTTACAGAATAACACAAATATTTCTAGCGTGCTTCGGACTTATACATTTAACCTGTTACTATTTTTTATGTGACTAACGTTAAAAAGGAAGATGTGTTATATTGATGTGTAGCATATATCAAATCTAGTGATCCCTCTTTGAATATATTGTCTCACACTATATGGGGTTCGGTCTGTAAGATTGTATCTCACAACTCAATCCTAGATGGATAATCATGAGATAATTAGTCATAGCTCTCTATGACTAAAATAATCTCGCAACTCAATCATAAATTGTATGTTGGTACTTTATCTTAGAAACCGAACCTATACATATTCATCTTATTGGTATAAGTAGCACATATCAAACCTGGTGAAACTCTCCTCGAATATGTTGCCTCATATTTGCATATTCTTTGAATCTTTCTCTTTCTAGTGTGTTTCGGTTCATTTATGTTCCTCTCTGCTTCAAATTTAGGAGTCGGTCTTTGTTTGTGTGTTTGCATCCGCTATAGTTTCCTGCTATCTCTCCAGGCGTAATTATCATTTAAATCATAAAATATTATACTAGTACGTAGTTCTAATCTTATTTTTTAAACAAATCTTTTAACGATATTAAATCACTAACAAACATAAAAATAAAATTTTCCTTAATTTGAATACTACTTGTAATTCATTACTCCATAATATACCAATGACATCCTTAGAAAAGCATAATTAAGAAAAACAATAAATTTAAATTGTGTAGCTATACTCTCATCACTGCCAAATCCCCCAATTTATTTCTCAGCCGAAAATCGAAACCCTAGTTTTTTGCGACCTTGAAAATGGTGAGGGAGGAGCCAGCCAACAAGATGCGATGGGGGGAGCTGGACGAAGACGACAGCGAGGATCTGGATTTCCTGCTGCCGCCAAAGCAGGTTATTGGCCCCGACGCGAGCGGGATTAAGAAGGTTATCGAATACAAGTTCGGCGACGACGGAAATAAGGTTAAGATAACCACCACCACGCGCATCCGCAAGCTCGCCAACGCTCGCCTCAGCAAGCGCGCCGTCGAGCGTCGCTCCTGGCCGAAATTCGGCGATGCGGTGCACGAGGACGTCGGCAGCCGCCTCACCATGGTTTCCACGGAGGAGATCCTCCTTGAACGCCCCCGCGCCCCTGGTACAACCATCTATCTGTTTACTATCGCTATCTCATGTGTAACTCCTGTGGTTTTACGCGATGATTCAATTGCCGATACGTTTCTGTTCATAATTGTTGTGTGTAGTGCTTAATTTGCGGAGAAAATGCCGTGATTTCATAGATCCTGATAGCAATTCCTGTGATATGGCTCTATTTCTTTTTCTCTGATTTTGAGATCTATCTATTTCATCTGCCGCTGGGTAGTAGCCATAGAATTTTGGAGTTGGCACTATTCACTTAGTAAAGCTTTTTTTTAATTCCAATGGGAGAGGAATTATGGCATGTTAGATCCATCTGTTTTCATATTGTTTTGAGTTATTTGTTTGAGGATCAAGTAGATAGTAAAATAAGAAGTGACCTACTGTGAGGTTTAATTGGTTTCCTGAAATCCTCCAGTGTGTCAACCAGGGTCCTTTAATGCGATCTACTTGGTGTTTTTAATCTCTTCGATAATAAACTGTAGGAGTATGCTTTTACTGAGAGGCTCTTTGGTATCTGCTCACTACTAATGTTCACTGACCATGCCATTACACCATATTGGTTTGATGACTGAATCTTCCTTGAGATGGGTACATGTTGAAATCTGTGCATGGCTGGTGGAGCAGTTTCGATATATCTAAACTCATGATTGGATGTTTTTTTTTTATCTCACACGTATAGTGCTCACTAACCATGTAATCACACCATCTTGGCTTAATGACTGATTCTTAGTCTAGATGGTTACTTGTTGAAATACATGAGCAGTTTAGGTATGTCTAAACTCATGATTGCATGTTTTATTATCTCACACGTGTTATGCTCACTGACTGTGTCATCACACCATCTTGGCCTGATGACTGATTCTTCCTTAAGATGGTTACTTGTTGAAATCTATGTGTGGCCGGTGTAGCAGTTAAGATATGTCTAAACTTATGATTGCATGTTTTATTATCTATTTATCTCACACATGTTATGTGATTGTTCATAGATGAATGCACCAAACAATGATAGCATGTTATGCATCAAAGTGTTCCTACTTTTGAGGCTCTGTTCAATGTTATCAAATAGCAGATATGGCGGTGCCATGGCGCTATGGCATGGCGTTCGGTGATGGAAACGCCATAGTACCATGGCGCTGCCATAGCACCGCCATATCTGCCATTTGACAACATTGTGTGTGTACTGCATTTAGGAATGGGGCATTATGCAAGAAAATGGAGATTAGAGTTGTATTTTATGCTTTTTAATTGTTTTAATAGTTTTAGATGTTATATTTTTTTATTATTTTCTAATTTTTGAATTATATATAAATATATAAGTATTATTTTATTTATTTAATTATTGGATGTTATATTTTTATTATTTTCTAATTTTTGAATTATATATAAATATATAAGTATTATTTTATTTATTTAATTATTGACCGCCATATCCACCATACTAATACGCCACGCCATATCCCTGTGGCGGTTTTTAGGCGAACCGCCATAAGCCGCCGTACGAGATTGATAACATTGGCTCTGTTTTCTCTTTTCTGATGTCATTGTTCCCTTTCCCACTGTCATTACTTTTTTGAAATCTTACGTTTGAAATGGCATACTAGCGCTGTCACTGATCATGTGTTGGTCATTTTGACACTAGAGATGACTACCTTAAATTTCAAATGTAATCGATCTACAAGGTGCTTCATTGTGACAGCAATGGTTTCTGTGGTATACAATGTGGTAGTTGTGGCATTTATGCAGTATATGGTAACCTTATTTGCCTGTTTTCATTCAAGGTATATGTTGTGTTCTTTTCATATAAGTACTCATGCTCATGCAATTGATGAATCGACTACTAGGTACCAAAGCAGACGACTCTAAATCTGGTGGTGATCCTTTAGCTCAAATGGGGAAAGGAGGAGCTGTGCTCATGGTATGTAGGACTTGTGGGAAGAAGGGTGACCATTGGACCTCAAGATGCCCGTACAAGGATCTCGCTCAACCAAGTGACACCTTTGTTGATAAGCCGTCAACTGAAACTAATGCTGCGCCAGGTGGCACAAAGGGTGCTTATGTTCCCCCTAGCATGAGAGGAGGTGTTCCCGAGAGGAGTGGTACTGACATGCGGCGCAGAAACGAGGAGAACTCGGTCAGGGTTACCAACCTTTCTGAAGACACAAGAGAGCCCGACTTGCTTGAGCTTTTCCGGCCATTTGGTTCAGTTAGCCGAGTTTATGTTGCCATTGATCAGAAGACTGGGACAAGCAGAGGTTTCGGTTTTGTCAATTTCGTCAACCGAGAAGACGCCGAGAGAGCCATCAACAAGCTTAACGGGTATGGGTATGACAATCTCATTCTAAGAGTTGAATGGGCTGCTCCTCGGGCGACCTAATGAAAGAAATACTACTACTATTAAGATGGAGATTAAGACAGTTTCTTTATTTGATGAATAAAGTTCAAGATTAAGATAGTTTCTTAATTTGGTGCATAATTCATGCATTGTTTAAAAAGTTGGCCCTACTTTTGTCCTTGAAAAAATATCTCATTTTGTTACTATTCTGGTATTTATGCAAGTCAAAATATGATTTTAGATCATAGATTGATGGATTATTCCTTAAGTTTTTTGTTTATTAAAGTTAATTGTTTGAGGTTTTCAGTTTACTAAATTTAATTATTTGAGGTCAGAGTAAACTTATTTAAGTTTTTTTACAGCAAGTCAAGAAGTTTGTGAGTTTAGACTAGTGACATTCGCCCTCTAAATGAAACGAGTCTCATTTTCTGTTAATATAGTATTTTAAAACATTTTTCCTCCTCTCTGCTATATTAATTAATTTTGTATTAAAGACTCGTAGCATTGACTATTAATATTATTTTTCATGAATCATTTAAATTAAATTTTGTTGAGACTAAATACAGATGATTAGTTATGCAAATATTATAAATATCGAAATTGAGTATGGAAGTGTGTATTTTAAGTATAGATACACTTCTTAAAACTCCCATAGATGTTGTTAGAGCATCCAAAGTGGGGCGCCCTAAAACCCGCCCTATGCACCGTCACGTCAGCATTTTATCCTCCTGCCCTTCCACCTGCAGTGGGCGCCCTAAGCATTTTCTTCTATTTGAATACTTAACATCGGTCCAATCGGTGATGCTCCCACCTTCATGTTCGACTATCATGTTGTGCAAGATTATGCACGCATACATGACATCGGCGAGGACTTCCTTGAACCAGAGACAGCCCGACCCTTTCACTATTGCCCACCGTGCTTGGAGCACACCAAATGCCCGCTCCACATCCTTCCGCGCCGCCTCCTACTTTTGCGCAAATAAAACTCTCTTCTCACCAATTGGGCAGCTGATCGTCTTCAGAAAAACAAGCCACCTTGGGTATATGCTATCGGCCAAGTAGTACCACATGTGGTATTGGCGCCTGTTGGCAGTGAACTCGATGGCCGGGTCGTTGCCGTTGCATTGCTCGGTGAAGAGGGTGGATGAGTTGAGGACGTTGATGTCGTTGTTCAACCCGGCTACACCGAAGTAAGCATGCCAGATCCAGAGCCGATGGTCAGCGACGGCTTCGAGGATCATCGTCGGGTGGCTGCCCTTGTATCTACTAGTGAATTGGCCTCTCCACGCCATCGGACGATTCTATCACACCCAGTGCACACAGTCGATGCTCCCTAGCATCCCAAGAAAGTCGTACGTTGTCTCGTGCATTCTCATTAGGCCCTGGCAATCTGCAATTGTCGGCTTTCACAAATATGTGTCGATGTAGGCCTCCACAACTCCCCTACAAAATCTCTTCAAGCACTCGCGGCCTGTTGTATCCCCGACGTGGAGGTATTCGTCGAACATGTCAGCACTGGTGCCGTAGGACAACTGACGAAGTGCAACTGTGCACTTCTGCAACGGCGTAAGTCCGGGTCTGCCGATGCCATCTTCCTGATACTGGAAGTAATCATCACGTGACTCCAACGTCTGGACAATGCTGAGAAAAAGGTAACGAGGCATTCTAAACCGGCAGCGGAAAACCGTCGGGCCCCACCGTGGTTGCTCGGCAAAATAGTCTGCAAATAGACGTTCGTGAGCAACGTCGTGTTCGCATGGGACAAACGTCCGACGTCGAATAGGCCTGCGGATCTGCTCCGCCGTCGCCTCCTCGGGTTGCATTATGGCTAAGCATTCCGCTATTGCGTCGTGCACGACTGCATTTAAGGCTCGAGTCAAGGTCGGACTACCGTCCTCCGAGGAACTCCGGTCGTCGTCGTGGTTCATTTTGGTTGGTGAGAGATGAGAGAAATGAGAGATGCGGGAAATGTTCGTATGAAAAATAGTAGACGACGCATCGTCCGTCGTCCGCCGAGCCACAGTGGCGGACAATAGCGCGTCCGATGCATCGGGGCGCTATCGTCAGCCCCATTGTTGATGCTCTCATGAGGCGCGCTATCGTCCGCCCACTATGGATGCTCTTAAGTGCATTATTGGTAGATTGATGCATTGCAAGTTGTCAGTGCTGATAAAAAAGATGCATTGCAAGTTGTCAGAGATCCACAATCTTATGAATATAAATCATTATTTCTTGATCCATCGAGTTACTTCCTAGAAACTAAATAAAATAGTAATTAATTATTAATACCACTCACGCACGCATATAATTAAGATTACATTATTTAGTTAGGAGACAAATATAATAAAATTATTCTGAAATCAAACCACATGCAATATTATAAACATACATGTGCACAGTGCACATAATAACATAAGATTACAAAAGCTGTATTATATTTTAAACTATTGATCATTTAGCAAAAACACATTGGTTGTTTAATCATTGGAGCATTATTTAAAAATGATTAAAACTATTGACCATTTAACAAAAATGGGATTAAAAAAAGATGCGTGCAATTATCAACTCAATGAAACTAGGTAATAAAGAAAGATATCCAATCTTTTTGAAAGATTTTTTCCTTGCAAATAAATTAAGTGGAACATGACATCAAGAAAAGATGTGCGCAATTATGGCAATGTAGGGTAAATAGGTATCAATCATCATGTGCAATTGTGAAAACCTTAGTCCCTAAATCTAGATCATATATATCTAGGTGAAAAAGTGATTAAACCCATACCAAAAGATACTCCATGTTTTCATGCTTATGTCCCATTTTTAATTGTCTATTTAATTCATTTAACCCTTTTTGTAGGCATCGTAATCAATAATTTAAAAAAGATCCAAAATTTTCACAGCTTTCAAGTAGAAATCGATGGAGTCATACATTGCCGTGCAATCCGTACTAAACAAATAGAATCAACATCGCAAGAAAAACTGGATCAACTAAGACCAGCAACTTTTATTTATTTTTTATTTTAATATTTTAATAGACATTATCTTTTAATTAAAGTTAGTTATTTAATAAAATTTGACATCTACTCTACATCCAATTATAATCCTCTGAAATATTTAAAAAAAAAATTTTATCCAAAAATAGTGAAAAAAGTATCTTAGGTGTAATAACTCTTTCAGTAGAAGCCTTTGGTGATGATTAATTTCATGAGATATGGCAAATAAACAAACCTCATCTATCAGAGATTTTTTTATAATTCACTGTTAATTCAATGATTTTATTAATTAAAATGTTATGTACATAATTTGTGGCACTAACATTATAGACCGCCCAAAATTTCATCCACGATTCTATTTTTAGATTGCCAACATTTCAAATTTTAGTCAACAATTATGTCACAAAAGTTCAACCTTTGAAATTAATAAAGGAAATAGAAGACTCAACATCATCTAATTTTTTGGTCTGCCTATAAATTGTAAAATGATTCCCTTGAAAATGACTTCTGGAATTTATAACATAAAGATGAACCCAACCCCATCAAACCAAACCAAACCTTCTTCAATGCCAATCGGAAGAAGAGAATCGTTACGCAATACATTATTCGTAACTAAAAGGACGAGAGCTCCAACGAGAACGGGCCCACACTCGACCGAGCTACCTGATCCTATCTAGCATTGGTGAAGAATGTGTGCCTGGTTAGGTGTCCACATATGCATTATCTAGTTAAGCAACCTAGATGACTCAAGGCTGTCGATAGTAGATGAGGGTTGGGCCGCGAGGAGGAGTTGGAACGGGTAATAGCAGTCGTATAATTGAAGAGTGTTTTGAAGGCCCATACATGTAGCATCCACGAGAGGGTGATTGCTGCGCCCGGGGCCTCCTCTCTTTATTTATCTTGGACAGTTGGTGTTCAAAAAGAATCACACGGGTTGCGTCCACATCGGTCACACACGTTGGAAGCTGTATGAGAAGAAGCGGTAGCTGGCTTCTTCTCTTTCTTGATCTTTGGCAGATCGAGTTCCAACACGTCCTGCAAGGCTTTCGAGCCCTCTTTGAGCTCATCCGAACTGATGATTCAGGAGTATTATGTTATCAGTAAATGCAGATTAAGTAAAGAAAATTGAAAACCATAACTGAAGCTATTTAAGACCAGGAAGCTGCCAACTCGGCTCCATACCTTATCGACAGTGGAGGGGTTAGTCGGATAATGGATTCGTGAGTAGGTTTAGCGAGAATTCCTCTCTCTTTTAGCTTCAGACACACATCATAGGCAGTTGCGGGGAATAAGGCTTTGCTATTGAGCTCGACAGCGTTGAACAAGCCTCTCCCGCGCACTTCTTTTATAAGGTCGGGGAATTGCTTCTGAATTTTCAAAAGTTGTTCTCTGAGCTCCTCTCCCAATTTTGCAGACCTACTCGAAAGGGTATTGGAAAATCCAATTGGCAGCGTTTAAGACGATATATGGTTGGTTTAACTTGAACAAATGCATACGAATGGAAAAAACAAACACAGAGATCAACATATGATAGAATTCAAGAATCTCAGAGACTTGATAATTGGATTGAGTGATACCTCTCGGCCAGTTTCTCGTCTCTTATCACATCCAGCGATGCAATAGCAACTGCACTCGCCAAAGGATTCCCCCCAAAGGTGCTACACAAAAGATAAGAACACAGATGATAGACGATAGCCGGTAAGATTATTCTTAATAAATACACAATCACTATAGGAAATACTGGCAAGCCTCTAAGGCTCCATCTGCAGTAGATCGAAAATTTTGAAACCGTACTCATCTCTTAGAGAAGGAAATGAGCATCATACATTGACAATTTTGGAAGAGTTAATGTTTAGAATCTGACACAAGTCATAAGCTCGAAAATAATCATCAGAAGAAGCGAGTGATAGATGAAAGTGGACGTAGAATAGCTTCATATTACTAACCTTCCGTGCTCCCCGGGCTGTATGCAGAGCATAACATCTTTATCTGCGAGAACTGCACTAACTGGCAGCATTCCACCACCTAATGCCTTTCCTAGTATCTTAACAAGACAACCAGTGTGAATCATCGAGAATGTGTGTGTATGCAAAGAGAAACGAACAAGGATAATGCGTGATGCATGCACTTGTCTAAAGATTCAAGGCAATGCAGAAGGGAGGGGAGTTTGGAATTAATTCATGTAATTGTAATCAACAAGTCCTTACTACGACATCAGGGCGAACATTTTCCCAGTCACAAGCTAGAACTCTCCCGGAACGTGCTAAGCCACTTTGTATTTCATCAGCAATCATCAGAATATTGTATTTTGAGCAAAGGTCTCTAACAGATTTCAGATAACCATCAGGAGGAATGACGACCTACAGAAAACAAAATTGTCATCAATCCTCAAAATCATTTAAGACAGATGACAGTAGGAATAGTAAACGATTACGAGAAAATGAGCCATATTCACATGCACAAAATAATCCAAATTTTCAATCCTGAGAGATGAATTACCCCTGCCTCTCCCTGAATAGGCTCAAACAGAAAACCGGCAATTCGATCTCCTTTCTCTGTCAACATAACATAAAAGGATTAGTTTACATCGCCAGATATCAAAGTTCTTAAAAATGCTAAAATATTTTACAAAACCTTTGAATAGCTTCTCAAGTGCTGCAGAATCACCAAAATCAACTTTGAGGTGGCCTGGTAGCAAGGGCCCAAAGCCACGGGTTGCCTCATTATCGCAGCTCATAGAAATAACAGCTAATGTACGACCGTGGAAGCAGCCACAACAAGAAACGATAATGGCCTGCCATGACCAAAGTCTCGTTAAGCATGACCACAATACAGTGAAGTAGCTTAAAAGTTCTATACCTCGTCTCTTGGAATTCCTTTCTTGAGATAGCCCCACTTCCTTGTTAACTTCAGAGCTGTTTCTACGCCTTCTGCACCAGTATTCATTGGCAGGACCATGTCGTACCCGAACATACTGGTCAGACGCTCAGCAAATACGGGAAACCTGTCATTGTAGAAGGCTCGGGAACTTAGAGTAAGCTTTTCGGCCTGTTCCACCATTGCCTTCATGATCTTGGGATGACTATGTCCCTGCGATAGAATCATAATTCAGAAGTTACCATTAAACCGAGAAATAACATATGGTCAGTATATTCAATCGACAACACAATCAGTTACCACCCTTTCTGTGCCTATTTACATTGAATGAAAAATAATGAATACAAAGAAGGCACTAATCACCCATGAATGCAAATTATGATTATATGTGAATACATTTTACATAGTTTCGTGGCATCTTCTTAAGGCACAGGTATAAGATTTTTCAACAAAAATCAGGATAAAGGTAATGAACAATGATTGATTATTCATTGCAAGAAAAACATGGCATGGAAAAAAACACGACCGCATTATTTTTTGTTCTGTGTAATACCTGATTGACTGCAGAATAAGCTGAGAGGAAGTCTATATATCGTTTGCCTTCCGGGTCCCATATGGATGATCCTTTGGCTTGAGAGAAGACAACAGGAACAGGATGGTAACTGCAGCACAACCACAGGCAATCAGCGTCATGCTAAGACAACAGAAAAAACTGTGAAATCAAAATGCATAGCATTTCTTTTTGCCATCACAAAACTTAACGTGCAAAGCAACACGAAGCTATATTCTCAGAAAGAAGCTCTTGGAAATTTCATTTTATCTGAATTCTAAATCTGAATTGGTACACTCCAAGAAGCATGAAAACCTATGAGGGGAAACACTCATTAAGTCATAACAATCCAAATTTCGATGTTTAGATTCATTGAAGAAGAATGTATACAGCAAAACTAGTAGACAGTCATCTAAGATACAAATTAACATCCTTTGAAACAGTTTTACTACACTTCACTCAAATCTATTTCGAATACCAATAGCCTCAATACATCAAAAAAGGAAAATTATCACGATAAAACAAAATCATCCCGAATCAACTTCTCCACAAAAACTGTGACTAATTTTGTTATATTCACAGTGTTACCAACACGGGAGCTTCCAAAATTTCAAAACACCTAGCAACAATTCAACAAAGATCCAATCTTTACAAGAAACTGTGATTTGATATGTTATACTACTACTATTCACAGTGCATACCAACATGGGAGCTTCCAAAATTCACATACACCTAGCAACAATTCAATAAAAATCCAATCTTTACAATAAAATGATCAAAACACACAAAACAAAGCATGAGACAGAAACAAAAATCACACACAAACGAGAGAGAGAGAGAGAGAGAGAGAGAGGTGTATACTTGTGGGCACTGCGCTGGTATTCCAAGTCGATGAGATGCTGAGAAGAGTGAGGTGAAGGGGCGGTGGTGTGTGCGAGTGTGGCCATGTTTGTTGCCCTTCTCAGAGCTCCTCCCACCAAACATTGAATAGGTTTCTTCGACGCCATCGAATCGGATCAAACAGGGACGATCCTTGAATCTCGTACCGATTAATCTGTAGGAGTGTGAGATATAGTTGAATACTTCCGCTTTCCTTTTTGTGGGTTTGGATAAAGATTACACTTTTCCAAAAATCCCAATTATCAGCTGCACTTGTTTGTCACATTATGCCCAAGTACGACGTCAGTTTTACTTGTGTGTTTTGGGAAGTTTTATAATTTCAAATTAGATCATAATATGATTAGATGATTATATTATAGGGTATTTTTAATTTGTTGATATTGTAACATGTAAGTGCATATTAAATATTTAATTCAAATGCAATGAAATAAGTAATACTATAAATAACAAGTGTATATAGCAAATACTACAAGTTTCGTTCACAAAAATAGTCTTTTTCTTTTGGTTGGTACATCAAAATTAATTCTTTTTAATCGTAAATGATTATCTTTAATAAAATTTGTTCATTTTTCACTACTAATATTTTAATAACCATTTTTTCTGTATCTTTTTCTTATCCATTTTGAATTAATACCCGCACCATCAATTTATCCATAAAAACGCAAAATTAGAATAGTAACCATCGCCCATTTGTGTGAGAGTGAGAATGTGTTGACCAATTGTAAAAATAATAATTAAAAAATTATTCCAAATCTCTTTACATTATTAACACTTCATGCTTATTGTAAAAAAAAACAGGAAAATTGATCCCTAAACTCATAAATTTTGCATAAATTTTGGTATTTTCCACAAACTTTAAAAGTTGATATTCCCTTCGTCCCATGTTACTTGAGGCTGTTTCTTTTCGTCACGAAATTTAAAAAATTGTATTTAGTGAGTTAAATAAAATAGATGAGAGAATAAAGTAAGAGAAAGAAGATAGAGTAAAGTAAAAGAATGAGTAAAGAAAATAGAGTAAAGTCAAAGAATGAGTAAAGTAGGTGACAATAGATATTTGTTTTTAACCAAAAAAAGAAATGACTCAAGTAACTTGGGACAATCCAAAATGAAATACGACTCAAGTAACTTGGAACGGAGGAAGAATATAATATCATAAACTTTACACTTTGTTTGATATTTCCCACGGCATATCTATTACGGAGTACTATATTTGACTAACTTACGAGACTTTTTTTTATCATACTTGACACAATTAAATCAACATGGTTTTCAATTTGACTTTTTATCCTACATATTATGAACTTAAAAGTGGTTTAAAATATCATAAACCATATCACAGTTGCCTACATAAAATAAGATTTTGATGAAAATATCTTATTTGAGTGAGTTTGAAAAATACCAAACAAAATGCAAGGTTTGTGATATTATAGACCAATTTTAAAATTCATGGGAAATACTAAATTTTAAGCAAACTTTATGGTTTTAAAGACCAATATCCAAAGAAATACTAGTAATATTGTTAACTATAAAAGAGTATAATAATAGTCATTAAAAAATTGTAGGTGAATGAATGTTTTACTAAAGCACTAGCAATATTTATTCGGATCACAACTTTGGCTAAATAACATCACTATTTACACAACATATCACATTGAATCTTCTACCGGTACATACACAACTATGTAGACCGATAATACAAAGAGTTATGCTACCACATTGAACCCAATCTTGAGTGTTTATAGCACAAAGAATAAAGTCAATAACTTGTGCCACACAGTTTGATGTTTCAAGCAATCTAAACATCCAAATTCAAGACCTTGTCCAATGATACTACTACAAGATTTTGTACTGATATTTGGACAGCTCCTGACCTGTCCGATCATCTTACATAAAATGATAAAACTCCCTCTTACAATAGATGCAACAGCACACTTTCTAGTTCTGGACTTTGATGTGTGAAGTGTAAATTCACAAATGACACACAAATCTGCTAACATATGTACACAAACTTCCCTATATAATGAAAATTTCATGCCTCTTTACATGTGATACAAGAATATTACAACAATCTGGTTCAAACGCTTCACAAAATCTAAAAGAGTTGTGTTAAACTGGATATATATTTACACCTTCAAACATACAATGAAAAGTCCCCATCTGCCCTCATATTCCATAACCGGCATAACCCAAATCTATGACTAAGATTATGCCATCGGCAGGTAAGAAACTCAAGATCTACTAGAGTAACCCATCTGCCATAGCTTTCACAGGCATGGAGACCTTAATCGGTAATAGACTAAGACATGATCATGTCACGTTAAGAAAACGAAACGAGGGCATAAAGAAACCGTGTAATTAACTGATGAAATTTCATCAAAAGTGAGAAGCAATGCAAATTTGTGTAAACCTGCTATACTTAAGAACTAGACTTGTTAGCATATAACTATTCAATCTGCTATACCAAACTGACAGACCACCAATCAGCCCATAGATACCACAGATAAGCCATGGGTGAGAATCAAGCAGATTTAAGAAATCACCAGATCACGAAACTCTTACTCTGTTTTACTAAGAACAAAGTTGAGGAATATGAAAGAAGAATTAAATTGCACCGAAGTCCCAACTCGAGCATAACGTCAAACCTCACATATGCAGCAGAGCTTTTAGGTTCAAGGATTATTCTGGTTCAGAAACAGCATAACCTCTATTATTCAAAGCAGATATGTTAGATAAATGCAGATTAGAAACTATGCAAACCACTTGCACTGACTAGATCGAGAATGAGCTGTGCGGCCAGATCTAAAGCCTATCGAGAATCTGAAGGTGAAGATAACAAGATCTGACATCATATCATTCCATAGAGAAGGGGTACGGAGAAGAATCTTTTCAATTCCAGACAGACTTGATCTCGTGTACAAGGATGAGGACAGTATGTGAATAATAATAATAACGTCAACACATAGATTAGGAAGAAAGTAAGTTTTAGGATACAAAATCTTATTCACTAATAGTAGAAAGTATTACTCTAATGTCTTGATTAAATGAGCTAGGACTGATCTTAATATTCGTGTTTGTCAGTTCAGTATAAGTCTATGCAGGGCAGTAAAACAATTAAACGAAGGTAGTATGGGCCATATCTGATGTAAAATAGAACAATACTGTCTGGTACTAAGGGTCCAATTGATTATAATTGAAACAAGGTAAACAATAAACTTCCGAATGAAGATTATGGGTAATCGAATGTCATATTGTAACATTTTCTATTCCTGTAAAGAACATGTCAATGGACCTTCTAGAGGATTTGAGTGGAGATTTAGAGGACATGAAACAACACAATATTGAATCAGATTAGTTAGCCAACGAGGAAACCAACGCAAGCTATTCAACAACAGGCATATTGGAATTTGTAGCTTATGATTGTAGATATTGTCTTGCCAGAGCAGAAGCAGTGCATTTTATTAGGAGAGAGGTCATTCTGAGCTTATTACTAAAAGCATGAAGAGAACGGAGAGGAACATGCGGAAGAGAACATTGATTAGAGGCACAACAATAAGACAGAAGCAGTAGCAGCAAGCAAGGAAGGGATACATAAGATTATGTGTCACGATCTTGAAAATCAAGTCAACATCCAATCATGAGACAATCATGCAGGAAATAAGATTTTAAGAAGAGTCTGATGAATGAAACGAATAGGAATGAAATTTCCTATTCTCATATGATGCTGCTGCAGACGAACGAATATATCCTTATCATGCAGCCACTAGAGTTGATACCACTTAGAAATAGATATGAAAAACTTTTAGAAGCCTCTTCATAAGAATCCCTATAGAGGAGATGAGAATCCACCAGAAGCCTAAGAAGAAGATTGATCTCCACGAACGGAACCTAAAGGAGGATGAGAGAAGTAACCTTTGTTCACAAACCCCAGATATGAACTAGTTTCACCTTCATACGAATGGAGCTGTCCTTGAACCTTAAGTGGCCATAATGAATGCTTGAATCAAGTTTTCAGCAGCACGCTTTTCCTCGGAGGTGCCAGATATTATAGCCACACGATCGCCTCGCGAAGACTTGGAATCTGGAATATCAATAGCTGCTCCAGATATCTAGAAAAGAATAAAGCATCCAGATGAGGTGAGCCAATGTGTGAATATGAAGGGCATACTGAGCAACCATGACGTCCAATCAGAGCCAAATGATTTGCGGTAAAGATTTGAAAAACTTCTAATAAATGAAAATTAATAGGACAAGAAATTACAAGGTCAACAAGCATATTAAAAATTGAAAGTACAAACATTTAGCTATTAATAAAGAATCCCATTCTAAGTGACAACTTAGCCAAGCTGCAGGATCAAGATCACTAGGAAAACAACAAACTTTTAATGTATTAACTTGATTAAGAAACAATACTTTTGTTGACATGTGTTCAGTTAGTATTGTTTCTTAATCAAGTTAGGGGAAAATGTCAAGTACGAATTATGTGAGACCAAAATTAATAAAATATGAGAATATTTTCAATTTCACGCATGATGCATCGAGAAACAACAATTTACCTTGCATATATTCTCAATATTTGTGCCGCCTTTTCCAATTACTTTACCTATCGCATGTGCAGGGATGACCATTTCCAAAACAGATGGCCGAGACAACCTGATTTAAGCAAAGATTTTAATCATATAAGGGCATTAAGAATAAAAAAAGGAAATAAGGACTTGAGTCATGAGTGGCTAACCCTGAATATAGTGATGTCGAATGCGAAGGCAAGGATCCATAGCCAGTGTCCTCCATCTATAAAAAGAAACCAAACAATTGTAATCAGGTGTTGCATATTAAAGACCTTGGACCAAGAAACTCATGGTAACAGCTAAATACAAATAACTAAAGTTTGGCATGCATATACTTCCCTCCGTCCCCCAAAAATTGACAAAGTTGTATATGGCACGGGTTTTAATGTGGAATTGGTAAAGTAAGAGAGAGATAGGAAAAAGTAAGAGGGAGAGAGAAAAAGGTAGTGGAAGTAGTGTTAGTGGATTATGGGGTCCACATTATTAGTGGTGTGTGTTTGTTCAAAACATTCCTTATTTAGACTTTGTATAATTTTGGGGACGGTCCAAAATGGAAAAACTAGTCTATTTTTTGGGGACGGAGGGAGTATTTCTTAGTTATCCAGAACGACTAAGATTTATGCACAGGAGTCAAGACAGAAGTCACACAAGTATAACAACTCACTACTGAGATAGATGAGCTTTCACAGCATAGAAGGTGCAAAAGCCATAGTAAGACTCTTTTATTAATCCCGATCAGTTTCCACTCATAAAATATTTCATCAACCCATTCCATTTTATAGCAATAATGAGCGAAAAATATAAGATCTTTCCAAAAGGAGAAGGTTCACAAAATTCTTCCTAACATTTTCATTAGTGTACCATGAACTCATGACAATGTTGACAATCTTCCAATTGGACGCTAGTATCAACCTGCCAACAATTTAATAAATATGATTCCACATAGTAAAGCAAACCACTGAAGTGACTTAGGAGGGACACTACTGATATCAAGGCCAATATAACTGTAGAGAGTGTGGTAGTCAAATCAGAAAATATAAGATAATTATAGCAGCTGAAGCCGAGTACACTGACACACTAATTGCAAATTTCAGTAATCTGAATTTTGTTGCAAGTTACTTTATGCTTCACTTTTTCATCTTTATATGCAAAAAATTAAACAAAAAAAAATAGAAGCATACTGATAAGGACCCATATCCATATCCACGAGGGGAAAATAATCGCAAACCACTCTCTGCTTCAGCTCTTTCGTCATAACTTAACGCAGCACCAGAGTGTCCACTATGGAAAACTGATGACACTGGAAGAGATGCACCGCCAGCATATAATGCCCCAACACCAGTAGATGCATTGTGCATGTCGTCCCTATCCTTTAATACATCATCTCGAAGCCTCAAAACAATCTGAATAAGTGCATCTCTCAGATTACCAACTTGTCCATATACCTGCGTAAGGTACACATTTTGACATGAATAAGAAAACAAACACGGGATACTTTCAGACTGCAAAAATATAATACAATTAATTTCACCTCAACAAGTTCGTCATCTCCACCATTAAAATTAGGCTTCTCGCCTTTAGAAATTCGTATATCTGCTAAAGTTCTTCTCCGAATTTCATTGATTATAGAACCACTTTTTCCAATGATGCAGCCAATAACCTTTGACGGAACAAGGAGCCGCATAGTTACAGTATCACCATCTTCACTATTTATCTTTCCTTGTAACAACAAAACAGCTTCAACTGCCATGGATTTCAAATCTTCTGATGACTATTCAAAATAAACAATAGGGGTAGTAAGTAAAGTAAGACAAAAGCCAAAAAAATGCATAAGCAACTAAGCAAGTAGAACCAAAATGATATTAGCAGAACATGTAAATGCGCTGTAGGCACATTTTGTTTTGGCAGAACTACCTCATAGGAGATCACAGTGATGACACACTCACTATGGTTGGCCTTGGGGTCCTCAACTTCAATACGAGCACCACTCTCTTGCCTTATACCTTTAATAGAACTTCCACCCTTCCCAATAACGCGACCAATCTTGTTAGAGGGGCACAACACTTTTATGGTTAGTTCCTCAGAATGCGACGCACCACCATAACCAGACACCATTGGAAGAGCAGATGAATATATTGGCCAAGTTCCCCGGGCATCAGCATAGCCTGGGATATCGTGTGCGTGTGAAGGACGTAAGGTAGAAGGCATTGGTCTAGCATGGTTAATGGGTTCTACACTTGAATAAAGTCCAGTAGCAGGATACATTGGAACATCTGATGGAATAATGAAGCTTGGAGGTGCTTCGGGGACAGAAGTGTCAAGAGGAATGTTCTCCTTTGCTGTAAACTTGTACATAATCGCAGAAATGGCAAAAAGTGCTTTCTTGACCGCCTCGGGCTCACCAGATATCTAACAATGAACAACGACATACATAATCAGGTAAACTAACAGCCTGCATTTATGTGGATCACATTAACTAATCATCCACATCCAAACCAATCAAGTGAAAAAACGAAAGGTATAAAAATGCATTTAAGATAGAATATGGGAGCAGTTATTCACTATTCACGCTCTTTAATTTCGTTTCAAGAGTCAACTAACCATAACAAAATTGTCAAACTCCAGCGCACAAGAATGAGATGGATCACCAGCATCCTTAGCATTAACCTTGATGTGTGTCCTTGTCTTGTTCCTCAATTTCTTAATGGTTGCACCAGATTTCCCAATAATATTAGCGGACTGGCTAGATGGAACTAGAAGCTGACATTCCTCCCTCTCTTTGTCTCTCCTCCTCGTGTCCGAATCTCCAAGTGCAGCTACAGCATTTGCAATCGCGCCATGCACCCTGAGAAGGGCATCTTGTGCGGGACAAAGAGGTCGGTTATCATTGAATTCATCATCCGCCTCGAGCTCCTCCCTTTCCCTTACATAGCAATAGATAGTAATAACTCTGTCTCTACAACCTGGAAATGGGTCCACCACTTTTACCTTTGCCCTTGAGTCTTGCCTAATGGAATTAATCACTTTTCCACTCTTTCCAATCACACTCCCAATAACAGTATCCGGACACAAAATTCTGTACACTACCACTTCATCGTTTCCCCTTTCATCTCTCTCCCTATCCTTATCAGTTCTCCTCTTCTGGTTCCTTCCGTCTGCGTCATCCCGATATGAACGATGACGCTTCCCACTTTCACCCATTGCTCACTGAATACAAGCCTTCAATTATTCAAACGTTGAATCAAAACGTTGAACATTAAAATGCAACAGAATATTGGAGATAAAATACAGTATATATGCAATCAACATCATTTCACACACACACAAAAAAAACACAGTAAACGGCATGAATCTATCATCTAGAACTCTGTCTCTAGATATAAGAACCAAATAAGTGCTCTTAAAAAACACACGAGCCCCAAATAAGATGAAAAAGAACACCAAATACACCAAAACACGCCTGCGAATATAAACTAATAATCTGAATCAGCTTAGACAGTGATAAATCAACAATTGTGGAGTAAATGCAGAAAATTCGCCACATAGAGATTGAAAACAAGCCATTTTGTTTACAAAATGTCAGATTAAATAAAACGATTACCAGAAACCACAGCTCGCCGAAAAACCCTAAATAAGGAATATGCACCTAGTTATGGCTTAAAAATTACAGCGTATCAAACATTATAGTATTTGAGTCGCCAGAGCGATGAAGATATCTGTCAATGGAATAAAAATGGCGTAACCGTTTACATACAAATAGCTTTTGATAAATTTTATGTTAGAAAAAATCATTTTTATATTCTAAAACTGTGAAACACTTCGTTAGAGCATCCATAATGGTTTTCGCCCAGCCACAAACTCCTTCTGTCACATCATCAGCACTAAAAATCCTTCTGCCACATCATCAGGACAAGCAAATAGTCCAACAATAACCTACCAATAGCCTAGCCACATCACTCCTAATTATATAAAACAAATAATAATTGACAATCACATAAAATACGGAATTAAATTTACGACACAGATACGGAAAAATTCAATAATAATATTAAAATTTAAAAAAGTACATTAATTAAAAAAACACACTTCATTAAAATTAAAATAACATTACAACATTCTCATTAATGGGTTTGTCCCAAATCGAAAGTGGAATATAAAACATTCAAGGATGTCTCTATAAAAGAGAAACAACCAAAAATGATTTTGTCCCACATCGAAAATGGAACATAAAACATTCAAGGATGTCTCTATAAAAGAGAAACAACCAAGAATGAGTTTGTCTCATATCGAAAGTGGAACATAAAACATTCAAGGATGTCTCTATAAAAGAGAAACAACCAAGAATTAGTTTGTCCCACATCGAAAGTGGAACATAAAACATTCAAGGATGTCTCTATAAAAGAGAAACAACTAAGAATGAGTTTGTCCCACATCGAAAGTGGAACATAAAATATTCACGGATGTCTCTATAAAAGAGAAACAACCAAGAACGAGTTTCATAAAAAAAATATTAAATAAAAAAAATTAAAAAATCCGCTGGACGATGCGCTCGGCGATCCGGACTCTGCAATGGCGCCGAGCGCTTTGCCGAGCACCCGTATAACGCCTAGCGCTAGGTGATTTTTTTTTTCGAAAAACCGCAAGGCGGCTGCAATGGTTCGCCGAGCGCCGGGGCTCGGCTAGGCGGTGCACTAGGCGCCATTGTGGATGCTCTTAGGCCACCCCACGTCCCGCGGGTGGCTCGTATCTCGCCCCGCATAGACTAGACGGGGTGACACGCGTTGCAGCGCCCCGTCTCGTCCCGGTCTCGCCGAGACTCCAGTCCTACCGAGATGTCTCGCGGGCTGTCTCGCCACGCGCCTGCGCCACGTGGAAAGAGCTGGTGCCACGCATGACGCCCACTCGCCGGCCCGCGAGTGGGCTTCGTCACGCTGACGCAACAAATTATTTTTTTAATTCGAATTTAATAAAAAAAATAAAAAACAAAAACGGTAATATTACTGTTTTTTCGACTGTTTTTTCTTTCTTTTTTTTTACTCTATAAATACTCATATTTCATCCTCATTACACACACAAACACACATCTATTCTTCCCAAATCATTTTCATCTAACATGTCCAATTTTCATCTAACCTTTCCAATTTTCATCACAAAATGTCCGACAACGGAAACGAGGGCGGCTCCGACGGGTTTGACAACAACGTGTTTGGCGATTGGGGGGCATGTACAATGTCTTGGGTGGTTCCGGTTCCGGTTCGTCGACGCCGGGCACCCAGGGCTCGTCGACGCCGACAGGGTACCAACCACCCCATTTTGATGTTGATGCACTCCGCCCCAAGGTATTCGCGGGGATTATCCCAAATTCGGGAGGATTATCCGGATGAACCCACTCCGGAAGGAGGACGAGGCGGTGGAAGCTTCAGGGCATTCGACGCCGAAGAGGAAGAGGCGAAGGCGGCCGAGGAGGAGGAGGATGTAGGCCGGCATCCGTACAGCCGCAAGGACACGATGGTTGTGTACAACGCCTGGATCAGCGTCTCGTACGATCCCATCGTCGGGAATCAACAAACCCGGAAGTGCTTCTGGGAAAAGGTCACCGAGGCCTACAAAGAGATTAAGCCGAAGGGGTCCTGCCGCCGCACATTGAAGATGCCCCGCGCCGACAGAAAGGTCAAAAAATTCTGCGGCATCTATGAGAACGAAGCGGCTCGTTACCAAAGTGGAGCCACGGGAGCCGACATTCTGAGATCAGCTTTGCGAGTCTATTTCGACGACACCGGCAAAGAATTTGGACATGTCGATGTTTGGGAGGCCGTCAAAGACAAGGAAAGGTGGGTCGGCAGTGTCCGGTCCAGCTCGGGCTAGACCTCGAAGCGCACGAAGCACACGGCGGCCAATACTCGTCTAGTGGGGGCGGTTCGGGCAGCGCCGCACAAGAGGTTGCCTCGTAGGAGGTTGAGGACACGGCGGACGATGCAGGGGGATCCTCCCGTGGGCGCCGTCGGCCGCAAGGGACCAAGGCGGCGAAGGCGGCTAAAGGGAGGAGGGGCCGAGGCGAATCAACCCAGGCGGGCTCCCAAGGGCCGCCCTCCTCCTTAATGTCCATGTACTTCACCGCCACGATGGCGGATACTTCCCGCATGACGCCTGTCCAATTTCAAACCCATCATGCCGACATTGTGTATCTGGCGGGACAACTTGGTATACCGCCTCCACCGCCTCCCTCGGGAAATGATTCGCTGACAGAGTAGTTTTTATAATTTCTATAAAATTGTATTTTAAATTATGTCTTTTTTTATTTATTTTGCCACGAATTTAATTATGTTTTTTTAGGATTTTAAGTTGTAATTTTATTTTATTTAATGAAGTGTGCTTTTATTAATTGAATTTATTGGAAATAAAAATAAAAAATGAAATTGAATGAATAGTTAAGGGATGAGATGGTTAAGAGACGGATAAGAGATGGAGGGTTGCAGGTTCTGTCTCTTAGTTAAGAGATGAAGTGAAAAGTACAGTGGGGCCCATGAATAGTTAAGAGATGAGACGGTTAAGAGATGGATAAGAGACAACGTTGCGGATGGCCTGATGATTGATGAATGTATTGATTTTTTATTTCGCTTAGAGCATCAATAATAGCGCCCGTCCCGATGGAATTTCGACTGGAATTCCGCGGCGGACGTCCGCCATTGTGCATGGTATGCACGGATACGGAATTCTGCCGAGGACACCGCAGTTCCGCGGCATTACGCGGAATTCCGTCGCGACGGGCGTGCGGACGTCCGCCATTGCGTTGACTCCCACGGACGTCCGCGCGAAATTCTCGTTTATTGCATTAATTTTTTTTAAACTTCTATATATATGGCTCGTTGAACTGCATTTCATTCGCACCACTTGTTTTAACTATTGGAGTTGTCGTCGTTGATGTAGTTTTTAATTATTGAAATGTTTTTTTAATTTGGTGAAATGTACTTTTCTTTTTTTTATTTAATGGAATTTTTATTCCCAATTGTTTAATATATGGTTCCGTAAATTGTTTAATTTGTGAATATATGGTTTTTTTAATTGTGGGAAGTCCTTCGGGAAGTCCTTGGGGATGTCCGCCACTGTGCAGTGGGAAGTCCTTATGACGTGGCAGTGCAGTGAAAGTACGTATGACGTGACAGGAGGTGTTTTTGAGAATTCCGCAGGGAATTCTGTCGGGAATTCCGCGCCACTGCTGATGCTCTTAAATATCTGTGTAAATTACGACTATTTACATAAATCACCCCTTTTTTCACTAAAATCTTCAAATATCTAAGCCAAGTTGCAATAATAGCCAGAAACACCATACACCAAATTTGGAAATATATTTGCATTAAAATAAAAGTTGATAAAAAAGGAAATTGTACTCCATTTATTTAAAAACAAATACATACTTTACTCGGGCGTACCCAAGCGACATACAATTTGGATTGGAAATCCTTACGCAAAAACTGTAGTTGGGATTGCTAAGGGCATGCGCTGCAGCGTGCTTAAAGGCTGAGCTTGCATGCTTATTTGCCAAAGCATGACATTGCACAACGTTGAGCATGTCGGACAGGGATGGATCTAGAGTGTAAGCGGGGCAAATGCCTTCTCTAAAAATTTTCATTTATATGTATATAACCTATTATAGAAAAAAATACTAATATATATTCTTCATTAACGGTCTCTCCTTAAACACTTCAAATATCACCACACACTATATTTTTGCCTCTTTAAAGATAATTTTTTTGCTCTGCCCCTAGTGTCCGTCAATACGTCCTTGCGTGCCTAAGTGTGTTGCATGCATGTTGCGTCATTATGTGTGTCTCAGTCATGTCTTTGTCACGTGCTTTTTAAGTATACTAACTTTTATATAGAATCAAATTTTATAAAAAAAAATTAATATCCCATTGCTTCTTCATCTACAATAACACTTTCTTTTTTATCCTCTATAAATACATTTTTCCATACTTCATTCTTTATCTATCTTCATCATATTCTCCATTTCTTTATTCCAATTATGCGTTGTCATTTTTTATTTAATCATATAGTTTTCTCTGTATTGTACCCAATCCGTAAAATAGATAGATTTGTACTATTAAAAAGGGCAAATTGTCAGATATCTTTTGATAAAATAGTCTCCTACACGAGTTTTTTTTATGTATTAATGATACTCCATCTGTCCCATTAGAAATGAAACGTTTTCCTTTTTAGGTTGTCCCAATAAAAATGAAACGTTTCCTACAATGGAAACAACACTCTCTCTACTTTTTCTTATTTCTAACTTTACTCTCTCTTCATTAACTTACAAAACACCACTACATAAAATCTTGTGCCGGAAACCAAATGTTGCATATTTATTAGGACGGAGGGAGTATGTATTAATGACAGGGGAGTGTTATACTGCTAACTCAATACTTAATTCCTAACCATAATTAAATAATATCATTAGTCTCGAAAGGCTAATACGATCAACAAAAAACGTCAATAAGGGTATTAAGTTCAATTTACAACAAATTAGTTGTAATTAACTTTTAAAAAATATCGCATAACTTAAAAACGCATATAACTTTCTCGATTCAAATTATTTTTTCGCACAACATTTATCAAATTAAAGATAATTTCATAAGGATTCTAATGAGATCTCACTTGCATATGTTCCAATGTCAAAATTTGAATTTTTTTTCAAAAATTTTCAATTTTTCATACAATAACAAATGTCAACATAGTATATAAAATATGTCAATATAATACATGTAGAATGTCATTCTTAAATCAATGTGTTGGCATAAGCAATGTGTTGACATTCTCAAAGCATTGTGTTGATATTTTCAAAATATTATATTGACATTTCCATCCAAAACCTTAATTTGATAGTTTTTTTTTATCTTTTTCGATTTAATTAATAAAAATGAAAATTACACGTGGCAAATTTTAGACTACTAGATTTCTAAAATCATATGGTCTTAAATTAATTGTATTTAGCAACTACAGAGTGAATTAACAATTGATCACTTCCCATTAATAATAATATTAAATTCTCTATATTAACTTGATGGATTTATAGAATTAAAATTTTACATGGCATAAATTTACTCCCAAATCGATAAGTATCACTTTTATACTCCTATGATATAGTAAAATATAAACTAGTATAATAAATCTCGACTTAATTTTGGTAATATAGTTCAATTTAGTTAATAAAATGTAACTACCATTCAATTTAATTAATTGGTTGATTGTACAAGCTACTACAAGTCAATTCAAATGAAAATCAACGAAGCATTATTTCGGGAAAAATATAAATTAAACTCTAATGGTCTATTTCACTTTTTTTAGGCATCCGTAGTGGGGCGGATGTCCCGGCGGACATCCCAAAAACACCTCCTGCCACGTCATAAGGACTTCCCACTGCACTGCCACGTCATAAGGACTCTCCACTGCACAGTGACGGACATCCCGACGAACTTCCCACAATAATAAAAATTCACAAATTCACCAAATTAAATAATTTACGGAATTAAAATTTCGACACAAAAACGGAGGAATTGCATCCACTTTATTTAAAAAAAACATACATGGTACAAAAAAACACAAATAATTATTCATCTTCGAAAGAAACGTATTTAGAGAGAGATACTTTTGGTTATTTTAGTGTAATTGGATTAACTTGATTGATCAGTATTACCATAATGAGACACCATATAAGTTTGAAAGTGCGAAGTGCACGCTTGTTTGAATTCATTGTGATTAGACGGGGGTTAGGTGGCAGTGCCCCCGAGTTGCGGGATCCAAGGGACTCTGCCCCTGGCTGGGGTTCAGCTTGGAAATTTTTTATTTCCATTAAAGTTGCTGTGTAGAAAATTCATCCGAAAATATAATTTCTGATAGTCGAAGGACTGATTTGCAATTTTAGAAACTCCTTTAAAAACTGATAATTTCAATTAAGAATGGAAGAGGCACGATGTTTCGTTTCAGGCCGTATTTATAGAATTTAAAAAAAAAATCAAATAATCGGGACGTCTGCGCGGACGTCCGTGGGGGTCAACGCAATGGCGGACGTCCCGAGAACACCGCTGAACTCCGGTGTCCGCAGCGGATGTCCATATCCGCGTCACCCTTGCACAATGGCGGACGTCCGGCACGCCATTGCGGATGAGTGTCCGGCACGCCATTGCGGATGAGCGTCCGACACCCTTGTACAATTGCGTCCGGGATGGGCGCCATTGCGGATGAGCGTCCGACACCCTTGTACAATGGCGTCCGGGATGAGCGCCATTGCGGATGAGCGTGCCGGACGTCCGCTGGGACGGCCGCCATTGCGGATTCTCTTAGAGCATCTCCAGTGGGCGGACATCCCACTAGGACATCCACTAGGACATCCCAAAAACACCTCCTGCCACGTCACTAGGACTTCTCACCCCACTGCCACGTCACTAGGACATCCCCTCCTATGTCTGCCCTTCCCACTAGGACATCCCGCAATAAAAAAAATCACAATAATTTAATTACGTAAAAACGGAAATATTATTTTGACACGGAATACGAGAAAGCAAAATACGGGCAAAAATACATATTCATAAAACATAAAAAAAACATAGTTAGAAAAAAGCAAAATACATAGTCATTCGAAAAAAGAAAAATACATAATATGTTGGATATTTTAATGTAATTGGATTAACTTGATTGATCAATATAATTATAACGAGACATCAAATAAGTTGGAAGTGCGGAGTGCACACTTATTTGAATTCGTTATGATTAGACGGAGGTTCGGGGGCAGCGCCCCCGAGAGCGGGGTCCAAGGGGCGGCAGCCCCTGGCGGGGTCCAAGGGGCAGAGCCCCAGGTCAGTTTGGAATTTTTTTATTTCCATTAAAGTTACTGTGCAGAAATCTTCAACCGGAAATGAAATTTTCGATAATTGAAGGACCAAATTGCAATTTTATAACCCGCCAACAATCAGTTATTTTCGGTTGTGAAATGAAGGGATGCAACGTTTCATCCTAAACCTCTACATAATCCAACATCCCCGGCTCACTCCGCGTTGAAATGAAGTTCAACGAGCCGTATATATAGAGTTTTTTTTAAAAAAAAAAAAAAATTCCGGACGTCCGACCCTTGCCACAGTGGCGGACGTCCGCCCTCCCGTCGCCGGGACGTCCGAGGACACCCGACGTCCTCACGGGACGTCCGTATCCGACCTAAATGCCACAATGGCGGACGTCCCGGTCGCCCGTCGCGACGTCCGACCGGATGTCCGACCGGACGTCCGCCATTGGAGATGCTCTTAGTCTATGACTCTCTCAATAAATATCACATTTTCAATTTTAAAAAGTAAATATTGATAAATTTAATTACGTAAATCGAATGATTGGAAAAAGGGAAATTTGTGAATAAATCCGGGCCTATCAAAATTAATGCAACAAGCCCACTCCTTCACATTTCACAGTCACAGCGCCACTTACTCTTCATCTTCTACGCCCTCTTCTCCTCGTCAATTCCAATTTCCATAGTATACGTCGATAAATTAATCGAAGGAATTCATATTTTTAGGAGCTTTTGATTAGAGAAATCCTTCTGTTCAGTACTCGAAAATTCCACAAGAAAAATTCTACATCTACTTGTTATGCCCTAAATCCAGCGATACCTGACATCAACAACACAAGAGGATACAGCACAGCTTCGCATTCATTTTCGATATCAGAAGATCGAAGGTAAATATGTTTCTATCACGTTAATCAATCGATAAAGAGCATATATGCATAATATTGTCTTTTTTCTGATTATCAAAGTAATTATTTTTTTCATTTGAACCGAGAAACACATCAGTTTAAAGAAAGAGGCGAACGCCGAATAAAAAATCTAAATGCAATTAAATAACGTTGAAATCAGCAGATAGATATAGATTACTTACAGTTGAAATTTGAGCTGGATCTGAAATGCAAATTGAATTTGATTGATGAACAGTTGCGATGGACGGTCCTGATCGCGAGGCGGTAGAGAAATGCGACGGCTCTGAATCGAATTCGGTGGCGATTGCGAAGAAACTGATACACGGCAGAATGCTGATCGGAATCAAGGACGGTCGCTTCTTCGTAGGCTCGTTTTACTGCATGGATAAGCAAGGGAACATCATTCTTCAAGACGCCGTTGAGTATCGCAGCACCAGACGGTCTTCCCCTTCTCCGATGGAGCATCGCGGTGTTGGTCTCATCCTCATCCCCTCGTCGTGCAGGACTTCTTGCCGCGTTGATTGCTCCGTTCAGGATCAGCTCTCTCTGCTCTCCCTAAACCACGACTGACTCAGCGTATCAGCGAAGTGTTTCCTTTTGAGAAGGTGTATTTTCTGTAACTGAGTGATTGAAAATTGAAGAAAATAGGGCTATGAATCAGCTTGGCATTGAAAGAGAGATCTCCAATTGTCATTATACAAGTTTGTACAAATTCAGGATTCGATAGCCTGGCATGCTTAAAATGTCTCGTGGCGACGAAACAAATTGGGATATATGAGATTAATTTCATATACATTTCAAAAGTAATGCAACCTAAATACGGTGGTCGGGCCTTGGCTCTGCCTCTATCAGTAACGATTTGAATATGGGGTACCATACACGATAAGGGTAGGCACAACGCGCAGAGCTGTGTCAATGGGTATTGCAAAGTTCACACCGGAAGACATTCCACTGCCTGCATAATAGTTCAAAATGTTGTTATCATCTTTAAACTCTGTCACGATGAAGCGATCATCTTGAAACTTTACCTCTGCGGGTGAAGGTAGCTGTATTCACTCCAATAACATGACCATATGAATTGATCAGAGGCCCACCTGAATTTCCTGCAGTGGTGGAAGAGACATAGCCTCGACTGATGGAAGGCGAAACAAAGCAAACATACATCGCATTATGAAGAGACGAAACAGCCCCAAGGAATTTCAAGAATTGTTACCAGCATTGATAGCAGCATCTGTTTGGATTGCTCCTCGAATGGCTCTCCCATTGGGGGAGGGTATCTCTCTACCCAATCCACTGATTACCTGCAAAATCACATCTCTTTAAGTAGTTATCATGAAGGCATCATCAAGCAATCAAATTTCTTTTCAAACAATGCCTCATTCTGCTGATCAGCTTAACAGTATGTTATTACCCCGGTCGTTAGAGTATTCTCGTATCCATATGGATTTCCGATTGCAAAACAGCTCTGCCCTACTTGCAACGCGCTGGATGTGCCGATTGCCACTGGCTTTAACTCGTTTCCTACTGCATCAACCTGCCACAGAAACAGAGTGTAACAAATTTGAGAGATCTTCTGTATACTGAAACTCAGAAATTCAGGAAATCGGGAAGAAACTAGGCTGAATTTGAGGTCAATAGACGAGATGTAAAACGACAAATGACTACGCTGATGCATTCTTTGCTCGACAATGTAGACAGTAAAAGCAATACACATAAGTAGAAGAAACTTATATTAGCACCTTAAGAACAGCAAGATCATAGTCTGGATCAAAACCAACTATTTTTCCTTCCCTAGTGATACTTTTGCCTCCAGAATCGACTAAATATACCTGAAGCGACAAACAAGAAGAACTGTCCTTACGAATATCTTAACCAGTTAAGAACCTTAGCTGCTGAAATCTTGATTGTGAGGTATTGCTCAACATAAAAATGAATAAAGAGAACCTTACAACGTTGTAAACCACTTGTGTCCGTTGCCAATTTGGAAACCACGTGGTAGTTCGTCACCTGTTAGGAAATAACACAATGTGATGATCACTCCTCAGCAAAGCGATCAGCAAATAAAAGCTTTATGGCTTTCAGGTATTAGCTATGCCAATATAGTGAACTGTGTGAGCTCATTCAAGAAGTTTATCATAATCAGTGCTCATTGTATGTATTAGACAGAACATAACTGAATGATGAAGCTGTTAATGAGTAGATTAAATGATGAATGAATGAGAGCAGAGCATAGTTTAATTCATAAATGTTTAGCAAAAAAACTAAAGAAAAGAGAGGTTAAAACCCACAATGTGACCAAATTTATCCCAAATGAAACCAGAACCAGTCCCTTCCACTTTTGCATTATCATCCTCATCTTCACCAATATTATTTCCAGAACTGCTCTTTGGAATTTCAGCCAATTCAATATCCTTTATGTACACAACAGAAGGTGAAGTTTCCTACATATAGGCAAATTGCAAAATTCCTCTTAGTCGGGATTGTGCAAACCAAGCTACAGCAGTAATTAACAACCATATCCAAAATTAAATACAACTATTTTATCGAGATAGAAACAGTAAAACCTGGAAAATTTGAACAACTCGAGTTTCTTCTTGATCGAGATCATCGAATTGTTGAGCGATGGCTGGTGGAGTGGAGAGATTTGGATTTTGATGCCAATGCAAATATGTAGCGAGGAAAGTAGTAGTGAAGATTAGTGATTTTCGCCTTGTTACAGCAGTGGCGTTGCCTGAATTTAAGCAATATGAGGGAGTGTGATGGAGTGGAATTGAAGATTTCACGCACATTGCTAAACCCAATTTCGCCATTGCAGCTCTGTGAGGAGGAAGGATAAGAAGGCTTGAACTTTTGCCACGTGTAAAAGAGTGATGCATTAAATAAAAGTGGATAACAGTAAAAAAGATTTTCGAAATATAATTTATGGTTTTATTTCAAACTTTATCAATTGGTTGCTTTGGGGCTTTTTTCTGCAACAATTGTTAAGGCCCAAAATAAAAGTGGCTTATTAGTAGTGACCAATGGGCTTCTACAGAGAAAGTATGGTTAATGGGACTATTTAAACTACTACTTCAAAAATACATTTGCCTATCTCATATCTAAGCATAATTGGAAATTGAAGTATTTTTATAGTTGAAATGTTAAATTTAATTATTACTAAAAATAAAACAATTATGGTTATAATATAATGACACCTAAATTCGAAAATTATGCATTACAACTAATTGTAATCAATTGCAACTAATAAGAGTAAATAGATGAAGAGAAACTAAAAAAATCTTATTGTAGGTTGCAATATTCAATTATGACTGATATTTGAATATTATAATAGTTTAGTATAATCATTTAAAGATTGTACTACATGTTAATGACCATTTATAAATTATCTAAATTAGGTGATTAATTGAGTTAATATAAACAAGGAGTTGAACGTTCATCTATAATAAGTGCATTCACAGTTGAAGTCCATTTTTTATGAGTCATGTTAGAAAGTTTAATATCAGTCGCAACACTAGTAATAAATCAATCACATTTCAAATCTTATAATCAGCCACATGTAGTTCACTTATTTAAAAGAATATTTTTATTTCTCAAATTTTTTATATTTGTTGAGTTTAATGCTTGTAAAATAGAAAACAAAATGCCTCTAAAAATTCAAAAGTTAATTCAATAAAATTCCAACAAATTTTAATAATAAAATTAAAAAACTGCATAATTTTAATTCCTACACTACACTTCAATTGTTATGCACCAAAATTTCTTCCATCAAATCTTACTGGAGATGGACGTAAGTTAGTTCCTTCTACAATGAAGCTCGTCGACTCAAGAAATCTCAAAATTGGGCGACACACTGTAACATTTGAGAGAAAGTGAGAACCAAATGAGAGATGATGAAATAAGGAGAAGGATGACAATATACATAAAAATAAAATTATATTAAAAAATCGAAATGCAGCCGTTGATGCGGGGGCCTAAAATCACCCGCAACTATGGTAGATTTAGTGTAGAAAATATAGAACGTAGATTCATATGATCCAAAGGGAATGAAATCGATCTTATTGAATGATTCATCAGAAAATTACAAATGAGAGAGCTGTTCTATTTATACAAAGAAATGAGCTAAGAGAGCAAACAAAATATCTTCTAACTAACTCTATAACAAACTAGTTTCCTAACTAACTTTTCAACTAACTCATCAAAATATCTAGTGATGACATGGCAATGACACAGCGTGTATGAGAAGTGAGAGCACGGGAGCTTCATGTTGATGGAAGAAACGTTGCATGCATGGAAGGAAGTCGACGTTGGCTTCATCATCTTTCACATGCCCCTTCAAGATGGATTGTATAAGCTCTCAAAATTCATCTTGCTTAGTATGGAACGAAAAGCCAACGTCCCTAAGGGTTTAGTGAAGATATCTGCCAGTTGAAGATTATTTCTAATGTGCAACGACTTTATCACATTTTCTAGAAATTTCTCTCTTACTGTATGGCAATCAATCTCAATGTGCTTAGTTCTCTCGTGGAAAACTGAATTTGAACAAATGTGGATGGTCGATTGATTGTCACAATATAGTGGAACAACCTTCTCAACTTTTATTCCAAAGTCCTTGAGGAGAGCAGTTGCCCATACTACTTCACATGTAGCCTGAGCCATTGCTCTGTACTCAGCCTCTGCTGATGACCGAGAAATAGTTGTTTGCTTCTTTGCTTTCCATGAAACCATTGAGGAGCCAAGGAATAGACAATATCCAGTTATAGACTTTCTTGTATCTGGACATGCTGCCCAGTCTGCATCAGAAAATATACTTAAGCTCACTTTACTGTTGCTCAAATAGAACAGGCCATGTCCAGGTGAACTTTTCAAATATCTGAGGATCTTCTCAGCTGCTTCCCAGTGTTCATCGCTTGGATTTGAAACATATTGACTTAGTTTATGCACTGCAAAAGTGACATCTGGCCTAGTGATGCAGAGATAGAGTAATCTTCCAATGAGTCTTCTATATTTCGATGCATCTTTTAAGGGAGTGTCTGAGTCTAACTTCAATTTCTTCAAGGGATCCATAGGCACAGCAGAGGGCTTACAACCAAACATTCCTGCATCCCTCAATAAATCCATTGTATACTTCCTATGAGATATCAATATGCCTTTCTTATTTCTTGCAATCTCTAGTCCAAGGAAGTATTTGGGAGATCCAAGATCCTTAAATTTGAAATGTTGTGATAAAAAGGTTTTGAAATCCCCAGTCATCTCTGGATGTGTAGTGGCAACTAGAATATCATCAACATATACCACTATTCCAAAGAAACTGTTGCTGTCATTCTTGAAGAAGAAAGAGTGGTCAGAGGCAGACTGTTGCAAACCAAATCCTTTGAGCACCTTAGATAGTTTTAAGTATCATTGTCTTGATGCTTGTTTTAAGCCATAGAGAGACTTCTTTAATTTGCACACAAGAGTTGAGTCTGAATTTGCCCCTTCAACAGACTGCCAATCAACATCATAGCCAGGAGGCAATGCCATATAAATATCCTCTTCTAGATCACCATAGAGAAAAAATATTGTTTATGTCAAGGTGAGATAAAGAACATATCCCTTTATAGCAGCCAGAGCTAGAAGCATTTTCACAGTGGAGAGTTTTGCTACTGGAGAAAAAGTGTCCAGAAAGTCCACTCCTTCAAGTTGAGTAAATCCTTTTGCAACGAGCCTTGCTTTATATCTCTCGACTGTAGCATATGGATTAAATTTCTCCTTATATACTCATTTGCAATCAATGGGGACTTTTCCAGGAGGTAAGATAGTAACAGACCATGTGTCTGTTCTTGAGAAAGCTGCCAGCTCTTCTTGCATTGCTTGCTGCCACTCTTTATATTGTGAGGCTTGGTTGTATGTGGCAGGCTCAAATATGGCAGGCATGAGTATTACATATTTTAAATACTCAGGAGATAGTTTGGATAGAGTGAAATAAGAAGAGATAGGATATGGGGTTGCTGATGCAACTGAATTGCAGATGAAATCAGTGAGGTGTGATGGTGGTTTTATTGTTCTTCCATGACTAGATATGGTGGTTTTATTTGGAGAGGGGGTGATGGGATCAGTATTTGAGATAGAAGGGATGTGTGGAGTCTGAGAAGAAGAAGGGAAAACAGAAGGAGACAGGTGTGAGAATGGAAAAACATCCTCATGGAATGTGACATATGTGACATTTCTTGTGATTATTTCTTGCATAGAGTCCAAATCAATGAGCTTATATCCCTTATAGTCAGGGGGATATCCTAGTAAGGCACATTTAATGGCTCCAGGTGAAAATTTCTCCCTGCCCCGGCCTAGAGTAGAAGCATAACAGAGGCAACCAATCACTTTCAAGTGAGAATAGGAAGGTGGTTTTTGAAAGAGTACTTTAAATGGTGTCATATTATCTGGTAAAATAGATGATGGGACTCTATTAATCAGATAGGAGGCTGTGAGAATGCAATCTCCCCAGAAATGAATGGGAAGAAAAAACTGAAATAGCAGACTCCTAGCAACATTCAAGAGATGCTGATGTTTTCTTTCAACCCAGGCATTTTGTTGGGGAGTTTCAACACATGAGTGTTGAACAATGGTTCCAAAAGATGAGAATAATGAAGGTATGTTAAGTTCTGGAGCATTGTCACAATGAATGGATTTTATCTTTTTGGAGAATTGAGTAAGGACTGTGTTGAAGAATTGAGGAAGTATGGCTCCAACATCAGACTTGGTGTTCATCAGAAAAGTCCAGACAAATCCGGAACAATCATCTACAATAGTAAGTAAATATTTGTATCCCTGAGTGGTGGAGGGGTTGAAGGGTCCCCAAACATCACAATGAATGAGATCAAAACAGTTGGAAGCATTGGAATAAGATTTGGAGAACGGAAGATGTTTTTGCTTAGCAAGAGGCAGTGATGGTTTGGCGAATTTTTGATGGTGATGAATGCAGGAAAATACAGACCACGACACAGAGATTTACGTGGTTCGATTTACTGAGGTAAATCTACGTCCACGGGAAGAAAAGAGGGCAGAGTTGTATTGCTTGATCTGTTTTCTACAGCTTACAATACAAACTTGCTATATGATCTTTTATGTCTCGAGAGCTTCTTTAGAACTTAACCCTTTTCTATCTGATCTAAGTTCTATTTATACATTGAACTAAGATCGTGGCTTGCATCACCACTAATGATGGTTGTGGATGTCGTGGAGGTCATGGAGATCCTGCATGGGTCCACTATCTTGCATGAGATCTTGCATGAGTCCACTATCTCTGTACTTGGTCCACTATCCTGCATGTGATCCTGCATGAGTTGACTATCTTCCAGTTCGGTCGAATACTGAGACCGAACTGCTGAACTATTGCCGAGC
Source organism: Salvia splendens (assembly GCF_004379255.2). NCBI lineage: Eukaryota > Viridiplantae > Streptophyta > Magnoliopsida > Lamiales > Lamiaceae > Salvia > Salvia splendens. The sequence continues at coordinate 2,290,872 of NC_056042.1, forward strand.
AGCTTTAGCCGATCTGAGAGTAGAGCTTGACTGGTCGGCTTTTACCGAGCTGTAGGCTGGGGCCGAACTCTTTGGTAATGCCGAACTGATACTCTTCCTTGGGCTTTGGGCTGATGGGCCGTCACTGCTGTTGGGCTTGTTTAGTCCGTACCCCATCACTACCCCCCCCGAAAAACGAAGTGAATCACTTCGGCGAAGCGAGTCACTTCGGCATTCTGGATAAAGGTACGGGGTAAGTTGATGTTTGTCCTCGGTCTTATGAAGTAAACTCTTCTTTGACCGGTCAAAGAAGAGTTTACTTCATAAGACCGAGGACAAACATCAACTTACCCCGTACCTTTATCCAGAATGCCGAAGTGACTCGCTTCGCCGAAGTGATTCACTTCGTTTTTCGGGGGGGGGTAGTGATGGGGTACGGACTAAACAAGCCCAACAGCAGTGACGGCCCATCAGCCCAAAGCCCAAGGAAGAGTATCAGTTCGGCATTACCAAAGAGTTCGGCCCCAGCCTACAGCTCGGTAAAAGCCGACCAGTCAAGCTCTACTCTCAGATCGGCTAAAGCTGCTCGGCAATAGTTCAGCAGTTCGGTCTCAGTATTCGACCGAACTGGAAGATAGTCAACTCATGCAGGATAGTGGACCAAGTACAGAGATAGTGGACTCATGCAAGATCTCATGCAAGATAGTGGACCCATGCAGGATCTCCATGACCTCCACGACATCCACAACCATCATTAGTGGTGATGCAAGCCACGATCTTAGTTCAATGTATAAATAGAACTTAGATCAGATAGAAAAGGGTTAAGTTCTAAAGAAGCTCTCGAGACATAAAAGATCATATAGCAAGTTTGTATTGTAAGCTGTAGAAAACAGATCAAGCAATACAACTCTGCCCTCTTTTCTTCCCGTGGACGTAGATTTACCTCAGTAAATCGAACCACGTAAATCTCTGTGTCGTGATCTGCATTTTCCTGCATTCATCACCATCAAAAATTCGCCAAACCATCACTGGCGCTTTTATTTGGAAAATTGAGAATATCAGACATGGATTTCAGTTTCCCGAAAGATACATGTCCTAACCTCTTATGCCAAATAATCCAAGCCTCCTAGCTCAACTGGTTGAGAAGGGAGGCAAGTATACCGCGTCATCCTAGAGGTCGCGTGTTCGACCCCTGGGAGGCGCATCTTGGGGATTAATTTCCCTGGGGCCTAGTGGATTCGCTGGCCTGACTCCAGAGCTTCGGGAGGTGATTAAGCCTGTACCCGTGCCTGGACCCAGGAGCTGGGGGAGGTGATTAAGCCTGGACCCGTGCCTGGACCCAGGAGCTGGGGGAGCCATTGGGCCCCACCTTGACAACGAAGCGCAGCTTGGTAAGACGCTTCACCTCCGACCGTTAGGCCGGGGGTCCGAGTCACTTCGGGGGGTAGGTGGGGAACCACCGTCGATTCTCCTTTAAAAAAAACTCTTATGCCAAATATCTATGCTAGCAACAGAATTTGCAAAAGGAACATCAATGGGGTAGTAAAAGATGAAGGAATGACAGAACCTTCCATAGGTGTGGAGTCAGAAGGGACATCAAGGTTGTACAGGTTTCCCAATCTGCTACCCCTCCCAATCACAGTTTTCTGAGAAGCTGCCTGAATTTCAATGGAATTATTGGTGAAAATCACAGTACAAGGCAGAGAAGAAGTTAAGGAGCTCACAGAAATGAGATTGAAGGAGAATGTAGGCACATATAGGACAGAGTAAAGAGTAATTGAAAGGAACATTTTGAGGAGATGGAGGCATATTTGGTGCGGCAGAGATGGAGTGAGTTGGAGTGGATGGATTGAAGGTGGCAGTAGCAGCAAGTTGAGACTGAAGCAGGCTTATGAGCTGTTGGCATTGCTCTTGAGAAGGGAGATTCATTGATGGAGAGAAGGCGGATTTATCACACGAATCTTCAATGCAATCTTCCACCAAATTCACATATTTAATCTCTTTGCCACCAACACCAAATTTGCTATTTCCTTTACTGAAACAAGGTGGAAAACCGTGGAGAACAAAACATTTGTCCACTGTGTGATTAGTTTTGCCACAATGTGAACAGACTCACCCCTTGTTGTAAGATTGAGATGTTGCAGCATTAGCTAGATAAGGCTGCTCACTCATAGGAGAAGATATAGTTGGAGAATAGCCATCAATAGTTCGTTGTCTTTCCTCCTGCAAAACAAGTGAGAAGACTTTTGATAGAGGAGAAATTGGAACCATAGAAAGGATGTTAGAGCGAATCTGAGAGAAGATAGGATTTAATCCTATCAAGAATTGCATTGTGCACTCTTGCTCTTGATACTTATGCCATTTCAAGGCACTATAGCATCTGCAAGTTGCACAAATACACCAAGCAACTGGTTGAGAGTGTTTGTATTCATCCCAAACAATGCGAAGATTGGTGAAGTAGGCATTAACATCATCTTTTCCTTGCTGCAGAGACATGATCCTCTGCTTCAATTGATAGGCTCGAGCAGAGTCAAGCTGAGAGAAGTGAAGACGAAGATCTGACCAGATCTCATGAGCATCATCAAGATACATAATGCTGGAGCATATCCGAGGAGAAATAGAGTTTCTAAGCCATGTTACAATCATGCTATTGCACCGCAACCATGCTGGAAATAACAAATCATCATCATGTGGCCGACGAAGAGCTCCATTGATGAAGGCGATCTTATTCTTTGCTACAAGAGCAGTGTTAACCGATCGGCTCCAATGAATGTAGTTAGATCCAGTGAGCACATGAGGAACTAGCTGCAAACTTGGATTATCGCTGGGATGAAGGTAGTATGGACTAGAAGAATCCTCCATAGGAGAAGATTGAATCACATTGGCGTTGGAGTTTGAAGTGCTACCACGCGCCATGGTGAAATGAAGATTAAATGAAGAAGTATAAGATAAAGTGATTGAATCAGCGGAAGAAGTTCTAATCACATCTGATACCATGTAGAAAATATAGAATGTGGATTCATATGATCCAAAAGGAATGAAATCGATCTTATTGAATGATTCATCAGAAAATTACAAATGAGAGAGCTATTCTATTTATACAAAGAAATGAGCTAAGAGAGCAAACAAAATATCTTCTAACTAACTCTATAACAAACTAGTTTCCTAACTAACTTCTCAACTAACTCATCAAAATATCTAGTGATGACATGACAATGACACAGCGTGTATGAGAAGTGAGAGCACGGGAGCTTCATGTTGATGGCAGAAACGTTGCATGCATGGAAGGAAGTCGACGTTGGCTTCATCATCTTTCACATTTAGCATGATCCACACGTTTCAATAAGGCCGCAATCACGCATAATGTGCACACAAGCAACCTTATTGTGTGTGCTCTAACTATGAGATTTTTTTTGTGCATACATCATTTTAGATAACTTCTATTACTATTTTGTTATATGAAAATTGAAATTAAAATAAAATTAGAGACTCATTTAATAAACAGGGAGTTATGATTCCAAAGTGAAAAGCATAAATATATTGATAATATTTCATTCCTATCAACAGTACACGCAGTCAAGAGCTTCACCAACAACCATGGTTTGTAATCTAAAACATGTAGACATGTACTTTGGTACCCTTTATGGAATCTGTGAATGACGTTTCTTGATTCCACCAGCTGATCCATCGCGGATGACCTAACATAGACTCTAGTAAAAACTGGGCACAGTAACATTGGCATGTCTGTATCACCCATCAAAGGCAAGACAGAGCTGTCCCATCACATTACAACACAGTTTTGTTTTGAAAACCACTTTTTCACTTTGACTGCCTTCACAAATGGCAACTGTTCCCTCTCCTCTCCCCGCATGCCACCCCTCTCTCTCCCCATCTAGGCAAACCCTTTCCCCCTTTTCTTTTGGTTTATGCATGCAGCCTTATCACTGACCAGACCAACCCATGAATTCCCCCATTAAATTCCTCATTCTCAAACACACTTTTTTCACAAATCCATATATTGAGAGGAGAGAATTTCTTACCTTATGGCTTCTTCTGTCTCCTTTGTTGTCGTCTCGATTCTTGTCCTTTGTGGTGGAGCTGCGTGTTATGATAGCTCCGGCGGCGGAGAGATGGAGGAGGAGGAGCTGTTTGGGCTGTTTGAGGTGATGGGGTCGCTGTTGGAGGACCCCACTTGGGCGCAGATGCACCCGCTGCCGTGCACCGATACGCCGTGGCCGGGTGTGGAGTGTGGGCTTATGGAGGAAACCGACGTGTTCCACATCACCAAGATTCATGTAGGAGACGACGTCGTTTCACCGCCGTGTAAAGCTTCTGCGAAAATCTCCGACTCTCTCCTCAAATTGCCATACCTTCGAACTCTCTCTCTTCTCAATTGCTTCACCGATTCAGAGGTGTCTTTAAACAAACGCCTCTTTCAATCTCTCACCTCTTTAGAGCACTTGACTCTGGAGTCGAATCCTGCCCTAATCGGGGAGATTCCGTCGACGATCTCGAATATATCGTCGCTCAAAACGCTGTGCCTGTCGCAGAGCAATCTCAGCGGCGGAATTCCGAAGGAGATTGGAAATCTGGTTAATCTGCAGCAGCTCGTTCTCAGCCGTAACAATTTAACCGGTGCGATTCCAGGAGAAATTGGAGGTATGGAGAAGCTCACGATTCTCGATCTCAGCTTCAATTCGTTGGATAATACGCTGCCGAGCTCGATCGGCGGCCTCGCGTCCCTCGAGAAGATCGATCTGAGCTGGAACAGACTCCGAGGAGCTCCGCTGCCGGAGCTGAGGAATTTGACGAGGCTAAGTTTGTTAGATCTAAGCCACAATTCATTCACAGGTCCCATCCATGAAAGCCTCTCGGGAATGCAGCAGTTACAGTACCTAATCATGGAATCTAATCCGTTAAATTCGAAATTCCCCTCCTTCGCGAGCTCACTCACACGTCTCGCGGTTCTGAGCCTCTCGAGCTGCGGCCTCCACGGCCCGATCCCGAGCGTTTTCTCGAGTTTAACTAACCTGACGGCGCTGTCGCTCGACGATAACCGCCTCAACGGCGCGGTTCCGGCGGAGATCGGATCGCTGCGGAATCTCGACACGTTGAATCTGAGCAGGAATCATCTGAGCGGGCGGCTGATGTTTCCACCGGATTTCATGAACAGGATCGGGCAGCGCCTCGATATTCGAGAGAACGACGGCTTGTGCGCGGATCTGGCGATGAGGACGAGCAATACGAGCTCGAGACTGCAGCAGAACCCTAGCTGTGATGATGCTGTGATATTTGCTGCGCCTAGCAACAAAACAATGTCGGCGGATCATACAAACGATGGAAGTTCTGTGAATTTGAAGCCGGATTTGTACGACGGTGGTGATGATTCGAGCTCAGATCACAGTGATTCCGATACTGGAATTGTGATTTTTGTTCAATTTGTGTTGCTGGTATTTTTGTTGCTAACCTCATGAATTATTGTATCCATGGCTTCTTTGTGTTTAGGCTAATCCATTAATTTGACATTATTTTCATCAATTTTATAATAAGGCGGGAAACCTAGTAGTTCAAGATAAATTGTTTAGAGATTAAAATAAGCCTCGGGATAAAAGTATTAGCTAGGACATTTTTCGATTTTTACTTGTCATCCTTGCGTAGGGATTGCATACTAACCTTCTCTGTATCGTTCCAATTTTATTGGATATCCCGCTTGTTGTCGTCCCACTCCATCGAACGAGCTAGCAACCCACAATTGCATGAGATTTGCGGTCGAGCTAGCAAAACAATAAATAATGATATTGTCTCAAAATTAAAATTTCCATCGAGCTAATCTCACTGGATATGACTTAATCTTATCCCATCTATCAAAATGACTAAACATCTCATAAATGTTGGGAGTTGGGACTATCACAATGCTGTTAGTAGGACCATGTATTGTGATAAGATTGAATTCTAAAAATGAACTTTTTTCTTAGGCGGCACAGTATTTTATATTTATTTTGTGTTAAATTGAGAGAATAAAGTAAAAAAAGGAATAAAGTAGAGATAAAAAGTATTTTTCCTTTTAAATAATGAATTATTTTAATTAGAATAAACTAAAAAGAAAGGTAATTAATTTGGTCTTTGGTCATGTGTTAGAAATGATATAGTGAAAGTTTTTTTTTTCATGGAGTTGTTGAGTCCCATAAGAGATATTTACTTTGTTGGGAAAATCTTTATTCAGAAGTCAGAAACTAAAATAAGAATGTCGTAATATGTGTGGGGTAAAAAAGTCAGACTATTTCTGAATTCTGACTTACTAAAAAGGAAACATATTAATTAGTTTCATTATTGTGTATTGTAGATGGTTTGTACTTTTGTTTTTATTTCTTAATGGTAGTTAATAGATTGGGCCTAAGTTGGGCTACCCACAGCAAGTCTGATTGATTTGGGCCGAGTAACATTAATTATTCTACAGCATTATTTCACTATACCTTATAGTAAAAGATCTAAAAAGATTTAATGGAGTGCAATAATTCGATTCAAATTGTATCCACCTAAGAAATGCTAAACTAGTGTATATATGAAAATAATAAAATCCTAAATATTCTAATCCAAAGATCAGTGGCTCGAATGAATACTACTCCATCTGTCCCTTAAAATTTGGCACCATTTGATCCGGTACGGGTTTTAAGAAATGTAATAGAAAGTGAGTTGAAAAAGTGAGTGACATATGAGTCCTACTTTTATATATTAGTTTTAAAATAAAATGTGAGTGGGAATGAGTTAGTGGAATGTGAGGTCCACTACCAAAAATAGTAAAAGTGAAAGATGACAAATTTTTAGGGACGGACGAAAAAGGAAATAAGTAACAAATTTTCAGGGACGAAGGAAGTAGTACATGTTACTAAAAAAGGGCTAGGAAAACCACTTAAAACTCACTAACACCTGCATATGAAACATTCTACTCAGATCCAGTAGAGCGCTCACATTGTCTGCATACCCAAGCTGGTTTTCGCTCCTGCACATGCAACAATTTTATTTCGGCTCTTACCCTTTTTTATGAAAATAAAAGGCACAAACCATGAGTAGTGGTGAGAATAAGTTCACAAAGCGGCAAAATCAAGTACAAGGTTAAAATAAGCTTTACCTCAGAGAATTTATATAAAAGAAAGTTTCTAAATAACATAATGCACTCGACAGATAGAGCCAACTTCAAATCGCATTCATTGTGGAAAAGATAGCAGTGACGTTGCAGTTCAATAATTCACTAACCACTTATAGAAAAAGTTTATACTATTGGGGAAAAAAGAAATTTGCATGAAACTAAAAAAAATTGATAGGAAAAACCATGAAGTTTAATTTCGCCGATCTTAATTTGGAAAAATTCGATTTTAATATGAAAGCTGAAATTTAAGAGCATCACTAACGACCCGGGTCCCGGCCCGCTGCCCCCCGCCTTAAACCCCCCAATTTCCGTCCTGGGACGGTCCCGGGTCCGGTCCGTCCCTGCGTTAGGCGTGCCCGTGCCGCAAATGGAGAGTCCCGGCCCCGGCGTTGGAGATGAAGAGGGCCGTGACCCGTTGCCCCAATTTCTGATTTTTTTTGCATTTGGAAGAGGGAGGGAGAGAGGAAGAAGAGGGAGGGAGAGCTCCCCAGTTTGATTTTCTAATTTTTTTTTATTTTTTTGCATTTTTTATATTCTAATTTTTAATTTTTTTAGTTTATAATTTATTATTTTTGAATAAAAAATGAATTTCTCGTGTTATAATTGTTCAACGTTTTCAATTTTTACAAGTTGTGGCATGAGATGATGTCTGCAGGGTTAGAGGAGTTGTGGCCTGAGACTCAAATTTAGGGAATGATGACGTGGAGGGGACTTGAGACCTGAATCCGAGCCGAGGTTGTGGATGCTCTAAAATTATTATAAATCTTTTTATTAAGAGTATTTATGAATTTGACAACAAATTCAATCACATAATCAATTTTAATATTAAAAAATGCATGTATAGTAGTATAACACATAATTATTTCAGTTTGCAATTACATTAATATAATATATACTTTCAGTTTATCACTTAATATTAATTTGCTGATTCATAAATCATAAATATAGCTGTTGAATCAATATCCTAAACTAATATGTTTTCAATGTCAATTGTTATTAATGTATTTACAAATTGATAGTATGATTTTCAATTCTTAAGTTCTTATTCTAAAAAATCTTACTCGAATTATCCTCATATAACACTTCATTCGGCTCACTACATGTGAAACATTTACTTTATAACACGAGGAGGTTATGTAAGCTGCTGTGTGAATTAAATAGAAAGAAAATAAAATAAAGAGATGGTGCGACTTTTATTATAGAAAATATATCACTTTTGTGAATTAAATTAAAGGAAGATAAAGTAGGGATCGTGTGACTTTTATTATAGAAAATATACTCCCTCCATCCACGAAAAATAGGATACATTGTGAATGACATGAGTTTTAATGTAGAATTGGTAAAATAAGAGAAAATGGATAAAAGTAAGAGGGAAATAGTGTTGGTGGAATGTGGAATCCATATTATTAGTAAGAGAGAAGGGAAAAAAGTAAGAGTGGAGTTGTTGAAAACTTTCATTTTTTAAATATGCTCTATTTTCATGGACAATAAAAAAATGACAAATGTACTCTATGTTTCGTGGACAGAGGGAGTATCATTTTAACCGGATAACTAATACTCCACTAAAATGTATGATAAATGTTTAGGTGCGGTGTAATTGTAAATAATATTAAATTCATGAATTTTGTGGACGAATTTTAAAATGATTGAATATATACTAAAATTTGATGAAAATTTACATTTACTCCTATAATTGGACAAAAGAATAATTTACTTACTAGTAAAAAATATGTTAAGAAATGGGGTAGTATAATTGACAACCACCAACTTCGTCACACTAATTTGTCGTTATTCCATTGTGTAAATTCTTCATTGCATCAAACACTATAATGTTTTGGTTGGACTGCTTAAATCTCAACTGCGTATCATATTTGAACTCTCTCCGAATTCTCGAATTTCTTTGGCGTTGCTGCGATTGAGCGTAGTTGTTGTTGCACTCTTTTTACACTCGGTACTCTGCTTTTTCTTTCAGATTTTTGCATCTAATCTTCAACCTCTTCAATTCCAATAACACCAATCTTTTTCCCTTTTTGTGCTTTTCAATGTGATTTGATATGTTCGATGTTCCCTCTTTTGAGCTGATTTTATTCTGCGGGTGTTTCGCTTTGAAGATTCACGTGATTCATCAACTCGAATACTTGTCACCTTTTGTAGCAGTTAATGTATAATCATTGATGGTGAAATCGATTGCTCTTTACTTGCTGATTATTCAGTAGATTGATTGGAGCGAAGAATCTATTGGACCCTCTTTTGCAACTCTGTTCAATAAGGCGTTATTTGGATTTTCTGTAATCAATGTGTGCTAATTAATTTGGGCGTTTAGGGATTCAATTACTGGAGTTTGTTAATTCTGTTTATTGTGTGGTAATGGCTGAATTTGGAGGGTTGTTTTAACTTTATGATGTTTGGTGTTTTATTGCTTGTTGATGATGATGCAGGGGAATATGGAGAACATTACCAATGTTATGGAGTTTGAGGCCATTGCAAGGGAGAAATTGCCCAAGATGGTTTACGACTATTATGCGTCTGGTGCTGAGGACCAGTGGACTCTCCAGGAAAACCGCAACGCCTTCTCTAGGATACTGTAATGTGCCTCCAAAATTGCTTCAGTCTGTGTTCATGGGAAACTTTCTATGTGTTTTTACTCTAGAATGAAGAAATAAGCACTAGTGTCTATTTGGTATTGCAGATTTTGTGTTAAGATTCCGTTTCGTTGATGAGTATATGCTGTAGAAGATCGTTTAGTTGTTGGTAGAGCATATGATGTTTATATCTTGGCCTTATAAGTCATTTTTTTTCCAATTGTGTGCAAAAAATCGGAGAAACCTAACAATTAGAATTGTATCTTTGGCATTTTCTAATCTTTCAAAAATCGTTTGTAAGAAACAAGAACTGGGATTTAGTACATGCCCTCTGTTGTTCTTTAGCTCTGAAATTCTGTCATTGACATAGGTTTCGCCCTCGCATTCTGATCGACGTTAGTAAGATTGATACAAGTACCAACGTTTTGGGTTACAATATATCAATGCCGATCATGGTTGCTCCAACAGCAATGCAGAAAATGGCACATCCTGAAGGTACAGATGCTGTATCATTGTAGATGTGATTCCAACGGAACTATGTTCGTGCACAGCATTTTGTTATGACATGCAACAGTTTAGAATTTCGAAAGTTTGATATTTACCATATAAGTATGATGAATTATTGTATGTACAATAAAGAAATCTGACCTGTAAACTATGTTTATTTGGCATATATAACATTTTCTTCGATTTCTGGTTTTGTACTTCATCAGGCTTTGCTCATAAAACCTCTGGCTGAATTTTCGTTTTTCTGAATTAAAATTTCACTTTGCTGCAGGGGAGCTTGCCATAGCAAGGGCGGCATCAGCTGCTGGCACCATCATGGTTTGAATTTGATGTTTTTTTTTCATTTTCTTTTACCTATTTCTTAAATCACTATATGAATGGTTAAGACTGGGAGAAGGAAAGCAGAAAAGTTTGACATGATTTCTACATTTTTATAACCATACTACTAAATGATGTTTCGTTGGTAATAGACACTATCCTCATGGGCTACATCCAGCGCAGAAGAAGTTTCCTCAGCTGCATATGGCATTCAATTCTTTCAGCTCTACGTAAGTTGGAGTCTCATCTTTGTTCTTCACCGGATATTGCTTCTCGATTTTAATCAGCATATGAAAAGTCCAGAAACTTCTTTCATATCTAATTGCTACTTCTCATAGCACAAGCATTTGAATTTGCAGATACTTTCAGTACTGTTATGTTGATCAGCTACATGAGCTATGATTGCTATATAAATTTTAATCCGTTTCACTTTTTCCGTGTTATTACATTTATAATTTTTTTGTCAGTTGAAGTCAGATCTTCCTTTTTCGTGGAATCTGGAGAGTTGAAACTCAGGAAATTCGTTTTTGATGTTTGAATCGTATTTTCTTAACAAAGTAGTACTTGAATTAATCAGAGATATCTTACATTCGATGTAGGTTTTCAAAGACAGAAACATTGTTCAACAGCTTGTGAGAAGGGCTGAAAAGGCCGGCTTCAAGGCAATTGCTCTTACAGTTGATACTCCAAGACTCGGCCGAAGGGAAGCTGATATCAAGAACAGGTGATTTCAGATATGTTTCTACACTTATTGATAGTAGCTAGTGCTTTTTCTATCACGATCAGCGACTAAAGCTTTTATTTATGTCCTATAGATTCGCCTTGCCACCCCACTTGACACTAAAAAATTTCGAAGGCTTGGATCTTGGCACTATAGACAAGGTGAATAATTTCAACATTATTTCTCTCATTGTTATGCTTCAATATCAGTAAAAATATCTTGGGATGACTGCAGAGTAACGACTCTGGACTAGCTACATACGTTGCTGATCAAGTCGATCGGTCCCTTAACTGGAAGGTAAGAACACTATTGTGCTCATACAATTCTTACAAGAAATGATTTGACAAAAACACCTAAAGCTATTTGGTGTGATTCGATACACACAGGATGTGAAGTGGCTTCAATCGATAACTAAGTTGCCAATTCTAGTGAAGGGCGTGCTAACTGCAGAGGACGGTATGGCTCATCTTCTAGAAACTTAAACAATGTAATTTTTCGTCTTCCATTCTAGCCACGGGCGTACCCTAACGCTGTTGCTGTTATGTCTGGTTTTACTTGTTTGCACAATGTTAGCCCGCCTGTCCGTACAAGCAGGGGTAGCCGGGATCATTGTGTCGAACCATGGAGCTCGACAGCTCGATTATGTTCCTGCGACCATCATGGCCTTGGAGGAGGTAGTCAGAGCTGCAGAGGGCAGAATTCCTGTTTTTGTAGATGGAGGAATCAGGCGTGGAACCGACGTCTTCAAAGCGTTAGCGCTCGGAGCGTCTGGTGTTTTTGTAAGTTTGGAAACTTCAACAGCTCATTTTTGCCTATTTTTTTCTATGGTTTATTGAGGTGTTGTTTTTTCATTGATGGCAGATCGGAAGGCCGGTAGTTTTCGCGCTGGCAGCTGGCGGCGAGGCGGGCGTGAAGAAAGCCATTGATATGCTGCGTGATGAGTTTGAGCTGACGATGGCGCTGAGTGGGTGTCGGTCGATCAAGGAAATTACGCGGGCCCATGTCGTGACACCATGGGACGCGGGAAGTCCTCGTGTGGCACCGCGCTTGTGAGCAATTGCATCTGCACCAACCGCATATGCAAGAACAAAGAAGGAGGTGTGGGAAATCAAGAAATCAAATCTCATTTGTGTGGTGTTTTTTGCTGTTGTGTGTGAAAACGTGTTGTGTTGGATTTGTTTAGTTGGTGTGCAGAATAATTTGATTCCGATTCTTATTTGGTCAAAAATAGTGATGCTTTCCTAAATATTTTAATTTGACACTTCTATATGTATACTAAAATATGGGCCACTTTTTTTTAATTTTTTTCGTTAAGAATAAAGTGAAATGAATGTGAAACTTACTCGCAATTTAATTTTAGATTCTTATTCCAGATTGTCATAATTAATATGATAGCCCCCATATTTCACTCATTCTCAATATAATTATTTGATGATCTTATAATAATGTCATTAAGTTTCAGTCATATCATATCATATAATGACCAAAATATGTTGATCTTATTTCTGCATTAATATATGATCTGTGTTTGATTATACCTCCTTAAAATACACCTTTTAATTTGTTTAGAGAGAAATAGCTTCGTAAAGTGAAAATGCAGTAAAAACACAATTTAATCAAGTGAAAATTGGCATAAAAATTATGAAGTTTTGATCAAATTTTAGTTTTTCTCACAACTTAAAAAATGGAGTTCGCTTTTGTTTGCAGTTACCACAAATTGAAAATGTAGGTACAATTGAATCAAATATGATAGTTGGAAAATCATACGTCTGTTCATACAAAAAATTAAATGACGTCGTTTGACTGAAAAATATCACAAATTTTATTAATTTATAAGTTAATTTTTAATATCATGGCGTAGATTGAAATTTAAATAAAATTCATATTTCTTTTCATTAATTTACACTTTATCTATCAATCAAACAACAACAATTCTTCACAAAAAAAGAAGAAGCAATTTAATAAATTATACTATTTCCCAGCAACTAATTTACATCGAATATTAATCAAACCTTTTCTAAACATCCCAATACAAATAAATATTCCCTTAATATGCATCTAATCTCGTCGCCTATAACCACCAACGACAGCAATCAAATCAATTAACCAACTCCAAAATATCCAATACCTAATTAACAAACAATTAACTAAATAATCAATGGTGTGTGTGATCTAGTATGGAGATATTGATTGAGCCCTAGTCTTTCTCTTCTCCAGAAATCTCTGCAGCGACCTCTTCATCGACATCCCCGTCGCCGCGCCGTACACCGGCGAATTCATCGCCGCCGCCGACGGCGAATTCTTGCTCCATTTCCCCTCCATTTCTCCGCTCGCCAGCGATATTATCGTCCTCGCCTGCGCCATCACAATTTTCATTCAATTTCAAGCGCAACCAATTATGTTGAAATTGAAACTAAAAATACGGCAAATCCATAAGAAAATAAAAAGACACGAATTTTGGTCAAATTCTAGTTTATCCAACTACTTAAAAAATTGGCCCTAAAAACACATTTAGGTGAAATTGTATCTCATTTGACATCTGAATAATTCCAAGTACGAGACTACTAGTAAAATTTATTTTCTGAATAAGACTGTTTGATAAGAAAGACGAGATAAAGATAAAATATGACACATTTTAGGTCGGATAACTTTAAAATAAGAAAGCTTATCCTAGGAAACGGATTTTTAAGGTTGACGAGCGGACCAATTTGACCAAAATTCATGATTTTCCGATAATTTCGCCTGAAAATAAAAACATGAAATGAGGTTTTTACCTGAAGCTCTGTACCATCACACGAAACAACTTTTCCATTGTAGAAAATCGTTAGCTGCTGCGTTTTGTTTGGACTCTCATTCATATCCAAGTGGCTGCGATCGGAGAGATGGAAGGAGACGGAAGGTGTAAGGAGGCGAAGCTCCAAATTGCAGTTGCGCTTCATGATCAAGAGATGAATCTATTAATTAATCGAGGGTTTGTTTTTGTGTGTGTGTGTGTTTTTTAGAGAGAGAGAGAGAGAGATGGGTTGGTTTGAAGGAGGAAATGAGCGATGGAGGAGATTCTTATAAGAGGAATCTAAATGAGACACGACACTCATACGGGTTTGCCCCCCGCGGAGAAAAATTAAATAGTGAAAGATAAAGACAGCAGTTTGGGAAATAAAATAAATATGTATCACGTGTTCCATGAGGGCGGGTATTTGAAGTCTTGAGCTTGAACTAGACAGCGGTAAATTCGCACGTGCTTCAGTTAAGTCGGCCATAACTTTCCGCTGTTTTGGACACTCATTTTTTTTTAAATTTTGTGATTTGAGGGGTCGAGTTGTTATGATTGGATGAATTGGATTTTTAGTCACCAAATTATGTGGGTAATGTTATCAGCGCCGTAATTATTGGACGTCATGTATATAATCGGTTTTTTTTAGTGACCAAATTTTATACAACAAAAAATTAGTTTATTTGAAAAAAAATACTCTAAGTTTTTTATGCATTTAATTAAAATATATGGATGCATATATAGTACATGGAAAGTGTATAATATTGTGGTCATATATTTATGATTTGTGTATAATTTTTTTACTTTTTAAAAACTATAAATATAATTAGTGCATATTTTAATTCAAATTTGAAAAACAATAGAAAAGAAATTCAAATATAAAAAAAAATGAGATTAAAGGCTAATAAGTCTTTTTAACTTGTCCACTTACTATATTTATTATTTTAATATATAATTAATTAATCAAATTATTAATATAACCTTAGTACAAAATTTGGTGGTTTATCATCACTCTTTTTTGTAAGTGATGTTATAAAAATAAAATAAATAATATATAAATTTATTTATTACGGTTCGGTTTAATTTATTAGTACTATGTATGATTGGATAAATAAAAGACAAATTTCGTCTCATGGTTGAGGTATTTATCTGAAAAAGATCCCACAGTTGAGGTAAGTACCATTTAATATTTCAATAATACTATGCAGCCATAAATTGGTTTAATAGTGAAAAACCGGTTTTTGTATAAGTTCCGGTTCAATGCTAATTACTCTTACTTTTATACTCCTTTATTAATCTCCCTCGCATTCCTTCCCTCTCAACTCTTCTTTTTTACTTTTTGATTTTTTTGTTTTCTCTGAAAATTTTAAATAGATTTTGTAAAAGTTTATGAGAAATTATCAAGTGTTTTACATTTATTTTCAGATTATGTAAATTTTTTTTGGAGAGATTTAGGATAAGAAGTAGGGAATGTATATGTGTTTTAAAAAATGCCTAAATGAGTTCATTATTTGTTTTTTTTTCAATTCTCCTTGTGGCAAGCTTATAGTAGTATCATCTTCTTTGGATATTGGATTCAAAGCTGAATATATGCTTTTGAACAAACAAACGAAAAATATTATTGAACTCTTGGGCATAATTTAAAGAGAAACAAATGCTCAAGCTTATAATTTAGCACTAACTTAATCCATAAATCCCAATTAGAATGAATTTATTTTCAGCACATTGAGTAAAAGATAAATTGAATTAAATATCAAAATATTCCCAGTTGATCAATTGGATATAAAATGCAATTAAATCCCATATTTAATTTAGGATCAAAGATCAATTAAAAAGAGTGTATCAAATTAATCTAATATTTGATTGAGTAGATATATTGAAAACTCAATTGCTTTAAATCTAAAATTTGGTTCAATTAACCTTGACATTTATTTTAGCATACTAAATGTCCAATTGAACAATTGGATATAAAATAACTTGATTCAAATCTAAATGCCCATTTAATTTAATGTTTAACTTATTCAGTTAAATCTAATACGGGGTACTAAACTTAATTGTTTAATTGAATAGTCAACTTAACTTTCATCCAACTATTTTGATTAGTAAGGAAATTTCTAATGTAATTGGTGGTTGATTAAATAAGAATTTGAATGTTGTTAGTTTAATTATAAGAAAATATATAGATTAATTATTAAATAAGAATTTGAATGTGATTAAGTTCTCTATCATTACAAAACTAATAGATTAACCTTTGAATTATTTTCATCGAACTATTATTAAAAAAATTATAATGAAATTAAAGTTTGATTAAGTTAAAATATAAACATGCTTAAATTCTAATATCATAAGACGGTCAGATTAATTATTGAAATTTTCTTGCCCAATAATTGAATCTTATAAATTGTTTAATGCGGACAAGCTCTAATATCGCAACATATATTATAGATATACTAGTGATTATTTTCATCCATCTATTTCAATTGTTATAGAAATTGTAATGATATTAGTGCTTGGTTAAATAATATTTTTAACTTGATTAATATTTAATATCACAAAATAAATAGACCAGTTATCAAATTATTCTCATCCAACTATTTTATTTTAAAAAGAATAACATTTGTGTTTGATTAAACAAATCTTTTAATGTACTTAAGACCTAATAAGACAAGGGATTGATCAAACACTGAATTATTTTCATCCAATTACTGGGTTTGTAAAAAATCCCTAGTGACATTAGTGTTTTATTAAATTTTTTTATATGCTTAAGATTATATCACAAAATAGATATACTAGTGAATTATTTTTATTAAACTATTTGATTCACAAAATGATCCTAATAATATTAGTGTAAATAAATTTTTAATATGATCAAGATCTAATATCCCAACATAGATACATAAATTAATGAATTATATTCATCCTACTATTTGATATGTAAAATTCTAATGACATTAGTATTTGAAATAAATAGAACAATGAGTTAACTATTCGCATCCAACTATTTGATTTGTATAAGAAATTCTAATGACATTAGTGTATGATTACACATATCTTTTAAAGTGCTTAAGATCTAATATCATAAAAATAGATAGATCATACCGAATTAATTTCATCCAACTATTTGATTTGCAAAAAAAAAAATCTAATGAAATAAGTGTTATACTACATAATTTTATATGTGCTTAATACGTAATTTCACAAAATAGGAAGATCAATTAGTGTTTGATTAAATTATTTTTTTATTGTGGTTAAATTTAATACTATCAAAACATAGATATATAAAGTAATGAATTATTTTCATTCAGTTATTTGACTGGTAAAAGAAAATTTAGACATTAGTATTTGAGTAACTAATTATTTTATGTGATTAAGATATAATATCACAAGATAAATAGAACAGTTAATGAATTGTTAAAAGAAATTCTAATATCATTAATATTTGATTAAGTTGATTTTTTAATATGATTAAATCTCTATGCATATACATATATATAATAGTAGTAATAAAATGAAATATGCCAATGAAAAAGAAGTTTTCTCCATATTTATACGCCACCTCTTGTATTAAATGATTATTATATTTTTAGGAAATGAATTACTCTAATAGCTACTGTAATGTAATTTGTTTTGTTAATTTTTAATGTTAATAAGTGAATCTAAAAGATTTTGTATTGATTTCTGACATTGAAACTCTAAAACGTGTAATTAATGCAATAACTTTAATTTAAAATTTCAACTCTAAAAAGATGGGGATTCTACTATAACCGAAGTACGGTGGATGGTTAATGAAGTCATTTTAAGTTATCCGCTAACTATAATTTATATTTTAATATATAATTAATACTACAATTTACTAATATAACCTTTTATGGCGGACTATAATATGACAATTTAGTATCACTCTTAATATTTATTGTTTTATTTTTGGGAATGAAATGTCCTAAAATAATTCTGGCAATGATAATATAAAGGTGGCAACTAAAATTATACAGTGACTACTAAATAACGTGTTGACTATCCAAAATTACATATAAATTACTCAACTATAGTATATTTTGACTGGCGTGTCGATATACCACCACCATAATTTTTTTAGCATATTTTATTCCAAAAAAAACACATGATAATAACTTAAATGATGAGACAATTTTTGGTAAATGTTCCAAAAAATGAGACAAAATTAACTCTTTAACCTCTGGATAAATTGGATTTTAGTCACTTAGTTACATGGGTAATGTTATCATAGTGCCGTAATTATTAATGGTGGTAGTGTATATATTTGGGCTGTTAACATTATAATTGGTGGAAAAAATATAAAAAACTAAATATTTAATATATATTAAATAAATTTATTATATTACGGGCTTGGTATTTTGGTGTGATTTATTAAAAAAGGCTAAAATGTTTGAGGAGTTGATCACGATTAAAAGAAGGACAAATAACAGATGTAAGACCAAGGGTGCAGCCAAATGACCTTTGAAGATGTTATCTTTTCTTGCCTTCGGTTTATTGTTTAGTAAATTTATTTTTTGTCTTATTTGCTTTGTGGTTTTGTATCTTGTGATGTGTGCTTTGGATGAGGGATGTGTGCCTTCTTTTTTGGTTGTTGGTTTTGGGTGAACACTAGGTTTTTTCGCTGAGTTTGGCTAGATTGTGTTTTTCATGTACTGGGTTTGTTGGACTCTTACTCACCATTCTTTGGTTTAAGCTTTTAATTTATAAAAAAAAATCAAATAATATATTTCAAACTGAAACCAAAACTACATAGTATATAATAGATTTAGTCCGATTAAATTTAATACTAATTTAGGATTTAAATTGAATCATGTTCATCCCTAATTAACGAGAGTTAACAACGACAAACATGTGTATGTTTAAATAAACAATGTTTACATGTAATTAATTGCGCATCTAAAATGCGGATAAATTCATGTTATTGAGTTGGTGAGAAAATAGAATATTATTTCATATGTTTAGCCGTAGTTTTTGGTTCTATGTTAATGAACACTTCGTTACAAATTTGGTCCTTGGCAATCAGTGGCGGAGCCAGAGATTTCATAATGGGGGGTCCAAAATTAAACTTCAAAAAAATTACATAAATTAAATTATAAGGTTCAAAATGTAAAAGTCAAATGCAATCACATCATAACATTTGTCTTCTATTCTTCATCTTCTGAAACCGCTGCATAATAGTTTCATTGGTAACTTTAACAAACACATCATTTTCGATGTAAGGAACTAAACAATCATTCAATAGTTGGTCTCCCATGTTATTACGTAGAGAAGTCTTGATGATCTTCATTGCTGAAAAGTCTCTTTCTACTGATGCAGTGGCAACTGGTAAGATCAATGACAACTTAACTAATGAATAAACCATTGGAAAAACTTCATGTTTCCTTGTAGAAACCATCTTTTGAGCAAGACCACTGATTTCTGATATTTGTGAAAACTTTTCATCTATGCGCACATCGAAAATAAAGTCCTCAATGTGTTGGGCTTGATTCATCAAATCCTCACATGCTAATTTGCACCTGTTATGAGCACTTTTATGGTTTCCAACATGATCTCTTAATCTTTCTTTCTTGCGCCAGACCGTAAATCCCCCTGATACAAAGCATCTTGTCCATTTCCGTAGAGTCTTGAAAAAAGATAGCAATATAAACAAAAAGCTGCTTCCTTTGTAACACTATATTCCAACCAATCCTTAAATTCATCAAACCAATGTGAGACAAATTTACGTTTTCGATTTTCATCTACTGTAGGACGAAAATCATGATTACGTGGTTGACACGGACCTTTAAGTAAGTAAGCTCTGCAAACTTGTTCTATTAAATTTGGTGGATAACTCATTATATCAGGTCGTTCTCCTGGATCACTTGGAAGATTATCTAAATCAACCTTACTTTTATCTTCATTCGATAATTCTTGAGGTTGAAGAAGTGAACGTTCAACTGATGAAGAATCAACGGAAGAAAGTTTATTGAAATAACGATCCATATACCTACAAAAATAGTCAACACTGATTAAGTTCAAAATATTTGATATTTTCTGTATGCAAAACTATTAACACACACATCAAATAAAGAAATGGAGTTAGAAAATTCCAACTACAGAACCACCGTAGTCCGTAGCCATTGAATTACATAAGCTATCTTCTTTCTCCCCCTTTGAATTATTATTGCAGCCAAACAAAAAAACAACCTATGTAGAAAAATTAATTGAATTATATTTGAGTTTTGAATATACCTAGTTCTAGTTTACCAGATTTCAGACTTGGAACGGCAGAATGAATACGCTAAATTTAGACTTGGATTGGAACGACAGAATGAATACGCTAAATTAAGAGGCACGATTCATATATATTTTGCTGAAACCTATCTCTAATATTATATTTATTATAAATTATAATTATTGTGAAATTACTAAAATACCCCTAAGTTTTTTAAGAATTAGTGGGGGGACCATGGGCCCCCCTGCCCCTACCCTCCCTCTGCCCCTGTTGGCAATCGTTACTTGAATATAGAAATGTAAGATGTAAGACTTTAAGTCTTTATTTGCTAAGTATTATTAAGATAGGAAATAATGAATGCAAATAGTGTTGTTCGCTTGTAAATATACGAACTTTCAATATATTTTTTGATATTTTCCAAACTTTGTAAATATACGAACTTTCAATATATTTTTTGATATTTTCCAAACTTTTATTTTTAAATCTATATACATGAATTCATTTTTTCTAACCCTCGACAAACAATTCCGGTCAAATTAAAGTGGAGTACACTTAGCATATATTATCACAATATCACTATGTGGTGAATTTGATAAATCAATATGACATGTTATTAGTCTGCAAATATACAAACTTTTGATATATTTTATATTTTTTCCTAATCTTTATTTTTACTAATTTAAATATATGAAAAATGAGTTTTTTCCCCAAATAAATAATTTCAATCAAAATAAACTTATATTTTTGAATTTTAGTATTTAATTTTTCCATAATGAACCTTTTTAAAATTGTACTATTGCTTTATTTCTAATGCCGAAGGCCAACATTGTATATTTGTATACGACATTTCCCTAATAAAAACGGAGTATATAAATAATGGAAAAGGAATACAACATCATTAACATGCATTCAACTATATTTCTTGAAATTAATTTCTAGACATTAATTTCTAGGCAGCTTCACCCCTGCCTCAACCTTTTTCTTCTTGTTGTGTCATTTTATAACGTATTTTAGGTGTTGACATTTATTAGCCGGCGAATTTCCTACTCCACAAAATTTATTTTCTGGATTTGTTGCTGTGTATATATATGATCAATAATATTCCACTTGGCACTATGCGTGAACTTTCTCACTACTTATACATAACACAATTTCAAGGAAAAGAAAATTTGCCAAACAATATGTCACAAATTGATAGAAAACGAAATATGAACCAGTTCAAAGTGGTCCATCCTTTTCGTAACTAGAGTTGCTATTATAAGATAAATCCTCGTGTTATTTTTTTTATCAACCAATATAATGGACTATAATTTTGCTATACAATATGTCAATATTTATGAAGCGGGGCCACAAAATTATAGATATTTTCTCTGTCATTATTGCTATTGGAAAAGTAATACTTTACTCAGTCAAACATGACTATATTTCACAAAGAAGCAAAAACGTTTTAATGATTCAGAACTCTTTGTCTACCAATCTAGTTAGAGGCAAACTTTGATAAATTCTTCTACGTGCATTTAGAAATTTCCAGCAAGTTATTTAATAGTCAACGAAGTCTACTTCAAGTAGAAAAGGTGAAGTATCACCACATCAAAAATAAGATATTGGTATACCAAATTAATTTGTTCATAAATACAGAATTTGACAATTTAAGATAAAATATGACTTTTTTAATGTAAAAAAAGAGGTTTAAACCATATAAGACGAGCAAGGAGGTTCATTAATACAAGACGAATCAACACAGAAGAGAAGAGAAGACCTAATTAATAACAGTACAATATGACAACTCACGAACATTACATGTCAACACGGATAAAAATTCAGCACAAATCACAGACAATAAGAAAGAGCTGAAGCGAAAAGAGGGAAAAACAACTAAAATATCAAGTTCAAATCTTTCTCAGTCTTTGTGTCTTAATCTCTTTCACCGATTTCCTCGTAATAAAATATAGTAATACTTTCTTCGTCGTAGAAATTCATTTCTTTTTGGTCCGTCCCCTAAAAACGAAACTTTCTATTTTAGGAAAAAAAAAATTCTCTCTAATGAGGTGGGATCCATTTTTCACTAATGCTCTTTTCTTTCTACACGCATCTCTCTTATTTTATCAATTTTGTCTTAAATCCCGTGCCATTTGAAAAGTTTCTATTTTTAAGGGACGAATAGAGTATATATTATACTAGTACAATATAAAAAGGGCTCAATTGATAACGATGATTAGGATATAAAACAAAGGCTTCATAATATTAAGGACCGATGTTGTACTTATGCAGATCTTTTGGTGTTTGAATCCCCACTTCCTACTTCAGATATATATAAAAAATAATTACACAATTTATAATTTATTAATAAATCAAATTACCACAATTTCAGTTGTATTAAATTATCAATTTTTTTTTCTCCTACTATAATATTTTTGTAAGATATAATAGACAAAGTTGTAGGAATAGGTACGAATATCAATTACTTTTATTCAAAAAGAATTAATACCAAATTATTTTATTCCAGCTGTAATATAATTTAGCAATATAAAAATTGAAATGCATTTTTATTGAGAATTTTGATAAGGTGTGAGAAATTGAAAAAAAAGGTTTTGTATACGAAAGATATTATCTTTGAAAGAATCAAATATAAATCATGAGAAAAGCATGCTGCATTTATAAGTCTATTTGGGGAAGGTGCGCTGAAAATTAATTTTTGCACGTTAAATTGTTTGATCATTATAATACAATAATTTATGTAGAATTTAACATACACGTGAAGCCCAACAACGAATAGTTTGGTTGCTGAATAAATATAAAATTCAAATTCGAAATAAAGAACTTATTTCGTGAAGATTTCATTATTACAATCTACACCCACCACTATAAAATTAGATCACCATTGTAAGTGGCATAAAATAATAGAAAATGACTAAGAGTCCCAAAGTTGTATACTTGTATTAGTTTGATACTACTTAATTCATTTATATTTCAACCCCAAGATCCACCTATATGCAAGTCCAAATTGTCGACTTAGTTCATTCAAATAAATTAAACTTACTAGTTGGTTTGTCATCTCCTTGTTTAACCACTAAAGTAGACTATCGATATATTATTTTATGGCATATTAAAATATTATGCATTAATATTATGGGGTAGTGTTAAAATGTAAACTCTAAACATTATATACAAAACTTCACATTATGATCTATACTGTTTGAAAATGTCAACCGACGACAAACTAACAGCAACAAAAAATATCAACACAACATCAACTATTGGCATTGCGTTGACATTTTTTGTTGCTATTATTTTGTTATCTATTGACATTTTTTAATAATTCAAATCATAGTTTGTAGTTTGTACAATATGTAAAGTTTGCATTTGATTACATCCCTAATGCAACGTATCTAAATATAACAATCTAAAATTAAATATGGTCTGCGAGATCAGTTATCCCTCAATAATATATTCACACAAGTTATTGATCAAGGACAAAGTAAATCATTATCGAGGATAAAATACATTTAAATATAATCGTCTTAAAGTAATTCCCTCACTTTATAATTTATTAACTCGAATGTGAAAAGGGGGAAGAATGTGGGGCCAAAGGATTATATCCTAATCTAAAAATTAGAATTTAAATTAGTCTTGGTTAGTTGAAAGTAGTGTTAAACATTCTACGAAAATGAGCTAACATGGCAACGGTTGCGTGAAAATATTTGTTTTTTGCTCTAAAAAAAGTAGAAACAATTGCAAGTTGTTTTTGAGACGATAATTTTGTTGAATATTTGACATTTTTTAGTTGTTTGTCACGAAAGGTGCCTACAAGCCTACAATTTAATTTTATTTGTCACGTTTATGTTCATTGGCAGTTGTGTTTATGTTAGTGTTATTATACCAAATGAGTAATTTGACGAATCGACATGGTAGAAATGCGATTTGATACGATTACACAATATTTTCTAGGGAAGTGGGAGAGAAAGTGAAAATAAGAAAATGATTGTATTAAAAATTAATGAGTAAAAAGTGTGAGAAAAATCATAGTACTGAATATGAAAATTTGATCCATTTTCATACGAAGTCTGTTTTCAGTTATTTCATGCTAATTTTTTTTTTATGAAATTATAGCAGGATGAAAATTATTTAGTGACTATTTTTATTTAGGTCCGTACAATGAAATAGTTCAATTTTATTTTTAATAAATTCTTTCTTTAATGAGATGAGATCGTTCTCCACTAACATACTCCATTAAAACTCATACTGTTTCAAAAGCTTCTATTATTATGGGATGAATGTAGTATTATTGTTACAAATAACATTAATTATTCTTATAAATAAAAGTGTTAATCTAATCTAAATTCTAATAAACTCCACCACGACTCTGTCGAAGCAACCACCACCACTGTAAACAGGTCCTCCCCACCGCATTGTTCGATAGCAGCCAATAAAGCCATCCAACAATCTAATGAAGAAGGGATGTGAAAATCTCTGCCTCCAAACCTTCCACCAACCTCATCGGCAGTCACAACATCCGTGATCTACCCGCTTCGTGCGACCCTAGCCTCCTCTACAAGAACACCACATTCGACACCCAAAAATGTTATAACACCTAATCTGCCGCTACCTCACTCGCAAGACTTCACTTATTAAGTTATTAATCGAGTAAGGGGTGTTACAAAATAACAGTAGGCAAAACATGCCCAATTCATGGTGTGATGATATTAATATGAGCCCATTCATATTGGCCATATGGCTAAATTGGTTATCAACATTGGGCCAGGCCCATGAGAGTATATTTGTCAATCATTAGTATAAGAAATAACGCAGCGAAAACCGATGTTATATTGACGATATTACCCTTGATCCATATGAGTAATGGATGCCTCTATTATTTACCATGTTACCCTTGATTGTGCCGCGTGTCTAGTATTTATTGGCCATCAGGATTCTAGAGCAGTTAATCGGATTCAGAGGATTCAGCAGCATGATTGAACTGAAAACTTGTGGTGTAGCAATCAGCTCTCATACTGTTCTTACCTCTTTAGCTACTTTCCTCTTTCCGTAACTCAAGTCACCGCAAATCGCCGCCGCGTCTTCACCAGCTCCTCCACGAAACGTGAAATTCATGCTTTTTTGGGAGCAATTTCTTAGTTTTTATTATTTTGATCTGTAAGTTGCAGCAGTTGTACAATTGAGGAGCTTCGGATCATCTAAAATCTCTAATTCTCGAATCTGTATCTGAATGGCGGCCGCGATTCTGCATGGAGTTGGAGCTACAACGCCTCTCTCATCGGTCAATTACAATAATTCTCGCAGATCGCTCCCAGGTTCTGGTATTACAGGTTTTGTTTGCAGTGCTAGTGTTAATTTATTATTTCCTCTTATTGTACTTAGAAATTTGCTTGATTCCCCCTTCCCTTGAGTAATTGCTTTCCGTTATTGTAACAAGCTCTTGTTAATTCAGTTATTTGTGGCTGCGTGGGATGATTTTGATATTCATTTCGAAAATCCTAATCTTTATGTTAGCCCTAGTTTATGTATATGCTGTTGTGGTTTTTGTATTCAACCAGTTTTATCTAATTAAGTGTAAGTATTTAGATTGGGTTTTGATGTTTCCTATTTTTATCAATATATTCCAGAGAGGAAAAGAGCTTCATTTGTCATTCAATGCTATGGAAGTTTGTCGTCTGGATTGAACATCGGTATTAACAGGGCGGCAAAGTTATCAACTAATGCAGTTGCAGTAAGTTTACCATTGACAAAACAGTGTGTGCATTCTTATTCCAGCGTGTATATTCATCTCTGACTAGCTATTTATAACTATCCTAATTTGTTGTGTTCTTTTCTTACGGCAGACGAAGCAAGACAGTGTAACAGCTTCTACTCCATCCAAGCCCGGGTACTTCTTGTTTTTCTCCTTTATTGCAAATCTAGTCTCGGTTTATAGACCAATTACTGATAAGTATGCTGCCATTTTTTATTTGGATGAAGATCTCAAAGATGTTCGTTTTTCTTCATTAGTGGAAAAGAATGAACTAATGAAATTTTGACAAAGTCTTATTCCAAACTTATTCTGTTGCTTGTTATACTGATATGAAAATTGATCAATGAATTAAAACATCAGTTCGTTTAACCCCATAGAAAATTTATGAACTTTTCTTCGCTTAACAGGCCTCATATGTACTTTACCTTTTCTTCCTAAGAAGAAATTTATTACTAATATTCCTATAGTCTGGTATGATTAGTTGATTCTAGAATCAACTCCTCAAATAGTTCTTGTAACTTAGATGGTCCCGATTTCTATACATCTATGTCAATTTATTAATAACTATGATTTCAGATTAGGAGTCTTCATGCAGTTAACCTAATTCATAGGAAAGTCTCAGGATTATGCATGTTGACTACGTGAATTACACAAAACTCAAATTCCCAACTATTAATAATCCCCCGTGGAGATTCTCATTGTGAGTGTCTAAACTAATCAGTTATCCGTTTTGAATTAGGGTGGAGTTACACTTGGATTTGTGTCACTTGAATCCGATTGTACTAACTTATTGACACCTCTTAATTAATTGAGATGAGAATATTTGACCATTCATTACTTGCCATGACCGTTCCCAGGCATGAACTTTTGCTTTTTGAGGCTCTCCGTGAAGGGCTGGAAGAAGAGATGGAACGAGATCCCTGGGTTTGTGTCATGGGTGAAGATGTTGGCCACTATGGAGGATCATACAAGGTTACAAAGGGCAGCAGATAAGTATGGTGATCTCAGAGTCCTCGACACACCCATTGCTGAAAACTCATTCACTGGCATGGGCATTGGAGCTGCCATGACTGGATTGCGCCCCATTGTTGAGGGAATGAACATGGGTTTTCTCCTTCTAGCCTTCAATCAGATCTCTAACAACTGTGGCATGCTTCACTACACATCTGGGGGTCAGTTTAAAATACCAATAGTCATCCGTGGCCCTGGCGGTGTTGGTCGACAGCTTGGAGCAGAGCACTCACAGCGACTGGAGTCATATTTCCAGTCAATTCCTGGGATCCAGATGGTGGCTTGCTCGACGCCTTATAATGCCAAGGGTTTGATGAAAGCAGCTATTAGAAGTGATAATCCTGTTATTCTCTTTGAGCACGTCTTACTCTACAATCTAAAAGAGAGAATCCCAGATGAAGAGTATGTATTGAGTCTCGAGGAATCTGAGATGGTCAGAACGGGCGAGCACGTCACCATTCTAACATATTCTAGAATGAGGTATCATGTTATGCAGGCTGCTAAGACTCTGGTGAACAAAGGATATGATCCTGAAGTCATTGATATCAGATCATTGAAGCCATTTGATCTTCACACCATTGGGAATTCAGTGAAGAAGACTCATCGCGTGGTCATTGTTGAAGAGTGCATGAGAACGGGTGGAATTGGTGCCAGCTTGACAGCTTCAATAAATGAACACTTCCATGATTATTTGGATGCTCCAATTGTGTGTTTGTCATCTCAGGATGTGCCAACTCCATATGCCGGGACTCTGGAGGACTGGACTGTTGTTCAACCTGCACAGATTGTTGCTGCTGTTGAGCAGTTCTGCCGGTAGAACCTAACATCCATTCTTGATTTGTACTATTGCCAAATTTTGTGATAAAATTGTAGGTTTGTTCGAGTTGCTTTTGTTTAAGGTGTGATCTGTTTCAGTAAGTCAGACTGACCTTGTAGTTGTTTTTTCTCTTTCTAGCTGGTAAATTGATGTTGGAAGTGTTGCAACTTTAAAGATTTTGTTGCATACGAATTCCCTTTGCCCTTGACATACGTGCCAGATAAGTCTCACCACTATTAAGTTGCATATGCTCAATGGTGCAGTTTACAGTGAAAGAGCAACCAGCATGATTCTTCTAATAACAGATTTCAGAGTGCAGTCATGCCTAGCTTCCTGCTCTGTCATTATTGTTTTATCACAGCTATCTGCAGGCACACGTATACACGGAAAACAACCAATTTCGGAAGCATTTCCTTAATGCCAAAAGCTCAGGATGGATTAGAACTTAGAAGAAGCCCAACCATAAGAGGGCTTTGTGCCCACCTCTTCATTGCTAAGTATTTCCCTTCACTTCCCCTCTTCTAAGCTTAAACATTCAACTGTTTTATGTTTCATTACTCAATTTATTCCCCGATCACCTAGAATACAGCTCTCTAGCACATTTATATCCAGATTATGCAGAAATCGCTAACTTGTGGATTTGAACATATTTGCTCGTCGTACCTCACATATTTGAACAATAGATCATATCATAGTTTTCATATCATGGCACAGCTATGATCCATGAAGTATCTTAACTAGTAGGCTTTCCCGTTCATGTTTCCTTCTCGTTTACGATGTGACATGGCCCGTGGCATTGCTCAATGAGTGTAGGCATCACACACAGTTTTTTTTATCATATCTTACAATGGTCCATGAAGTAGCTTAACTTGTGCTCATGCTTCCTTCTTGTTTACATTGTGACATTGCTCAACGAGTGTAGACGTATCTACGCACATGTGAACATGGGCATTGTCTGAGTCAATACATGCTCTCAGCACGTCAGGTGTTTGTTGTTGCCTGTTGGTGTGTGGACTGTGGGAACCCAGCATAATTTTGTTTTGCATTGCTCTACGACATATTTAATTCGCGTCGTTTGTGTGCATTGAATAATGTGCTGGTTGTGTTTTGCTGCATTTCTACTCTCCATGTGGAGCAAAAAGAAACCATATCTTTTTCTTTGCCTGCTCAAATCTTGTCCTCATATCATCTCTTTATCTACCTAATCTGTGTCTCAAGAATCACATGTAGATCAATCTTGTAATTTCATTGAATTGCATTGTTATTATACTTGGCCAACTGTCTCTCTCTCTCTAGGCAAAGCAGATATTTAGTGGAGTAGCACATTGGGCACAAGTGGCCTTCAATGCTCCTGGTTACTATCATTGAACTCTTTTATTCTCACACACAGAGCACTCTGTTTCTTTTAATGTTAGGTTGCCAAAACAAATATGTACAAAACATAGTCTAAACCAATCCAAACAATTATCATTTACTCCCTCCGTCCATCATTAGGAGTCTCATTTGAATTCGTCACGGGTTTTGAGAAATATAAATAAAAGTGGGTGAGAAAAGATAGTGGGATGTGGGACCCATTTTTATATATTAGTTTTATAATAGAATGCGAGTGAAATGAGTTAGTGGAAAGTGATGTCTACCTACCATTTACCATTTATAGTAAAATTGAACCGGATCTCCTAATGGCGAAATGACTAAAATGGTAAATCGAGACTCCTACATGCGGACGGAGGGAATACTTTTTTTTTTCTTCAGGATTTGTAATTAAATTTCTTGACTTGTTTTCAAATTGATCCTTAGGAGACTATTTCGTACTCCCACCCTCTATGAATAGAAGTCTTACTTTTTTTAGCATGACTTCTTAGAAACATGAAGAAATGCGAGTCGTGAAAAATGAGTGGAATGTGTTCCATTATACTCCGTACTAATTTTATATTGAAATGTGAGATATATTTCATTTATAGAAAAAATGAAATGAGACTTCGAGAAACCAAAAATAGCAAAATTAGATTAATTGCCACTCAACTTAATAGTACTTCAATAAAGTTTTAAATTTCTGCACAAAAATTCAAGACTGAGTCACCATGTATTAATGTATAGGGGAATATCTTATCAAATATACTTGCTACGTTTTATCCAGATGTATTAAGATCCAGTCTGTGTTATTGAATATGATTACACGTGTAGAAATGAAAAAAAGTTGCATGCAGAAGAAAGCAGGGTTTGATCAGCTGAAATCCACGCGATACATAAGGGGCAGTTTTTACTTGAATTTAATTAGTTTCAACCTAGTTAAAATTAGCTTAACTTTGAGTCTGGGCTATATCTCAGTTTCAGTGTATCTGATGTCTGATGATAATTATTTCGGTCTTAATAGAGTTGTTAACTGGGCCAAGTCAGGTTTAGGCTATATCTCAGTTTCAGTGTGTCTGATGTCCGATGATAATTATTTCGGTCTAAATAGAGTTGTTAACTTGGCCAAGTCAGGTTTAGGCTATATCTCAGTTTCAGTGTGTCTGATGTCCGATGATAATTATTTCGGTCTAAATAGAGTTGTTAACTGGGCCAAGTCAGGTTTAGGCTATATCTCAGTCTCAATGTGTCTGATGTCCGATGATAATTATTTCGGTCTAATTGTCTAAATACTGATCATGGACATGATAAGCTATTGTCTCACAAACTAGCTAATTAGATGCAAGCCTCTTCTTGAGTGGACTCCTCCTTTTTGTCCCCAACCTACACGGTATTAGCAGCCGTTTCCAGCTGTCGTTCCCCTCTCATGGACAAGTTCTCCTAGGCTTGAGCTAGCCATGTGCCAATGCGGAGTTCGAGCCAACTTGTTCCGACTTAAACTTCCGTAGATTCAGAAAATTTGTAATACTACCAAATTATACAAGGCCAGTTTTGGTATCTCTAATCAAGTCAAGTTCGAACTTAAACTAAATAAGCTGAGAAACTATTAAGTTTTAGTTTTCAAGGTACTAAAAGTTGACTGTAATTTAACGTAATGAAATCCAAATAGATTCTATTTTGAAAATTAATACTAGTAGGAATATAACATAAAAACTAGTTGAATTGAGATTTTTGAGCTTTTTTCATTAGTTTTTTTTGAAGGAATTGGTCTTAAAACTTATTGGCGTGCAAGTTAGAGCCGACAAAGGCCGTGCAAGTCTTTTTTTATTTCTATAATTAAAGGAGTACTTTTTTTTGTGAAATTATTCGTTCCATTTTTATGAGTTTTATATATTAATACACCTGTAATATTTGAATTTGCACAAAATAAAACATTAGAGCGCGCGTATACTCTCTGGTATGACTTCAATACAAAATATCAAATCTATCACTTAAAAGTATGAAAACTATCATTTTATAATCTCAAACTATTTTGATTTAATGAAAAAAATATCCTAAATTAACCATAAAAAATATTAGTTAAAGTAAGATGTTTTTAGCAATTCAGGATTTTTTTCGTAATAAGGAAATAATTTAGAATTCAAAGAGATATTTTTTCATTAAAATACCATATGAAACTTAACCTACATTAAACAAAGGTGATTTGTTTTTGATTGACTTACATAGAGAAACATGGGCAGGGCAATGCACCTAGTCCTATGTAGATTCCTATAGCCCAATACAAAAACATGAGTAGAGCAATGCACCTAGTCCTATGTAGAAACCTAGCCTAATACAAAATTTTGGTTCCCATTATAATTTACAATACGTGTCACTGATTTAGGCACATGATGAAGCACAACAACCCTCTCAAGAAGACAACCTCCTCAAAATAGCTTTCCCTTTATTCCATTGTAAAATACATTTGATTCTACGCATATGGTCTAGTATGCATAATAGGATCATAATAAATTAACCGAAATTGAGAAAAGGAAAGAGAAATTCGGGAATCTCGCGGTCCTCCTACATCATCGGGCGCTTAAATCTGACTAAACAGAGTTTGAAAGGGCAGCCGACAGGCGAAATTCCGCAACCCTAATCGAAAGGGCGCCGTAAAACTGTCGAGTAAACCTCATCACATGATACGTGGAGCCCTAACCGTTACACTCTCGTGTCATCTTCTGTACGCATATTAATTAGTACAGTGTATACATCGATGATCGTGCATGTGTGGTATGGCCGTATCAATATACTATCCTAATACAAACCCAATAAGTGTGGTTGAGTGGTAGAGACTAATCTATTCTTAATCAAATGTAAGTTGATTAAACTTTGATTTTGGATATATAATAGCTATAAATCTTTAGTCAATTGTCTTACCTTCTGAGATGCTTACAAGTCAGAGAAGAGATTAGTCATTGGGATAGTTGGCAGATACTCTGATTATAAAACCAAAAAAAAATACTATTCCAATACACGTGGCGAGCATTCATGACCGTAACACGAACATGTAGAAGGATAGTTAGTCTTGGTATCTTCCAAGGTGGTAGGAAGTTCTCTGTGGGCAAGAGCTTGAATTGAGGGGAGTTTGTGCCTAGCAGAAGACAAGGGTGCGGTTATGGTCAGTCTAAATTATATGCTTTCAAAGGTGACGATGTTTTCTGCTACAAATTATGGGCAAAGTTTGATTTCAAAGAAAGTGATAAATAGTTAGTCCATTCTCCTTTTTCTTTTCAATGAATGCAAAAACTAAAAACATTCATAAATCCTGGCAATCATATTATACTACTCCTCAAGAATTAGTAAGAGACTTCTATTAAAATGTAGACTAAACATAGAAAAATAAGATTCTTATTTAAAAACTTAATTATTTGATTAAGTTGAGATTATTTTTGATTGTACATATTCTTCATGTCACATCGCAACGACATCTATAGTGAATAAGTGATCATTGTGCCCTACTGCACAACATAATTAGACCAACGTGGTAAAATATCAATACGCGTATATAATTAAATATAATAGATATTTACGATATAAGTTTTAAATAAGTATCGTGCATTCAATTAGAAATAACTCGAAGATTCGAAATGACACTACTGAAATTAAAATATGATCAAATTGCATAACATAATTACTTGATGAGTTGATGTGTCCTTTTTTTGAGATTAATTATATGGAAATATTACTAATGTACAATTTTTGAATTTGCTCTTCAACCATCTAATAGATCTCAACCTAGTAAATGATTTGGAACATGACTCTTCTATTACACAATAATTCAACCGATTGAGTAATGATCCGGTTGATCTAATACTTGATGAATCAATTCCATCTCATTGGCGGATCCAGGTTAATGTGATCGGGATCAACCGACCCCGTCGCCGATCGGGGGCCGAAAAATTTCATTAACTTCGGTTTTAGGAGTTGACGATAATTCTATGACGCGGTAGCTCTGCCTCAACCTTTCGATACTAGAGGTTCACTTTCGTTCTTCATTCACGTACCTTCCATTGCTAGCGACGACTGCTGCACCTCTAACGCCTTTTGACAACCTTTTTCATTGTGTCTGACTTTACGAGTTCTATTGGATCCGCTTGTTACATATCGCATATGGAGTTATGCCATCTTGAAATTAAATGTTTGTATTTAATGTATACATCATCTCGAAAACCATAAATTAACCTAATTCGACATCAAATGTTAGCTATGGACATTTCGTGTTTCCTCCACCATGCCCCAAACACAAATAAAATTAAACCTTATTGGTGCCACGAGACACACATTATGGTTGACCTTAATAAATCCATCTTCCTTAAAAAGTAGAAAACCTGATCAATCAATTAGTGGAAACTCCAGTTCATCATGCTTAATTATCTATTTGTCACGTTTATGTTCATTGGCAGCTGTGTTTATGTTAGTGTTATTATACCGAATGAGTAATTTGACGAATCGACATGGTAGAAATGCGATTTGATACGATTACACAATATTTTCTAGGGAAGTGGGAGAGAAAGTGAAAATAGGAAAATAATTGTATTAAAAATTAATGAGTATAAAGTGTGAGAAAAATCATAGTACTGAATATGAAAATTTGATCCATTTTCATACGAAGTCTGTTTTCAGTTATTTCATGCTATATTTTTTTTATGAAATTATAGCAGGATGAAAATTATTTAGTGACTATTTTTATTTAGGTCCGTACAATGAAATAGTTCAATTTTATTTTTAATAAATTCTTTCTTTAATGAGATGAGATCGTTCTCCACTAACATACTCCATTAAAACTCATACTGTTTCAAAAGCTTCTATTATTATGGGATGAATGTAGTATTATTGTTACAAATAACATTAATTATTCTTATAAATAAAAGTGTTAATCTAATCTAAATTCTAATAAACTCTACCACGACTCTGTCGAAGCAACCACCACCACAGTAAACAGGTCCTCCCCACCGCATTGTTCGATAGCAGCCAATAAAGCCATCCAACAATCTAATGAAGAAGGGATGTGAAAATCTCTGCCTCCAAACCTTCCACCAACCTCATCGGCGGTCACAACATCCGTGATCTACCCGCTTCGTGCGACCCTAGCCTCCTCTACAAGAACACCACATTCGACACCCAAAAATGTTATAACACCTAATCTGCTGCTACCTCACTCGCCAGACTTCACTTATTAAGTTATTAATCGAGTAAGGGGTGTTACAAAATAACAGTAGGCAAAACATGCCCAATTCATGGTGTGATGATATTAATATGAGCCCATTCATATTGGCCATATGGCTAAATTGGTTATCAACATTGGGCCAGGCCCATGAGAGTATATTTGTCAATCCATTAGTATAAGAAATAAGGCATTGAAAACGGATGTTATATTGACGATATTACCCTTGATCCACATGAGTAATGGATGCCTCTATTATTTACCATGTTACCCTTGATTGTGCCGCGTGTCTAGTATTTATTGGCCATCAGGATTCTAGAGCAGTTAATCGGATTCAGAGGATTCAGCAGCATGATTGAACTGAAAACTTGTGTTGCAGCAATCAGCTCTCCTACTGTTCTTACCTCTTCAGCTACTTTCCTCTTTCCGTAACTCAAGTCACCGCAAATCGCCGCCGCGTCTTCACCAGCTCCTCCACGAAACGTGAAATTCATGCTTTTTTGGGAGCAATTTCTTAGCTTTTATTATTTTGATCAGTAAGTTGCAGCAGTTGTACAATTGAGGAGCTTCGGATGATCTAAAATCTCTAATTCTCAAATCCGTATCTGAATGGCGGCCGCGATTCTACATGGAGTTGGAGCTACAACGCCTCTCTCATCGGTCAAATACAATAATTCTCGCAGATCGCTCCCAGGTTCTGGTATTACAGGTTTTGTTTGCAGTGCTAGTGTTAATTTATTATTTCCTCTTATTGTATTTAGAAATTCGCTGGATTCCCCCTTTCCTTGAGTAATTGCTTTGCGTTATTGTAACAAGCTCTTGTTAATTCAGTTATTTGTGGCTGTGTGGGATGATTTTGATATTCATTTTCGAAAATCCTAATCTTTATGTTAACCCTAGTTTATGTATATGCTGTTGTGGTTTTTGTATTCAACCAGTTTTATCTACTTAAGTGTAAGTATTTAGATTGGGTTTTGATGTTTCCTATTTTTATCAATATATTCCAGAGAGGAAAAGAGCTTCATTTGTCATTCAATGCTATGGAAGTTTGTCGTCTGGATTGAACATCGGTATTAACAGGGCGGTAAAGTTATCAACTAATGCAGTTGCAGTAAGTTTACCATTGACAAAACAGTGTGTGCATTCTTATTCCATTCATCACTGACTAGCTATTTATAACTATCCTAATTTGTTGTGTTCTTTTCTTACGGCAGACGAAGCAAGACAGTGTAACAGCTTCTACTCCATCCAAGCCCGGGTACTTCTTGTTTTTCTCCTTTATTGCAAATCTAGTCTCGGTTTATAGACCAATTACTGATAAGTATGCTGCCATTTTTTATTTGGATGAAGATCTCAAAGATGTTCGTTTTTCTTCATTAGTGGAAAAGAATGAACTAATGAAATTTTGACAAAGTCTTATTCCAAACTTATTCTGTTGCTTGTTATACTTATATGAAAATTGATCAATGAATTAAAACATCAGTTCGTTTAACCCCATAGAAAATTTATGAACTTTTCTTCGCTTAACAGGCCCTCATATGTACTTTACCTTTTCTTCCTAAGAAGAAATTTATTACTAATATTCCTATAGTCTGGTATGATTAGTTGATTCTAGAATCAACTCCTCAAATAGTTCTTGTAACTTAGATGGTCCCGATTTCTATACATCTATGTCAATTTATTAATAACTATGATTTCAGATTAGGAGTCTTCATGCAGTTAACCTAATTCATAGGAAAGTCTCAGGATTATGCATGTTGACTACGTGAATTACACAAAACTCAAATTCCCAACTATTAATAATCCCCCGTGGAGATTCTCATTGTGAGTGTCTAAACTAATCAGTTATCCGTTTTGAATTAGGGTGGAGTTACACTTGGATTTGTGTCACTTGAATCCGATTGTACTAACTTATTGACACCTCTTAATTAATTGAGATGAGAATATTTGACCATTCATTACTTGCCATGACCGTTCCCAGGCATGAACTTTTGCTTTTTGAGGCTCTCCGTGAAGGGCTGGAAGAAGAGATGGAACGAGATCCCTGGGTTTGTGTCATGGGTGAAGATGTTGGCCACTATGGAGGATCATACAAGGTTACAAAGGGCTTGGCAGATAAGTATGGTGATCTCAGAGTCCTCGACACACCCATTGCTGAAAACTCATTCACTGGCATGGGCATTGGAGCTGCCATGACTGGATTGCGCCCCATTGTTGAGGGAATGAACATGGGTTTTCTCCTTCTAGCCTTTAATCAGATCTCTAACAACTGTGGCATGCTTCACTACACATCTGGGGGTCAGTTTAAAATACCAATAGTCATCCGTGGCCCTGGCGGTGTTGGTCGACAGCTTGGAGCAGAGCACTCACAGCGACTGGAGTCATATTTCCAGTCAATTCCTGGGATCCAGATGGTGGCTTGCTCGACGCCTTATAATGCCAAGGGTTTGATGAAAGCAGCTATTAGAAGTGATAATCCTGTTATTCTCTTTGAGCATGTCTTACTCTACAATCTAAAAGAGAGAATCCCAGATGAAGAGTATGTATTGAGTCTCGAGGAATCTGAAATGGTCAGAACGGGCGACCACGTCACCATTCTAACATATTCTAGAATGAGGTATCATGTTATGCAGGCTGCTAAGACTCTGGTGAATAAAGGATATGATCCTGAAGTCATTGATATCAGATCATTGAAGCCATTTGATCTTCACACCATTGGGAATTCAGTGAAGAAGACTCATCGCGTGGTCATTGTTGAAGAGTGCATGAGAACGGGTGGAATTGGTGCCAGCTTGACAGCTTCAATAAATGAACACTTCCATGATTATTTGGATGCTCCAATTGTGTGTTTGTCATCTCAGGATGTGCCAACTCCATATGCCGGGACTCTGGAGGACTGGACTGTTGTTCAACCTGCACAGATTGTTGCTGCTGTTGAGCAGCTCTGCCGGTAGAACCTAACATCCATTCTTGATTTGTACTATTGCCAAATTTTGTGATAAAATTGTAGGTTTGTTCGAGTTACTTTTGTTTAAGGTGTGATCTGTTTCAGTAAGTCAGACTGACCTTGTAGTTGTTTTTTCTCTTTCTAGCTGGTAAATTGATGTTGGAAGTGTTGCAACTTTAAAGATTTTGTTGTATACGAATTCCCTTTGCCCTTGACATACGTGCCAGATAAGTCTCACCACTATTAAGTTGCATATGCTGAATGGTGCAGTTTACAGTGAAAGAGCAACCAGCATGATTCTTCTAATAACAGATTTCAGAGTGCAGTCATGCCTAGCTTCCTGCTCTGTCATAATTGTTTTATCACAGCTATCTGCAGGCACACGTATACACGGAAAACAACCAATTTCGGAAGCATTTCCTTAATGCCAAAAGCTCAGGATGGATTAGAACTTAGAAGAAGCCCAACCATAAGAGGGCTTTGTGCCCACCTCTTCATTGCTAAGTATTTCCCTTCACTTCCCCTCTTCTAAGCTTAAACATTCAACTGTTTTATGTTTCATTACTCAATTTATTCCCCGATCACCTAGAATACAGCTCTCTAGCACATCTATATCCGGATTATGCAGAAATCGCTAACTTGTGGATTTGAACATATTTGCTCATCGTACCTCACATATTTGAACAATAGATCATATCATAGTTTTCATATCATGGCACAGCTATGATCCATGAAGTATCTTAACTAGTAGGCTTTCCCGTTCATGTTTCCTTCTCGTTTACGATGTGACATGGCCCGTGGCATTGCTCAATGAGTGTAGGCATCACACACAGTTTTTTTTATCATATCTTACAATGGTCCATGAAGTAGCTTAACTTGTGCTCATGCTTCCTTCTTGTTTACATTGTGACATTGCTCAACGAGTGTAGACGTATCTACGCACATGTGAACATGGGCATTGTCTGAGTCAATACATGCTCTCAGCACGTCAGGTGTTTGTTGTTGCCTGTTGGTGTGTGGACTGTGGGAACCCAGCATAATTTTGTTTTGCATTGCTCCACGACATATTTAATCCGCGTCGTTTGTGTGCATTGAATAATGTGTTGGTTGTGTTTTGCTGCATTTCTACTCTCCATGTGGAGCAAAAAGAAACCATATCGGCATGAGTTTTAAGAAATATAAATAAAAGTGGGTGAGAAAAGATAGTGGGATGTGTGACCCATTTTTATATATTAGTTTTATAATAGAATGCGAGTGAAATGAGTTAGTGGAAAATGATGTCTACCTACCATTTACCATTTATAGTAAAATTGAACCGGATCTCCTAATGGCGGAATGACTAAAATGGTAAACCGAGACTCCTACAGGCGGACAGAGGGAATACCTTTTTTTTTTTCTTCAGGATTTGTAATTAAATTTCTTGACTTGTTTTCAAATTGATCCTTAGGAGACTATTTCGTACTCCCACCCTCTATGAATAGAAGTCTTACTTTTTTTAGCATGACTT
Organism: Salvia splendens; assembly: GCF_004379255.2. NCBI lineage: Eukaryota > Viridiplantae > Streptophyta > Magnoliopsida > Lamiales > Lamiaceae > Salvia > Salvia splendens. Next base: position 2,329,712 of record NC_056042.1, read on the forward strand.
TTTAGAAACATGAAGAAATGTGAGTCGGGAAAAATGAGTGGAATGTGTTCCATTATACTCCGTACTAATTTTATATTGAAATGTGAGATATATTTCATTTATAGAAAAAATGAAATGGGACTTCTATTAACGGACAAACCAAAAATAGCAAAATTAGATTAATTGCCACTCAACTTAATAGTACTTCAATAAAGTTTTATATTTCTGCACAAAAATTAAAGACTGAGTCACCATGTATTAATGTATAGGTGAATATCTTATCAAATATACTTGCTACGTTTTATCCAGATGTATTAAGATTCAGTCTGTGTTATTGAATTTGATTACACGTGTAGAAATGAGAAAAAGTTGCATGCAGAAGAAAGCAGGGTTTGATCAGCTGAAATCCACGCGATGCATGCATGCAAAATCACGAGAGGTTGTATCTTGACATTCACTCATTTTGTTTGCTTTTATAGTTCTTTAACTCTAACCGGTGTCGTCTCATGCTCATTTTGTAAGCATATATGGGAACATCCTTTGTTTCATTCTCTCACTTCGACATATAATGCCTCGTGCCTTCAACAGATATATGCAGTGGCGGATTCAAAAATTTTCGATTTGAGGTGCGACAAAACCCTTTGGATAATGTCTGACACACAGATGAGTTAAAGGGTATTATCGGGAATGTTTACGACAAAAAATAATTGTGTTATTTTTTTTATATTTCAGTTATGTACTTTATTTAAATTTTAATTTTTGATAATCGGTATATAAATTTACTTTAGATATATGAATGTGCATGATTACAATTGTGTTACTCTAAAATGGCTATACAATAGAAATAAGCTTCGTAGATTAATTTCACAAACTTACCTTGTTTTATTAATTTCTTTCTTAATTTAGGTGGCGATTGACAATCTTACTTCGGAAACGCCAAGATGATCCACAAGGTCGTTTTTTACATTTGTATATGAATTCTAGTACTATATATATAAAAAGCGTATCTCGATTAATGTATCAATCTAGTCCATAGATATTTTAACTTATGTATACAATAATTTATTTAGCATGAGAATGCATGATAAATAACGACAAATTAGTTCCTAATACCCATAAGGGGCAGTTTTTACTTGAATTTAATTAGTTTCAACTTAGTTAAACTTAGCTTAACTTTGAGTCTGGGCTATATCTCAGTTTCAGTGTGTCTGATGTCCGATGATAATTATTTCGGTCTAAATAGAGTTATTAACTGGGCCAAGTCAGGTTTAGGCTATATTTCAATTTCAGTGTGTCTGATGTCCGATGATAATTATTTCGGTCTAAATAGAGTTGTTAACTGGGCCAAGTCAGGTTTAGGCTATATTTCAGTTTCAGTGTGTCTGATGTCCGATGATAATTATTTCGGTCTAAATAGAGTTGTTAACTGGGCCAAGTCAGGTTTAGGCTATATCTCAGTCTCAGTGTGTCCGATGTCCGATGATAATTATTTCGGTCTAAATAGAGTTGTTAACTGGGCCAAGTCAGGTTTAGGCTATATCTCAGTTTCAGTGTGTCTGATGTCCGATGATAATTATTTCGGTCTAATTATTTAAATACTGATCATGGACATGGTAAGCTATTGTCTCACAAACTAGCTAATTAGATGCAAGCCTCTTCTTGAGTGGACTCCTCCTTTTTGTCCCCAACCTACACGGTATTAGCAGCCGTTTTCAGCTGTCGTTCCCCTCTCAAGGACAAGTTCTGCTAGGCTTGAGCTAGCCATGTGCCAATGCGGAGTTCGAGCCAACTTGTTCCGACTTAAACTTCCATAGATTCAGAAAATTTGTAATACTACCAAATTATACAAGGCCAGTTTTGGCATCTCTAATCAAGTCAAGTTCGAACTTAAACTAAATAAGCTGAGAAACTATTAAGTTTTAGTTTTCGAGGTACTATAAGTTGACTGTAATTTAACGTAATGAAATCCAGATAGATTCTATTTTGAAAATTAATACTAGTAGGAATATAACATAAAAACTAGTTGAATTGAGATGTTTGAGCTTTTTTCATTAGTTTTTTTTTGAAGGAATTGGTTTTAAAACTTATTGGCGTGCAAGTTAGGGCCGACAAAGGCCGTGCAAGTCTTTTTTTATTTCTATAATTAAAGGAGTACTTTTTTTGTGAAATTATTCGTTCCATTTTTATGAGTTTTATATATTAATACACCTGTAATATTTGAATTTGCACAAAATAAAACATTAGAGCGCACGTATACTCTCTGGTATGACTTCAATACAAAATATCAAATCTATCACTTAAAAGTATAAGAAAATTATCATTTTATAATCTCAAACTATTTTGATTTAATGAAAAAAATATCCTAAATTAACCATCAAAAATATTAGTTAAAGTAAGATGTTTTTAGCAATTCAGGATTTTTTTCGTAATAAGGAAATAATTTAGAATTCAAAGAGATATTTTTTTTTATTAAAATACCATTTGAAACTTAACCTACATTTAACAAAGGTGATTTGTTTTTGATTGACTTACATAGAGAAACATGGGCAGGGCAATGCACCTAGTCCTATGTAGAAACCTAGCCTAATACTACAAAATTTTGGTTCCCATTATAATTTACAATACGTGTCACTAATGTAGGCACATGATGAAGCACAACAACCCTCTCAAGAAGACAACCTCCTCAAAATAGCTTTCCCTTTATTCCATTGTAAAATACATTTGATTCTACGCATATGGTCTAGTATGCATAATAGGATCATAATAAATTAACCGAAATTGAGAAAAGGAAAGAGAAATTCGGGAATCTCGCGGTCCTCCTACATCATCGGGAGCTTAAATCTGACTAAACAGAGTTTGAAAGGGCAGCCGACAGGCGAAATTCCGCAACCCTAATCGAAAGGGCGCCGTAAAACCGTCGAGTAAACCTCATCACATGATACGTGGAGCCCTAACCGTTACACTCTCGTGTCATCTTTTGTACGCACATTAATTAGTACAGTCTATAGATCGATGATCGTGCATGTGTGGTATGGCCGTATCAATATACTATCCTAATACAAACCCATTAAGTGTGGTTGAGTGGTAGAGACTAATCTATTCTTAATCAAATGTAAGTTGATTGAACTTTGATTTTGGATATATAATAGCTATAAATCTTTAGTCAATTGTCTTACCTTCTGAGATGCTTACAAGTCGGAGAAGAGATTAGTCATTGGGATAGTTGGCATATATTCTGAGTATAAAACCAAAAAAAAATACTATTCCAATACACGTGGCGAGCATTCATGACCGTAACACGAACATGTAGAAGGATAGTTAGTCTTGGTATCTTCCAAGGTGGTAGGAAGTTCTCTGTGGGCAAGAGCTTGAATTGAGGGGAGTTTGTGCCTAGCAGAAGACAAGGGTGCGGTTATGGTCAGTCTAAATTATATGCTTTCAAAGGTGACGATGTTTTCTGCTACAAATTATGGGTTGATTTTAAAGAAAGTGATAAATAGTTAGTTCATTCTCCTTTTTCTTTTCAATGAATGTAAAAACTAAAAACATTCATAAATCCAGAAACTGACGATCATATTATACTACTCCTCAAGAATTAGTAAGAGACTTCTATTAAAATGTAGACTAAACATAGCAAAATAAGATTCTTATTTAAAAACTTAATTATTTGATTAAGTTGAGATTATTTTTGATTGTACATATTCTTCATGTCACATCGCAACGACATCTATAGTGAATAAGTGATTATTGTGCCCTACTGCACAACATAATTAGACCAACGTGGTAAAATATCTATACGCGTATATAATTAAATATAATAGATATTTACGATATAAGTTTTAAATAAGAATCGTGCATTCAATTAGAAATAACTCGAAGATTCGAAATGACACTACTGAAATTGAAATATGATCAAATTGCATAACATAATTACTTGATGAGTTGATGTGTCCTTTTTTGGATATTAATTATATGGAAATATTACTAATGTACAATTTTTGAATTTGCTCTTCAACCATCTAATAGATCTCAACCTAGTAAATGATTTGGCACATGACTCTTCTATTACACAATAATTCAACCGATTGAGTAATGATCCGGTTGATCTAATACTTGATGAATCAATTCCATCTCATTGGCGGATCCAGGGTAATGTGATCGAGATCAACCGACCCCGTCGCCTATCGGGGGCTGAAAAATTCCATTAACTTCGGTTTTAGGAGTTGACGATATTTCTATGACGCGGTAGCTCTGCCTCAACCTTTCGATACTAGAGGTTCACTTTCGTTCTTCATTCACATACCTTCCATTGCTAGCGACGACTGCTGCACCTCCAACGCCTTTTGACAACCTTTTTCATTGTGTCTGACTTTACGAGTTCTATTGGATCCACTTGTTACATATGACATATGGAGTTATGCCATCTTGAAATGAAATGTTTGTATTTAATATATACATCATCTCGAAAACCACATAAATTAACCTAATTCGACATCAAAAGTTAGCTAGGGACATTTCGTGTTTCCTTCACCATGTCCCAAACACAAAAAAAATTAAACCTTATTGGTGCCACGAGACACACATTATGGTTGACCTTACTAAATCCATCTTCCTTAAAAAGTAGAAAACCTGATCAATCAATTAGTGGAAACTCCAGTTCATCATGCTTAATTATCTATTCATTTAATTCCTCTTTTGATATTATCAAGGATAAAAGTCAATCTCATAGGGCATATATAGGCATCACTTATCCAATCCATATTTTTTTATTTATCAAACAATTATAGATAACCTAAACTCGAATGCTCGATAAACTCTATTTTTCATAATATACCGACTCGGAACATCTATTGAGTCAAACCTTCAACCTTCTACCAATGATCAAAAGACCTTTTTATTTCTCTTACTATTACTAATATTGTACTTATATTACTATTATCGGAGGTCAAAGTAATATTGGTCTACTATTTATATTGCTAATTTAATTATATTTTAATTGTGGTATATATTAGTATTTGACCGACCACGGCATCATAATTGATAACACACTTTGAACTAACTTTTCAATCTGGTCACTTTTTATTTCAATGGTGCTCTAGAAAGTGTTTTTCACACATCCATATGTATGTGTGTGTTAAGATAGAAAGGGAGAGAGATTTTTCTTAGATTGTATTATTATCCCCATAGCTAGACATGCCCACGATTTCCGGTTCCGGCGGTTAACCGTCCGAACCGGAACCACGATAATTTTTTCGAACCGGAACCGTCGTATTTGGAACTGTGGTCCGGTTCCGGTTCAAGATTTTTCGAACCGAAACCATCACCGAACCGCCGGTTCTGGACGGTTCCGAACCGCCGGTTTCACGGTTCTGGCAAGGCATCCGATGCGTCAGGCGGTGTCAACTTTTTCAGGCGATTTTGTTGACCGGAACCGGTGGTTTTTTGGCCAGTTTCTGCGGTTAACGGGTTAACCATCGTTTTCCGCGGTTAACCGTGAAACCGACAGTTTTCCGGTTCTCGTGCGGAACACGAGGCTGACAAGTTGCAGGTCGTCAGGTGGTTTTTGTTGACCAAACCGCCGGTTTCGTCGGATTTTCAATTTTTTTTACTTCTGATTTTGAATTCAAATTAATCCATTTCCCCCCATTTTTATCTATAAATACCCCCTTCTATTCTCACTTACATTCACCCCATTCTTGTGTTAACAAGAGTTTCTCTCTTCTATCTCCCAATTCTCTCTCTTTGTCTCCCATTTCTCATTTATGCTATTGTGCTTACATTTGAATTATTCAAGTGCTACTCTTATATTACGCATTATACTTATACACTTATACTTGTTCCGTAGTTCTATTTCTGTAAGTTGTCTTTCTCAATTGCTAAAACAAAAAATATATATATTATTCCATATTTCTACTATATAATTTGTTACTATCAAGATGTCTTCATCCCGAGAAGGTCGTGTTGATAAGGGAAAGGGAAAGTCCAAGAGGCCAAGTCGAAAATCCGTTGTTGATGAGATTTCTCAAAGGAACATGGATGTGTGGCAGGTTAATAATTATTATCTACTAATATTATCAATTATGAATTACATTACATTATTGTTCATATTTCTATTTGATATTTACAATACAAATATTATTTTGTAGATTCGAGAAGAGCAAGATATGGCCAATGCTATTGCTCTCTCTCGCTCTCAATCCCAAGGCAGACGTGGTTATGGTGGTGGCGGCGATGCTTATGTTGGTACCGGTAGTGGTGCTCCCGGTCCCGGTGTCTATTCTCAACAAATTCCAACCCATGTGAATCTTGATGACGACGACGATGATGATGACGAGGAGGAGGAGGGGGAGGAAGAGGCGGAAGAGGTTCAAGAAATGCCACCACCACCACCACCAAGGAGTCGCCGTGGTCTTGGTCGGGGTCGTGGACACTCTCCTCAACCTCCTAAACCAATTGAAAGGTCTTTAACCTCGAACATCATGGTGAAACATTTCAAGAAGGTACGAGATAGTACCCATCCAGACACTTATAATGTGTATTGCAACTATTGCGAAAATGTATACACATTCCGAAAGGGTGGAGGATATGGTACATATACCCGTCACATGGAGAAAGCGCATCCGGTCGAGTTTGGTATCGCTCCAACTCAAACTCAACTCAACTTTAAACATGGAGTCGTGACCGGGAGTGAGACGGGTTCATCCCAAACATCAGGTATGTGTAGCAATACTCTTTTAAAATATGATCACAAAAATGCTCTTAATGTGATGTCTAGATTTGCCGTGATGAAACATTTTCCGTTCAATGCTTTTGATAACGATGTGTTTGAGTCGAGTATGCGACAAGTTTATAATGCCGCTGCAAGAAAATTGAGTTGAACTTCAATGACTCGAGCTGTTGTTAGACAATGCATGGAAAAGAAGGCGCAATTAGGTACATTTATTGTTAACTTGGGTCATAAAGTTTCGATTTGCTCTGATGTGTGGACTGATTGTTTTTGCAAAAAATTCATATATGGGCATCACTTGCATTTCGTTGATCACAGTTGGACTTTAAACAAACGTTTGATTGCATTTTGGGAATTTCCCGCACCACACACTGCACAAGCAATTGCTCAATTGATCATTCAAGTTTTGAATGAATTTCAATTGATCAATAAAATTTTTTCCGTTGGTTTTGATAATGCAAGCGCTAACACTACTAGTATAGATGAACTCATCAGTGCATGTTCTCCTGTTATTGATGGCAAATATTTTCATGTGCGATGTATTGCCCATATTTTGAATTTGTGTGTTCAAGATGCGATCGATTTGTGGCAAAAGTATGTTGATCCTATTAGAACTGCTGTTAAGTTGATTCATAACAAAGCTCCTATTGGTAGAGCTTGGAAGAAATATTGTCATAACAAGCAGTGCAGGTACACCAATTTTCGTTTGGATGTTTCAACTCGTTGGAACTCGACGTACGATATGTTGGAGTCGACCTTGAACCACATTGAATATTTATGTGATTTTTTTAGAACTTGCCTGCATGTTCCTTCTGATTTGCTTTTGATACCCTCTTGTTAGGACCACAACATGGATTTGTTTCGATTATTCCAAGCTTTCAAAAATGCCACTATTGAGTTATCCGGTGTTTATTATCCCACTTCTGTGCGCGTTTTATGGCATTGCATGTATGTGGCAATTGGTTTTAAGACATGTGTGAAAAATACTCAATTCATAGAGTTGAAAGCTATTTTGTTTTATATGGTTGAAAAATGGTTAAAATATTTTTCGCGTATTCCAAATGTGTTTTTTTATTGCAAAATGCTTGGATCCAAAGTGGAAGTTGCATGGTGTTCATAAAATTTTAGACATGTACTATGGTTGTTTGCACGATTTGGATTTTTCTCAACTTCGCGAAATGGGCTTGACAAGAGGAGAATGCTTCGAACTAAGTCTTCCAAATGTTGACGAAATCAAACTAAGGTTAGATAGTGCATTTCGTGCTCTCTACGCGGAATATGAAATGCGGTATAACACCACTCACCAGGTACGTGCTCCTCCTAGTCCTTCTACATTTGATTTTGGTGGCGGGAACTATGGCAATGTCATGATTGATCCAGACGTAGTATCACAATTACCAGATCTATACGGTGCTACAACCAATAGGACTAGAGCTACTACTGAGTTAGATATATATTTGGAATCGCGCTCTATTTTTCAAGAAGCAAGTCCTCCCACTCAACAAATTGACGTCCTTAATTGGTGGGGAACACATGACAAAGAATTTCTGATACTCTCGATAATGGCTAAGGAGATTTTTGCTGTTCCCGCTTCCACCGTCGCCGTTGAGCAAGCTTTTAGTGTCGGCGGTTGTGTCCTAGACAACAAAAGGAGCAATATCTCCGCCAAAAATATGGAAGCCACTATGTTACTTGATGATTGGGCAAAGGCGGACATGAGAGCACAAGAGCCGGATTTCGACTTCCGTGTAGAGAGTGATGGTGAAGACTTTTCCACCGATGGCGATGACGAGGGCGCTCAACAATATCAATGACGGGGGCGTCTCGCGGGTGTCTCGGTCTCGTCTCGGAGAGACGAGACGGCAGCGAGACAGTGTTGCAGCCTTCCGTCCCGGTCCCGTCTCGCCGAGCGTCTCGTTCCGGAGGGACGGCTCGCGCGACAGCTCGCTACGTGTTAGCGCCACGTGGCGCGCGCTGGCGCTAGGCGTGACGCCCACTCGCCGGCCAGCGAGTGGGAGTCGTCACGCTGACGCGATAAATCATTTTTTTTAAAAAAAATTCAATTTTAATAAAAAAAATTAAAAAACGGTAATATTACCGTTGAGCGGTAATATTTTTTTTACTCTATAAATACTCCACTTTCATCCTCATTATACACACAAACACACATCTATTATTTGACAAACTCATAATTTAGGATGGTGTTGTGGGTAATGAGATGGTGATTTTGATGATTTAAGGTGTTTAATTTAGGTTTTTATCCACACATACACTAATTAGTGTTTTGACGAGTTTGTCGAGTGTTTGGAGCTAAAACAGGTGAAAATGACTTGAAAACGAGCTTGAAGGAAGAATCGCCCACTATATTATTCAAGTCATCCGCGCTTCAATGCTCGACTTTCGTATAATAGCCATAACTCTCTCATCCGGACTCCGATGGGGGCGTGCAAGATACTCACGCGAAGCCCTTTCGAAGACGAAGACAATGCTTTTGGAGGATTTCAGAGGAAACGCCCGACCGGGCGATTTTTATGGGGAAAACGCCCGACCGGGCGTTTTAGTCGCGAACTCCAGAAAGTTCGCCCGACCGGGCGTTTTGGCGACTTAAAATCGCCCGACCGGGCGATGTGTTCTGCGAGGCTTTACGTCTGTATTTCCGCCCCGGGTATAAAAGAGACCGAGGGTTTTCATCTCCCACATCTCAGAGCCTCCAATCCTCCCTCCTCTACACATTCTTCCATTCCATCTTCCACACATAATTCATCCATCTTCCATTGGAGCGGAGCTCTGCAGATCCAGGCAAGAAAAGACTGATGATTGAAGATTCAACCTTGGGTTTTATCAATTTCTTTCATGTCTTATACTTTTATTTTTGTTTTTACTACTTGTCTATGAGTAGTTAAACACCATTTGTAGTTTTTTGGGTGAAAACTATTATGAATATGTTTTGATTTATTGAATTGAACCTTTTTCTAGCTCTTGTGATTTTTTTGCTTGTTCTTGTGCTTTTATTGTTCTTTTGTCTGGCCAACTTTAGAACTATGTCCGTCTAACTAGATTAATCGAGAGATAGCTAGTTTTACGTGGTAAAAGGAACGAGTACAACACATAGGTTTATCTGCACTCGAGAGAGGGGACCCTTTGTGAGGGCTTGAGTCTTAGGAACTTAAGGAGTTAGAATCTAATCTTTTGGAAGGAGACTTTGATAGTTAGAGTCTAATCTACTAGATAAGTGCACTCGAGAGAGGGCTTATCTGAAAATCGCGACTTTCCTAATAATCCTGGAGACACATAAAGGTAAAGGTTCTGTGAGATTAATCATCACTAGGTCGTAGTAGTTGGATCCTAAAACTCTACTTTCTTTAGCCTGCTTTGTATTATTTTGTTTCTATACGTTTTTTATATTTTTTTTCTCTAGTTTAATCTTACTAAAACCCAAAGCTCCATGTCTCTAGATAGTATATGACGCTTAGTATATGATAGCCAGTTGCAATCTTATTCCCTGTGTTCGATATCCGGTACTGACCTTTAGCTATACTAAATCTACCCTGTATGCTTGCAGGGATTTTTAGTGCTAATAAATAGTGCATCATTATTCTCAAATTATCTCCATTTCCTCTCCAATTTTCATCTCACCTCTCCAATTTTCATCACAAAATGTCCGGCGACGGAAACTCTGGCGGCTCCGGTGGCTTTGACATAAACGCGTTTGGCGACTGGGGGGCATGTACAATGTCTTGGGTGGTTCCGGTTCCGGTTCGTCGACGCCGGGCACCCAAGGCTCGTCGACGCCGGCGGCGTACCAACCACCTCATTTTGATGTGGATGCATACGCTCGTCCCTCCGCCCCGAGGTATTCGCAGTGATTATTCCAAATTAGGGATGATTATCCTGATGAACGCCGTGGGGGAAGAGGAGGATATAGGCTGTCATCCATACAGCCCGGGGGACACGATGACTCTGTTCAACGCTTGGGTCAACGTCTCGTACGTTCCCATCGTCGGGAATCAACAAACTCGCAAGTGTTTTTGGGAAAAGGTCACCGCCGCCTACAACAAGAACAAGCTGGCTCGGTCCCGCCGCCGCACCCTGAAGATGCTCCGCAGTCATTTTGACCGCGTCGACAGAGATATCAAAAAATTTTGCAGCATCTACAAGAATGAAGCATCTCAATACCAAAGCGGAGCCAGTGGAGCCGACATTATGAGAGCGGCTTTGCGAGTCTTCTTTGTCGACAACGGCAAAGAATTCAAATATGTCGATGTTTAGGAGGCCGTCAAAGACGTTAAAAGGTGGGCCGGCGTTGTCCAGTCCAGTCAGGGCTCGAGCTCGAAGCGCACGAAGCACACGGCGGGTGGCCAATACTCGTCTAGTGAGGAAGGGTCAGGTAGCGCCTCATAAGAGGTTGAGGGCACAGCCACCGATGCAGGGGGCTCCTCCCGTGGGCGCCGTCGGCCGCAAGGGACCAAGGCGGCGAAGGCGGCTAGAGGGAGGAGGGGCCTAGGCGAATCAAGCCAGGCGGCCTCGGGCTCGAACACCCTATTGTCCATGTAATTGACTGCCACGATGGCGGACACTTCCCGCATGACGCCTCCACAATATCAAGCCCATCTTGCTGGAATTGAGTATATGGCAAGACAAATTGATATTCCGCCTCTAGGTAGCTTGAGTGCACCGCCACCGCCTTCGGGGGATGATTCGCCGGCGGAGTAGTTTTTATAATTTCTATAAAATTGTATTTTAAATTATGTCTTTTTTAATTTATTTTGCCACGAATTTAATTATGTATTTTTTTAGGATTTTAAGTTGTAATTTTATTTTATTTAATGAAGTGTGTTTTTATTAATTGAATTTGGTTGAAATAAAAATAAAAAAGAAATTGAATGAATAGTTAAGAGATGAGATGGTTAAGAGACGGATACGAGATGGAGGGTTGCAGGTGCTGTCTCTTAGTTAACAAATGGAGTGAAAAGTACAGTGAGACCCATGAATAGTTAAGAGATGAGACGGTTAAGAGACGGATAAAAGACGGCGTTGCGGATGGCCTAAGTAAGGTAATATGAACACATGCCTCAAACATACGACGGCTGTTGTCGCCTTGTCGGAATCGCACACTACCTTATAAATTACTTATATAATAATTAATTATATTTTCATAACACTACTACACTTATATTGTTTTTAAATGATAATAGTAGTAATAATTTTTGTTTCTTTCACTTTAATTTGTTATTTTTGATTTGGTCGTCTCTGTGTTGACGGGTCTAGTGGGCCATCCTTTCGCGTGGACTTCACGTGAGCTTCATGCATATATGACTAATGTCATTTGTCTCTAATTAAATGGTCAAAACCTCGATTTTTCGAAACTACACAAAATCCTAAGATTCAGTGCTGCTATACATAGGTTTCTTTTTGTACATGTTAGGGAGCATTTATGAAATTTGTGTTGCGGCGAACTATTTTTATCTCTCCCATAATAAGAGTCCTATTTAATTATAATACGGGGTTTTAAAAAATATAAAAAAAGTGGATTGAATATGTTAGTGGAATATGAGTTATATATATATATATATATATATATATATATATAGGGTTTTGATCTATGCAAAACTAGATTTAAATACAGAAACGCAGAACAATATCATAATTAGGTCACTTTTAGGTCATAATTAGGTAATTTTAGGTCATGCTAATAAAGCATGACCTAAAACGATCTTAGCATGACATTAACCCCAAATATTATAATATGACATAAAATTGCTTAATTATGACCTTCCGTGTTTTTGGTTAATTATTGACCATTAGATCATCTAATCCTAGGGCCAAGATTTGGTCTGCATTTCTGGATTTAAACACATACTTATTTTGATCATCTCCCTATATATATATATATATATATATATATATATATATATATATATATAGGGTTTTGATCTATGCAAAACTAAATTTAAATACAGAAACGCAGAACAATATCATAATTAGGTCAGTTTTAGGTCATAATTAGGTAATTTTTAGGTCATGCTAACAAAGCATGACCTAAAACGATCTTAGCATGACATTAAACCCAAATATTATAATATGACCTAAAATTGCTTAATTATGACCTTACGTGTTTTTGGTTAATTATTGACCATTAGATCATCTAATCCTAGGGCCAAGATTTGGTCTGCATTTCTGGATTTAAACACATACTTATTTTGATCATCTCCCTATATATATATATATATATATATTCATTTTATAATAAAATGTGAGTGAAATAAGTTGGTGGAATGTGAGACCTATTTACTATTTATGATAAAAGTGAATATGACTCTTATTGTGGGACGAACCAAAATGACAAAATAAGACTCTTATTGTGAGACGGAGGGAGTAATTTATTATTGTGCTAATGAAGTACTCCCTCCGTCCCGCACTACTCGCACGTTTCATTTTCGGCACGGAGATTAAGGAATGAGTGTATAGCAAAGTCAAATATTACGGCTATAGGTGAAAATTTTTACTAAAAATGGAAATAGTGCAAATAACTTGGGACGCTCAGAAAGGAAATAAGTGCAAGTAGTCCGGGACGGAGGGAGTATATTTCTAACAGTTAATTGTCTCGATTCGTTTGTCAAATGTATGAGAGTGGGGGCGAGAGACTTCTAATGCGAGAGGGAGGAAAGGAGAACGTGACAGTAAATAAATTTTAGCAAAATAACCCTTATGTTGCTATATTAAGACAATTTGAGTTGGTATAAGTGTTTTTAAAATCACGACAAGAGAGGTTACGTCGGTATAAGAGTATCCCCATCCGTGCTCTTGCCAACGAGCACGGATGTGGGCCCGGACCCACTTTTACTCCCTGCTCTTAGGCAAGAGCACAACACCCACATCCGTGCTCTTTCGCAATGACAAGCTCAAGGGTCCGACCATTCTATTATCAATTTAAATAAATACATTTCCACAAAATTAAAATGCATTAAAAATATCCGGAATACTATTACAAATTACAAAATAATTAAAAATTACATAATTAAAATCCTAAAAATTAAAAATCACATAATTAAATTCATAAAATTAAAAAAAACCCACTACTTGTGGCCGAATTTCGCCCAAATGTGTTTAATTAGGTCCTCTTGTAGCTCAATGTGGGCTCGGGTATCGCGCATTGTGTTCCTTGTTTCGAAAATAGTCGGCAACGAGCCTTTCGTTGGCTCCCTCCCGGTCACGATGGATGTAGCGGCGAGTTGGTTGAGGAGGATGGGTGGGGGTATTCGCGGTGACATAGACGGCACGATATTGTTCATAGTATTCTTGTTCTTCGCGCTCCGCTTCTGCAATGAGATTGATGAAATCCATGTGAGAGGGTTTGAGTGAGAGAGGAAGAAGTAGATAAGTTGTATGAAAAAATATGAATGAGAGATGAATGTGAGATGATTTGATGTGAAAATGGTTGATAAAAGTGTGTATTTATAGATGATTTTGGGAATAAAAAAATAAAAAAATAATAAAATAAATTCCAGAAAAACTGTAAGTGTATTTATAGATGATTTTGGGAATAAAAAAATAAAAATAATAAAAAATTCCAGAAAAACTGTAAAAAAACGGCCATATTTTTGGGAATCTGAAAATATTTTTTTAATAAAATTTTGGTTTTATTTTCGATTTTAAAAAAATGAATTTCCAACGGAAATGCCGTTGGTCAATCAGAACGCGCTACGTCAGCTGCTCGCTGACACAGACGTGCTCGATGCATCGAGCAGCGCCGCGCCAGCGGCGAGAGCGCAGCGGCGGACAGCGGGTGCCGTGCCGCTGGCACAGACGAACGGACGCCGTCCTTCAACCTCTGCGATGCTCTAAGTATTTTTAAAATCACGGCACCAATCATAACTAATTGAATTTTTAAAAAGTATTACTATATAAGATAATTATGGAAGAATAAATTCCAGCTGATTATAGTGAATCGATGAAAAACTAATTAAAGCTAATATATGATTAATTAGTTAGGATCATATTATTCAAAACCAATCAATAAAGGAGTATGGTTTAATTTTATAAGCCTAAGTGGAGGTGGAGGCGGAGGTGAACTTATACATACTCCACCACTCTCAAATAAGAGTCCTATTTAGAAGAAAAAAAATATAAAACTTATTTTTTTTTCATAAACCTCTTAGTATTATAATTGTATAGAGAAGTGATGTAAAACTTCTAACTCTATTCCATCATCAAATAAAAAAAATTATCCATTTTCTTGATATATAATTTCTTACCTCTTTGGACCAACCGTCCATGGTGTGAAAAGGGATGATGATTACGATAAAGTCCCTACTTTTTATTGTACATAAAATCCTATTCGTCAAGATAAAAAGAAAGATGTGTTTTTTTGTCCAAGTCACCAGTGATCTTTTAACTCAACTTTCGTCAAACTCTCATTTTTTAGGTTATTTTTTTCATTTTTAATACTGAAAATAATAAATATAAAAATAAATTGGAGTGGAGTGAGAATTGCATGTGCTATTAAAGTTGTGGCCTATATTCAATCCGCGGCAAATTAAAATCCTAATTCCTATTTAAATTAGAAATAAGCAAAATTAAATTCATGCGCGTGCTTCACTCTTTTCCCACCACTCATTTAACTGCCTAATTATTCCTTAATTGTCCGAAAATTAACGGTAAACTCCATAACTAGAACTATAAAGTTAGGCTGAAAAAGGAAAGAAATAAAGTTTTATGGATTGGCTTGATTAATTTCAACCATGTAGAAAAGCAATGATCAACTTATTTCGGTGAGATGTCATTTCCGCAAATTTAAACATACACGTAAGTCTAGGATGAATAGATCATGCAGCATTAAATAATTAACTATGATATCTATAATATTATTATTGGGATCACCTCAACTAGCTAGCCTAACTAACAAGATGAATGACAAAGCTTTCCAAATTCAATAATGACCATGGCAAACTATTGGCCTTGTATTGTCTTCTTAGATTCGTCCACCTACCTAGCTAATTAATCACTCTATTGCAATATGTAATGATGAATTTTGTGCCTAATTAACTGTCATGTTTCAAAATTTTATAATATTCCCTTTAATCACGGCTTAAAACTTTGAGATACGTAGTTAGTGTTGGTAATAAATGCGTAAAAATGAAATACTCATTAATACAAAAAAAAGTTGAAACCCAACTCTAAGGGAGCCCCACATCCTAATCTGACAGTATGGTGAGTGATGTTAAATCAGAGTACGCAGTGACCCGCTAAGGAAAGGGCCTAACCCAAAATGAAATACTCATAATATAACATTTGGTGAGCTTAGAAGGAATACAATGACATAAATAGGAAATATTGAGAGGCAGTGGTGGAGCCATGATTTTAATATTGGAGCAAAAAAATAAAATCCTGGCTCCACTATTGTAAATACTTGTGAGATAGTATTTCTCAACATCGGTGGCGTTGGCAGTATGTGACTACGAGATATGAGTTATGAGAGAAAAAGTATAAGAAAATGAGTGAGAGAAGCTAAATGCAGACGGCGACTCTAGGAGGAAGAAGTGTTGACGTTGAAGGCGAAAGATTAATTATTATGTAGTCCACAATCATTCAATCTACCACTTGGATTAGCATTAGATGTACTAATACGCAATTCTAACTTTGTACCCTTAAGTGAATCACACTACACTTGAAAGTGTGACTCTTTAGTTATCGACGATGATCTAATCAAATCTGCACATAACTCTTCTGCATAACTCGATATATGAAGGAACCGACAACATTGGGAAGCGACAATTGACTCGTCAGCAATAAGCTATGACAGAGAGAGATACAAACAGATTCATAAACTGAGATAGAGTGATGCGAGAAAGACAATGGGCCAAAAACAACAAAGCATTGGTACATTGTCGTAGAGGAAAAGTGGGAACTTAGGTGTTCGAATCAGTTCTAACTCAAAAAAACCACTGTGGATTCAAAATAATTATCGAATTTAAAAATAAAAACTAAATTTACCAAAATGCCCCTCGATTCCCCCCCCCCCCCACCCCTAAAATTGCATGAGACACGGGTTCATGAGCCCCATGCCATTTACTCTCTCGGCCAATGATCAAAGGTGAAAAAAAAACTATATTCACATTGGTGGATAGAAACACTTATGAAATTTGATACTATCCTCAATATAATCCAAATATTCCTCAATAATGGTTTAATATTTGTTTGCCAAAATCATTCATCTCTCCAAATTTTCCGTCCAAGATAGTGGGGGTGGGGTGGGGGTGGGCGTGGTGACGATAGAGATGGTCAATTATTCGATTACATTATGGTTCATACAACAACATGCTATGTAATAATTGGAGCCAACCTTAGTGCCCAGTCCCACCTCATTTTGTTGGGGTCTATAACTGTAAAAATCATGGATTACATATGCCCGGTCAATGGATTTTAACCAAATAATAAATGTGACGAGACATTTAATTTTGTGAAATTAAATGATATAGCGTCGATCTACATTTTACGTAGATAAATGTAGTATATTCACTTTCTCAAATTCGATTTCCGGTGAGTGAGAAATAGTGGATTAATGTTGTGCATAATTAGCTTTTAATTAAAGCTTGGAGTTTGAGTTTAGGGAATAATTAACTAGTGTTAATTATCCCACATTGGAGAAGTAACACATCTTTTAATATGTTTAAATTAAGTGACTTTATGCTACTTAATAATTATAGTGGACCAAGATGGGTGAGCCGAGCCCGAGGTCGCGACCGCCGGGCCGGGCCCGGTCCCGATCCTGATCCCGATCTCGGACTTGGATCTTGGCAATTGGTCTTTGGGCTTGGCTTTTTAGACCACCGCCGAGTCAGCAATCCAAGTGGCTTGACACATTATCAAGCGTGGCTTAGTCAAAGCCTACACGGCTGCCACGTGAGAAATCCACACGCTCCACACGCGAAAGGCACACGCCTGCCTCAAGCTCTCGTAACGTTCGACAGTTACACTCTCGCAAGGATGACAACCATCATGGCTGTTGACCCCCCAGCAGTGGATTGAGCCTATAAATAGGCTAGCCATTCCATGCATCTCAGCACAACATTCACAAGCATTTGCATCATAAGCTCTCTCCCTCTCTGCATTGTCTTTCTGTCGAAGCTTTGCCCTCTCCTCCATCCAGTTCGCCGGAGCTCTGCTGATAGCGGTGCTGCTTCACCAGAGACGTAGCCGCTTTACCTTTGGAGACGACACGCCAAACCGAGAGCACTACCGGGGCGTATCTCGTCTTGCAGGAAGAGGCCTCCTCGACTCGGCTATCAAACTTCACGGTTTAGTTGTTTCAATTTTTCAATTGTAATTTCAGTTCAGTTTTCCATTTATATTCCTTCTTTTGGGTTGTATTACGCCATACTGTTATCTTTTGTAATCCCACAAACCAACAATAACTTCCTTCTTCAAAACATGCTACCTTTTTTGTATCTATGCTCACATGCCAACAGAAAAACACATGAATATGGCAAATTAATTCACAACTTTTTACATCAATTTACAGTCAATTGAAAAGTAGCATCCCTTCCTCTTTTTTCAGACTTATGTAAAACTATCATGTTTCCTTCCCGTCAGGGACGAAGCCACATTGGGGCTTGGGGGCCACTGGGCCCCCCAGCTATTGAAATTATTACTATATATGGAGTATACATTCCTAAGATATACAAGCATGTTGGTAGCCGAGTTGGTTTGATATTCCCCCTTTCCTTCCTGAAGTCAGTTGTTCGAATCATGGTTTTTGTTCCTTTTTATTTTAGTAGTAGTATTTTATTTCCTCAAAACAGCTCATTTCAATTACTCTTGAATCTTAATATATATCATTTGTATAAACTTTTGAAAGCTTTATCACTTATTAAATATTAGACTTTATTTATAGTCTATTTTTTAATTTAGTACTTTATTTATAGTAGTTATTATTTATTCTGGCTATTTTTTTTTAATACTTTAACTATAGTAATTAGTTATTATTCTAGTCGATTTTTTAAATTTTTTATGAATGATAAATGTAGTAATTATTTTAAAACATAAGTACATTGTTAGTCTACTTTTTAAATCACAAATATTTGGTTAATTTAAAACATAAATTGATCGAAAAACATGAAGAGCTCTACCGAAAGGATACTATAAGCTTTCGAATAATGAATATGTGTGAAAAATGATATTATATGCTTTATTTGATGTTACGATTTATAATCGTTAATAAGATATGTTATTAATAGTATATAAGATGCAAATACGGTCATTTTCACGATATTGTGCAATTTTGATGTCGGGATTGATTTTTACTAAAGTTTTTGTATTTGTATATATCTCTAGTTTCTATCACTAGTATTTATTTCATTACCGTCTCCATCGCTCACTATTCCTTCCACTTATGTTATAGTTGTTTACGGGGATATTAATGTCGATGTAAAAAATAACTCACAATTATAAACAGTTTTTGGGCCCCAGGCAAAAAATCTTAGCTTCGTCACTGCTTCCCGTGACGCTTTATTTTATAGCGAGATACAACAAAACTTTACTCATTTCCAAAACCATTTTAAAATTCATGATATTCATCCACATACTACTAGAATAATCAAATTGAAATAATGTGCTTCTGTATGCGAACAAAATGTACGTTTACTCGGAGCTGTGGTGACTTTGAGGTCACGGGTTCAAACCCCACCATCCGTAGGGAGACTTTCGGCCTTAATCCGCAAGCCTGGTCGAGCATGATTAGTCGGATTTCGCCAAAAGGCGGATTCAGTACACCTTTGGTTAAACAAAAAAAAATGTACGTTTACTCGTTCGATTGCTTAAAACTAACTTGCTCGATATAGACTCATCAGATTGAATTGACATGAGATTAATTACGTAAAAGAGGAGAGATCCGGGGACGAAAATCTAAACCTAACAAACCCCACGGGCATACCATACCCCTCCTCATGACCATATGTATATGTATTTACAATATTTACAAAGGACATTTCCGTCATTTCACAACACCTGCTTCTCCAAATCCGACTTGCTAATGAAAGTTCCATGGAATCCATACGGCACCCTCGACGGAAGCTTCACCGATGCTTCCATCTCCATCGTCGCCGCATTCACAATCAACAGCTCCGACTTCCCCGCCTTCTCGTCGTGGACGTACGTTAGAATGTAGCCGTCGTCCTCGCCCGAGCCGTTCTCGTTTGGCACGAAGAACGGCTCGCCTCCGAATTTTTCATCTCCGTAGATGAATTTTTCGACCTCTCCGGTCGAGAGGTCGACTTTTGCGAAGCCGGACACTTTCGGCCAGGGCTCCGCGATGGCTAAGTAGGCGAACCGTGTTTTTCGGCCTAACCGGTTTCGGTTCACCATCCCTGCTTCGAGATTGATCTGGTCTGACGTGTTCAAAATTGACCGCTTTGTAGACCGGCCGGTTTTTAGGTTGAGCCGGATTTCTGAAAGGACGCTCTGCAGACTCTCATCGGACTCGTTGAAGATTGAGTCCGCGGGAGTCATGCATGAGCCGATCACGACGATCTCGTCGTGATCGGGCTCCTCCCACGCGTTCCAGAGATGGAAACAGAAGGTGTTGTCGCACTCGATCCATATGATTTCTTCAGAATCAGTTGCGTTTTTGTGCAAAACTCCGAATCTCGATTTTTTGTCTTTGTCGTAGATCATCGGAGAGCCGCCTTTCGCCATTTCTTGAAGCTTGAACACCACTTGCTGGTCGGGGATGACGACGAAATTCTCGGTGATTGAGAAGTCGTGCATCATTGTGGGGACGTCGAGGGGAATCTCCACGTCGGAAGATTTCTCCCCCGATGTGGAGAATTTAAAGTACCTCAGGTACGGCTTCTGAATGACGTCGTAGCTGAGGGCGAACATCTCCGCGGTTCGGGGGTCGATTTTCGGGTGCGCGATCATCGTGCTCCTCAGCTGCCCGCAGAAGTCGTACCTCCCGATGGTGCAGAGGTCGCCGGAGGGCGTCACGCGGACCTCGTACGGGAGGTCGTCCTCCGACATCGCGAGGAGGCGGCCGCCGTGGTAGACGAGGCCCGCATTGGCGACGCCGCTCCCGCGGCTGTGGTCGACAAGCCCGCACAGGCCCCTGGCATAGAACAGCATCAGCCGCGCTATGCCGAGGTGGCCGTGCAGCTCCCCGATGGCCTTGGGGAAGACCGGCTTCCCCAGGGCCCGCTCCTGCATGAGCCGCTCTGTCTCGGTGAACCGGCACGCGTAGCTCGCCGAGTTCCCGCCGTTGAAGGAGACGGCGTGGACCATGCCGTCTCCGTCGAAGAGGTGGTGGCCGCCGACCGGCTCGTGGAGCGGGTTGGCGCCGTTGCGGACGTAGACGCCCTGGACGCATTCTGGGATCGTGCCGGTGACGGGGAGGTTGTGCCGCACCGGCTTCTCCGGCACCGGCGCGTAGTTCCCGGAGATCTGGACTGCGGGGTCCACGGTCTTCGGGAGGGCGTGGCGGCGCTCGCGGGCGACCACCGCGCCCTCCATAGCGTCGAGGGCCGCAGCGGCGGCCCTCTGCAGCAGATTCCACTGCGCCGGCGTGGGATCGGCTTTGGGAAGCGCCGGCGCCGGGAAAGGCTGCTTTGGGAAAGTGATGACTGATGGAGACTGCAAAGCGCAGTTGATTTTGCCTTTTCTTGATTGAGTTCTTCTCATTGAGATAGATTTGGAGTTTAGTAATGAAAATGGGTGGCTAAATTGAGCACCACCCCATGTATTTGTTGGTTTTATTTGAGGTATTGAAGCCATAGTGTATTTTCCTTATGTAAAATTGCAATTTGCAAAGGCTTTAGTATACTAGCTAGTGTTAGTGTTTGTGTATGTAGAGATTTGGAAAGAGAGTAAGTAGAGAGAGAGAGGGGAAGATTGAGTTTTAGGGGGGAGAAAGGAGAAGTGGGAATGAGGTTTAAATAGGGGGATGAGAGAATGGGTTCATAGTAGAAAACCACGTGGTGGATTTTTGGGGGTAAACAAATTTTTGTGTATGAGTATTAGGATGACATAAGACATGATGAATCCCCATATACAAATAATTTATGTTTGTTTAGTCTTTGCCTAAAGAATAATAATAATGTTGGATTTTAATTTATTGACTGGGGAGTTCTCAGGGAAGGATTTAATTGGAGGAAAGATTTAGATTAAGAGCCAATAATATTTTGAATTAGAGTCAGAGAGCACAAATAGAAGACTATAGAAGACTAAATGTTTTGTCGTTTTCATTTCATTTTCATATATCCAACTGAGATATGTCGAATTTTGCCAACAAATATCAGTGTTTAACAGTCGATCCGTATCCATCAACAAAATTCCAAATAAAAACTTATTTTCTCGTCACAGATATTTAAAACTTACATTTAATGTAATTATATAAATAAGTACACATGAATTTTGTACTCTACCTATTCAGTACTCAACCAAAACGAATTAAAGTTTTTAATTTTACAAAAAGCTTAGTAGCCAAAAAAAACACACACCTTTGCAAAATATTTGAAATTGAAACCAAGCCATTCATTTTTTAAATCTAGCCAAACTTCTCTGCTCTCAGTCACTAATTAGGTATAGCTATTAACCCTAATTGCAGAACACAACGGTTTATAATATTCTTCTTGCACACACCTAGACAATGACAGTTCCATGAAATGAAACTGGTGGGATCAGATGTAGTGTATAAAATTATTGGCTGATGCTGAAAGAAAGAAATAGTGAGCAATCATCGTTGACAATGGTGATGAGTGAACCTCAACTTTTTTACTTTATATTATTTCCACTCTCTAGTATAGCTTTCTTTACCAGCCTTTTTGGCCAGTCTACTGAATCTAGTTGTCGGCTTCACTTGTACGACTAGGTTTCACTCTTTGCACACAAACAAGTGCTTGTTTAGTGTTTTTCCATAATCAAAGAAGTTGAGCTTGTGTCCAACTCCAAACAAGAATCACACTTTGGCTACTGCCTTATACTGAATCGTCAACCTTTCTGAAATTCGAATTTAATGAATACATGGGATGAAAAACATGAGGTGGGGCAATTGCCCCTCTTTAATAACATATAGATCCTTCAGGTTAAAACATACATGTATATGAAATTAAGACATGAATAGACGAAACAAGAAATGGTTGAATGAGATATTATCTTCCATGTCCCAATAGCGACGTTAGAACCACTTGCATGAAAAAGTACTAACGTGAAATGAAGGAAAACCCAACAACCTTCTCTCTATATATACGTACATATATATGTGTGTGTCAGATTTTTTTGTTGTAGGAACATATGAATTGTGTCCGATTATAGGAACGAAAACAAATTATTTGATCCACTTGTAGAGAGAGATGAGCACTCTATTGGCCTCTTTGATTCAATAATTATTGTCATGCACGTTCATATCAAATTGTCACTATACAGTTTGTTTTCCACACAAAAAAATACCTAAAAAAGTTGTCGTTATTACTTGATAAGGGTCTCATGTTACCATATGATGAGAAAATCTAATTATGGGGATTAGAAGAGCACAATATTAACATATAATTAATCAACATGTTCGGCGCCAATGTACTGATTATTTTTTTAATCAAGGATTATTAAAGTGATCAACCACTATAATTAATTATTAAGTGATTATGGATTAAGCATTTTTTTTAACAAAAAATGCAGTAACCGAAGAAGTTGGTTAATGGGATCGGCAGCAGTTGGCACATGGAATGCATGAAGTTGAAAATATCTAGCACTTTGTATTATTTAACGATCTTAGCATTGGGATATTATCCAATTAATTAGAGTATTATTTTAAAAAAAGATAATGTAATACCCGTTTTTTTTTATCATGACTTTTAAGGTTTTAATCGAATTAAGAAACACACCTCGCTTTCTATTAATGTTTGAACGGAGGCAGTAGGTTCCTTTTGAAATGACTAAAGAGGGCGGCAAATGAATGGATACACGTTTATTCCATAAACGAAATGTAGTACATAAAGAATACAGATCCACATCTTGAATGAGAAAATATTTAAGCATTCACGAGCTTACTACTTAGATTACTTTTTGAACACATGAAAGTAGAAGAGCGAATTTAAAAATACAAAGGAAATGTTTCGGGCCTTCTCTTCCCAGATCCACGTTATACCCCTTCACGGCCAATTGGGCCGAGGGCAGCCACAACTCGAACTGCCTACATAACCTACTTTTTTTCAAAGAGTAGTGCTAAATGACCATATTATGGCCAGCCATAAACTTAAAATATTAATAAAAAATTGTACATTTATTGCTGATTCACTTTAATTTATTTCATCTGGAAAGTAACAATCTATTTTTAACTATATTATCTTTGAACACTAACACAACAAAGAGAAATGTAACCCTCTTTTCAATTCTTTTATGTTGATATTTATTATTTTTGTATTATTACATAATTTTGTGTGAAATTAATTTTAAAGTTAGAATATAAATATCTAATGATATTATAATTCAATTGTTACTAATAATTTTTGTTCTCCTTTATATAAAATAAGTCAATTATTAATAATTAGTATCTACATAATTATAACAAAATATATGTAAATATTATACTTAATAATGCATTTATAAAAAAAATAATTCAGTTTTTCAGAGGGACAATGTTTCAATATTAAAAGTATACATAGAAAATATCTTATTCTAGAAACATAAATTAGAAAATTGGAAATTACTTAATTGTAATCCATTAAATAAATTAAAATCTTAGATAATTTATAAAGCTAAGTTATGACAAAGACTCATATAGTTTATAATCAGTTTAATATATTTAAAATTTAATTAGTCGAAAATGAGAAATCCTTATTCAAACTTGATTACTAGCTAGGCTTGATTATAGGCCGCTTACTAGCTATGCTTGATTATAGGCCTGTAACAAATAATGCTTATTTATTTTATTATATTTGCATGTGTACGTTTATCACGTTTATTCTTAAATGGTTATTATTGCCTTCTTTTGTTATCGGCATCAATCCTATTGTTACTGTTATACAC
This sequence comes from Salvia splendens, assembly GCF_004379255.2. Classification (NCBI taxonomy): domain Eukaryota; kingdom Viridiplantae; phylum Streptophyta; class Magnoliopsida; order Lamiales; family Lamiaceae; genus Salvia; species Salvia splendens. The sequence continues at coordinate 2,354,430 of NC_056042.1, forward strand.
GTTATATTTAAATAAATAATACATCATATATAAAAATATTGATAAAAATTAAAAAAAAAATAAAATTGAAAGAACTTGAAAACAAAAGAAATATAAATAACGGATTGTGGAATTGAAATTTAGTAATGCAATTAAGTAAAAGGGTAATAGTGTAAACATTCTTTGAGCATTAAATAAGGTAATTAAATGATTTCTATTCACATTATTTATATTTACTTAAATGTCATTTTATGCCGGCCATAATATGGCGCATTTCCCTTTTTCAAAATACCAACAAGTTATAATGAGTAAGGAACAAGAGAAATTAAAGGAACTTCCTTTTTGGAGAAAGGGAACAAGAAGGCAGATGAAACTAGAGGATGGCAAAGTCAGCCCCTGCATCTCCTCCCTCTCTCCCAACCGCCCCAGCTCCCCTATGTACACCCTGCAGCAATCAAACAATAAACATAATTACAAGAGTCCTTCAACTCCAAGCAAAATACCAAACTGCATTTAGATTTAAGTGCTGCAGAATCAACAAAAGGAGATATGTTTTAACATGAAAACAAACTAAGATAGCAGCCCATTTAATTCCACGAGTACACCCCTTGTACTACTCCAAAACAACAGCCAATCAGCTTAACAAAAAGACAAGGAACTTGCAGATTTCAACAAAACCACAGTGTGCAGTTTTCATTTATATACTCTCATGCAAACACACTTAAATCAGCTCCACCATAAACCACACACCATTAAAGAAAGGAAACCCAGAGAGATTGTTTTTGTGAAAGAGAGAAAGTAAGAGGGGCTGCAAATCTTCTACACCAAGGTTTAACAACCACCATCACCAGAGGTAACATACACACAACCCCCTTTATGATTCACTCATCTTCTTTCATGTAGAGAACCATCGCATAAGCACATCACGCTAAGTCCCAATCCCCATATGTAAGACTTTGTTTCAACTAAGATTTCATGAGTTAGCCTTTCTGTTAGAAACAAAGCTTCAACAACAGTATTAATCATGCTAGTACTTAGATGAACCTCCACCATGCTAATTTTCAATCATAGACCAGTAGAAACTTTTCTCGGTGCCCACACATGTACAACAAGAAAAATTGGATTTTTTTTGGAATCTAGACTAAGATGTAAATTAAGAATGTTTTTTATTCATAATCGAGACTTAGCTTGAGAGTTGAGAGGGCGCTGGTACTGGACGCCGGCGGAGGCAGCCGCGGGAAGGACCGCAGCTCGACGGAGGAAACTGAGATGATCGACTCCGTTCTAGAGAACAGAGGAAGTCACGGAGGAAGTCGGAGCTGTGTGTGGAGGGAGGCGATGCCCTCTCCTCTCTTCCGACGACGCAACACCAGCAACGGCTGGGTGTAGAGGCGGCGCTGTGCGACAGCGGCGAACCCGGCTCGTCGTCGGACCAGAGCTAGCGGCTGGCGGCGGTGCTGTGTAGTAGCCGAGAGATCGAGCTCATAATCCGGAAAGAGACGCTGACGGTGGCGGTGAGAATGAGGCGACGGGAGAGAAAAAAGAGATCTAGGGTTACACCCTTTTCAATTTGGGGATTTTCTGATGAGTTGAGAATGGGGGAGAGAGGGACGATGGAGTTGGGTAGTAGATAGAGTAATGGGCCTTTTTTTTACATAACTGAATTGTTGGGCTACACAATTAATTTTAAGTTTGGGCTTAGTATAAGTTTTGTAAATTGGAAAGAAAAATGAGAATGAGTTACCGATGGGAATTGTTTGAATAATATGTGTCGGACCCTTTTTTTTATTGTGGAGTTTGGGCCACCAACTAAAATAAAAATATGGGTTAAGAATTTAATAACATCATAGGCTCTCCTAAGTTGTTCATTCGATTATTTTGGATGTTAAGAAATGGTTCACTAATTAATACCGCGATGATGAATATGAACCTCTGAGTTAGTTTAATGCTTGAATAAATTGCATAGGAGGTAATGCTCTCTTTGTTAAATGAATAATTTTGTACGCCTCCATATAAATTAAATCTCTCGATTTAAATAAATGCTCAAGGACTTTTCTATGAAACGAGAAAAAAGAATAAAAAGATCATGCATTTAGGATGCATTCATGTTAAGTCTTTTCGACTTCTTAAAGCCTAAGTTAAGTGAATTTTATTTTTAAAGGGACGTCTTCGCACATTGAGTAAGACTGAGTCAAGGAAATTTCGATTAAGGAATTATGTTTTGAGGTGGACATTCCTTTTTTTAAACGTGACTTTAGCATGATTATGTGAAAATTTCTATACATGTTTTTATCACGTCATGTTTTACTTTTATGAATACCTATCTGCTTAGCTATGCCAATCATGTTTAATCGAATTCGGGTCCCAGTAGGGCCTCAAACCCTACTCGGACTAGTGTACACATATGGGGATCGTGAGCTAGCTTTTGAGTTGGCCGGTCCAGTGACCGTAGTGGAATGTGGCTACATTCCTGGTTCACATATATTTCAGATATGGTATATATGTTATGTGATTGCGCAATCAATTTTTATGAATTAAAGGAAATTTTAGTGACTCGGGCCTTTTAAGTAAAACCCCTGGCTCGCTCAACTATGGCTGACAAAATTTTAACGAAACTTATGATTTTTGGCAATGTGTCCACTGAGTATATCAAGTACTCAACCCTGCATATTTCTTTTCTAACGTGCAGGTTGAACGTGGACAAGGGGCGAAGTGTTGAGCAATGGCAATAATAAGTAGTACTAGGATGCCCAAAGAAGTGTGTCTTCACACATACTTCTTTGTCTTGGTCTCTTTCGCTGCACTAGTAATTTTGTACTAAAACTTCATAAACCTAGTTATCGTACTCTGATTTTGAATGGCCATGTACCACTTTCGCATTTGAAACTAATGTTTGAACTTGACTCACCATTTATGTTTATCTCTTTCTACCTTCAAGTTTGATTTAGTCACGATATAGTCACGTTCACTATCACTAGTAAGATGTGATCGTGACATATAAACGCATCAGTTGACTATTTTAGTGATATCTGGGAGGCACAGCAGTTGACTATTTTAGTGATATCTGGGAATTTATGTCCATAAACATAAATACATAAAATAAACAGCAATGTAAAGGGAGAGGGAATTAATTAATTAACATAGAAATGTGCCTTTTAGTATTATATGATATAAATATAACTTGTTATGATCAACTGACATATGATTCTAAATAAATGCAGGTAGCCACATGCAGTTGGATCTTCTTGTATGCCACTTTTTGGTGCATTATTCGGGTCTAACTATTAATTTATTTACTATAATTTTCATTTTTTCCCTTCAATTACACATCCTCCGTTTAATTTGCAATTATATATAATTAGTATTAATTTAATATTTTTATTTTAAGCGCCAGATTAGTTATAATTAAAGAAATTTAATTAGAATTCCCTATGTTCAAATTTATTTTTTTATTTGTGATATATGTACTATAAGTAGTACTCAAGGTGTCATTTTTGGGTCGACAACAATACATAAACACAATGGAAGCCACAAGGGCTCAAGCCCCTGCAAATTTAATTTTTATATACTTAATATTATCGAATATTTGATATACTCATAGTATTATTGGAAAAGCTTCTTTCAACCACGAAAATTTGAAATATAGCCTCTATTAAAAAAATCTACCTTCGATCCTCTCCATACACACATTTGAGACATTTCAATATTGGCGTATCACTTACAAAAAATTGACGATGTATCCAACATCAATAACTAGCTAGCTAGTTCGAACTCTAATTAGTAGAAAAAATATGTTTAATTATTATTGAGGATAAGTATCAGAAAATAAGGTGATTATGGGAGGTAGCACATGGTAAGTAAGTAAGTAGCAAATAATTGGTCGTTACATTGCAATCAATATTAAGGTGAGGTGGTTTTGGCCGTTACGTTGCTAGATTAATCAATGCTGACCAATAATTAGCCTCACATTAATGTATAATCATAGTTTAGCTAACGACGAGATTTGCAACACTAACTAACTTAGATTTTGAGATAATTATTTATGACTTAACTATTATATTTGCACCTGTGTGGGGCAATATCATAATTAACTTCATTCAACTAATTTCATTCCAATAATTTAGACTGCGCTAAAAGGATACTCTATTTCATGTAGATGCCTCCAAAATAAGGGTTTTTGGATGACATATAGTCATAAAATTTAAAACCTTTATACGCTTTAGTGACATGTAATCTATTAAAAAGTACTCCCCAAAGGTAAAATAAATATTGAAATAAATTAAGGATTATGCATTATATTGGCTTGAATTATTATTCAACTCTTTCTAAAGAGTGAAGTAAGAATTTGTAACTTAACTCTAAAAAAACCTGTAGATAAACTCTATCAACCACTAATTAATTAGATTGATTTCTTCCTATATTTGCTTGATTCTTGATTTCAACATAATATTCCTATAGTTGTGGTCCATAAGATATCTGAAACAAAGTTCGAGAAGAAACGATTGTTTTAATCATCATATTCTCCCCTAGGGGTGTGCATTCGGGTTTCGGTTCGATTTTTCGCCCTAACCGAACCGAACCCGAAAAACCGAACATATTTCCACCACTCTTTGGCTTTCGAGCATGATGTTTTCTTGTTTCGTTTTTGTTGGTTTAAAGACAAATTAAACGTGTGGCTAAGAGGTTTTTTTGTCCTAGTACATTGCACTTGAACTAGAACTCTTAGATAATGTTTATAATTTTTTTCATTTTTTTTTCCTTTATGGATTGACGATTATTCCATCTATTTTTATTTTGTCAAATGTGAATCGTATCAAACCAATGCGACCTAATAGATATTGCCGATTTCAAACGAACTTTTCCATGTTCACGCGCATTAATAATTTCGTAGCTTCTTTAACAAACAAATTCCACCGTTTTATCTTTATTATGGTAGATTTTAGTAGCATCAATCTTTTTTCTTGGGATTGTTAAGGGAGATATATGTTAAAATTTCAAAACTAAAATTTATAGTAGGTGCTTCTTCTTTTATTTTATGAACAAATAAACAGAAATTTTTAAAGGTAGCGTCACAATGAACTTGAACACTTAAACATCGGACATTAATCATTCTACTATATACTATATGTCAACAAACACTCATATCTCCTTAACAAAATATAAAGTATCTTCCTCCTTAATTTATTATCGAAATATCTATAAGATATCTTCCAATAATGGAGCATGAAAATGTTAAGACTTCAATTTTTTAATTCATACTCTATATTTGAACAAATGATCATATATATTATATGCATATCAAATGAAAACCATGATAAAAGCTTTAATATGATGCAGAGTTTATGAAAACAATAGATTTAAGATTAAAAACTTGTTCTCCTTTAAAATTTGAAGTTGCTTTTGAAATGAAATTTTATACTATTAGTTTTTACAAATTTAGTTAAGCCCAATTTTCTACCATTTGTCTGACCATATGTCTTTCCTCTTTCCTCTTTCCTCTTTCCTCTTTCCTCCCCATTGGTTATTTATGTGTCGAACTAGAGTATTTTTCTTTCCATTTTCTTATTTTAATTTGTAATTACTAATTATTTGAAGATAATAGGAGTATATTTTATTTTGAGTTTACAAAATGTTAGTAGGCCAAGTTGTTGATATAATTAGTTGCCATATCTTTGCTAGTTGGATGACTAGAGCTGTAACATTCCTTATTAAAAGAAAAAAGAGCTCCCAAAATTTTGGAGATATATATGGAGTTCAAGCATTTAAGAAAAATGTGTTTTGAAGCATATAGAAAATAGATAGTCTAGTCAACTATACACCTGATGAACTGTATTGGGTCTTATTTCCATGCATACTGATTTTATGTTTTGGTATATTGAAAAACCAAATTAAATGAGGAGTGACCTTCAAATTAATGCATGTCAATCAATGTTTTAAAAACCGGACCGGCAAGCGAACCGGCGACGTTATTGGTTCACGGTTCAACCAGTCTAACCGGTCGAACCACCGGTCTAACAGTTTTACTGTTGCAAATATATATAAAAATATATTAAATTTAGTAAATGATTTACAATTAATAATATATCACAAAACATTAAACCTTATAGATAATTAGTGATGTATAAATATAAATAATATTAAAATTTAGTAAATATATTCATATATATATATATATATATTTAATATTAGTTAGTCTAGATAAAAAATTTAATATTTCATGTATTAAAATAGATAATGTTTATATTAATTTAAGAAAAATTTTTTCATAAAATAATATATAATTATATACGAATTAAGTACTTATTAATTAGTTTAGATAAGATTATTTATTAATGTCAATAGCTAGGGTATATAAATTAAGTATGTAATATAAAAAATTTATTTATAGTAAATAATGAATCTTATATGGTACTAATAATAATATAGGTGGTAAGTAGAGCATCATTAAAATATAAAGGATGATAATTATATATATTATAATTAACAATTATATTAAAGAATAATAAAATTAAAATGAATTATTAGTTTTTGTAGATAAAATTAATGGTTAATGTATAAATATATTTAATGTTCAAATTGTTCAATGAGCCCATGTGGTGGAGTGGTAGAGGTCTTCTTGGTAGAGGTCTTCTTAACTAGAAGAGATGTCATGAGTTCAACCTCTACCAACAACAAATTTTTAAAAATTTTGAAAAAAAAATAGAAAATCGGTTTCCGGTTCACGGTCCAACCGGTCCGACCGGCCGGTTCCACCGGTTCACGGTGGTTCAATGCAGTGGTGTTTTAAAGGGGTGAACCGGACCGGACTACCTACCGGTTCGCGGTTCGACCGGTCGAACCGGCCGGTCCGGTCCGGTTTTTAAAACATTGATGTCAATTGATTCCTATAAATGTGACCTTATAAATTTTGAATTTTAGATATCTAAGTTGATTTGTCAAGATAAAATTTGTGAACATCTTTTGATTCCAACAAAACTAGACTTTATCAAAGTTAATGAAGAACTCGATGATTTATTTGATCTTGCATATCATATGAAATAATGATATAATTAAACAAACCGATTTACAAATAGATACTCTATTATCATAAGAATAAATTGATGGAGTTTTATAACATTCATATAAAATTTCTTAAATTCGGGTTTTTTAGTCGAATTAAATTGTGAACTTTGATACATGTGTATACATACTATTACTATTATTGTAGAATGGGCATTTTCAATTTAAGCCCAAGAATTACTAAGAAGTTTGGGCAAATTTGTATTTGAGCATATATAGTATTATTTGAGATTCTACATGAAATAAGTCAATGAAATTTTGGGCCGAAAGAGCTCAATAATCATTACTGTTTCAGATATTTATAAGGTTAATTAAATAATGATAATTAATTAATTTAGTTAAGATTAATCTGAGTGGTTTTGGTTCCTCCACTGCCAAAGGTTCAAAGCGCCTGTCATTCATATTTTTAGAACGTCGAATTTAAAATGTGTACATTATTTAATTTAGAATGTTTGTACATTATTATTCTCTTTTTAATTAACTTATTAAATAACATTGCAAATAATTTCATGCAAAAAGAAAATATTTCACTTTTCACCGGATAAATGGAGTATTTTCTTTTTTTCATAATGTTGGAGAAGATTACAAAGATCACGGAGGATATACTCCAAATTACAGAAGATATGGAAGAATATATTCTACTAAACATAGAAGATACCAAATCAATGTAATTAAGTGTTTTTCCTTGTATAGTCTATCCTAATACTATATAATAGTGCCTAATGTATAATGAACATATGAATGAATATATGAAAATCCCTTCTCTACCGATTCCTTTTAACATGGCATCAGAGCCAGAAAAACGATCACGGCTCAGAGAATTCTCATCATAGCCGAATACCAATCCCGACCTTCCTTAGCCAAGAATCAGAATAACCAATCCTGTAACAAAAGATGGATACAGAGGACAACAAAACCGATCCAGAACAACCAGCAAAATTGAAGAATAGCAAGAATGTCACGGTGGCATTCAAGCTCAACGGAAAAAACTACCCATTGTGGTCTAGACTTATGAAAGTCAAGATAGGATGCCGAGGCACCTACGCACACATCCGGAAAGAACCCCCAGAACTGGGGAGCAGAGGATACGATGACTGGGAAGAGGATGATTTGGTGGTATTCTCGTGGATCGTCGATAACATTGAGAACGCTGATTTCGCTCATCATCAAACATCAAAAGCGTTGTGGGATAGTCTAGCCGTAACATTCGAGAACAAGGCAGACAAATACCTCATATATGACCTGGAGGAGAAAATAATCACTATCAAATAAGGCAATATGGACTTGGAAAAGTATTACCGGAGGATCCACGGGCTGTGGATCAATGTCGATCGCTGCCAGAAGCAGCCAATTACGTGCTGCGACAAGGGAGTCAATCAATACTTAACCCATTCAAATGAGAAATGGTTGTTCAAGTTTCTGGCCGGATTGAATCCAGAATACGACTCAATCAAACGAGACATCCTCAAGGAGGACCCCTACCCATCAGTGGAATCAGCCTACGGGTGGGTGAAGACGGAGGCAGCTCGACGCCAAATCATGCCACCGGCATTGTCATCCCCCACCCGCGAAGCCATCGGTGGAGACGCCGGCAATACATCATCTGGGGACGACATCGGGAGTGGATTCGTTGCCTAGAGTCAGCGCCCACCATACCGGAACAGAGGACCACCTCGTTCCACCGTCGCTGGCAGTCGGTCGGGAGGACGACCGGATAAATCTGGTCTCTGGTGTACACACTGCCAAAAACCCAAGCATACATACGAGACGTGCTTCAAACGACTCGGATGCCCGGAGTGGTGGGAAGAGAGGCAGAGGATGAGGGCGGCACAGCCGCAGGCAAAAATGGCCGTCGGAATCACCGAGGAGGGTCAACCACGAAATCAACATGGAAATCGTGGGGGAAAGACCGGTCGCGTACTAGCCGAAAGTCAGGAGGGCCAAACCGACGGCGGCAACGTCCGGGGAGCCGACAATTTCGCAGGGAGGGAAGGAGTGGCGCCGATCAGTGGAGGTAACGGGTTTGGTTTGAAACCAAACCCTAAGCATTTTGTTAAAACACACCACCCTCCCCTTAAGTTCTCAAAATTAGAATTGAAACCTCAAGATTTGCAAGAAGGCCCCCCAGAATATTCGAAATTGTTGTTTGACCCCCAGTGTGATAAAAATTCGGATATTAGCCCCCATATGTGTGATTTTGTGTCAAAAAATCCTTTTTCCCCCCTAGAAAAAATTTTCGCTGCATTTCATGTAAATAAATGGGCTAATATGACGAAGGGTTGGATTTTTTTATTGTGGGGCAACATATACTATGACCCCAGATAGGAATGGCTTTATTAATATGAGTAAGATTACTAAGACTTATATTAAAACAACTAGTGGGGAGTTGATTACTGTCGAAGGTCTGACACTATTGAAATATCTCCTACTTTGCGTCTCGAGAACTGTCTATATGTCCCGATATTATCTCAGTGATTAATGTCTATCAGTCATGTAACAAGAGAATTGAATTGTACTCTTCTGATGCACCCAAATTTCTGCATTGTACAGGATATTCGGACGAAGAGGATACTTGGGCGTGGCACTGAGAAATGTGGACTCTACTACGTGGACGAGATAGCTCAAACTGGCAGTGCGATGCTGGCTCAAGGGTCCACGAAACAAGAAATTTGGTTGTGGCACTGAAGACTAGGACATCCTTCCCCTGGTTACTTTAAATTGCTTTTTCCGAACCTGTCTGTTCCTACTGATTTCTTTTGTGAAACTTGTGTTTTGGCTAAAAGCCACCGACAATTGTTTAAACTCTCGAACACTCGTGTGTAATCTATTTTTTCTTTAGTACATTCTGATATGTGGGGTGGTCCTGCACCTTTTACTGGGGAAATGGTTTTCGATACTTCATAATATTTGTTGATGATTCACTAGGATGACTTGGATCTATTTCATGAAACATAAGTCTGAGGTTATGGATAAGTTAGTCTTGTTTTTTCATATGGTCCAAACCCAATTCCATACTTCAATCAAAACTCTTCGATCCGATAATGGGAGAGAAATTATTAATAGCCCCATGACGAGATTTTTCCAAGAAAAAGGAATGGTTGTGCCTATACACCTAAACAAAATGGGGTAGCTGAACGAAAAAATAGGACAATCCTGGTAATAGCCCGAGCCCTAATGATTGAATCCAAAGTTCCTCAACATTTTTGGCCAGAAGCCATAGCCACATCCGTCTACCTCGTGAATCGCCTACCCACAAAAATCCTAAACAAAAAACCCCACTCGATATCCTGTCCTCACTATCCAAAATTCCCCAACACTTGAACCTTCAACCCAAAGTTTTCGGCTGCACGGTCTATGTCCATATTGCCAAACATGAAAGAACCAAATTATCCCCATGTGCCACCAAGTGTGTCTTCGTTGGGTATGGGTAAACCAAAAGGGCTACCGATGTTTTGATCCCAGCACCCAAAAGATCACCACCGCCATGAACTGTAATTTCTTGGAGACCAAATTTTTCTACCACACCCACCTTAGTAGTCAGGGGGAGAATGAGTCTGATAATTCTGTGGACTATCTAAGTTGGGTTGTGCCACTTCCAAACTCTTTGATTGAGGATCTAACAGAACCAGTTGTACTACCGCCGAGCATGTCTCGCCAAGTGAGTCTTCTCAACCGCGATCCCTCGATCCTTCTCCGCCGATATCCGAGGTAATTACTGAACCAAATGTCCATACGGTTGATACTAACCCAGCAAATGCAGAAATATCAGAAGAAAACAACACAATTGACAGTGACACTGGAAGATATGTCCTTCATCCCCACAGCACAAGAGGAATTCCACCAGAGAGATACTCCCCTGAAAAGATTGGGAAGAAAAGTCTATACGGAGTGGCAAATTTTGTGCAAGGAAACCTAGCAAAAATGGCAAGAGCATTTGAACTGCCCTATATGAAGAAAAGGAGATTCCGCAGTCAGCTGAGGAGGCAATGAAGCATAAACACTGGAGAGAGGCCATGCTTACTGAGATGAAGACACTAAAAATGAACAACATGTGGGTCAAAGACAAGTTGCCTGAAGGAGTCAGAACTGTCGGTTGTAGATGGGTGTTTACAATAAAGAGGAGGCCAGACGATACAATAGAAAGATATAAAGCCAGACTCGTGGCAAAGGGATACACCCAAACCTATGGTGTCGACTACGCTGAAACTTTTTAGCTCGTGGCTAAGATCAACACTGTAAGGGTTCTATTCTCGATCGCTGCCAAGAAGGATTGGCCACTTCATCAATTTGATGTGACAAATGTCTTTCTACATGGAGAATTGCCAAAACCAGTCTTTATGGAGCCCCCGTCTGGGTTCACTGACGAGTTTCAAGGAGGAGAAGTGTGTAAACTGCAGAAGACTCTATATGGGCTGAAACAGTCCCCGAGAGCCTGGTTTGGCAGGTTCACAGAGGTAATGAAGAAGTATGGGTATAAGCAAAGCAACTCCGACCACACATTGTTTATCAAGCAAAGAGGGGATAAAATCACGTGTCTAATCATATATTTGGATGACATGATCCTTACCGGGGATGATACTGTGGAAATGGCGGAGCTAAGGAAAAACCTATTCAGCAAATTCGAGATGAAAGATTTGGGGCCGTTGAAATATTTCTTGGGAATAGAAGTACTACAATCAAAGAAGAGAATCTTCATTAAACAGAAAAAATATGTGCTAGATTTACTTGCTGAAGTTGGGATGGTAGATTGTAAACCAGCAAATACTCCAATGGTTCAGAACCACGGATTGCAGATAAAGGAAGGGGCAAAACAGACTGATAGAGAAAGATACCAACGATTGGTCGGGAAGCTAATCTACCTATCACATACAAGACCATATATTGCGTATGCTGTGGGGGTTGTAAGCCAATTCATGCATGCACCCCAAGAGGAGCACTGGGAGGCAGTGTTACAGATTATTCGGTATTTGAAGGGGACAGTTGAACACGAGATTCTTTTTGAGAAGCATGGGCACTTACAGATACATGGATTCACTGATGCTGATTGGGTCGGAAGCCTAAACGATAGGAAGTCTACAGCAGGGTATTTTACTTTTGTAGGAGGTAATCTTGTAACATGGAGAAACAAAAAATAAAAGGTGGTGGCACTTTCTACCGCGGAAGCAGAATTTCGGGGTATTAAGAGTGGACTGACCGAGCTACTATGGCTGCGGAAACTTATGAAGGAGTTGGAACTTTTTTCATCTCAAACGTGCAAGTTGTTCTGCGATAACAAGGCGACGATAAGTATCTCGGAGAATCCAGTTCAACATTATCGTACGAAACATGTGGAAGTTGATAGGCACTTCATAAAGGACAATATTAAAGCTAAGATAGCTGAGATGCCTTATGTCAAATCCGAAGATCAGCTGACAGACATATTGACGAAGGCAGTGAACTCGAAGTCCTTTCGAGAAGTATTGTGCAAGTTGAGTATCGGGAATCACGTTACTTAAGTTGAGTGGGAGTGTTGGAGAAGATTACGAAGATCACGGAGGATATACTCCAAATTACAGAAGATATGGAAGAATATATTCTACTAAACATAGAAGATACCAAATCAACTTATTAAATGTTTTTCCTTATATAGTCTATCCTAATATTATATAATAGTGTCTAATGTGTAATGAACATATGAATGAATATATGAAAATCCCTTCTCTACAGATTCCTTTTAACAAGTAAAAAAGTTGGGATATGAGTTATGTGACACAATATTATCTCGGTATTCTAAAATATATAGAGATAAGCTACTAAGTTAGGTAATCCACGTCAGTGGCACAAAATATCTGGAAATGAAGTGACCGATGTGATTTTGGTAAGTCAAACTGATAAATTTAGTGCTTATAAATCTTTAGACCTAGTCAAAATAATATTCCACTAACTTGCAACAGTTATATATTTAAAAGTAAAACCTATGCCCAGTCAATTAAATTTTTTGAATGTATTTATAATTTTAAAATTATAAGTAAAAATTTATGGTTAATTGAGAGAGTAGCATTATAATGGAAATATTTTACATCATAGACTAGGTCATCTCTGCGTGACTTATGGGCTTTATTTGTCTTTGTTAGCCCTTTATAATCTGAATACTTTTTGGGCTAAACCTTAGTGGGCTTTCTTTTCATATTGACTCCTCAAATTGTTGCAATAACACTGTCATCTAATCATCCCTTAAAGCATTAACCAAGATCAAATTCGAATCACTAAATTCGAGTTTGGATGGCCATGATTAATCCACAATTTCGATTAGCATTTTTTTTAATGGCGGAATATGCACCAGGACATTTTGCAGGCACAAGATTTATTTACTGGTCATAATCAACATATTGTAAGTTCGCATATCTGTAAAATTCAATCAACCTTGTAAACATAACCAGTATATGCATAATAATTATATAGGAAATAAAACAAAACCATGCAAAAAGACAAAATTTATCACATATATAGGATGGAAGAAAAAGGGATTATATGCATAATTGTTCTAAATTAATAAATAAATAAATTTTCTTAGTCTTAGAATAATCCGGATCGACACTACTATTTTTCACTGGACACGACTATTCATCTCGATGTACAAATTTTATGGAATTTTTGTGGTTTAATTTTCCCCTTTATGAACCTAATGCCAATTAATTTGTTTTCTTTTTAATGTGTTTTCTCAAAAAAAAAAATACACTGAGAAAGTCGCTAGGGTTTAAAGTAGCGATTTCACAAATCAAATTAAAAACTGAAATCGCGAAACTAAATCATTATTTCACATCTGCAAAGAGTGAGAACTGAGAAAGTCTTCTTCGCCCAATCAGTAGAGAGAGAGAGAGATGGGGGCAGTGACAACGGCGTTGATAGCCATAGCGGCGGTGGCGCTGGGATGGTGTACGATCGAGATCGCGTGCAAGCCCTGTCTCGAGAAAGGTCGCGAAGCCATAGATCGCAACCTCAACCCCGATTACGATCCAGACGACGATATCGACACCGCCGCCGCCGTTCGCGCCCCTCTCAATCCCGATTACACTGAAGTCGCCGCCGCTCCCTCCACCGTCGTCAAGGCCGTCTGATTCTGCCAGAAATCGAGCGATCTCGTCCTCGAGGAATACTATTGTGCGTAATTGCGTATTTAATTTTATTTTTTTTTCGTAATTAACTGCACCTTAGTGCTTAATTTGTTTGTTCCTTTTGCTTTGCTATCTGAGATTGGAAATTATTAGTGTTTCTCTCTTCTTTTTTTCACATTTGTTGATTGTATGAGCTGATTAATTCTGCTGCTATGCTTGTGCCCTATTTGTTTTAGATTTTACATTTATTATTTGATTTACTGTCAAGGAGTAATTAATTATGGCTGTTAACAGATGCATTGCTTAGTTTTATATGTTCATAGTGAAGAATTGACCTCATAATCCTCTCTAGACTCTAGGTCTGTTTACTTAAGATTATACTAATAACTTAGATAAAAAACGACAATGAAGTGCGTCTTAGTTATGCATCTACTCCGTGCAATAGGTCAGAGGTTCAAGTTAGGAGTGGGTAAACATGCAACCATTATTGATCTTCTTAAAATTAAAAAAAATTTAGATATGTAAAACTAATATAGCCTCTGAATTTTGAATTTAGCCCCTAGTGTCGCCAAGACGTCGGGTGAAGGCAGCTTGCCTCCCTACGAGTTGGGCATGGGGCGCTGTGTGCATGCCTTGTGCCTTGTCCCGGGTGAAGGCAGCTTGCCTCCCTACGAGTTGGGCATGGGGCGCTGTGTGCATGCCTTGTGCCTTGTCCCGGGTGAAGGCAGCTTGCCTCCCTACGAGTTGGGCATGGGGCGCTGAGTGCATGCCTTGTGCCTTGTCCCTTGTCCCTTGTCCCATGCCCGCGAGGCAAAACTTATTTGATTGTGTAGTTTAAGAATTGTTCATTAATTCTATTCATTTAGTGTGTCCCGATTTATTGGTTAACGAGTTATTTATTTAAAGTCTAATAACTATGACCACCTCTGTCCCTTGTTAGGAGTGGTGTTTTCGTTTCTACACGAGATTTATGAAAGCGATGTTTAGTTAGTTATGTGGAGAAATGAGTCGCTTACCTTGGGACATTCTAAAAGAAAATATGAATCACTTAACATGGGACATGACAGACGGAATGTATAATATATTTATGCCCATTCGGTTCCTTGCTTTTCGGGCGAATAACTGCAGATTCAATTGAAATAAGGGTCCTATTAGAAATTTGGGTTTGGGTGTGATTGAAGAAAATAAAATGGTTAGAAAATTAATTCATTGCGTCCGATTAATCGTTAGCTACATCCTACATCGGATGTAATCCTTCGAATATTCAAATTTAAGAACTTTCCAATCTAATTAGAGTATGCTTTCTATACCAATTACGTAACACTTGATGCAATGAAATCAGGGAGTGTTTTCTTATCGCTTAATTACAAATGTAAACACAAACATCAAATTTGAACAAGAGCCGTAATAAATTTACATAATTGTGTGTAAATTTACATAAATTTACATAATTTTAATAACAAACATCAAGTTTTTATATCTGCTATATAAATATTTGTATCTGTTTGATATTCAGTTTAAAATAAAGTGTACCAATGTAGAATCCTTACAGATAAATATATATTCCAACTATGAAGGGACTGATTTGTTTTAGAGATACAAAAACATTGTATATCTTCAAAACTGCCTTGCAAATGCAGACTGCACGAGGTAGCAATTAAATGGGGGGAATAAAGTCTTCTATTATTTTAATTTTTTTTTTTGCATTTTATACGATTCAAGGGCAAAATTGATATATGGACATGTTTTGATACTCCTATTTCTTTAAAATAAAAGTTTTTGACGTAACACAAAATATATATATAAAAAAATGATTGAATTATATTATTAGAAAATGAGTCTCACAATATTAGGAAAAAATTTCTTAAAATAGAAATTGCATAATTTTAATAAATGGCTTAAAATGGAAATATATTTTACTTGTAAGAGGGAATATTTTTAAGAGACCTAATAGGTGCAAGTGCATTTCATACGGATTAATTTTGAAGTACGGAGTGTTCCCTCCGACCCATAAAAATAGAGAATTTGGGAACGTTATATGTTTATTGATAAAGTAGGAGAAAAATACAAAGAATTAGTAGTGACTAAAATATTATTAGTGAAGAATGAACATCATCCCATTTAGAGATTGCATTAAATGTAAAATTTAGTTTGATTAAATGGTACTCCTCCTTCCCACATATAAGCAACACATGTTTCTTTTTTGGGACGTCACACCTAAATAAGTAATTTTCTTTTTGGCAAAATATATTATTACTTTATTTACTCTTCAATCATGTACTTTATTATTTTTCTTACTTTGTTGTTTCTCCACTTAACTCTTTGAACATAATTTTCTTAAATCACGTGCACAAATGAAACACCAAACTTATAACGGGACATATGAAGTACTATGTTTTATGCATCTATGCAAGAAAAATAATACAACACTCAAAAAAATTTACTATTAGCTTTTCTGAGAATTTTTTCTTTAGTTTAAAATGTTTTAACCGTTTAGATATTTAACATCATCATTCTCCTCAATTTTTGTATTTTTGTGCCAAATCACATTTCCTTCAACCCATACCTACCTCTTCTTATACATCTTCCAGTACTTCTACTTCAATATTAGTAAAACCTAGTAATTCAATATTACCTCCGTCCCGTATTAAGTGTCACATTTACTTTTCTGCACTCGTTTTATAAAAATGATAATAAATAGTTAAAGTCGAGAACTAGTAAAATAAGACAGAGAATAAGAGCATCCGCAGCGGTGGCGAAAGACGCCACCGCCGTCCGCGCCGTTGGCAAGGCGCAGGACCGCCGCCGCTGCAGCCGCGCCGCTGGCACGGCGCTGCTCGATGTATCGAGCACGTCCGTGCCAGCGGACGCACACGTGGCGCGCTCCCATTCGTCAACAGCATAGCCGTTGTGTTTAAACTTTTTTTTATTTTTTTTTTAAAAATCGGTATTTAATTATAAATAATGCTAAAAAATAAAAAAAAAAATTTTCCAAATCCCAAAAATATGGCCGTTTTTTTCCCATTTTTTCTGAATTTTTTTGATTTTTTTTATTTTTTTTTCCCCAAAATCATCTATAAATACACACATTCATCATCCATTTATCACATCAAATCATCTCTCATTCATCTCTCATTCATAATTCTCATACAAACTATCAACACATTCATCACCCACTCAAAATCTCAAATGGATTTCACTCATATTATGGCGGAAGCGGAACGCGAAGAACAAGAATACTACGAACAACATCGTGCCGCTTACGAAGCATATGTCGCGGCGAATACCCCTGCTCCTCCTCCTCAACGAACCAGATCAAATCGACGGTACATCCATCGTGACCGGGAGGGAGCCCACGAAAGGCTCGTTGCCGACTACTTTGCCGACCAGCCGCGGTTTCCGGCAGATTACTTCAGGCGCCGTTTTCGCATGTCTAAGCGCTTGTTCATGCGAATTGTCAACACATTGTCCGCACGTGTTGAATACTTTCAAACAGGTGTAGATGCAGCCGGCCGTCAAAGTATCACGGCGTTGCAGAAGTGTACGTGTGCCATCCGACAACTCGCTACTGGGCAAACGGCCGACATGTTCGACGAGTATTTGCATATCGGTGAGTCCACTGGAATCCTATGTTTAAAGAATTTGCGCGATACTCGAATCCACAATCAACTACAAGAAGACCTAATCAACCACATGTGGGCGAAATTCGGCAACGAGTAGTGTCATTTTTAATTTTTAGGATTTTAATTATGTAATTTTTAATTTTTAGGATTTTAATTATGTAATTTTTAATTTTTAGGATTTTAATTATGCAATGTTTAATTTTATTTGTCATTTGTAATATTTATTGTGGGTTTTAAATGAATTTTAATATTATGGAAATGTTTTTGTGTAATTGAATTTTATATTAATTGTGCTCGTCCTTGCGGAAGAGCACAGTTGTGGGTGTTGTGCTCTTGCCAGAGAGCAGGCATGAATAGTACCGCCCTGGCCCACAACCGTGCCGCTGGCAAGAGCACGGTTGTGGATGCTCTAAGGTAGAGAAGAGTCTTCTTTACATTATTCACTCTCTTACTTTACTATTTCTCCGCTTTAACTATGTATTATCATTTTTACAAAACGAGTATAGAAAAATAAATATGACACTTAATGCGGGACGAAGGTAATATTGTAATTCTGTCACTAATTAGTGACGGACTGTTCTGTCACCAATTCGTGACCGACACTTTTCAGTCATATATCCGTCACTAATTCTTGAAATTTCCGCCGCGTCACTAATTTCCGTCACTAACCGGCATTTTTTTGTAGTGATGGTTAATAATTAACCAAAAATACGGAGAGTCATTATTAAGCAGTTTTAGGTCATATTATAAAATTTGGGTTTGATGTCATGTTAAGATCATTTTAGGTCATCTTTTGTTAGAATAACCTAAAAATAGACTAACAATGACCTAAAAATACCCCACATATGATTTTGTTCTGCATTTCTGTATTTAAATTTAGTTTTGCATAGATAAACCCCATCCCTATACGTAGTATATCCTATATTCAGACTATTTTTACTCCTCTTTGATGTAACTTTTTTTTTGTTTGATCATATGTGTATCTGATCTCTTAGCATGTGGCAAAGCCTGAACCCGCGACCTCAACAAGGTCGCCACAACTATGCGCAATCAACTGCGCTACGACTCGTTTGATGGAATTTTTTAGTGATTGATAATTCTAATTTTCCATCAAAGAGAACCTCACCGTGATCTTCAAACAATAGTCTTAAATTACTACTAGGAGTGGAAATCATATTTTAAGACTGTTGCCTTTTATTTTACGTTTTCCATTTCCTTGTTAAATAGGAGTATGCGTTTTTTTAGAATTATTGTTCTTTACAAAATTCCGTGTCATAGATTAATAGTATTATGTTATGAGAGGAATCATATGCTACACGTCTTATGTGAGCTTCATATTTGAGCACCACTCGTTTAACGTTGTTCGTTTTGATTTATATATTTAGTCTGATTCTAATATATTAAAAATGTTATTGAATTTTTAAATTTCATAAAATTCATAAAAATCAAAGCTTTATTTGTTATGTTATTAATTTATTTAAAATTTCAGAGAGAACAAGCAAATCAAGCTTTGATTTTTATGAGTTTAGTGAAATTAAAAATTTCAATAATATTTTTAACGTATTAGAATCAAACTAAATATATAAATCGAAACGAATAACACTGAACGTGCGTCAAACGAGAGTGATGCTCACATAAGATACATAGCATATCATTCATCTATTATGTGTAGAATATCTATATTTTGAGTTATATGATCAAAATTGAAAATGTTATTATTTTGAAAAATAAATATTTGTGTAATTTATAAATGTGTAAATATATCCTACTGTAATATAAATAAATTTAATTTAGAAATTGTGTTCTTTAATGTATTCTTAAAGTAGGTTTATATAGTTATTTATTTACTTGTTATCTATATTAAATTTTAGACTAAAGGCCTATTTGGTCCTTAACATATTGCGATTTTTTTTATTTTGGTCCAAAACATTATCTTTTCAATTATTCGGTCCCTCACAAATAAAAACGGGTCACATTTGGTCCATTTTGGACGGTTTCGTCAAAAATTTGACGGAAACCCTAAGGTGGAAACCAAATTCTCGCAATATGTTGACGTGGTAGACGTCGATGTAGGTGGAATCGACGAGATTCCCCAAATAAACAACCAGGGTTTGGTTTGTGGAGAGCATAGAGGAGTACCTCGTGACGTCCTTCTTCACCGTCCAGATAATGCCGGCGGCGGATGGCTCGACGGTGCAGTTGCTGAGGCCTTCGGCGCCGCCGATCCAGACGCCGAAGATGCGGTCGAATTGCCTGCCCTTGCACGTCGCCGTCCACTCGAGGACGATTTTGGCGGAGCTTGGGGAGGGGCAGTGCGGCGGCGGTGTGTAGGCGGCGAGGACCGGCGGCTAGCCGTAGGTGAAGGAGAAATTGTGCTGGAGAAGGAGGTAGGAGCATGGTGCGGTGGCAGGGCGCTGGATTGGTTTGGTGAGGGAGGAGGAGGAGGAGGACCGAAGGTGATGGTATGGCGGAGCTTGGCGGCAGAGATGCTGGAGAGGGGAATTTCCTTCAAATTTTTGACGGAACCGTCCAAAATGGACCAAATGTGACCCGTTTTTATTTGTGAGGGACCGAATAATTCAAAAGATAATGTTTTGGACCAAAATCAAAAAATCGCAATATGTTAAGGATCAAAATGGACCTTTAGTCTAAATTTTATTATGAAGCTATCTCGTTAAAGACACTTAAGAAAAATTATTGTAATAATATTGTAATATTTCGAATCATTACATAGAAAAAATAGATCTTACTATATAGTTTGTTCAGTGCTGTGGTACTTAATCGACGTTGATGTTCGTTAGACAATCGCCATATGCGTGTTTTTATCATTCATACTCTAATTTTCCTTGATTTCCCTTCTGCATCTCTCGAGCCACCTTCGGCCAATGTTGCAATATTTTCTAACAACGCCGACATCGAAAATAACCAAGACTTAACCCTAACATAAAAATTCCTGACTCGGCCACTGTTTATCCGTCTCCTAATTGTGGACTTATTGCATCCTAATTCAACTACTAATATTCTAATAATACCCCTTTTGTGTTCTAAAATTCTCTTTCTTTTTTTTACCACTTGCAATCTCAATTGGTTCTTCTCTCATTGTTGCTTTTTACCTATTGTAGGTTGCCCCTATGGAGAATTTCCCATATGCTTTCTTTAAAGTGTCACGTTGGGATGGGGATAAGGTTCCTTTTTTGGGATCGATGATCCAAGTAAATATACCCAATCAAGTCATCGACTCATCGTTACTCAAGTTTTAAAGATATCACTACTTTGCAAGCCACATATTGTTTGCAAATATTTTCAGACACTTTTTTGTATATATTCTTACGATTGTAAACTCTTATCTACATTATTCTCTCTCTTACTTTACCATTACTTCACTTTAACTATATATTATCATTTTTACAAAACGAGTGCTCAAAAGTGACTGAGACTGTTAAAGCGGGACGAATGGAGTACTTTTTTTATTTTTTATTTTTTATTACGCATAGATCATCTATTCTATAAAGGAGAGGATAGTTTGACAAATTAAAATGAGTCATACTTGTGGACTTAGTGCATCTTAATGCAACAACTAATGTTTTCCCAACACTATTAAAGTAAGATCTAATGTTCAAATATTACTCAATTACCGTTTTGAAGACCAGTTGAGCTACTCGTGAAGGCTCAATATTGCGTATTTATGTTCTAAAACCCTCATTCTTTTCTCTTTTTTTTTTTTTCTTTTTTTTAACCTCTAATAATGTGAATTGATTCTCCTCTCTTTTGTAGCTTGTTAGGTTGCCCATAATATGGAGAATTTCAGACATGCTATCTTTAACGTGTCGAGGTGGGGATAAGGTTCCTTTTTTTAGGATCGATGATCCAAACAAATATACCCAATGTAGATATTTTATTACAAGTCATTGTTAACTCTTCTTTCGGCAACGCGACTAGAATTGACATATCACTACTTTACAAGCCACATATTTGCAAATATTTTCAGACACTTCTCAATGTATATTCTGACAGTTGTAAAATCATAAAGTTGTTTCCAACGGCATAAAGAATATTATTCAGAAACTTACACGTGGCCTAATCAAGATTCAGCAATATGCAACATGAGAGCATCCATAATAGTAAATAGGCCATTCATAGGCTAGCCACAATTCCTCCTGCCACATCATCATCACTAAAAACTTCTCCTACCACATCATCAGGCCAAACAACTGGACAAGCAATAGGCTAGCCACAATAAACAAAATTATAAAAAACAAATAACTAACAATCACACAAAATACGGAATTAAATTTGCGACACAGATACGGAAAAATTCAATAATAATATTTAAATTTAAAAAAAGTACATTAATTACAAAAAAAATATAAATTAATATAAAAAATTCAATAATAACATTTAAATTTATAAAAAGTACATTAATTAAAAATATTTACATTAATTTTTTTAAAAAACCCCTCTTCCACGCACGAGCCCCCGCCTCCGCCTCACTCGTCGTCGCCGCCGTTGTCGCCGCCTGCGTCTGAGCCACCCCAACTGTGCCGCTGCGGCATCCAAATCGACCGGCATACTCTCAAGCATTGAGTGAAGAAACCTCTTCTCCACGGGGTCAGTTGTCGCCTTCCAATAAGCTAAGATCTTGTACATCTGAACACGCGTTTGTTGACGCGCGAAGAAGGCGAGCTCGGCTGTCGACTTGCCAACAGGGGGGATGCCGACTGGACCTCCTGGGACCCCTGGCGAGCCCGTTGCGCCCGCCTTTGACCATCTGGGCGAGTGCGGCGAGTAAACGCGGGAGGGGACGGGAACTCCTGAACATCCTCGGGGAGGTCGTGAGAATCGCCGCTGCTGCCACTGTAATCACCGGTATAGTTCAGTCGCTGCTTCTTCGGCCAGCCAGCATCGACACCTGCCCGAAACTTCTCGGAGTCCATCAGCACCTCATAGCAGTTCCAGTAGGTGAACTCCTTATAAAGCCCGGGCACGGGGAAGGCTTTCTCCGCTATCCTCCTGCAGTCCTCGTCAGTTTGGCCACTGGTCTGCATGCGTAGGGCGTTGGTGTACAAGCCCGAAAATCGGGAGACCGCAGCCCTGATTTGGTCCCACCCCTTCCGGCACTTCTCCATGCTGTGTGGCCTCCCCTCCGGGCAAAATGCCTTGTAGGCTGCTGATATTTTATCCCACAAGTTGACGATCCTGTGATTATTCGAATCGAGGGGATCATCGCAAACACTCACCCACGCCTTGGACAGCGCGACTTTCTCCGCATCCGTCTACTTCCTCCGTGCCGGGTTGTCGTCATCAGCCGGCTGCGACGACTCGCCGACTACCCTCTTGCCCGTCCCCTTGCCCTTCTTCTTCTTTGGCGCGCCCCGACCCCGCCCTACTCCCCCCGTTTGAACGGGAGTGTCCGCATCCCCGAGATCTATCTCCAACTCCTCTAAGGAGAAAGTATCACACCCAGTGAACTGCGTCTCCGATGGAGTCGATGTGTGCGAAGAAGCAGTAAAAAAATCAAAACTGGGACGATAGACGTTGTCCCCCCCGGCATCCCCGGCTGCCACCCCGGCATCATCTGCATCCCAGGTTGCATCCCCGGTACCTCCTGCCCACCCGGCATCGCCGCCCCGCCCTGCATCCCCTGCCATCCCGGCATACTACCCCCGGATGCCATCCCGGGCATCATCTGCTGCCAAGGGTACATGTTGTAGTACCCGGCCATCGGACCCCATCCACTTCCCACGGGTACCGTGGGAGTTTGAGACCCGCTCGTCACTAGAGTAGACTCGTTGTTGTGCTCCATTTCGTGTTGTTGCTCTTGTACAAAAATTAAGATAGAGAGAAAACTCGTTAAAACAAGTGGTGCGAATGAAAATGACGTGCAAATCGCGTATATATAGTATTTTGAAAATTAAATATAAATAAATAAAAAATCGGCTGGCCGATAGGGAGCATGCAATGGCGGCCAGCCGTTTGGCGGCTCATCGGCCAGCGCCCGAAAATCGGCTTACGCTCGCCGTTTTTCTCGCCGATTTGCCGCTCGTCGGCTGCAATGGTTCGGCGAGCGGACCGGCCAGCGCCGGGAATCGGCTAGCCGGTCCGCTCGCCGCCATTGTGGATGCTCTATATAGATATACCAAACTAATTTTAAACGCTAAACACCACACACATCATTATAAAACAACGCGAAGTTCATTACAATTTTATTTGTAGTTCATTATAGGGAATTCAAAGATATAAAAACAATGACATCATCTAGCATAATATAAAGATCTGAAGTTCATTATAAGTTTGTTATTAGTTCATTATAATGAACTCCAGGTTGTCTTATAATGATGTTGTTCGGCGTTTAAGGTTTAAGACTGGTTTGGTATTGATCACAGTCCTATATATATCCTTATATATATATATATAGGGGAGCGTTATTCTCCTATTCATCCCTTAGATCCTTTATTCTTCTTAATATGAGCCGTTAGATCTCATTCATCAACGGTCCAGATGATCTGCATTCTTACACTATAATGGTGCATTATTAGTCGGTGTGCATTATTCAACTGAAAATCTGCATTAGTACACTATAATGGTAGATTATTAGTCGGTGTGCATTATTCAACTGAAAATCTGCATTATTAAATGACACGTGACACCAATCTAACCGTCGGATGACAAAATCGTGGAGCTGAGATTAAAAAGAACAAAGAACAAAAGATACAAAAAAGAAATAAATACATCCCTATATATATATATATATATATAAATAGTGATAAATATACACACATAATTGACCTTTATAAATATTTTACGTTAAAAATATTTATTGGATTAGAATAAATTACATGCTCCATTTTTAAAAAATGGAATATAAAATTTTAAATTAAATATCTACCAATTTATGATAAAATTATTTTTTTATTAAATAACACAGTATATTATAATTTCAAACTATGTCAAAAATTTCATAAGTTTTTGTCTCTATTTCGTTTTAATTGCTATATAATAATACTAATAACAAAACTAATTTATAATTTTATCCAATTAAATTTGAAATTTAAGAGTGCTATGTAAGTGTTCGATGTACATTTATTTTTATTCATTAAAAAAGGACAAATCAAACATAAATTAATACGTATCTTTATTTCAAAGTTTTACAAAATATATACTCCTTTGTACCTATTTTTGTTTAATTTGTCGACACTATTTTGATACTCGGAGAATTGATAAAGTGTTCAACTAAAGAGATGTTATGTTTAAGATAAATTTGCACTTGGAACATGTTTAAATAAACATGGTAGATGGTCTAGTTTTCTTAACCTCCCAATCTTTGCAATAGTATTGCATGCCCATCATATTCCAAATCTTTTACAATATCATATATATAGCTGAGTGGGTTCACAGAATCGTTAATTTTCTCACTCGATTTTAGGAATTATTGTTTAAGTGCCAAATATATGATACATGTTTTTAAAGTGAAATATGATGCGTATGGAGTATTGAATTTAAATACTATGAATTTCCAGGATTAAAATGCGTATAAAAATTTATTGAAATATATTTGTAAGATTTCGAGTGTTTAATAGTAGCGGGCATATGGAAAAAGGACAATATTATATTATTTGGTCTTACAATATTTAATCGTCAAAGAAAAGTGTCATTAGTAGCATTTATGACACCACCATTGCCGCTTTTCCAACATCGTCCTCTTATTCAATGTCGGCACTACTTTCATCCATAGGCTTTGTCATACCGGCAAGGAGTTTAGACATTATTGTATGAGGTGCCGACTTCGAATCGTCTTGACATCAGCTGTAATTTCCTCTTTTCTATACGAATTTTTTTTTTAAAAAAATGTCGGAACTACTTTTAAAAACAACCACGGTATGCATTTCTAGTTTCTACCACTCTTCATCTTATTATTTGTGTCTCATCACCTATTTCTATCTTTAGTAGCCTCTCATGCTGCAATTGTTTCCGATGACACAGACCTTGAACACTACCCCACAACCGTTACAAGTGGTTCTAGTTCGTAGCGTCCAAATCCTAGCTCCATCACAAGCTAAGGTGAACATGATTTACACACCTAATTAATTAATGTTGAATTGATCTTAGTTTCGAAGTGAGAATGGATTAGAGCACCATTGTCCATTCATAGACGCACGATTTAAATCCAACGTAAGAAAAAGGTTACTATCGTACATATCCAAAAATGGGTCGATTCATTGCGTGGCTATTCATAGTCAGAATATGATTCCTATGGTCCACAAGGATAAATGGAGTACTAACTTTAATTATATATGTACTCCCTCCGTCCCGTGCTACTCGCACGTTTGCTTTTCGGCTCGTCACAAAGTCCTTACACTATTTATAATTTAAGTTAGAATTAATGCATTTAATTAATATGTTAGTTTAAGTTAAGAGCTCTTTTATTAAGTGATGTCTCATTACACCTAAAATTCTTTTTTAATTACACAAAAAAATCAATCCCAAATTTACGGCCTAAAATGAAAAGTGCGAGTAGCATGGGACGGAGGGAGTATAAAACTACTAATATCTAATCAATTGTATATAAACAGTTAATTTCCTTCAAATCAATTTCATATAGTACATATTTGAAAGATAAAAGTTAAATGAAATAGCGATTGACGGAGGTCCCTTTTACCACGGAAAATATAAATGAAAAGGCAGATTACTTTTTGCCTCTTTGCGAAGAATCAAATTGTAACCTTTGCCAAGAATATGAATCATTGCTATACAAATAGTGAAAATGTCAGACATACTGAAACTCACGACTTAAAAAATTTAACAAATGTAGTTAAATTCTTATTTATTAAATCATTCCACTCAATAAATGATGTATAGCGTATACCAAAATTTTAAACTTTTACTAACTACTCCTTTAATCAAAATATACATTTAAATTTTAATTATCTTGAATACGGCATATTGGAGTTCATCTTCAATATTGATATTTTAGATTATGATGTAAAATTCTAATATACCGTTGCAAAGCTCTTAACCATTCATGATAACAATTTTTAAGTCATTTAATTATTTTTAGTTATTAAAACTAAACATTAGAGGTTCCATTAGAAAACTATCACAAAAAGATTTCAAAATGTACTCATTTATTTGATACCAAAACTGTAAACTTTGAAATAATTTTATGTTTTTGCAAACGATTAAATATTTTCTTTTGTAATAAAAATAAATTTTAGATTCTCAAACAGAACTAATACTAGTTTTTTTTTCTTCTTATTTTATGATTTAAAATCAAAATCACTGGATACACCTGAATATTTTGGGAATTGATGGGGGCATAGCTCCATGCCACAGTGTGGCTCCATTGACAACTATAAATAGGGCTGAAAAGGCAGAAGAAATGAAGCACAACAAAAATGCCAAGAGATACGAATCCGCTTGTAGTTAGTCGTGTGATCGGAGATGTCATCGATCCCTTCACCCCTTCCACTGATATTCGAGTTTATATTGATGGAGTCCCTATCTGCAATGGCTACCGCCTCCGCCAGTCTCAAGTTGCCTCCCAACCTACGGTTGATATTGGTGGTCAGGATTTCCGGATTCTCCACACTCTTGTTAGTATCCACACTCTTGTGTGTGTGTGTGTGTGTGTGTTTTAGGGTTTTGTACTTTGAAGATAATTTAATTTTGAAGGTTTTGGTGGATGCTGATTCTCCAAGTCCAGGAAATCCTTACCTTAGGGAGTACTTGCACTGGTCTCTCCCTCTATCTCTATCTCTATCTCTATCTCTCTTTACCTATGTATCTTTAAGTTCAAGTATATTAGGTTATGTTTGAGTTGAGAAGATTATTGGAGGCGAAATTATTTTAACAACTTAGTTTGTCTTGTATACTGTGAAGATTATTGATAATTAGAAAAGATATATTTCAAATAAAAGAAGACATCAAATTTCAGTTGGATCCGTCACTGTGATTTAGAATGATATTCTGAAGATTATGTACTAATTTTGTGTTTAAATTGGAAATAGGTTGGTGACTGACATCCCAAGCAGCACTAATCCGAGCTTCGGTTAGTGATACTTGAAATATTGTACATAGAGAGATTATTTTTTGAATTTATTTATGTAAATGCAGGGAATGAGGTGGTCCCATATGAGGCCCCTCAGCCGACAATGGGAATCCACCGCCTTGTTATGGTGATTTTCCGGCAGCCGCGGAGGCAGATCGTGCTTGCGCCGGAGTGGCGCAACAACTTTAGCACCCGACAGCTTTCGCAGGTGTATAACCTCGGAGATCCGGTCGCCGCCTTCTTCTACCACTGTCACAGGGAAAATGGCACCGGCGGCCGCCGAGCCTAATTATTTTCTGATAAACCTATTAATGCCACCTTAAATAAAACGTGACTCCTCCATATATCTCGAACGTCAGATTTCGAGTTATTTGATATGTAAATGATAGCAAACTTTTCTTCCATTAAAAATTATGTATATCATATATACCTACTTATTATTTATGAGAAGCAACTTATTTAAGTACTCCATTTTACTAAGATACAATGAAAAGTGAGATCACCTATGTATGTGTGTGATTTGGCCAAGCGGTACCATAAAGTCTCGTGGTTTCTTTACATATATGTGATTGTTGAATGAAGGAAATTAACATTGATCTAGGATGCTAAAAGGGAGATTTAGAAACGACCCTCTTCAAACCCTAATCTCACATTCATATTATTGAGGATACTTAACGACAAATTATGCATTTTCTTTATGAATAAAAATGTTCAAGCCAAAAACTGGCGACCAGAGTATACTAAGAACGTTGACAATTCAAATAATTGTTTTTTTGAAATCATTGTATAGCGAATTAACTTCTACTCCGTGTAGTATTATTTGTTAAATCGGAATTTATATAAATTATTTTCTTGTTACATGAACTATTAAACGATGAAATCTAGCTCAGTCGGCAAGACAATTTCCTTTCAATCAAGACGTCAAGGGTTTGAGTCATCTTGGGTCCATGTGGGAAGTGCAAGTGTGTGAAAGAAAAATATTCCATCCAATTTTGAATAAACTATTTTATCTTCTGCTAAACAATGACCGTATTAAAGTTAATTACTTTGTGATCATGGGATTATATTGTGCTGTGTATTATACTGAGCACCCACATCCGTGCTCTTGCCAACGAGCACGGATGTGGGCCCGGACCCACTTTTACTCCCTACTCTTAGGCAAGAGCACAACACCCACATCCATGCTCTTTCGCAAGGACAAGCTTAAGGGTCCCACCATTCTATTATTCAATTTAAATAAAAACATTTTCACAATATTAAAATGCATTAGCAATAACCGGAATAATATTACAAATTATAAAAAAATTAAAAATTACATAATTAAAATCCTAAAAATTAAAATTTTCATAATTAAAGTCTTAAAAATAAAAAATTATATAATTTAAATCCTAAAAATTAAAAATTACATAATTAAATTCATAAAGTTTAAAAAATCCACTACTCGTGGACGAATTTCGCCCAAATGGATGATGAATGTGTGTATTTATAGATGATTTAGGAATTAAATTTTTATAAAAAAAATTCAAAAAAATGGTAATAAAATCTGTATATTTTTGGGAATCCGAAAATATTTTTTTTAATTTTTGGTATTATTTTTTATTTTTATAAAAAAAAAAGAAAAAGAAAATGCAACGGCCAATAGAAACGTGTCATGTCGCCCTGTTCAGCTGCACAGACGTGCTCTATGTATCGAGCCGAGCCGTGCCTGCGGCGAGAGCGCAGCGGCGGACAACGGGTGTCATGCCGCTGGCATGGACGGACGAGCCAAACTCACCGCTGCGGATGCTCTTAGTATTTGAACGAGAGGGTTATAACAAATTAGAAAGTATAATATTGAGTTTTTACACATGTACAAACTCAATTTTGATCGTTTACATGGATATATGAAATGATATGTATTCAGTTAGTTATACAAAAACAAAGAAGAGAAGATGGCTGATACGAACCTCTATTATTATTATTTAGTTTAAATATTATAGGGATTTAGCATATCTTTTTCTATATCTTTGTTTTCTTGTTCATTAAGTCAGTAGCATTATAAATAGGATATACTGTTATCTTTTTTATTCATTCAATCAATTAATGAAATATTTTCTCTCCCAAAGATAACGTGCGTTTTCTAATCCTAATTTTGGATTCCCTCCGCCGATCCTAATTGGACGCCGGAGTATTCTCAACCCTAGTTTAGCCGCTGCCCGACGGAGGAGTTCCGCGCACAGCATGAAACTAGAATCACCGCCGATCCTATCTCAAGACGCCGGAAGTTTGTCTTGATCACCGAGCAACACGCCGCCGATCACCGTTAAGGAATTAAGTCCTTAACAACTGGTGCTTTCATCGTGATCTCACCCTCCCACCATCTCGAACCGAAGCTACACAGCTGCCCGACGGAAAACGTTCCGCGCACAGCAACTGCTTTGGTTGTCGAGTCCCGCATGTCCGCCGAGCCCAAGCCGCAGGACAACACTACTTCTGCAACGCCCGACGGGAAGGATTCTCGCGTGCCGCGTCGAAGTCAAACGATCATCAACCACCACAGCCACGGCTCAGTCCGTCAACATGTCATACGACTACGCCGGCTATCGCCGTCGTCAATACGACTTCCCTCAGGCCACACAGCCATTCCGTCCCTACCAGCCGGCCCAACCTCGCCGTGTAACCAGTTGGGACCCTCCGAGCAGCCGGGTGGAAGTACTCCGTCCGCCGTCGAGGCCTGATCCAGAATCACCCTACGTCTCACACCACTTGGATCCACCTGATCGTCGCCCACGGCCGAGATACCAGCCCATCGGGTACCGCGATCGCGCGCAAGACGCTTGGCCCCGACACCGCGGTGACTACATCGAGAGGGGTGCCCACCTATCTGATCGCGGAGATCATCAGACCCAATTAGGGTTTGATCGCTACCCGACAACCGCAACGCAGCGGCACCGCCCAACGTGCTAGCACCCACCGGCGCAACAGTAGGACCGCGGCTACCTGACCGTTGACCGTCCCCGATGCTCGGAGACGTGCTGGGACCGACCTCGCCCTCGGGAGGAGGTAAGAGCGCGAGTCCAGCCCGTCTCCCACCAGCCCCGCTACTCCACCGAAAAGCCAACGCGGGACCTGTACAGTCAGCCCGCACGTGTGACCAGTCAAACTCCGAAGCAGCCACGCCTGCCGCTAATACGAGTCTCCCAGGCGGAGAAGTCAGAACGGTCCAGGTTGGGTCTCTGCTGGCACTGTCCCGAGAAATGGGTGATGGGACATGTGTGTAAACAACGCATTCTCTGTTATGCGGGTGATAGGGAGGAGTTTGAGGAGAACATTCAAGATGAGAATTTAGCCGAAGAGAAAACTGATAATGCTCCCACGATAGTATTCGGTGATGATATTCCCCATGACATTACCGATGTTCACAATGATGGCGCTCCTCTTGATGTTCAAAACAACGAGTCCCTTGGAGAGTTCCTCAAGAACAAAGGGATTGTCAAGAACGACAGTGAGCCACCGCAAGTGCTCGTTAGGGTATATGATGAGAAGATTGGTGAAAATGAGGAGACATTGCTAGAAGATAAAGAGGAAGATGGTTCTATTGGTGAAGTGAAGAAGATAATCGCCTCACTCAATATTGTTAAAGTGTCATCCCAAAATATTGTTGGAAATTGTTGGGGCAAGAAAGGAGATGGTGCTTACACCGATTTTCCCGTAATTGCTTGTGTCTATGTGGATTTGAATGTCGGTGATGTTCCAAGTATGAATCATCGATCAACATCGCTCGACAAAGATGCAAGGTTGATCCCTCCGAGTAATGACATGCCATGCTTGGGCATTCTGGGAGGCATGGACAAGCTTTTCGATTTGGCAAGGAATTTTTCCGACAAAGTTGGGTCTCCTTTGTTGATTTTTTATGGAAGTTAAGAAGGGAGACGTTCATCTGTTCGGTGTGTGTTTGATCCAGGAGGAGTTGCCTCGCCGAAGCTTCTGCTTTCAACTCTCCTTTTTGCTTCGCGGTTCCCACTTTGAGGACAAGGTGGATTTTAACCATGGGGGAGTTGATACGAACCTCTATTATTATTATTTAGTTTAGATATTATAAGGATTTAGCATATCTTTTTCTATATCTTTGTTTTCTTGTTCATTAAGTCAGTAGCATTATAAATAGGATAGACTGTTATCTTTTTTATTCATTCAATCAATTAATGAAATATTTTCTCTCCCAAAGATAACGTGTGTTTTCCAATCCTAATTTAGGATTCCCTCCGCCGATCCTAATTGGACGCCGGAGTATTCTCAATTCTAGTTTAGCCGCTGGCCGACGGAGGAGTTCCGTTCACAGCACGAAACTAGAATCACCGCCGATCCTATCTCAGGACGCCGGAAGTTTGTCTTGATCGCCGAGCAACACGCCGCCGATCACCGTTAAGGAATTAAGTCCTTAACAATGGCATATCCAGATCAAGCTAGATAGGGAGGCGAAGGGACGACACATCCAAATCATATTTGAATTACACTCAGCCAATCAGGTATGACGATATCTATATACTTGTGTAATAAAACTTTCTTATGTGAAAGTGTGTCCATGCAAACTACTGGAGCTCGGCTTCTGAGCTCGGAAATGAAGCTCGGCTTTGAGTCCGGTTGTGATCGAGTGGTGGAGCCTCGGCAGCTCCGAGAAGAGATCAAGAAATAAAGCTCGGCTTTGAGCTAGCCGAGAAAGGCAGTTCGGTTGATAGCCGAGAATGGCAGTTCGGTTTTAGCCGAGCAGCGGTTATAACTAACTTTGGGAAATAGAGTTAGTTGGATTTTATTTCTTGATTGCATCTTGTATAAATAGCTCGATAGAGCTCAGTAGTGAGAGAGCAGAATTACACCATATACACACACTCAGAGAGATTAAATCTCAAGATAGCAAGCAGTTGTGAGCGGTAGCGTGTGAGTGTGAGTTCGTTGTAATTGTAAAGAGTTCGTCAATAAGATTCCGGTCATCTTCTCCGTGGACGTAGGTGGATTATCACCGAACCACGTTATATCGTTTGCGTGCTTTATTTCCTCGTTCGTGCGTGTGTGAGATCGGCGGTATCGCGACCCAACAAGTGGCGCCGTCTGTGGGAAACGTTGAAACGTTTTCTTGATTGGTTTTCTGGGCGAGTTGAAGTCCGGGAGCTCTGTTGTCTGAGCCGATCTTGGCGATTGCCCACCGTTTGTTCGAGAAATGTCCACGGCCAGGTTTGAGGTGGAGAAGTTCACCGGCAGAAACGATTTTGGGCTGTGGAGGCTGAAGATGAAGGCCATCTTGATGCAGCAAGGCCTATGGGATGTCTTGAAGGGAAATAGTGATCCTAAAGAGAATCCGGAGGCCGACGAGAAGGAGAAAGGGAGGCTTCAAGACATGCAATACAAGGCCTATAGCACCCTGATCTTAAACTTGACAGATAGGGTGCTTAGAGAGGTTTCCAAGGAGGAGACAGCCGCAGGGGTGTGGACAAAACTTGAGTCATTATATATGACCAAGTCCCTTGCAAATCGATTGCATTTGAAGCAGAAACTTCTTGCCTTCAAGTTCTCGGATGGAAGAAGCATTGCTGAGCAGCTTGAGGAGTTCGGAAAATGTATTGATGATCTTGAAAACATCGATGAGGTAATCAAGGATGAGGACAAAGCCTTGATGTTGCTGAATTCCCTTCCTAAAAGTTTCGAACATTTCAAGGATGCGGTGCTACTTGGAAGAGAGTCCAAGGTTACCTATGAGGAGATTCATTCTGCCCTAAAATTGAAAGAATCACAGAGGATTGATCATCCAACTTCTTCAAGGAAAAATGATCCAGTAGCTGAAAGTTTGTATCTGAAGAAAAGTCAGAACAAGAAAGGCTTCAAGAAAAAGAAACCAAAGAAGGAGAGGGCTGAGGGAGAGAAGGAGACCAGGAGCTGCTATTATTGCAAGAAACCGGGCCATTTAAAGAAATCTTGCAATGCTTGGAGAAGGAAGCAAGGGCAAGAGATGGCTGGCAACCTGGAGACTGCTGATCTAGCTCAAGAGGTGGAGGCCAACGAGGCCTTGAATATACACTCAGGAGCAAAGATTGAAGAGTGCTGGATTATGGACTCGGGCTGCTCCTTCCATATATGCTCTCACAAATCCTGGTTTCAAGAATTGTCAGCATGGAGAGGATCAGTGATGCTGGGGAATGATCAGACGTGTGATGTCAAGGGCATTGGGGAGATCAAGCTCAGAATGAAGGGTGGAAGTGTCAAGACTCTCACAGAGGTCAGGTTTATACCACAGATCAAGAGAAACTTGATCTCTCTTGGATTGTTAGAATCAAAGGGGTACAAGTTTGATTCCAGTAATGGGATTCTCAGAGTAACAAAGGGTTCCAGAATCATTATGGAGGCCCAAAGAAAGAATAGCTTGTACTACTTGCTGGGAGAGACAGTGGTTGATGCAGTGAATGTTGCTCAGTCAGAGAATCTTAATATTTGGCATGCTAGGCTGGGACATGTGGGTGAAAAGGGCATCAGGCAGCTGGCCAAACGTGGTGTGATGAAGTTAGGTACATCAGAGAAACTGAGTAAGTGTGAATCTTGCATTCTTGGAAAGGCGAAGAAGCTGCCATTCACTGGTGGGAAGCACACTTCAACCGCACCCTTTGTGTATGCCCACAGTGACCTTTGGGGGCCATCTCCAACTGAATCCATAGGTGGAGGTAAGTATTTCATCTCCATCATAGATGATTATTCAAGAAAAGTATGGATATATATCCTGAAAGAGAAGTCCCAAGCATTTGAGAAGTTTAGAGAATGGCATGCTAGATATGAGAATGAGAAAGGGTCAGTGCTGAAATATCTTAGGACTGATAATGGCATGGAGTTTCTGTCTACTGAATTTGATAGCTTCTGTAAGGAGAAGGGAATAAGGAGACATAGGACAGTGCCAAGAAACCCCCAACAAAACGGGTTGGCAGAGAGAATGAATAGGACATTGCTAGAGAAAGTGAGATGTATGCTATTTTATTCTGGAATGCCAAAGAAGTTTTGGGCAGAGGCCGTTTCTACTGCAGCTGCTCTCATCAATAAGTGTCCTTCTTCAGCAATCTCTGATGAGACCCCAGATCAGAGATGGTATGGGAGCTTGGGAGATTATTCTGCATTGAAGATTTTTGGATGTGCAGCTTATGCACATATAAGGCAGAATAAATTAGAACCAAGAGCCAAGAAATGTGCAATGTTAGGATACCAAGATGGTGTGAAGGGATACAGATTGTGGAACTTGGATGGAGAAGGTCAGAATGTTATAGTGAGCAGAGATGTAATATTCAATGAAGAAGAAATGCCATTCAAGAAAAATGGAAGAGCCTCTGATGGTGGCAGCAGCTCTAGTATGCAGAACTTTGAGTTTGGTGAAGGATCTGGTGGGACAGATACAGATGAGGATGCTGATATTACAGAAAATCAAGAAGAAGGTGGAGTACTTAATCCTCAACCAGCTCAGGATGCGAGTGATCATGATCCACCAATGGAGCAAGCTGCTGCAAGTCAGGAAATTAGAAGGAATCCGAGGAGGAATGCAGGCTTGCCTAGTAGGTTTTCAGATTATGATATGAGCTTCTTTGCTCTATGTGTAGCAGAAGTACTCATGTTTTCAGAGCCCTCGACCTATGAAGAAGCCATGAGTTGCAAGGAAAGTCAGAAATGGATCAAGGCCATGGAAGAAGAAATTGAGTCCCTATTGAAAAATGGAACTTGGGTTTTGGTGATTGATCCAGGGATACAGAAACTGATCAGTTGCAAATGGTTGTTCAAAAAGAAGGTAGAGGTGGGGGAGGTTGAAAGCATACGTTTTAAGGCAAGGCTGGTTGCTAGGGGGTTCACACAAGTGGAGGGAATTGATTACACAGAGGTGTTCTCTCCAGTGGTGAAACATACTTCCATTCGGATCTTGTTGGCCATGACTGCTCATTTTAACTGGGAGCTGCATCAACTCGATGTGAAGACAGCCTTTTTACATGGAGATCTAGAGGAAACAATCTACATGATGCAGCCTAAAGGCTTTGAGAAACCTGGAGAGGAGAAGAAAGTTTGCTTGCTGAAAAAGAGCCTATATGGCCTCAAGCAAAGTAGTAGGCAGTGGAACAAGAAATTCCATGAGCAGATGGAGCTGATGGATTTTGAGAGATCAAACTTTGATAGCTGTGTGTATATCAAGAGAAAGGGAGATCTGATAGTTGCCTACTTATTGCTGTATGTAGATGACATCCTGTTGGCTGGATCTAGCAAGAATGAGCTGCAGATTGTCAAGAAGGAACTAAAGCAGAAGTTTGAAATGAAAGACCTTGGGGAGGCAAAGCGGATCCTAGGGATGGATATCATCAGAGACAGAGGAAAAAGGGAGCTGAGGTTGGTTCAAGCTGATTACATCAGGAAGGTGATAGAAAAGTATCAAGTGAAGGATGCAAGGTTAGTCTCCACTCCATTGGCAGGCCATTTCAAACTTAGCAAAGAACAAGAGCCAAAGACAGATGAAGCTAGAAGGGAAATGAGTCTGATACCCTATGCGAATATAGTGGGCAGTGTGATGTACTTGATGATTTGTACAAGGCCGGATGTTGCTCATGCTATAAGCGTGGCCAGTAGGTACATGGCTGACCCGGGCAGAGAGCACTGGGCCGCGCTGAAATGGATCTTGAAGTATCTAAAGGGATCTGTAATGATTGGTTTGAAGTTTGGTGGTGGAGCCTGGTCTGAAAAGGATGAAGTTCTTGAGGGATTTTGTGATTCGGATTATGCTGCCAACTTGGACAACAGAAAATCCCAAAGTGGCTACATATTCACGTTATTTGGCACAGCAGTGAGTTGGAAATCAAATCTACAGTCTGTGGTTGCATTGTCTACGACCGAGGCTGAGTATATTGCGCTAACAGAGGCTGCAAAGGAAGGAAAATGGCTGCAAGGGATACTACAAGATCTAGGAATGAAGCTGGGAGCAGTGAAGATTAACTGTGACAGCAACTCGGCTATATGTTTAGCAAAACATCAAATGTTCCATGAGAGGTCGAAGCATATAGATGTGAGGAGACACTTCATCAGAGATGAGATTCAAAGTGGAAAGATCAATGTGGTGAAAGTTCCTACCGAAGAAAATGCATCAGACATGTTGACAAAATCTCTGCCAACTTCGAAATTCAAACATTGTTTGAAGTTGGTTGAGATTGTGGAGTGTTGAAGCTTGTAACAAGGATTGAGAAGGGAATCCAGATATTGATGGAGTTTTGCAAGGACAAGGTGGAGATTTGTGAAAGTGTGTCCATGCAAACTACTGGAGCTCGGCTTCTGAGCTCGGAAATGAAGCTCGGCTTTGAGTCCGGTTGTGATCGAGTGGTGGAGCCTCGGCAGCTCCGAGAAGAGATCAAGAAATAAAGCTCGGCTTTGAGCTAGCCGAGAAAGGCAGTTCGGTTGATAGCCGAGAATGGCAGTTCGGTTTTAGCCGAGCAGCGGTTATAACTAACTTTGGGAAATAGAGTTAGTTGGATTTTATTTCTTGATTGCATCTTGTATAAATAGCTCGATAGAGCTCAGTAGTGAGAGAGCAGAATTACACCATATACACACACTCAGAGAGATTAAATCTCAAGATAGCAAGCAGTTGTGAGCGGTAGCGTGTGAGTGTGAGTTCGTTGTAATTGTAAAGAGTTCGTCAATAAGATTCCGGTCATCTTCTCCGTGGACGTAGGTGGATTATCACCGAACCACGTTATATCGTTTGCGTGCTTTATTTCCTCGTTCGTGCGTGTGTGAGATCGGCGGTATCGCGACCCAACATCTTATGCCTAGGTAGATTGTTTTGAGTTTGTTATTATAGGGACTTCTCATTCTTTTTAAAGTTGCGCTAATGCTATTAGAGCACCCACAATGGGGCGCCCGATGGTGTCCATCGTCCTCGGGCGCGGACGATGGCACCATTATGGGTGCCTGGCATCGGGCGCGCCCGATGCTCATGGCCGATACATCGTCCGCGGCATATAGCGCGGACGATAGCCTATCGTCCGCGCCATTGTGGGAGCGACGGACGATGGCGCGGACGATAGACTATCGTCCGCCGCATTGTGGGCTCCGTGGATGATGACACGCGGTTTCAGTTAGGAATTGCGTAGATTAGCCGGTTTTTAGTGTAACTTGAATCGTGTAACTTTTTCTGTAATCAATATTCGCCGGTTTTTAATTACT
The DNA here is from genome assembly GCF_004379255.2 of Salvia splendens. Lineage (NCBI taxonomy): Eukaryota > Viridiplantae > Streptophyta > Magnoliopsida > Lamiales > Lamiaceae > Salvia > Salvia splendens. The sequence goes on from NC_056042.1 coordinate 2,392,436, forward strand.
CGTTCTTTTTTTGTTAATTTTCGTTTGCATACTATATTTGAAAACATTTAAATTAATTAAACAAAACAATAGTACAACTGATGACGTGGCGCGCCTTAGGGCGCCCCACTGCAGGGGGAGGGTAGGAGGATAAAACTGATGACGTGACGCACCTTAGGGCGCCCCACTGCTAATGGTCTTACTCTTTGGTGGACTTGAACTGCAGGAACACCCTCATGTATGCTGGTTGTGTTTTTATTTTTATTTTTAATTATTTATGTAATGGTTTTAGATAGAACATTTGCATCATTATTTTTGTTGTTGTTTATAACTTTATATTATGAGTTGTTTCTTAATTTCTAGCTCGCCATTATTGTGAAATTTAGCATTGTATGCAGACATATACACATATCATATTGAACTAGATTAATAATTCTTTATTTCTTTTTAACGTAACTGGATAAACAATTCTCAATGTCTATCTGTTTTATATTTGTGAAACAGTTTATAAAATGTATAGCATGTCTAATGATGATAAGTTTGTTTAACACTTGTGTTAATTATAGCCACCATTTTTCTAGTTAGAGAGAGATTCGTACATGTATAACACATTTTTTGGGCAAAAATTGAGGATTCAAAGAAAAACGTTCTTAATTAAGTTGATGACACTGTTATCTCTTGCACATTAATCTTTTATTTTTTTAGAACACATTCATCTGCTCTTGTTATTTTAGTTGGGATATCAAAATTGAAAACAGTTTTCAAAGCATGAGAAATGTTCTGCTGCACTACTTAAATGAGCGATGAATGAGTGACATTACCACGTCACCAATTTATTCCTCTCTTTCCTATTAATCTAGGCAACGTCATTTCATTTTTCCTTCTTCAGTTATTTTCCTTTTTTTACTCTCTTTCTCCTCTCTTTCTTCCTATTGATTTTTTATGAAATTTTCCAATTTTCCCTCTTTCATCTACCTGCTGCGCGTTTCTTTCATCTCAATAAGTTTTACTTTAGTTTCTCTCTCATAAATGATAATTGATGTGGTTCTTTATTTTTAATTTAAATTTTCTATTGAGCTCACGGTTCTTCTCTTGCTCTTTGCTAATTTTTCCAGGATCTTTATTTTATTTTTTTCTGTCCCCACCTGTTCTCTATATCAGACCACACAAATAATGTTGTGTTTCTACAGTTATTATCATTAGATTTCGCATCTCTCAATTCCAGATTACTCTATCTCTATTTCCTTTAAAAATAATAGCAGAGGAAGAGAGAGGTGAGTTGAGATAATTGAGAAGTCAATTGAATTAAAAAAAATTGGAGTTGCCAATGAATTTGGGAAGAAATTAATAGATTCTGGGAAGATAATTGAGTGTTGAGATTGGCAAAGAACATATAAAGAGTCGGGAATGATGCATTTTTCAGCGAGATTATTTCAGATTATCAGTTGCAAAACAACTAAAAGGTAGAGGGAGAAAGGAGAGAGGAGAGAGAGAGTGATGAAGAAAAAAGGAGGAAGAAACTGATGAGAGAGAAAAATTGGAGAGAGAGAAAAATTACAGAGGAATAAATTGGTGGCGTGGTAATGTCGCTCACCCATCGCTCATTTAAGGAGCGCAGCAGAACATTTCTCTCTACATACTATCTTTACCTTAGAAATATATTATCATTTTGATATATTACTTAAAAATATAAAACTTTCTAAACATTATATTTTAGGAAGTGGATTCCATAATCCACTAACTCTAATTTCACTATTTTTCCTCTTCTTCTTACTTATTTTACCCATTTTCTCTCCCTATTTCTTTTACTTTATCAATTTTTCTCTCTTATTTTACCAATTGTGTATTAAAATTTGCACATGTTTCAAAAAATTTTGTTTGATAAATTTAGCATAAATGTGAAAAAAATTGATGTAGTTCCGACTGATGACAACGAAAAGATTAACTATTTCAAAATGATTTAAAGAGCAATATAGTTGTACCTCATTTTTATTTTTCTGAATTTATTTTAAATTTTCGTAAAATTGAGTGAGATTCATCTCTTCCATCCCTTGTTCAACAAATATCCCAATACAAAAACAATATTCTTGTTTGATGTAAAAAGGGAATGATAGTGGGTAAATGTAGTACAGAGGGTGACTAAAAGCCACTTATAAATCTTATCTGGGAATAGAACTTAACGTCACAATATATGAGTGATTGTTGCTTTAGAATAATTTTGTAAAAATGTAACGCATTCCACATTTCCACCACTAGTTAAAATTACTAACTGGTGACACATTTATTGTAGTTGTAGATGAGCAAATATAGCTTATAGTTAATAATATTCTTGCCCTCTAATTAGTAGATCAGAATTTGATTCACCTAAAAAGGATTAGGATGTGTACGATACAATGTAGCATCGGAAACAAAAAGACTATAACTAGAATAATTTGCAAGTATTAGTTTTTTATTTCTTGCGTCAAACATTGAATAAAAGAAATATGAAAATTAGCCCAGTTTGGGAGAGAAGATCACTTACAATAACAAAGCATTTTAGTAATCTCTCAACTTTTTCCTTGTCATTATGCATGTATATAGCTTTTTATTTGCATATAAATTTGTTTACTCGATTCTAGGAACGTCGTCAATTTCGCCAGTGCCTAGCAGGTTCAAGAGGTGATTCTACACGATAGAAGGAAATCGTTTTATTTTTGGTGACAATACTTTAGTCAGAGAGTATTAGACGTAACTTGTACTCCCTCTGTCCCCAAATAATATGAATTTTTGGTTCGGCACGAGTTTTAATGCATTATTTGTAAAGTAAGAGAGAGATAGATAGAGAAAGTTTTTAAATATTGTTAGTGGAGAATGAGTCCCACCTCATAAGAGAGAAAAGAGTTTTCAAAATTTAAATGTTCATACTCTTTGGAGACGGAAGAAAAATGAAATAGTGCATACTATTTAGGGACGGAGGAGTATCAAAGAAAGAGGATTTTCTTCTACTTAACTTAATTATTTTATGTAGTAAATTTCATTCCAAATTTGTCGTTCTTTAATTTAGTGGTAATAATTTTCATTCCAATTTTGTTGTTCTGGCAAAATGGGCCACAACATGGGCCGTGAAATTTAATCTTTTAACGTGAGAATCAGATGGTTTAGACTTGGGCTTAATCTAGTGTCTGAATTGGGCTAGAATGTATCGAAAATTAGTCCACTCCGAAAAGTTGGCTCAATTATGAGTCTACTTTTTTGTTATTAAAAGATAATAATTCTTGTAATTAATCACGAAAAAAAATATCTTTCTTGTACCTCTAAAAAGCAAATATAAAAACATAAAGTTACGAAATGGCAAAAATTAACAAACGACCAACAAACAATGCCAGACCCCCTAATATCAATATATCTATAAGTATAATTATCGATTTTGCAACGCACGACATATCCAAAGAAAGTACACGCGGCAAACAACACAATCATCTCAAACAACAACCACATTTTTAGCAAACCAGACTCTTAAAACGAGAATTGCGGGAACACTTGATATGTATTTTTGGCTATAATGTTACAAATATGTGTAATTAACTAATGCACAAAATTAATGGTCTATTCCAATATTTTGCAGTTTCACAAATATGATTATTTGAACTTTTGTTGGAATGAAAAATTGTAGTACGTAACAAATTTTATCCGTATGAATTTTCTTGTAGTTTAATTTAATACTTCGTTAACTGTTCTTAAAACAAAAAAAATAATTCCAGGGTTAGTTTCTTAGGGGATAGGAAGAACAAATTACAACTGTAAAGCATTTTTTGGCTTTCGATCATGTGTATATATTGATAAATAATAATAAATGAAAAAAAGAACATAAAGTGTTAAAAATATAGCCATTCTTGGCTTTCAGCTCCACAACTAGCTTATCTTATCATTCAAATTCCATTGAAGCAAGATATTATAAAAGAAGACAACAAAAATATGTTAATACATCATACAAAGTCCTCTTTTCCATTTTCCTACAATGTAATGACCTTTTCCACCATGCATACATCATGAATTTGCCTGACCATATATCTGTCAATCTCGTGCCATTCGACAATTATTTATGACATATTTATTCTGAACGATTATTTAAGAGTGTCAAAAATGATGTAAAATGGTGTAAGGAATTATTGTAAATTATGTGAATAATAAAGGTGAAATAAAAAATAAAATAAAAACAGTAACATATTATATGAGACAACCTAAAAAGAAATATTGTTTCATAAATAATGATACAATGATAAAAAAAGAAAATAAAAAAAAACCCACAGTGCAACACTGCATGTCTTTGGACTAGCAAATGTTTTCATGCATGCACCAATGGAATCTCTCCTTCCCAATCTTTTCCTTTATTTTTTTTCTATCTTTTTTTCGCCTCATTCTTTTTATCTTCCTTTATGCTAAAATGGCTTTACCAAAAGTGTCATCTTATCATCATGCCTTTCTTTATGATCAATTCTATCTTTCAATCTCATCCATTTACATCGTCTTTTCTCATTTTCCTTCTTCTAGTCCGGTCTAATTAGAAAAATTAAAGGGAAAAGACAACAAAGATATTTTACATTTCAACAAACACGTTTCTTTTATCGCACGTAAATAATGGTGGACGAAAAAAAATTGGCTGCAAAAGATGGATATGAGAGAAGAAGAAGAAGAAGAAGATAACGTTACAAAATATATTTTTGCATTAACCTAATTTATGTATTTTTACATAAGTAAATATTTTTTTCCTGCATCCACCCTGGTTAAGCCCCTCTTACTGTGTCCGCCGTTGATGTATATAGCTTTTAATGAAGAGTACAAAATGTATTCCTCCATGTATATGCATTTGAGATCTCTCAAAAGCCAATGTACATTTTCTTTATCAAAAGAAAAAAGGTCCTTTGGTTGTTCGAAAAATGGAAAAAGTAAATAAATTACCCAAACCCAAATAGGAGACTGCGCATGTTTATGAGGATTAATGGTTGATGGCTTTTTTGTAAGAAAACGAAAGCCTTCTTTTTATCTCTTTGCTCAATTCAACATGCATGGTTTGGAGATTTAAGATTTTCATTTCCACAGATGGAAGCAATAACACTCAATATCATATAAAGTTTTGCTTGGAAATAAATTTAATTGTAAAATTGGTTGAATCATTATGTGATTTCATGTTATCGGGTGATGCACGATGATATATGTCACATTTTCACGTGGAAAATTATGCCAAATTTATGGGGGGTTTACCTAATTGAATTATATCTTATTCCGTTATATATACACACAAAATTTGATAAATGGCATAAAATACTAATGTAAAGTTTATCAACCGGAAATTTCCTCATTTATTTGTTGAGGTTTTAATGCTATTTTTTTATAAGAATAATTCGTATATCTTTTTATTACCTATAACTTTTTTTTGGTAAAAAAGCTCTTTATATATTTTCTGCAGATATTTATAACTTCACTTTTAACAAACTAGTAACATGAATTTGGGCCCTCTGGCTGTACCAAAGATTGAGTTAGGTCCAATTCAAAAACAAAATAAGTATATCTGATGGATAGTGATGCTAAGACGTCATTCATTAATGTCAAATAGATATGGTGTGACTAGTTTGACTATATTTCATATTTACATTTTAGACATATTTGATCATACATATATATATACGGTAACTTTTTATTACCATAAGCATATTAATTAGATAACTAATTTTTATAATCATTAATTTCAAAATCATCATTGTAGCCACTCCTAGTTATTTACAGTATTACTTTAATTTTAATTTGGAAAACACGGAAAAATGTTCGCACTTACAAATATTTCATGTTTGTAAAATTGCGATGACTAACAAAAATATTTCATATTTGATGCTCTTTTCAACGTCACTATTCCAATTTTGCCTATAAATTTACGACTAAGTATACCTTTAAATGTTTATCAAACACTACACGAACTAAAACCAATCAAACTCTAAAACTACCATCGTCAAATAGTGACAACTTCCAAGTATTTTCTCCGTCCCAAACAATACTCTTTTTATTTTCATTTTGATTTATTCCACAAAATTAGTCCACTTCTATTTTAGCAAGTTTTTTCTTTCTTACTAAATGGACCCTATTTTTAACTAACAATATTTTAACACTTTTCTTTGTTATCATCTTTTTACTTTATCTATTTTGCATTAAATCGTATCGCCCCTAAATTCTTATTTTTAGGGATGGAGTGACAAACACAATGTTAATAATCTCATCTGACTAACTCATACTGTGGAGTGTAAATTCATACTCCAATTATCAGAGATGTTAAAAGTTAGAAATAATTGAAGTACACATTTAAGACATATGATGGGATGAAGTAAATAAATCCAAATTAAGAGTAAATAATGCGTCAGCGACAAAGAGGAAATAGGAAATGGATGGTGAAAGTCTACATATTCCCACGTATTAATCCCATTCCTTATCCATCTACAAAATTGGGCCCAAATTACGTGTAATTTTGCCTTTTGAATTTCCCACCATTTAATCGCACACTCTTTGCTTCTTCCCTTTCACTAAAGAGAAAAGCTACTAGGTTTGTAATGCTCATATCATACTTGTAATAATGTATAATGAAATTAAGGTAGTGGACTAATTCAGTATACACCTATGGCCGCTTGTTCGTCGATAAATTAATGTTGTTGGAGAAACGGTAAGAATTTTGAATTAGTTATGTTAATAGGCTTTATGATTAAAGTACTATTTATTAATTAAATCATTAATTGAAAAAATAATGATAATAATATTCTTAACTAAAAATATCATTCATAATTTTAATATTTATATTCCCTTTCGTCCCAAAGTAGTTGAGTCGTTTCTTTTTCTTGCACCCGTTATGAGAAAATGATAATAAATATTTAAAGTGAAGACAGAATAATATAGATAAGAATATTCTCTATATTATTTCTCTTACATTACTCTATCTCTCCATTTTAACAATATATTATCATTTTTTAAAACCAAGTGTAAAAATAAATGACTCAATTACCTTGAGATGGAGGAATATAAAAATTGATTTATTAAATTAATGACCGAGAATAATAATAATAATAATAATAATAATAATAATAATAATTTCTATTATATTTATTATTGATCCATAACTTTTAAATATATTAGGATTTGTTAAGTAAGTTATTAAATAATATTCTTACCATTCATTACTAATATTCTTGTTATTAATTAGCTGCACAAGTTTTAGTGTAAAATAACTAAAGTCCAGATAGATGAAAATGAAAATGTTAAAGTTTTTTAGTGGAAAATGGATTATTTAAAAATAAAAAATTATTTTGAAAAACAGGACTATTAATTTTGGACTAAAGAGTATTAATATATATAAATCCTTAAATTAATAAAAAGAATACTTAAAAACTAAACTATTACCCTCTCCGTCCCATAAGAATATGCACTCTTTCCTTTTTAGCCCGTTCCAAAGGAATATGCATTTTCCAATTTTGAAAACCCTTTTCTCTATAATGAGGTGGGATCTAGTCTCCACTAATAATACTTTAATTATTTTTTCTCTACCTCTCTCGTACCAATTTTGCATTAAAACTCGTGTCGAACCCAAAATGCATTTTGGGAACGGATGGAGTACTAAGTAACGAGAGAATAGTAGATAATAAATAGAGTATTATAATTTTATTATTTTTGTTACTTTCTTATTTATATTGTAGAGTCATGCTAAACAAATTTCTTTAAGAACATTCTCATAAAATTAGAGGAAAATTATTTTATAATCAATTATAGTAACACATAAACTTCTCATGAAACTATAGACTTTACTAATCCGACATTGATATTTTATCCGCCTACTAATCCCACCAAGGCACCAACTCTCTTTTAATAATTAATTATTATTTTCACTCGGATTAAGATAGCGATAATGGGGAACGTCATGATGGTTTTATAAAATAAATGAGCCTATGAATTCAAGATTTCACGGTTATAGCTATGATTATCATTAATTGCGCTTTTGCCGTCATCACTTACACACAATGTTGAGTGAAAGTGGCCCTTTATATTATTTTATTCAATCTTAAGATTATAATTTAAATGGTCGTTCTATTTGCTAGATCAAATAATAATAAGATGAAGTATATATAAAATTGAATTATAAAATTATTTTAATTGAAGGAGAGTGACTATGAATAATCATCATATCATCCAAGATTGAATTATGATATTTAGTTTTATAAACTAACACAATACATATTTAATCCCTAAAAATAATATTGCAAACCTAAATAGCCCCTACATCTAATTTCTTATTAAAAGTTTAGAAATAAACGTGTAGTATTTTGCAATTTCAACGAGTAAATTATTGGAAATCTTAAATGTCAATTATAATCGAAGATTAAAAATATCCTTATATCCAAAATAAATGTCACACTATTTTTTTTCTATATTAATACATTAAACAATCCTTTCTCTCTCTCTCTCTCCATTATTGCTTCCGTTACCATTTTCACTCTCTAGTAATCCATTCAACTATATTTCTCTTTTTATTTAACATCCTAAAGTCTAAACTACATCTAATAAAATAAAGCCATACACAATTAACTGAAAAAAGGTTGATTTTTTTCCATCATATAAGTACCTTAGTTTTTCACAACTAAAATAAACATTTTAAATTCTGTTTACTTCTTCCCATAATATATGTCCACAATTGGAGGGACATTTCCCCAACATCATATGAAAGTAGCATCAATTTAAGGTTCATCTTCCCCGGTCCAAGAATTATCTACAACAAGCCCCCTTCTAATAACCTACTTTTTGAATAGCAAAACACTAATTACATACACAGATATGTGTGTGTGTGTGTGCGTGGTCGACATTTCCTCAACTATTCAAACATAAATGTAAGGTCAATAACAAGCCAATTTAGTAAGAATTTAAACTTTTTACTTCCTTACACCTAGTGGCGGATCCAGAAATTTTTATTGGGAGGTGCGATAAATATATATATAATACGTATCTTACAAAAATTATTTGTGAAAGGTTTGATTCATTTTTTAAAATATTTTTGTTATACAATAATCATATAATTAACAAAAAAACAATAAAATAGAATAGTAGAAAAAGAGAAAAAAAACGAAAAGTAAAAGAAAAACGTAAAAATGCATGTAGAAATGAGCTAAAATGTAAGTAAACAAACTAAAACACAACGACAGCTGCCACTGCACCAACAAAGCTTTAGATCTATACTTGGATCAATATGTAATAAAACGTCAAATATCCGGGGTACAGTTGTACCCCTTTGTTATATATTGGATCCACCACTGCTTACATCACTTTTTATGATGAGCTAATATTATGAATGTGTAGTATAATTTAAGATATGTCTCAGAGAAAAAAAAATTATTACTGTAAACTACATAGCAAGCTAGGCATTAGGACAAAATTTGACAAAAGACAGAAAGGATATGAAGCAAAAATATTGTTATTAAAGTAGGAAGAATTGATAAGTTATTCGCAACATTGAGAGGAATATCTTGTCCCCCTGCCCCTTATAATTTTCTTGACAAGTTTGGGCAATCACAAGAAACATTCAATATTCACAACAACCATGTATGTTATGAATTATGAAATGTGCAGAAGAAAGTAAAGTTAAGAAAAGTGCTCATCCCCCACCCTATATAACCTTCCCCTCACTCTACATTTCATTTCCCCCTCTCTCTCTTACTTTTCATTTGCTCTCTCAACAACTAGAAGAAAAAGAATAGTGAATCTGTCATGGCAAATCTTCCCACCAAGGCCTCCTTCTTACATTTTGTTCTTGGATTCTTTCTCACTTTAGCAGGTAACACTACACCAACTCCCTCTCTTTTCATGTTTGCCAACGTTACTTCACATATTTTATAAAGATAATATATAGTCATTTAAATTGCGAATTTTAATCAAATTCTGACTAGTTTATAAAATTGGATTAAATAAGAAATTATTAATTTTTCACTATTGTCCCTTCCATGTATAAACAAAACACAAAAACAATAGTATCATTTAAAATTTTAAGCAGCTATAAATATGTCGTTTTCTTAAAAAACGAGACAATTGAGAAAAATCGTAACGCTGTATTTTAATATTCTATTTTCAAACACGATTGACCAGAATTTAAGTAAAGTTCGTGATTTAAATGTTATACAACGACAGGTTTCGGTTTCATACAAGAAGCTCAATCACTAGGCATAAACTACGGCCAAGTGGGGAACAACCTCCCGCCGCCGCAGAAGGTTCTCGAACTCCTCCGCTCCCTCAAGCTAAACAAAGCCCGAATCTACGACACCAACCCGCAAATCCTCACCGCATTCGCCAACTCCAACGTGGACCTAATCGTGACCGTCGAAAACGACATGCTCGCAACCTTATCCGACCCGAATCAAGCTCTCCAGTGGGTCCAAACCCGCATTAAACCTTACTTCCCGACAACGAAAATCACCGAGATCGCCGTCGGGAACGAGGTCTACACCGGCGAGGGCACCGCCCTCCTCGCCCAACTCGTCCCGGCCATGGTCAGCATCCACGCCGCCCTCGCCCGCCACGGCCTCGACCGCTCCATCAAAGTCTCCACCCCCAACAACCTCGCGGTTCTTGAGGAATCCTACCCGCCCTCGGCGGGCAGGTTCCGCCCTGAAGTGGCCGCCATAATGCCGCAGTTCCTGCGGTTTCTGGCGGCCACCAGGGCGCCTTTCTGGATAAACGCGTACCCGTACTTTGCGTACGAGGACAGCCCGGATAAGATCCGGATCGACTACGTGCTTCTCAACCCGAACCCGGGGATGGTCGACCCGAACACCGGGCTGCATTACGACAACATGCTTTACGCGCAGGTGGATGCGGTGATTTACGCGATGGCGAGACTGGGGTTCGGGGGGATCGAGGTGCGGGTGTCCGAGACGGGGTGGCCGTCGCGGGGGGACGTTAATGAGGTGGGCGCCACTTTCCAGAATGCGGCGGTATATAATCGGAATATATTAAGGAGGCAGCAGCGGAATGAGGGGACCCCGCTGCGGCCTAATGCCGGGCTGGAGATATATGTGTTTGCTTTGTTTAATGAGGATATGAAGCCCGGCCCGACTTCCGAGAGGAATTACGGGCTTTTCCAGCCCGATGGGACGATGGCATACAATGTAGGACTATCCCAATTGTCTACAACTTCCTCTACCTCTGCCTCTACTTCCACCTCTGCCTCTACTTCGGCATCAATCTTTTTAACTTCCGACGCAACCAAGGTAAAAATAATAATACTCCATCCATCCAACATAATACATCTCATCTCATCAAAATTAGATGTTTATAATAAAATGTTCAATTTCATTTTAAAATTTTATTGGTAAAAAAAGTTCATAATTTCATTTTACTATCTCATTACCTTTCGTTGCATTATCAAGCTAACAATAAATGTAGAATTTATATTTTTATTAACTCTCTCCACCACTTTCATTATACTATAAAAAGATTTTGTTTGTCTGCATGAGATTTTATGCAATGTTACATATAAATTATATAAAAGATATAATACTCCCTCCGTCCCGCACTACTCGCACTTATTTCCTTTTTGGGCGTCCCAAGTTACTTGCACTCTTTCCATTTTTAGTAAAAAATTTCACCTACAACCGTCATTTTTGACTTTCCTATACACTCATTCCTTAATCTCCGAGCCGAAAAGGAAATGAGCGAGTAGCCCGGGACGGAGGGAGTAAAATAGAAAGAGTGGTATATTCCGGTTCTAAATATGTGCATCTTCAATAAAATATATATATATATTTTTAAATGTATCACACTGAATTATATAAATAGACTAATACTAGTGATACATTTTCAATGATGGATTAGTGAACTTTAATCATGACCGATGCACCACTATACATCCGACGGCAACAAAAAGATGCATGAATTGTACGGATGTGACTATAGTGGATATTTAACAGCAAGTTGCAAATTTATATGATAAATTAAATATGTAATGGGGTATTTTTAACTCATTGCTAATTTTAAATTTATTTTTAATTTTGAAACAGGTTAACCAGATAGGATATTTGAGCTTCCCATACTCAATATTCCTATATTTTCTGGGCTTCCAAGTTTTTGTGAGAAGACATTGCTAAAACACAAGGAGGGTGCTCATGTAAATACAACTATGATTGCTGGAGGAAATAGGATCTGTCTTTTCACATTTTTGGCATATTAGAGATGGGATTCAAAATTGAAGAATTCTTTTGTTCTGATGCTAAAGACATATATGAATGACCATTCATCATTTGTTGATATATGTATGTGTATATGTATGCAAGATTCTTCCACTAGCTAGTGACTCTTAAATTCAAATCAATTAGATTGTGTATTAGGTCATTGCATTAGTAGGATTACTATTGTAATAGATCTATCTAGCTATCTTTATCAATATAAAAATATATTGATTTTGGTCCCTAAAATCATTAACTTTTCCAAAAATCTGCTATTTTCCATGAAGATATATTAAAATGGTACCAAAAAATCACAAATTTTGGTGGAGCGTGTCTTCCCAGCCAGACCTGATTTGAATTTTTTTTTTGGCAAAATACGATCTATATGGACAATCATAAAGTCTACGTGTGCACATTGGAAATTTAAGACCTTACGAAGTTGTTTCTTTCCCTAGCTTTTTCGATAAATCTAAAGTCAACAAATTGCAGTTAGAAGTTTTCTAGGCTAGAATACTTTGGATCGGAAAACCGGTCTCTGTATTTGGGAAAATGGGAAAATGTTTTGCGTATTTGGGGCATGACTAATACACTATTTGTTTCTTAAATGTTTTAATTTTAACCCTAGGGTTTTTACACATCATACTCCACATGAAGAAAAGTAGAGACAACAAGGTTTAAAAATACAACGTAATCCAGCCTGAACCGTCTGAGGAAAAACAACTAATGCTAAAGTTTTGTGATTTTTCATACGACTTTTATAATTAATGGGGACTTTTATAATTAATGGGAAATAGCAAATTTTTATGAAGTTAATGTTTTCAGTCACCAAAATTTCTAAAAATATATGTATTCCTTCTTCGATAAAGATTTAGCATGAACTTTTCTTTTTCTTCCCATTTTGCTTTAAGAAGTGGGAAATTAATAGTAAATGCAGAACCGCCGCTTCCTCTACGAAATTGAGGGACAATCTTACTTGGAATTTTGAATAAAGGTGTAAGCTTTTGGACGTGGATTCCACAAATATTCTGAATACATTAATTAAAATAATGCTCGAAAAATAAAATAAAGTTTGTGATTAAAAATATTCAAGATAATGTTAATTAGCTTAATCGTCAAAGGTTAAGCTTTGTTTTGTTCTTAATGGGCGGCCTATCTTTATTCCATCGCCATAACCGTCGGCATTAATTGGCAGCATCATCTTTTTTTTTCTTTTTTATCATTTTCGAAACAACTTTAAATCACAAACACGCACACACACACACACACAGTGAAGTAATCAGTCAGCTAACGTGCACATGAAGCCCAATATATGACTAAAACACTAATAGAAACTTTACTTTAATATAATCATATTTATTGCAAGCTTTAGCTAGCTTATTCTAGATTAATTTTACTATATCTGGTTAAATATATTCTCTGCGTGTGTTTTTTGTTTTATTAGAATTGTGCTCGCCATACTCTAAAATAATCTTTTGAAGAGACAATGGATCAAATTCTAACATACTCCCCATCTAGTCCCCAACAAAAGTCTCATTTTGGCATTTTCATTCGGTCACCAATAGAATTCCTATTTCACATTTATTATTTTTAAGTAAGTGGATCACACATTTCACTAACTCACTTCACTCACATTTTACTAAACTTTGATACGTGGGTCATTGATTCACACGAAATTAAATTTACTTTTTTTTAAGGAGAAGCCGCACTTCTGAAATATGTAAGTAGCTATAACGTTACTCTCTCATCTTATAAGAAGCCTATTTTGGTTTTTTTGTCTTAACATGGGACTAAACCAAACAAAAACATGAAATGGAAGGAAATTGATTTAGGAGCTCGGCGGTTAGCAGCTTTATTTTGTGCAAGAAAAAAAAAGTGGGGCCCATTAACACGTATATAATGCATGTGATAGTGTACTAAGGGGAAACATACACATGCTGCCCAAACTTTGAGACTTAGCCCCATCACCTTCCTCTTTATCGACTTGTAAATCAAATTGCAATATTAGGTTTATCTCATAGTACATGTTATTCTAAGTGGAAAATGCTTGTTGCCGAAGTTTTCTGATATCGTTGTGTTATTCACACGTGAGTTGACAATTTCTCATGCATAGAAATGTTAAGTAAAAGAAGATTAACTTAAATACTTAATGATTCACCATTGCTATCGTCAATACGTGTTGAGACAGAACCTAACGAAGATTTGGTTGGTTTCTCCTTTGTGTATCAGGTATGCTTTACTAAATGAGATCATACCTGGCTAGCCCCAATCGAAATCTAACAATTACTATAGTTTTTTACCATACCTAAGTCCTGTGAAAAAAATTTAACAAATAGTATTACTAGAAACATTGGTATTTAATCCGAAGAACTCAAATTGCAGGATGAAAAATTTGAGCATTTGAACAATTGGTTTCAATATATATATATATATATATATATATATATATAGGATTGTGATCAAGATAGAACCATTCTTAAACGTAGAACAAATGCCAAACGGAGGTCGTTAGATCTTTTAATCCAATGGTGTTGATTTGCACAACAACTTCCCATTACAACCAAAACTATATATAAAAGGATGTGATCATATGATAACCCATATTTATGGTGATAACCTAATAACCTATCATTCTATGGATGTAATATATCATTTTATAAAAAAGAATATCATTTTATGGATTAAAAGTATCATTCTATGCATGCTGAAAAAATATCATTTTATAGTGTATAAATATCATTTTTAGTAAAAATGATATTTTTGACCCATAAAATGATAGGTTATTAGGTTATCACCATAAATATGGTTATCATATGATCACATCCTTATATATATAGGGGTGCGTTATAATGATAACCCTATAACTAAATCTCCACCACACATTTTTAAAATATGTGGTTTCTGTGGGTGCCAACGCCAATTCCAGATCCAAGGTGTACCAATAGCCTAAACTGTGGTACCTCCGCTCCACCGTCATCGAAGCACAAGACATTTCAATGCTAAACTTGAAAGAGTCGAGCTTCCAATTGAAGGCACAGTTGGGATTTCAGGTCCAGAAAACAAAACAGGTCAGTGGCGCGCCGCCGTCGTGGAATGAGGATCTGATGTTCGTCGCCGCGGAGCCTTTCACGTCTGAGAACGACCTCGTGTTCATCCTGATCGAGCACAGGCCGCCCAAGGAGCAAGCTATTGTCGGCGTCACCAGAGTACCTCTAACGGCCATCGAGCGACGGGTCGACGACCGAAACGTGGTGTCGAAATGGTTCACACTGGAGGATCTGAACGAAGAGAATAGAGTATACAGAGCCAGAGTGCATCTGCGCCTCTGTTTCGACGGTGGATATCATGTCATGGACGAAGGAGCTCATGTTGGCAGTGACTACCGCCCCACAGCTAAAAGTATCATTATATCATTGTATCAACTCATAGTATCATTCTATCCGCCAAGACTATCATTCTATCCGCCAAGACTATCATTCTATCCGCCAAAACTATCATTTTATGTACATACCTACAAATCAGTAAAAGTATCATTGTATCAACTCAGAGTATCATTCTATCCGCCAAAACTATCATTTTATGTACATACCTTCAAATCAGTAAAAGTATCATTGTATCAACTCAGAGTATCATTCTATCCGGAAAAACTATCATTCTATTCGCCAAAACTATCATTTTATGTACATACCTACAAATCAGTAAAAGTATCATTGTATTAACTCAGAGTATCATTCTATCCGCCAAAACTATCATTCTATCGGCCAAAACTATCATTCTATCTGGCAAAACTATCATTTTATGTACATGCCTACAAATCAGTAAAAGTATCATTGTATCAACTTAGAGTATCATTATATCCGACAAAACTATCATTTTATGTACATACCTACAAATCATTAAAATTATCATTTTATGTACTAGTACTACTATATATTTAATTAATTAACTACAATATTTTCAATTCTAGCTTCTACTTATTTTAGTAGCCTTAAAGTAAATTATATGCATATCGTTGAATACATGCATATACCGGCGGTTAGTTATGACTTATGAATGATGCGAGAATAGGAGAAGATGAAACACGAGTAGAAACAGAAGAATCGATTTCCCAATTTCTGCCGTCCCTTAAATTTCAAAGCATAAGTATATATATTGTATATATTAATATATAGCTCACAAGACTTGAATTAGTTAGATCCATCATACATGCCCAATAATACATCATCTATTTGATAATACACCATCACCGAATTAAGCAGGGAGGGGCTATCAAATTCAAGGCCATAATACAATACTACTGCTGCCCAAAATCGAGCATGTAATCATGTAATCATTCTATCCGCCAAAATTATCATTTTATGTACATACCTACAAATCAGTAAAAGTATCATTGTATCAACTCAGAGTATCATTCTATCCGCCAAAACTATCATTCTATCCGCCAAAACTATCATTTTATGTACATACCTACAAATCAGTAAAAGTATCATTGTATCAACTCAGAGTATCATTCTATCCGCCAAAACTATCATTCTATCCGTCAAAACACATTACTCTTATTCTGATTTTACTTCACTCTTGTTCACAAAACACATCACTCTTGTTCAGAAAACACTTCACTCTTTTTCACAAAACACATCACTTTTGTTCAGAAAACACTTCACTCTTGTTCACAAAACACATCACTCTTATTATGATTTCACTTCACTCTTAGATTTTTCGCTGATAAAATGATACTTTTGCATCATAAAATAATAGTTTGAGGGATAAAATGATAGTTTCAAATGATAAAATGATATTTTTGCATGATAAATTGATTGTTTGAGTTTTTTGGTTGGATAAAATGATAGTTTCATATTGATTACTTTCAGTATAGCAGCAAAACGGATAATTAAGAGCTACGGCCCGAAAGTAAGAAAAAAGAACAAAAAATGGAAGCATGTAAGTCCAATTCTGACATTGATATAAAAGGAAGCATGTACATGAGTAAATTTAAGCAGATCAGATATTAGTTTGTATTAAAAGGACGAGATGCATTTTAACCCTTGGAACCAACCAAAAAAAAAAACAGCCAAAGCCAAAAGAAATGCAAGGAAACAAACAAATAACATCTGAAACCGCGTCAAGTAAAAATTATTTGAAGCCCAGTAGTGAATCACGCCAATTGCAAGGAAAAAGCTACATTTAGAAAATGTGTGGTCCAAATTTGGTTATAGGGTTATTACATAAATTGGGGGTTATCATATGATCACAACTCTATCTATCTATCTATATATATATATATATATTGAACCTCAGCTTTGAGGTAGAATGAGAAATTGATTCTTATTCAGAATATGAATTACATATTTATATATCCTGTCTATGTAGGATAAATTGAACATAATAATCCTACGTAGAAAGCCTCTCTTTCTTGTACAAATGCAAAGCTAAGTACGTATGGATTAAACTTGACATCTGCCTCTCGACTTTCTTTGTAATCTTCCTTGATTCTCAGACTTCATTTGTTTATTGCAACAATCTTTATTATTGCAGCTTTCTGCAAACATACATGCATATATTTGTAACTATTGTTTTTAATCTGATATAATTTACGAGCATCGTGATGACCAGACTCGTTTACGATACTCTCCCAACGCCCAGAGTGGGAATATATTCCTGTATTGCGCGTAATGCACCATGCAGTTCTTCATGTACACCCCTGTTATGTCCTGCCAATTTTTCAATTTTTTCAGTAAAATTTTCAAATAAAGCCATTTTTTGAGACATATTAAGATATACTAGGTGTTCGTGTTTTCTATACCTCCCGAGGGAAATCTCCATCGTCCATTTGTGCATTGATCAACAGCTTTGCTGCTCTGTGTAGAGGTTTCGGATCTCTCTCTGCTTCTCCGGCATACATGAGACCGAGCATTGCCCATGACGTCTGAACCAAATTCGTTCGGTTGCCCTCCAATGCAATGTATTTCTGTTACAACATCGTATTTATAGCTTCAATGTTTTTATCTTATAATGTGATTTTATATATTCAATTTTACTAAGATTTATACCATGCATGGGCAAGACTCAAGGCTTTCTCCCCATCCACCTTCCTCATTCTGTGTTGTCAAGTAGAAATTCACAGCTTTTCGCACTGCTTCGCTGCTCTCATACGTCTTCCCGGCTGCAGCAAGTCCTCCCAAGACGAAGCACGTTCCGTACAAGAAGCAAATTCCCCAGTATCCATACCTGCAATATCAGTATATGATCATTCAAGTCATTTGCTTGTTAAAAAAATGGAAGTGAGAGTAGTGATTAAAATAGCTTACCATGAACCATCAGGCCGTTGCCTTCCTTCAAGAAACTTCAATGCATGTGCAACAGAGGCCTCGATCTCATTGGTTCGATGCCCCGGGTACAAACGGTTGAACGAGATCAGTGCTTGGATTATACAAGCAGTGTTCTCCACATGCCTAAACCAACAGAAAAAAAATCTTGGTAAAGATATAATAACTGACCCAACAGTATATTTTGTCGAAACAGAATATCTAAAATAAATTAACGATATATTCAAGAATCGGGCAACTTACTCTGACTCGACCACGATGTCTGCAAAGATCTCCGAAGGGTTCAAAATCTGCAGATACGGCTGCGGAACTGGCGGCTCCCATATCGCAAATCCGCCGCTCAAAGGACTCTGCACACAAACAAACAAAGTCCATACATTCACTTCAAAAATATCACATAAACTCATATAAATTTAAAATAGAGATTAATTTTGTTACCTGCAAATAAAGTAGCCCATTGACAGCCTCGTGCAAGCGCGCAGCGTCAGCCTTATCTCCGGCAATTTCAGTAGACATCTTCGACAGCATGAGCAGACACTTTAGTGCTTCAGAGGTGCAGTCGGAGACGGCCCATCCCTGATCTTGATCGGAGAAAGTCCATGAGCCTTTAGTGAAGTGACGATACATGGCCGGGTAATCCCCCTTGGGATTCTGATTCACCTGAGACTCCTTCAGAGAGTCTCCGTATTCCTCTACCATCCCGGTTGAGATAATCGCTTGAGTCGCGAGAACACTGTCCCAAAGCTGACTTCCGATGCCCAACATCTTCATGTCGTCTTCCGCCAGCCACATGTAATCAGGAACTCTAGCTAAGTGGTACTTGAATTCCTCACAGTTTGGATCGTGGGCGAACCAACACACCATCTGCAGACTCTGCATCAAAACCAACAAACACAAGATATGAAGCGGTTTGCGGAAGTGTAGTAAAGCAACAATGTAGGTACGAGGTACCTTCTCCATGCATCCAGTGGTGATGTATCGGCTCTCCTAAAAATAAAACTAGATACCACAATTTCGTTTTCAAATTTCAATGACATGCTTTAAAATATACTAAGGATAATTTAGTAAAAGATTAAATAAAATAATAACACTATCGATTTAACTAAAATATAAGAAGGATAATATAGTAAGAACATAATATCTACTTCCATCCATGAAAAATAATCTTACTTTTTTCGTTTGTGTCATGCACCAAAATTAGGTTTTATTTATTTATTTATTAAAACTTATCTCACCCACGAAATATTATAAGTAGGGATGTCAATTTAGCCCGCAACCCGTGGGCTAGCCAGAATAGCCCGCCAAATTTATAGGGTTAGGGCTGAAAATTTTCAGCCCGATTAACCCGCAACCCGTTAAGGCCAGACCTGAAAACCCGATGGGCTGGCCCGGAAACCCGATAAAATTTCTATTGTTCTATTTGTTTGACTCTAATTCGACACTTCATTGATTATTTTATAATATAGATTACTAAAAAAATAACTTTCCATTTTATATATTAAATATATAAATTATATATTGAGTTTTATTAATATAATAATAGATAAATGAATTAGAAACTTTAAATTCACTAAAAAAATATATTTAAATTTCTAAACATGCTTTAAAATTTCTTGATGTTTATGTTTTAATTTGTATAAATCTCAAATATTAGTATTTGATCATATTTATGTTTGAGTTTAAGTATATATCTCAAATTCATCATAATTAAAAATTTTACATTTTATAAATATAACTAATTTTCACAATTATTTATTGGATTGATCGCATGTTAATTTTATCGGTAGCAACCCGATTAACCCGATGGGCTAGCCCGAAATCCGAGCTTTTACGGTTAGGGTTGAACTTTTATAACCCGAAAAAATCACAACCCGATTAGCCCCCACCCGATTGTCCCGCAACCCGATGGGCTGGCCCGATTGACATCCCTATTTATAAGTCAGGTTCGATATGATTGATGTGCCATTACCATTTATCGAGCCTTCATTTTGAAAATTAGCCCATATCTCCAAACATATTAACTCTGGGCCCATGTTAATCCAATATTGGGCTTTAAATCATAAAATAAAATAATTCTAAGCCCATATCATAAACTATTAAGGCCCAATAATAATAAAGTCTAGAACCTTCTATAGACTGAGCCTTCTAGATTTTTCTACTCCTCTCTACGCTTCAATATATTTAAACATTTCTAGATACCACTTCAATCGATTTACCAATTTGCAATTGAAAGCTAACAATGGCGAGCTGCGATGATTTAGCTCTGGACATCGAGGAGTTGAAGCAGCTTCAAAGCATCGCGAAGCGACCGCGCGTCGTTTCTCTCATTTCCTCTGAGATTCTCAACCTGGAGAAGGTAACGCCTCTCTGCATTCGACGCTAAATTTAGATTTCGTGTGTTTGGCTGTTTAGCAGAGGTTATTATTGGTCGTTTATGTTTAGAAATGCGCATTTGGAGGTTGGTCTAGGGTTTGTATAATTCGAGGATTTCTAATTTTGGGGATATTTGAGATATGTGTAAATTGATATGTATGCGGTGTGATTAGGAATTCGTGGATTGATGCTTGAAAATCTAACTAATACACTTATGTTAGTTATAGTAAGTTTTGATTTCACGCTGTTGTAAGTTTCGGTTGATTCCTTCTTTCATTATCATGACCAGTGCTGAAAAATTGATAATGGTAGAAGATTTTGGTTATGTTTATTGGTGTTGATTTAATGATTTAGCTTGTTTGATTGTTGGTTTGAAATCCGTGTTTTGGTTCCTTTTAGATGTTTAGAGTGATCCATTACATGTTTCTTATTGTATGACTTCATTTGGTATTCCTATTTCAGCAATTATCGAATGCAGCGTCTCGAAAAATGCCTACTCCAGCTTCAGTAGTTGACACACCAGCCCCGATTTCAAGTGCTCCGAAGGCTGTATCCAGCAGCTCTTTGTTGAGTTATGTTCCTCTCAGCTCCTTCAGCTGGGATCAGGATAATGATCAAGTAAAGGTGAGGGTGCGATTAACCGAGGGGATTGATGTGTTCTGGTATAAACTGAGTGCCTGACTATGTATTTGATCCTGTTTTATTTGTGGGTAGATTTATATACCGTTGGAAGGTGTTGATCGAGAGAAAGTTGAGGCTGATTTCAAGCCAATGTCTGTTGATATCAAGCTACATGACGTCCAAGGAAAGAACTATCGTTGTGCAGTGCCAAAGCTCTGCAAAGAGGTCGCACCTGAGAAATGTAAGTTCATTGTGAAGCCAAAGAGAGTGGTTGTCGTTCTGGCCAAAGCTGCCAAGGGAAGCTGGTTGGATTTGCACTTCAAAGAAGATAAGGTAGTTACTTTAGTCTAGTCGAATAGTAAACTATTGAAGATCGAAAAGTGATTCCACCTAACGAACAATTTTGTATGTCTTAGCTGAAGCCACCGAGTTTGGAGAAAGAGCGGGATCCAATGGCCGGGATAATGGACTTGATGAAGGTATGTTTCTTGGTTGTTGGTTGTCATACTTGTGCTTGCGTTATCCAGTTTTAACACCCGTGATTCGTTTTGCAGAACATGTACGAGGAAGGTGATGAGGATATGAAAAGAACAATTGCTAAAGCATGGAGCGATGCAAGATCTGGCAAAGCGGCTGATCCTTTACAAAGCTATCGTTGAACGCACAAAACTAGGGATTCGAGTTATAAACGCACTGCTGTCTGTTGGTTTCATGTGTGTTCTTAATGAGTCTCAAGTTATATGTGATGTTAGTTTTGAACTAACATGTATTTTTGATACATTATGTCAACTCAGTGTTTAATATGAGAGAGTTTTGAAAACTCGTGCTTGTAATTAAGCCGATGACTCGATTGTCATGCTTGTGATGACTCATGACATGTAGGGGGAAAAAAACGTTTGTAGCAATGAACTCATTTTGTATTAATTATGTCAATTGATAATTTTGTACTAATATGAAATAATAATGACACTTTTGTACATATATGATAAAAAAAATTGTGCTCCATGTTCATGTAAACAAAAAGTTGATGAGTGTCTTAGATAGATGACGTAATGTATTAAAATGAAATCCAAATGAAACTTGTGAAATGTAAATGAAAGTTTTTGGATCGCAAACTTTAAAACTTTTTTAAATATGTAACAAGGGGTGAAATATGTATTGGTTAATTTCCCCACGCGTGTGTTGTGTGTGTATAATATTATCAAATTGAATCACTACCAAACGTGTTCTATTTGATGGTTTTTCAGAGGAATATCTTTTCTAATCCATGAACTTTGTCCAATTATTATTTTAGGTATGTGAACTTTGAAAATATCATTTGAGATCCTTTAACTATGAGTAAAAAAGTACTTCGATTGATATTAATTCGTAGTTGAAGGACCTCAAATGATATTTTCAAATTTCCTGACTTAAAATGATAGTTTGAAAAAGTTCGTGGACCATAAAAGAAGTCCCCTCTACTTTGAGTGAACTGCATCAAATGACCCTAACTTTTGCACTTGTTGCACCAGTGACCTCTAACAAAAAAAATAGCACCAGAGGAGCCTAACAAAATATATAATCACAAACGAGATTTTTTCGGACGATAACACCCTCAGGCCTTAAAGGGCATTCTCGTCAAATTAACACTCCATGTTGACTTCGCCCTGCCATGCAACCTACTGCATGTACTGTCACACTGACACATCAAGAGGATATGACTTAAAGTATTATTTTATCTCTCGAAACAATGCAGATGAAGCAGCAACCTTTCACCTCCCAACTTGTCAGCACGCCACTTAAGGGAGTAGTACTTGCATTGTTATTTTGTCAAAGTTGAAACACTTCTCTTCTCTCCATTTCACTCTACTTTTCTTTTCGCTCACTCCCTTTCACTCCTAAACTCCATTTTCGTTCCATTTCACTCAGCCATTTGCATCAACGCCGAGGTTGTTCTTCTGCATCAATAACCCTTTACCCCTTTTAATTTTAATTTCACTTTTGAAAAAAAAAATTGCAGAAAAAATGTGATGATCCTATTTTATTTTCCCCTTTAATTTCCTGTTTTGAAAATAAAAATAAAAGTTTGCAGCAACTTTACAAGGTCGTTTTGGACCGTTTCTGCAAAGAGAAAATAATGTGCCCTTTTACTAATTTAGATATCCAAAAGCAATAGAGTAGGTGGTGGGGTTTGAACCCGGGACCTCAAGATAACCACAGGCCCGCGCTACCAACTGCGCTACAACCCATTGTTAGACAATATATATTTTTATTACTCCTACATTTGTAGTTACTCAATCCGTCCCATAAAATATGCACTATTTCCTTTTTAGTGCGTCTCATAAGAATATGCATTTTCTAATTTTAGAAATTTCTTTCTCTCTAATAAGGTGAAACTGATTCTCCACTAACAATACTTTAACTACTTTTTCTCTCTACCTTTCTCCTATTTTACCAATTTTATATAAAACTCGTATTGAATTCAAAGTATATATTTTTGTGGGAATGTGGAACAGGGGAAATTTAATATTTTGATAATTTAATATGGTGATCGTATATAATTGTACAATTAATCAAATACTAACTACTATTTCTTTGTAACAGAACAAAAAGGTAATGAGAGTCGAGAAGTACTTCCAATATATGTGTCAGAAAAATACTCATTTTTTATTTCGTCTAAAAAATTAGTCTCATTCAGATTTCTTTAATTATCTAATAAACTAAAAAATGACGCTCCCTAATGTATCATTAAAACATTATTCACCATCATGACAGTCATGTTAGATTCCACTTTTGCAACTTTAAAGTTTTAATTTAGTCTCATTCAGAGTTCTTTAATTATCGAATAAACTAAAAAATGACGCACCCCAATGTATCATTAAAACTATATTCACCATCATGACAGGCTGTCAGATTCCACTTTTGCAACTTTAAAGTTTTAATTTAGTCACATTCAGAGTTCTTTAATTATCGAATAAACTAAAAAATGACCCACCCCATTGTATCATTAAAACAATATTCACCATCATGACAGGCCGTCAGATTCCACTTTTGCAACTTTAAAGTTTTAATTTATTCTCGTTCAGAGTTCTTTAATTAAAGAATAAACTAAAAAATGACGCACCCCAATGTATCATTAAAACAGTATTCACCATCATGACAGACCGTCAGATTCCACTTTTGCAACTTTAAAGTTTTAATTTAGTCTCATTCAGAGTTCTTTAATTATCGAATAAACTAAAAAATGGCGCACCCCAATGTATCATTAAAACAGTATTCACCATCATGACAAGCTGTCAGATTCAACTTTTGCAACTTTAAAGTTTTAATTTAGTCTATAATATGAGTATTAGAGTCTAGTTAAATACTCCATCCCATCCCACAAGAATATATATACTCTTTCATTTTTAGTCCGTCCCACAAGAATATATATATTTCAATTTTAAAAACTATTTTCTCTCTTATGAGGTGGGACTTATTCCCCACTAACAATACTTTAATTACTTTTGCTCTCTACCTCTCTCCTACTTTACCAATTTTGCATTAAAACTCGTATCGTCTCCAAAGTGCATATTCTTTGGGGACGGAGGGAGTAAGACATAAACGTTACAGCCATAAAAATCTTAATATTGGACTAGAATAAAATTAATTGGACAAGAAAAAAATATTTTTACATTCATAAATAATTAGTCATCGAAAATTACAAACAAAAGTAATCACGATGTGCTCACTCCACTACGTGCCCTTATCTCTTCAACCATATCGGCTTGGAGCTGGAGATGTTCTTTTTCTTTTCGTATATCACGGAAAGCTTGGAGCAAGTATTCATCACTACGCGGTACACCCATTTGCAGGGGGGCAGCAGTGGCAACACCGTGACTTGATCCAACACCATCGGCCGATGACCAACGCTCCACATATGGTTTTTCATGCATACAAGATATCAACGACATCGTCTTCGTGCCAAACTCGTGTCGGGCACCGTATAATGCCCTATCGCGCTTGGAGCACACTAAATGCTCACTCAACATCCTTCCACGCACCATCTTGATGTTGCGCGAACCAAGATTTCTTCGGACCAATTGGATGCCGGATCTTCTTCACAAATACGGGCCACCGATAGTGTATCTCATCTGCCAAATAGTAGCCCATGTTGTACTGCTCATTGAAGAGAAGCGACGACTGCAGAACATTGATATCGTTGTTAGACCATGCAACATCGAAATACGCATGTCAGATCCTCAATCGGTAGTCAGCAACAACTTCCAGGATTGTCGACGGGTGTTTACTTTTAAACCCGGAAGTGAACTGTTCTTTCCAAGCCACCGAACAGTTCCTCCATTCTTAGTGCATGCAATCTATGTTGCCTATCATCCCTAGAAAACCGTGCACCCTCCCGTGCACATCTAGCAATATCTGGCAGTCGGTGGTGGTTGGCTTTCGTAGATACTCTCCACCGAAGATGGCCATGATGGCCCTACAAAACTGCCTCAAAACAAGTAGGCTAGTTGTCTCACCCATATGTAGGTATTCGTCAAAGCCGGTCCGGCATAGCCAGCTGCCAAATTGCAGCGGTGTACTTCTGTAACGTCGAGAGTCCAATCCTACCGCTGGCATCATATCGGCGGGTGAAGCATCTGTACCGCGAAGCTAATGACGACGATATATGGAGGAAGAGTTGTTCCACCTTTGAACCCGGTCGTAAACTGGCCTCTCACGCGATTGGGCAGTTCTTCCACTGTCAGTGCATACAATCTATGCTACCCAGCAACCACTGGAAGTTGTGTATCCTCCCGTGCAAATCCAGCAAGAATTGGAAATCAGCTGGGGTCGGCTTCCGCAAATAGGTGTCTCCGAAATTCTTCAGACATTCGAGTTCAATCGTCTCAGCGACGTTAAGATATTTGTCGAACATATTGGCACTTCCTCAGTAAGCCAGCTGTCGAAGGCAACCGAGCATTTCTGAAGCAGCGACATACCGATCTTTCCGGTTACGTCAGTGCGGCGACAGTCATATCTCGTACTCCCTCCATATGCCATTAAATGTCGTATTTTTCTTTTTTCGTCCGTCTGCCAATAAATGTCTTATTTCACTTTTACTACATTTGGTAAGTGAACCCTACATTCCACTAACTCATTCCACTCAATTTTTATAATAAAACCAATATATAAAAGTCTCACATTCCACTAACTTTTCTACCCATTTTACTATATAAAGTCAAACAATTTCTTAAATTCGTGCCGGTCAAATATGAGACATTTAATCATATGGATTTAAGGAGTATTACCTACTTTATCATCCCTTTTTATTTTATTCTATTTTTATTTTTTTAAATATATTCTTTTTAAATTTAACTTAATATTTCCTCCGGTCCGCGGTAGTTGAGTCACTTCATTTTCATTTTTAACTATTTATTATCATTTTTGTAAAACGAGTGTAGAAAATGAAATGACTCAACTACCGCGAAACGGATGGAGTATAATTTTTAAAATTTCATATCTAAAAGAAATACCTTCAAAATAGTGAGACATGAATAATAAAACAACGGCTTTACCAAACCAAGTTTTCATTTGTCATAACTGAAATTTAAATTGACACGACGTCGATGCGCCTATATTTATTTAAACATCAACAAACGTATATCCACGTCGACTTCAAAATTGCAATCAACTTGATTAATTGATTAATTAGAATTATTGATTCCTAAAATCATAAACTTTAATCAAAATTTTATAATTATGTTAAATTGTAAAATTTAATTGCAAAAATCATAAACTTATACAGTATAATGAATTTTGAACGATATAGAATTTCGGCGACATCTAGGAGAAAATTTTAACTCAAGCAACTCACAAAATGAGGCTGTTTACACCCACTTAAAGCAACAATGTTTCTTATATTGATCAGTTTCTCACCACATAATCCAACGTGTCACGTCAAATTCAATTTAGAAAAAAAATACTATCAAACTCGTGAAATAATGATTACCCCCCATTAATTAATGGAGTTGGATCCCCTGCGGTGCACAACAGTGCTGTGCACCTCACAACATAATTTTTTAATAATAAAAAAAATATATTTTTTTATTGTGGTGTGAGGTGCACAGCACTGCTGTGCACCGCAGGGGATCCAACTCCTTAATTAATTACCCAATCCTTCTATAATAGCACCACTACTACTCCAAGCTAAACAGTTTATCTTGCCGGAAAAATATTTCAGGTGAAACTAAAAAATGTGGAGGCTGGAGATTGCAGAGGGCGGCGGGCAGTATTTGTAAAGCACGAAACAACTTCGTCGGGCGGCAAATATGCGAGTACAACGAGAACGCCGGAACTCCATGATAGAAATCCATAGGTTCCATCTTAAAACCAATTGGTGATAGGAGGAGAGACCCATGAGACTTATATAGTGGATTAAGCTATTTGTGTACACCGATGTGGGATATTTTTTATGTTCATTTTATGTTTTAATTGTCAACACCCTCCCTCAAACCCTTCAAGGTGAATCTTGGAGGGGTTGAACTTTTTTATGATCGTTTGGACAATCGGCCCAATTTTTTTTTCGATCGGTTAGACCACTGGCCCAAATTTTCAGCCCAGTTATACTGCTGGGTCAGTCATTTTTTTGGTTTCAGCCCAGATATACTGCTGGGTCAGTTAAATATGACCAACAGTCGGCGACCCGCTCTGATACCATGATAGAAATCCATGGGTTCCATCTTAAAACCAATTGGTGATAGGAGGAAAGGCCCATGAGACTTATAAAGTGGATTAAGCTCTTTGTGTACACCGATGTGAGATATTTTTTATGTTCATTTTATGTTTCAATTGCCAACACTCCAGACGAGCGAGAGGCGCAGCTCGTTGATTTCCAGAAGGCTCGCGAAGAATGGAGCGAGAACAGAAAGGCTTCCATTCATGCGGAGATTTGTTTCTGAGATTGCAGCAAAAGAGGGAGAGCGGAATCGATCTACTCGGGATCCCTCCGGTGAGGATTGGAGAGAATGAAGAGATCAGCTATGAAGCCGCAACCACCGCTGTCAAGAAAGCGTTGCGGGTGAACCGGGCGGTTCAAGCTAGCAACGGCCATTGGCCGGCCGAGAATGCCGGCCCGCTTTTCTTCACTCCCCCTTTGGTAACTTTTTTCACAAACTTTGTAGTATGTTGTATGTTATAGTAAAACTGTAACTAATTCTTCGCGATCGTCTTGTGCGATAGCTGATATCTTTGTACATAAGCTGGACGCTGAACAAAGTGATGACATCGACGCACATAAATGAGTCGATTCGCTACATCGACAATCACCGGGTAAATTTAGGGTTAATTCTTTTTTAGTTCTGGGGGTTAATTAAATTCCATAAGTGTACTAGGCTTTTTTTTAATTCCAGCTTTGGGAGAGACGCATAACCCTCATGCGTCGCCGGTTAATGAAACGCATGATCGTGATGCGTTTTAGTGTGAGACGCATGACCTTAATGCGTCTTTCAATTTTTTTTATTTTAATTGAACGACGCATGACGCACATGCGTCTTAGGGTAAAACGCATGACCCACATGCATCTCTCTTTCGAATTAAATCAGGAGGCAGAACGCAGAAACAAAAAGGCAGCGGCAATTCTTGGCGATTTCAGGCTATTTCCGACGACTTCTTCCAATTTTACGTTTTATTCCAGTAAGTTTTCTTCAATCCTTCAACATTCCTCACTTGTTCTTTTGGTTATTGGTGTCTTTGTTTCGGTTTTAGTTGATTTTGTAAATTAGGGCTTTTGATGAAATTCCTCCAAACCATGTCATATGTAATTATTCTTTGTGTAACTAATTATCAATTCATGCTATGGGTTTTTTGATGAAATTTCTTGAAATGTTAGGGTGCTTGTGAAATTACTTGAAATTATGCTATGGATTCAAATGTTAGAGTGCTTGTGAAATTCCTTGAAATGTTAGAGTGCTTGTGAAATTAAGGTTATTGTAGGAATTATGCTAAATAGATATTGTTCGGGTGCTTGAGGGATTGAGGTATTGAAATTGAGAAACCGGGTGTGTTTGTAATTATTGTTTTGTGAATATCTTGTAGGATTAGATGGCAACTTCAAGTTCTACAGGGAAATTGTTATATGGACCTGAAGATCCGTCAGTTCTATATCTTCAGAAAAAATACATATCAAATAAACTAATGACGGATGGCACATCACATATTTTCAAAGTTCTCTGGATGGAAAGTACGATATGGGATGTGGATATTCATGCCGATGTGAGACATTGGCTTAATATGTTTGGTTTCCGAGGCGTGATGGAATGTGGGAAGTCGATGAAGGTCGACAATGAGCTTATCACAGCTTTGGTTGAGCGTTGGAGGCCGGAGACGCACACTTTCCATCTACCGGTTGGAGAGGCGACAGTCATCTCAGAAGATGTGCAAGCGTTATGGGGCTTAAGAGCGGACGGTCATGTTTTCACAGGCCGTGATCATCATGTCGAATATACCGATTGATCCAGCAAGTGCCGAGGTTTGTTGGGATGGATGCCCGATACACAATCAGAGACAAAGCAAGGCGGTATACTGATAACCGCTCTGATCAATCAAACGAGGATACTTTTGGGTGATGACCTACCTACTTATGTCTACATCCAAAGGTCACGTATCCATACCCTAATCTTATTAGAAGGACTCATTCTACCTGACACGACAGGGTGTAAGGTTCCTTTTATGTGGTTGAATGCATTTGAGGAACCGGACGAGGTGCACAATATTAGTTGGGGAAGTGCGGCTTTGTCGTACTTGTATCATTATCTGTGCGAGGCTTCCATGGATAAAAGGAAAGAGTTGGGCGGGCCTATGATGCTTCTGCAGCTATGGGCATGGGAAAGAATGCCCACATTGAGGCCATCTTAAAAGAAATTTCGTCCCGAAATTTAGGAAGTATTTAGACAAAAAGCTCGGGATATTCTTCTTCATTTTCTTTTCTAGCTCCCATGTTGATTCTTCCTGTCCGTGGTTTTTCCACAAAACTTTCATTGTAGTAATCGACTTGTTCCGAAGTTGCTGCACCTTTCGATCTAGTATTTCTACCGGCTTTTCTTCGTAACTCGGGTCAGGTTCTAGAGTGATTTCTTCGTGGTGAATCACATGTTTTGGGTCGAACACGTACCTTCGAAGTTGGGAGACGTGGAATACGTTGTGTGTGTTCCCGAAGTTGGGTGATAATGCCAAGCGATATGCTACTAGGCCCACTTCTTCCAGAATTTCATAGGGTCCAATAAATCGTGGTTTCAGCTTTCCCTTGAGTCCAAATCTGGTTGTTCCTTTGGAAGGGGATACTTTCAAGAAGACCTTCTCTCGAAGGTTAAATTTCAATTCGGTTCGACGTTCGTCGCGTAGGATTTTTGCCGGTCTTGTGCTTCCTTGAGGGTCTCACACGAGGAAATATAGAGTTGATCTAACAGTTTTTTTTTTTACTTTGGTACGAACTGAATTTGGGATTCCAAGAGAAATATTCGAATCGTTCTTGCTTTGTGTAGGCTCCAAGGTTGCCATGAAAATAAAACGATTATAATTATTTCAATTACGTGAGTGTTTGGTTCACCACAAACTCTCACCAGTAGCTCGCAACAAAGGTTTTCATGAAGTGCAAAGACTAGGCTCAATTGGACTCATTATGCTCACTCCCAGAAAAGAAAAGATACAACTTCAAAGGGCTTGAGCTATACCCATAGAGCTTGGAAATTTTATTGTGGGAAGAGCTTGACATATGGAATAAATTGCGAAAGTGAGGGTATGATGAATAGAATGTAGATGTCAATAATAGGTTGCCAATAATATAATCAAAATGAACAGTGGAGTGGAAAAGTTTCAAGTATCCCCAGATGATAACAGGAAGATCTGAGATGGTTGGTTACAAATGGATTTGAAAAGAATAAGAAAAACAAACAATTGCAATTTGCTCAACAACACTGTGATAGAAGATCATATCAACAAAATTTTTAGAGTTTATAAGCAGTTCAGGGAAACTGACTAATAAAGAGGGCAACAAGAGGAAACTAGCCAAGGGAGAAGCAATGTGCCAGCTTTAACATGGAGCTTGCAGAAAAGCTCAAATCAAGAGACAACATTCATATTTGAATTCAGAGGATGAGAGTACTCATGTAAAACAAAGAGCTTGTCAATATGTCTGAAAACATAAAGGGTCAAATTAAAAGGTTTAAGGTCTCACCAAATGGCTGCCCAATATAGTAAGACTGAAAATGATTGGTCCCAAGTGGATTTGAGAAAGAAGAATAACAAGCAACTACCCTTCTGGGTCAACAACATCGTGATACTATATCACGTTAATGAATTCATGAAATTTATAATCAAATCACGGAAATTAACTAGTAGAGAAGACAATCAGAGAAAACTAGTTCGGGAAGAGAGCAAATTTAGACTTGGAGTTGCGGAAGAGCTCAAAGCATGATGGAATAATTGTAGTGGAATTAATAAGGGGGAACTACTCATATAAAATAAAGAGCTTGTCAAGAAGCACTTTTCAAAACACAAAAGTCCACTATCATTGAAGAGACAATAGTTTATGGAAACATGTTCATTCTGAAGGCTATAAATAAAGCAGCTCCGAGTATAGGAGTTTGGTGGCAAGAATTCAGATATTCAAAGTATTGCTTTTATACAGAACGAGTAAAGAAGGACCGTATTCACTGGAGATTATCAAAAAAACATGAGGGAGCAAGCTCGAAACTGAAAGTGATTCACAACCTTGACATAGAAGAGAGAAAATAATGGCACATTACCTTGCAAAAGGTGTCATTTAAGTTCTTAATTCAACAAAAGTATTTTGATCAAGGGGGATGCGAGAAAATGAAATTCATGGGAATCCAAGTAAGCGTTGCTGATAAATCTTCCTGGTTAACTACGATGGTGATACTCCGTTATTTAACTATTTATAGAGGATGGTAAACGAGTTATGAGAAACTTTGATCACAAGCTATTTTCACTTTACGAGGGGATTACGACTCTTTGGTACTCCCGGTTCGTCAGAACGCTCATCCTCGTAACACGTCGTTTCTGTTTACTTATATTGTAGAGCTAAGTTCTTTCTTATCGAGTCCTTTTCTTTTCGTCGCTCGGGAAAGCGAGAAATGTTCATACTGTACTTCTAAGTTCGAGTTCATATTGTGTTCTAGAAGGAGCGCATAACTAAGTATTCTAAGTTCTTGGGAATTTCGATTTCCCCATACTAGCAACATGATTCAATGGCTACTCAAAAAGAGGTATCATTCGCAAACTCAAAAAGAGACATCATTTCAACAATTGGTACCAGACTCGTATACTTTATACTTTCATATTTCAGTACATTTTTCCATTTAGGAAAGTTACTTCTTTCATTTATACATTCACAGTCTTTAGCAAAGAAAAGACATACTAACTCTTTCTTTAAGCATGCTACCAAATCAAGAAACATCAACTCTTTTTTTAAACATGATATTTTCATCCGTTTACTCAAATTAACTGCATGAGTTATTTCTCCATTTCAAACTTTTAAACATCTTGACTTTCTTTTGAAAAAGAACAAGTTACCCTTTTTCCTCGTTGAGCGCGATGGGAGGGAGTGCTAAGAGTATTTTCATCGATTAGGCAGTATAGTGGAACAAGGCTAGACCAAAGATTTTCAAAGAAGACTCTCGGGTTCAGAGCGAGAAAGAATGCTCTGATACCACTCTGTCACGACCGCATTTTCTAAGGATAGAAAACACGATTGATCGCGACTAGGGGAGGATTAAAGAAGCGGGGAAGAAAGGGGAAAACACAAATCGACCATAGCTCGAAACAAATGGGAATAACTCGAAATAAAATCAGAGTTTTGAACAAAATAGACTTGAGTCTTTTAAGATGCACAACGGAAGCAAATGAACGCGGTTCCATGTATGAAGACATGAACCTCCGAGAGTCAAAATCTGACTGAATTAAGTATCTTGTCTCAATAGCACTTCCTCCACTACTTCGCTGCTCAACCTGCACATTTAGAAATATATGCAGGGCTGAGTACAAAAAGTACTCAGTGAACACATTGCCAAAAATTACACATATACATTTGAAAATATTGTCAAGCCATCATCACAGTAACACTCGGGGTGTTGTTGAAAAGACCCGAGCTTACTAAAAATATTCACATTGGGCTGCAGCCCCCTTTTTCCTGTACTTAGCCATATCTGATCACATTGTGCCGTTGAGATGGTGTTCTCACACGTTCACCTTCCCTGCCCATCATGTCAGAGGTATCCTTGTGCCGGGAAGGTGGCCACCTTCCTCGGTCACCTTCTCTGCCGTTCACGGTCAGAGGTTCCCAGTAGGGACACCACCCTACCAGGACTAAAAATCGAATCGATTCACATATATCATCATTCATAATTCACTTGGCCGTAGCCAACAGATAGGCATCATACACAAAAACATTTATGGCAAGACAACATCTTTAAAAATCACGAACATGTGTTCGTTTTTCATAAAATACGATTTGTATTTTAGTATAAGAAAGCTCACCTTGATCGTTTAGTTTCTTTAACTTGAATTTTCCTGACTCCACCCTTAACTCACGGAGATAGCCTTTTGAAAACAAACAACGTACTAATAAGACTCGAGAAATTCACATACTTATAGGAATGCATGCCCTTACTTTATTTCTTTTATCATCTGTTCACCGTTAGAAAATTTTAGAAACTTGCATATTAATTAAATTGAGAAATTTAATTAATAGCACTTCTTTATTAAACTTAATTATTTTTGTGACTTGAGAACGTCGTCTCCCTCTTTCTTTCCATTTCCTTAGCGGCCGCCCGAGGAGTCGTGGGGCGATGCCGGTCGGCCACTCACACCCATATTTCCACATTTGACTCCTCGTATTTTCCTCCATGATATCGAATTAAAAACCCAAAATTTATTTAAGCGCATAACTAAATTATCACAACTATTTTCCCTTTAAAAATATATTTATTTCGGACATAGGATAAAATTATTCATCCTCCGAAATATTCCGGGATTAATTAAATATTCTTCACTATTAAAAATATATTTATTTCCTCCATGACTCCTCTTCTTCTCTATCTCAACACAACAGAGGTAATCCTCAAATTCCCGTCGTTCTTCTCCGATCCCACCTCCAGAATCGACGGCCCACATATCTTTCGCCGAGGAATCCGTCGCGTCGCTGCTGTGCAGTCGCCGTCGCGGTGGAGAATTTTCGCCGCCAATCCGCCGGGAAGAGCTGCTGCTGGGGGCGTCCACCGCCGTCCAGCCGAGCCACCTTCGCCGTCGGACGCCGCTGCTCCGTCGGTCAGCTCGCTGTTCGAACAGCCCGGAAATGACATCGTGCAGCCCCGAAACCAACCCGAACCACCCCGCAAGGTAAGTTCTTACGTTGTTTTCGTGAAATTAAAGTTCGATTCTTTGATTCGGTTTTGTTTTGGTTACTAGATTGTTAGATTGGTTACAAGTTATGAGATGCACAAAAATTGAGGCTATTGTAGAGGAATTGATGTACCTTTGTAGATTGGAAACGAATTGGCTCGAAAAAGAGGTTCGGCTCTCGTTCTCTCCTCTCTTAGTTTTCTCAGATTTTCTGACAGAGAAAATTTAATGGGTTATCCAAAACTGGCAGATTAGTGATAGGGGATGTTTTGCAGATTACCTTGAGCTCGGCTAGATTGGAACGGGGAGAAAAGGTAGTTTTGTCCTTGCAAGAGGCTTGAGTTCGAATTCGATCTGAGAGTTGCCTTGTTCTTGTGAGAGATGTGAACATATATTATAGAGAAACTGAATGGTGGTGCAACGTTAAAGGTGATTTGTTTTGATGTGGGAGATATTTAGGGAGTGGGGAGAATATATTAAATTGATTTATTGACTTGGTGACCAAGTTAGACTTGGTGACCAAGTTAGGATTTTTTTATTTTTATTATTATTATTTTTTTTTCCAGGTTGTTACAATCTACCCATCTTAAAAGAAATTTCGTCCCGAAATTTAGGAAGTATTTAGACAAAAAGCTCGGGATATTCTTCTTCATTTTCTTTTCTAGCTCCCATGTTGATTCTTCCTGTCCGTGGTTTTTCCACAAAACTTTCATTGTAGTAATCGACTTGTTCCGAAGTTGCTGCACCTTTCGATCTAGTATTTCTACCGGCTTTTCTTCGTAACTCGGGTCAGGTTCTAGAGTGATTTCTTCGTGGTGAATCACATGTTTTGGGTCGAACACGTACCTTCGAAGTTGGGAGACGTGGAATACGTTGTGTGTGTTCCCGAAGTTGGGTGATAATGCCAAGCGATATGCTACTAGGCCCACTTCTTCCAGAATTTCATAGGGTCCAATAAATCGTGGTTTCAGCTTTCCCTTGAGTCCAAATCTGGTTGTTCCTTTGGAAGGGGATACTTTCAAGAAGACCTTCTCTCGAAGGTTAAATTTCAATTCGGTTCGACGTTCGTCGCGTAGGATTTTTGCCGGTCTTGTGCTTCCTTGAGGGTCTCACACGAGGAAATATAGAGTTGATCTAACAGTTTTTTTTTTTACTTTGGTACGAACTGAATTTGGGATTCCAAGAGAAATATTCGAATCGTTCTTGCTTTGTGTAGGCTCCAAGGTTGCCATGAAAATAAAACGATTATAATTATTTCAATTACGTGAGTGTTTGGTTCACCACAAACTCTCACCAGTAGCTCGCAACAAAGGTTTTCATGAAGTGCAAAGACTAGGCTCAATTGGACTCATTATGCTCACTCCCAGAAAAGAAAAGATACAACTTCAAAGGGCTTGAGCTATACCCATAGAGCTTGGAAATTTTATTGTGGGAAGAGCTTGACATATGGAATAAATTGCGAAAGTGAGGGTATGATGAATAGAATGTAGATGTCAATAATAGGTTGCCAATAATATAATCAAAATGAACAGTGGAGTGGAAAAGTTTCAAGTATCCCCAGATGATAACAGGAAGATCTGAGATGGTTGGTTACAAATGGATTTGAAAAGAATAAGAAAAACAAACAATTGCAATTTGCTCAACAACACTGTGATAGAAGATCATATCAACAAAATTTTTAGAGTTTATAAGCAGTTCAGGGAAACTGACTAATAAAGAGGGCAACAAGAGGAAACTAGCCAAGGGAGAAGCAATGTGCCAGCTTTAACATGGAGCTTGCAGAAAAGCTCAAATCAAGAGACAACATTCATATTTGAATTCAGAGGATGAGAGTACTCATGTAAAACAAAGAGCTTGTCAATATGTCTGAAAACATAAAGGGTCAAATTAAAAGGTTTAAGGTCTCACCAAATGGCTGCCCAATATAGTAAGACTGAAAATGATTGGTCCCAAGTGGATTTGAGAAAGAAGAATAACAAGCAACTACCCTTCTGGGTCAACAACATCGTGATACTATATCACGTTAATGAATTCATGAAATTTATAATCAAATCACGGAAATTAACTAGTAGAGAAGACAATCAGAGAAAACTAGTTCGGGAAGAGAGCAAATTACTTTAGACTTGGAGTTGCGGAAGAGCTCAAAGCATGATGGAATAATTGTAGTGGAATTAATAAGGGGGAACTACTCATATAAAATAAAGAGCTTGTCAAGAAGCACTTTTCAAAACACAAAAGTCCACTATCATTGAAGAGACAATAGTTTATGGAAACATGTTCATTCTGAAGGCTATAAATAAAGCAGCTCCGAGTATAGGAGTTTGGTGGCAAGAATTCAGATAGTCAAAGTATTGCTTTTATACAGAACGAGTAAAGAAGGACCGTATTCACTGGAGATTATCAAAAAAACATGAGGGAGCAAGCTCGAAACTGAAAGTGATTCACAACCTTGACATAGAAGAGAGAAAATAATGGCACATTACCTTGCAAAAGGTGTCATTTAAGTTCTTAATTCAACAAAAGTATTTTGATCAAGGGGGATGCGAGAAAATGAAATTCATGAGAATCCAAGTAAGCGTTGCTGATAAATCTTCCTGGTTAACTACGATGGTGATACTCCGTTATTTAACTATTTATAGAGGATGGTAAACGAGTTATGAGAAACTTTGATCACAAGCTATTTTCACTTTACGAGGGGATTACGACTCTTTGGTACTCCCGGTTCGTCAGAACGCTCATCCTCGTAACACGTCGTTTCTGTTTACTTATATTGTAGAGCTAGGTTCTTTCTTATCGAGTCCTTTTCTTTTCGTCGCTCGGGAAAGCGAGAAATGTTCATACTGTACTTCTAAGTTCGAGTTCATATTGTGTTCTAGAAGGAGCGCATAACTAAGTATTCTAAGTTCTTGGGAATTTCGATTTCCCCATACTAGCAACATGATTCAATGGCTACTCAAAAAGAGGTATCATTCGCAAACTCAAAAAGAGACATCATTTCAACAATTGGTACCAGACTCGTATACTTTATACTTTCATATTTCAGTACATTTTTCCATTTAGGAAAGTTACTTCTTTCATTTATACATTCACAGTCTTTAGCAAAGAAAAGACATACTAACTCTTTCTTTAAGCATGCTACCAAATCAAGAAACATCAACTCTTTTTTTAAACATGATATTTTCATCCGTTTACTCAAATTAACTGCATGAGTTATTTCTCCATTTCAAACTTTTAAACATCTTGACTTTCTTTTGAAAAAGAACAAGTTACCCTTTTTCCTCGTTGAGCGCGATGGGAGGGAGTGCTAAGAGTATTTTCATCGATTAGGCAGTATAGTGGAACAAGGCTAGACCAAAGATTTTCAAAGAAGACTCTCGGGTTCAGAGCGAGAAAGAATGCTCTGATACCACTCTGTCACGACCGCATTTTCTAAGGATAGAAAACACGATTGATCGCGACTAGGGGAGGATTAAAGAAGCGGGGAAGAAAGGGGAAAACACAAATCGACCATAGCTCGAAACAAATGGGAATAACTCGAAATAAAATCAGAGTTTTGAACAAAATAGACTTGAGTCTTTTAAGATGCACAACGGAAGCAAATGAACGCGGTTCCATGTATGAAGACATGAACCTCCGAGAGTCAAAATCTGACTGAATTAAGTATCTTGTCTCAATAGCACTTCCTCCACTACTTCGCTGCTCAACCTGCACATTTAGAAATATATGCAGGGCTGAGTACAAAAAGTACTCAGTGAACACATTGCCAAAAATTACACATATACATTTGAAAATATTGTCAAGCCATCATCACAGTAACACTCGGGGTGTTGTTGAAAAGACCCGAGCTTACTAAAAATATTCACATTGGGCTGCAGCCCCCTTTTTCCTGTACTTAGCCATATCTGATCACATTGTGCCGTTGAGATGGTGTTCTCACACGTTCACATTCCCTGCCCATCATGTCAGAGGTATCCTTGTGCCGGGAAGGTGGCCACCTTCCTCGGTCACCTTCTCTGCCGTTCACGGTCAGAGGTTCCCAGTAGGGACACCACCCTACCAGGACTAAAAATCGAATCGATTCACATATATCATCATTCATAATTCACTTGGCCGTAGCCAACAGATAGGCATCATACACAAAAACATTTATGGCAAGACAACATCTTTAAAAATCACGAACATGTGTTCGTTTTTCATAAAATACGATTTGTATTTTAGTATAAGAAAACTCACCTTGATCGTTTAGTTTCTTTAACTTGAATTTTCCTGACTCCACCCTTAACTCACGGAGATAGCCTTTTGAAAACAAACAACGTACTAATAAGACTCGAGAAATTCACATACTTATAGGAATGCATGCCCTTACTTTATTTCTTTTATCATCTGTTCACCATTAGAAAATTTTAGAAACTTGCATATTAATTAAATTGAGAAATTTAATTAATAGCACTTCTTTATTAAACTTAATTATTTTTGTGACTTGAGAACGTCGTCTCCCTCTTTCTTTCCATTTCCTTAGCGGCCGCCCGAGGAGTCGTGGGGCGATGTCGGTCGGCCACTCACACCCATATTTCCACATTTGACTCCTCGTATTTTCCTCCATGATATCGAATTAAAAACCCAAAATTTATTTAAGCGCATAACTAAATTATCACAACTATTTTCCCTTTAAAAATATATTTATTTCGGACATAGGATAAAATTATTCATCCTCCGAAATATTCCGGGATTAATTAAATATTCTTCACTATTAAAAATATATTTATTTCCTCCATGACTCCTCTTCTTCTCTCTCTCAACACAACAGAGGTAATCCTCAAATTCCCGTCGTTCTTCTCCGATCCCACCTCCAGAATCGACGGCCCACATATCTTTCGCCGAGGAATCCGTCGCGTCGCTGCTGTTCGCCGACGGTCGCTGCTGTGCAGTCGCCGTCGCGGTGGAGAATTTTCACCGCCAATCCGCCGGGAAGAGCTGCTGCTGGGGGCGTCCACCGCCGTCCATCCGAGCCACCTTCGCCGTCGGACGCCGCTGCTCCGTCGGTCAGCTCGCTGTTCGAACAGCCCGGAAACGACATCGTGCAGCCCCGAAACCAACCCGAACCACCCCGCAAGGTAAGTTCTTACGTTGTTTTCGTGAAATTAAAGTTCGATTCTTTGATTCGGTTTTGTTTTGGTTACTAGATTGTTAGATTGGTTACAAGTTATGAGATGCACAAAAATTGAGGCTATTGTAGAGGAATTGATGTACCTTTGTAGATTGGAAACGAATTGGCTCGAAAAAGAGGTTCGGCTCTCGTTCTCTCCTCTCTTAGTTTTCTCAGATTTTCTGACAGAGAAAATTTAATGGGTTATCCAAAACTGGCAGATTAGTGATAGGGAATGTTTTGCAGATTACCTTGAGCTCGGCTAGATTGGAACGGGGAGAAAAGGTAGTTTTGTCCTTGCAAGAGGCTTGAGTTCGAATTCGATCTGAGAGTTGCCTTGTTCTTGTGAGAGATGTGAACATATATTATAGAGAAACTGAATGGTGGTGCAACGTTAAAGGTGATTTGTTTTGATGTGGGAGATATTTAGGGAGTGGGGAGAATATATTAAATTGATTTATTGACTTGGTGACCAAGTTAGACTTGGTGACCAAGTTAGGATTTTTTTATTTTTATTATTATTTTTTTTTTCCAGGTTGTTACATATATATTGTTTCGTATTGATATTTGTATGATTTTTTTTTATCTAGGTTGAGGGTTTTCAGCAGGTTTGGCATTTAACTACTGAACAAGAAATGGACCCAAGAATGCGACAGATTCGAGAAATTGCTAGGCCAGGCCTTCAGTCTACAAACCACGCCGATGTCATGGAGTACCCGACTTCCCAACACCAAGATGTGGTCATGCCTAATGAACCACAAGTAATTCCACCACGTCGTGGAGTGACTGGTGCTCGGACTGGTGGACACGGTTTCACAAAACTGTTTAGGATGTCGCAGCAGCATCCCGATTATGTGGTACAAGAGCCTATAAATCCAGAGCATGGCCCACCTCAGTGGTCTTTATATCTGACGCATGAGTCTCAATCACAATGGGACCGTCCCCTCTATTCCCCAAACCAACCTGAGCCTGATTGGAATCGTCGCCCCTATTCACAAAGCCAAGATGTGCTGCAATGGAGTGGAGCCTGAGCATCAGTCGATTCATTCTTCCAAAAGTATCAGTTTGTGCCTCCTGTACAAGTTGAAGAAGAAGATAATGATGAAGGAGAAGAAGAAAATGATGAAAGAGAAGAGGAAAATGATGAAAGAGAATAGGTTGTTCAGAACATCCATGTCCAACCTCGACCAGTTGCGGAGGGTTCATCACACACCGGGGTTAGGAAGTACATGAGCAAAGTGATGAAGAGATTGTCAACCATGAAGAATAAGGGGATTGAACCGTCGAAATACACCCCATCGTCGTATAAGTATCTCATTTTTCATTATATATTGATGTTCTGATACTTGATTAACAGGTTTATAGTGACAAATTTTAAGATGAATTCTTGCAAAAAAATTTTTATAAGAATGTTCTTTTTGTGTTACGCATAATTTCTCATTTAATGCTTGTTACCAATAATTTCGCATCATTTGATCAACCCCACCAAGGACATTCATCGACCAATGACGAGGACATGTCTTTTGGAGTCATCTGCGCTTCAATGCTCGACTTTCGTATAATGGTCATAACTCTCTCATCCGGACTCCGATGGGGACGTGCAAGATACTCACGCGAAGCCCTTTCATAACTCTCTCATCCGGACTCTGACAGTTTTTGGTCGGGAACTCCAGTGAGTTCACCCGACTCGACTTTCTGCATGAGGAAAAATGCCCGACAGGGCGTTTTGCGCGACTTGCGTTTTTGGACTCTTCTTGTCTCTTTTATTTAGTTATTTATGGACCACTATAGAGATTCTCAATATGTCACCATCACCAAATGTGAGAATATAGAATAAGACAAAATAATAGTGTACTCAATTAAGATTAAGAAAACCTGTAAGTACGCTAATTAGACAAAATAGTAGTGTACTCAAAGCTAAATTACTCAACCAACCCATCCCAAAATGAGAAAAACATTACATAAAAAAGGTCCAGCAAGGCAGCAACATGCTTTTTATCCAACCGCAGTAAAAACAATGTCTTCACCAACAAGTCCTGTTACAACAGAAAGAGTATGATTTCCCATAACACGATCCAACAAATAAAGGTAAATTAAATTAAGGAAAATCAAAAATTGAGAAGAAAAAATACCTACACTACAAGAAGTGGGAGGATCCTTCTGCAAATGTCAACAACTCCAACATAACACGACCGAATGAGCAATTTCTTCGGTCATGCCCCTCTACGCCGCAATTCCTGCACTTGCTGGGAGCTCTCGGTTCATCTTCCTCGTGAGCTCCATTTGATTAGGAATCCTCCTTGTTCTGCCTCGTCTGCACTTTCGAGGAAGCAACTGCTCAGGGGTGATACTCAATTTCCATCCAGGTTTAGCCCAATAGTCTTCGTACCTTGGTGGTTTGTGGTTTTGTTTATCAATGAGTTCAAACATAGTGTTACCTCCATCTTTAGCAACGACGCAAGCATGTGAACAAGGAACTCTCCACATCTGCCACTTTCCACAAGTGCACTTTGAATCCCTAAACTCGACCTCTTGTCTGTTATTTCCCTTTGCCTGTCCATTTTCTAAACGTGGACGACTTAGAATTTGATAATGGACTAGTTCTCGATCAAGTACTGAACAGTAATGTATTTGCCCCTTCGCATCATTCTCAGCAAGTTTGTCCCTCGCCCACGGGGTTAACCGACCTTCGGTATGTTGTATTTCTATTTTTCTATCTGCCCATCATTGCACTGTTCTCCAAAATGTCAGATCAACCAAAGCTCTAATTGGCAACTCTCTTAT
This sequence comes from Salvia splendens, assembly GCF_004379255.2. Taxonomy (NCBI): domain Eukaryota; kingdom Viridiplantae; phylum Streptophyta; class Magnoliopsida; order Lamiales; family Lamiaceae; genus Salvia; species Salvia splendens. The sequence goes on from NC_056042.1 coordinate 2,435,254, forward strand.
ACCTTTCAACACTTTGTTGTAGCTCTCTGACATGTTTGTTGAGGTCACCCCCCATCTCAGTTCATCATCGTAACAAAGAGACCAATTTTCTTTTTTGGCTTTGTTTTGCTCTTGTATCGCAACAAGACTTTCCTCTCGTAGTGCACGTCGCCTTCGCATGTATTTACGTAGTTGAGTTGTGACACTCAATGCTCATACCATGCCTTTCACATTAGTGCCCTTACATTTTGTCAAGATATTTTTTCCTCAAATGGATCAAATAAAATTTGTGGTGACATATCGACGGCTTTTTCCATTCATCAGAACGCATAGCCTTAAGGATTCCTTTATGCCTATCCGAAATTATGCACACCTCTCTTTGGTATTTCACCACATGAATTCTTACATGATCCAAAAACCACTCCCAACTGTCGCCAATTTCTTCATCAACAACATCATATGCAATCGGCAGACATTTCTTGTTAGCATCAACACCACAAACAACAAGCAACTTACCTTTAAATCTTCCTCGAAGGTAAGTCTCGTCTATTGTTAAAACTAGTTGGCACTCTTAAAAAGCATGTATAGCAGGCCCAAGTGCACAGAAAATGTAATAGAAGACTTTATTACGTCTCTGGCTCAACAACTCAACAATTGTGCTTGGATTCCTTAACTGCAGTTCAAGCATGTAGCTTGGCAACTGTCTAAATGACTTCTCCCATCCACCAAATACAATCTCTATAGCCCTTCTCCGTGCATACCATGCCTTCTTATAACTGATTACCACATGAAATATGTCAAGAACAAAATTTCTTATGGATGCGGCTTTGTACTCGGCATTTTTTAGCAATTGATGGCGAATACACAAAGCAATCATTGATGATGAAAAGTTAGCATGTCCTCTATCATTAGGATGGCCTTCACAACTATGGCGTCCCACCCACTTCTTAATTTCCCACATATCATCATGGGCCCTTTGTGTAACAGAAACTTCCCACGAACATTCATTCGCTTTTTCAGCGTCGGTCTTGCTGATAATAGCCACCCCATCTTCTGTCATTCATGCTGGATATTTGCATACGGCATGCCACATTCTTAATTTGCTCTCAACCACCCTAAATTGTCGATGTTACCTCAGACTCCACATAGTAATAGCAGTCTTCACATGCAACTTGCTATCAAATTTTGTTCCCAAATTAATTCGATGCAGGAGTGCTTCATCCCGGTACATAGTACTGTGTTCATTACCAATATCGGGTACCCCAGAAGGACTACTCGGTAGTCTGCGAAAATATTTCAACCCACTGTGAACGTATTTTGGAAGTGGTTGTTCACCTTGCACGACGGGTTTACACACTATCTCCTCATCACTAGAAACATCACCTGGAGAATCATCACTTAAATTAGCATCAAATGATGATGACGACAATGGTGGATCAAGGTCTCTTCGTACAACATCAACATCAACATTATCTTGAACATTCACTTGATTATCCATTCCAACATCAGCAGCATCTGCAACATCTGCTTACTCATTCATACCACAATCAAAGATCATATGTTCAACCTTCGTAGATGATCCAACACCATAATCAACAACTGGTGGGATTTCTAAATTTCCAACAGACGAATATTCAAGAAATATTTTAATATGACGAGTAGAATTTAGAGCCTCATTGAACATAAACATCACACTTTCATCACTGTCAACCACAGTACATATATAACTCATACCCCGTACCAAAGAGACAATGCCTTCATGATATTTCGATGGAGTGTTGATATGAATCTATTCTTATCTTAGCACATATCATTGGAACTAATTCAGAGAATGAAACACACGAATTCAATACGATGGAGGCTCTCGCACGAGGTGGATCATAACCAATACCCACTTGAGGAAGTTGAACTATTCTACCACCCCAATATAAACTCACAAATACTTGCATGATTTCTGGAAAAAAATATACAAACCAACAACAATTAGAGTTCAAGATAATGCACATTTATATATTCTACAAAATGTAAACAGATATATACTCATAAATGTAAGAACATAATACACGCATAAAATATAATACTATAGTCTTGATATGTATATTGAATATATACAAGCAAAAATATACCATTTAGTTTTATATAATCCCTCAAAATCAGGAATCAAAATATACTAATCTAACACTCATAAAAAATTAACTAATTCATCACTATAATTGTGGAATTATTTTTAATGGAAATGAACCAATTAACTATTAATCTCTATAATAGTGTAAATCACTACTTTTAATTTTAGAATCCACTATTTTGTAAAGAGAGAAATTAGTTGACAATGAATCTCTATAATTATGAAAATAACGATTAATTTAATTCTAGGAATATGATCCACTATTTTTATAGAGAAAAATTAGTTAACTAATCACTATAATTATGGAAATAAATTTTGTTTATAATTTTGAAGGCATACACTAATCCAGCACTATAATTATGGAAATATTTTTATGAAAAAAAACTAATTACTAGTAACAACTAATATCTATAATTATACAAATCAAGTTTGTTATAACACAATTACACGATTAATTATAGGAATTATTAGTTAACAAGTAATCTCTATAATTATGCATATTATGACTAAAACTAAAAATAAAACCAATTAATCTTGAAAGAAAAAATTAGTCAACTAAGCATTACAATTAGAAATAAAGTGTGTTATAAGTCTTGATTTAGGTTGATTAATTGAATTAATCAATCATGCCAAATTACTCGTTGGTCTACAAGTAGTAATGAATTAATCTTGTTTGATTGTATGCATCAATCTTTTAAAAGTTGTTAAAAAAAAGTGGAACACTTAGAAATTTTGAAATAGCATATGGAACAGATTACTACTACTAATTACACAAATGAGTTGTCTTGGGCCGGGCCCGGGCTAGTCCTGGGCTTGGGCCGAGCTTCAACTGGTCCAGGGCCCGGACCGTCCTGGGTTTATAAAACAGCCCAATTAGAGCCCGATTAAACCACTAAGCCCAGCCTAGGCCCGTTCTATTTCACTAACGGGCCGGGCCTGGGCCAGGCTCACTTGACATCTCTATTGACACTCTAATTATGGTGGCATCCTAATGCTCCCCTATGTATATATATCAGGATAGCAGCCCACTTGACAACTCTATTGACACTCTAACTATGGTGGCACCCTAATGCTCCCATATGTATATATATCAGGCTCAAGCTAGGATAGTTGCATGACCTATATCACTTTACGTTGCAGAATGAGGACGGAGGTTGGGGATTTTACATAGAAGGGCACAGTACCATGCTCGGCTCGGCACTAAGCTACGTGCCTCTAAGGATACTTGGAGAGGGACCAGACGGCTGAAACGGTGCCATGGCCAGAGGAAGGAAATGGATCCTTGATCACGAAGGCGCCTCAGGAATCCCGTCTTGGGGAAAGACCTATCTTTCGGTAACTTGTTTCTTTTTTCTCTTGAAGATGGATATCGAGAGGGGCAGCGACGATTGAAGCCATTGTAGAGTTTGTAGAGAATAGTATATAAGTTCTCTTATTTCTTGTATATTGAAAGTGTACAATTTCTCCTTCTTTTATAGGTGAAGGGAAGAACTATCTAAGGCAAGAGATCAATCTATTCTAGGAGCCTATTACAAGGTATTAATTACAAATCAATTACCAAACAATTACCAATCTTCTCATCAATTATGGATCCTTTCCTTGTATAGTTTGACACTCCCCCTCAAGTTGAGCAACGGTGTCTCCGATGTTCAACTTGCCCAAGACTTCGTGGAATACCTTATGATGTACTGCTTTAGTAAGGATATCTGCAAGCTGATCTTCAGACTTTACAAACGGAAATTCGATGACTCCGGCTTCGAGTTTTTCTTTGATGAAGTGTCGATCTACTTCCACATGTTTAGTCCTATCATGCTGCACTGGGTTTTCAGAGATGCTGATTGCCGCCTTATTGTCACAAAACAATTGACTTTTCCGTGTTGGGGAAAAGCCTATCTCTGTCAACAGTCTTCGTAGCCACATGATCTCCGTTAGACCACTTTTGATTCCTCGGAATTCTGCTTCAGCACTCGACAATGCTACCACCTTTTGCTTCTTACTCCTCCAAGTGACTAGGTTGCCTCCCACAAAGGTAAAGTACCCCCCTGTCGACCTTCTATCAATTGGGTTGCTTGCCCAGTCAGCATCCGTGTATCCATCAACTTCCAGGTTTTCCTTTTTCTCTAGGAACACACCATACCCTGTAGTTCCCTTTAGATACCTTACTATCCTCAATGCAGCTTCCATATGATCTTCTTGAGGCTTATGCATGAATTGGCTTACGACACCGACTGCATAGGTAATGTCAGGCCTTGTATGTGAAAGGTAGATTAATTTTCCCACTAGTCTCTGGTATTTCCCACGGTCAGCTAACTTCGCTCCTTCTTCGATCTTCAATCCATGGTTTGGAATCATTGGGCTTTCTGCAGGTTTGCATTCCAATAGCCCGGTTTCTGCCAACAGATCCAGTACATATTTCTTCTGTCTTAGAAAGATCCCACGTTGTGATCTCAGTACCTCAATCCCCAGGAAGTACTTCAGGGCTCCGAGGTTCTTCATTTCAAATTCCTTGCACAAATTCTCTTTTAAATTCTGGATTTCTTCTTTGTCATCTCCAGTAATGATCATGTCGTCCACATAGATGATTAGGCATGTCATCTTATCCCCCCTTCTTTTTAGAAAAAGCGTATGATCAGATTGGCTTTGTGTGAAGCCATGTTTGACCATTGCTTGGCAGAATCTTCCGAACCATATCCTCGGGGACTGCTTGAGCTCGTATAGGGTCTTCCTTAGCCTGCATACTTCTCCTACCCCAAACTCCTCTGAACAACCTGGAGGAACTTCCATGTACACTTCCTTGTCCTTCTCGAGTTCTCCATGTAGGAAGGCGTTGGTTACATCAAACTGGTGCAAAGGCCAATCCTTACAGGCAGCTACAGACAACAACGTTCTCACTGTGTTTAGTTTGGCTACTGGAGAAAAGGTCTCTTCATAGTCCACTCCATATACTTGAGTGTATCCCTTGGCTACCAATCGCGATTTGTATCTCTCGATTGAACCATCTGCTCGTCTCTTGATAGTAAAGACCCATCTGCATCCAACTGGTTTCTTCCCTTTCGGTAAAGTACACTTTTCCCACGTGCCATTCTTCTTTAAGGCATCTATCTCCTTCTTCATTGCATCCCTCCAATGTTTGTGCCTCATTGCATCCTCGAACGATTGTGGAATTTCTTCTTCCTCATATAGGGCAGCCTCAAATGCCCTTGCCATCTCCGTGAGTTGTCCTTGAACTGTATTTGCCAAGGAATATCTTGATTTTCTTCCCGTCCAATCTGGGGAAT